>NC_058080.1:47662392-48262392 GCF_014858855.1 Bufo gargarizans
AGGTTCATTCAACTTTGGGTAGCCTCGCAATATAATGGTAAAATGAAAATAAAAATAGGATTGAATGAGGAAGTGCCCTGGAGTCCAATAATATATGGTTATGGGGAGGTAGTTAATGTCTAATCTGGACAAGGGACGGACAGGTCCTGTGGGATCCATGCCTGGTTCATTTTTATGAACGTCAGCTTGTCCACATTGGCTGTAGACAGGCGGCTGCGTTTGTCTGTAATGACGCCCCCTGCCGTGCTGAATACACGTTCAGACAAAACGCTGGCTGCCGGGCAGGCCAGCACCTCCAAGGCATAAAAGGCTAGCTCTGGCCACGTGGACAATTTAGAGACCCAGAAGTTGAATGGGGCCGAACCATCAGTCAGTACGTGGAGGGGTGTGCACACGTACTGTTCCACCATGTTAGTGAAATGTTGCCTCCTGCTAACACGTTGCGTATCAGGTGGTGGTGCAGTTAGCTGTGGCGTGTTGACAAAAGTTTTCCACATCTCTGCCATGCTAACCCTGCCCTCAGAGGAGCTGGCCGTGACACAGCTGCCTTGGCGACCTCTTGCTCCTCCTCTGCCTTGGCCTTGGGCTTCCACTTGTTCCCCTGTGACATTTGGGAATGCTCTCAGTAGCGCGTCTACCAACGTGCGCTTGTACTCGCGCATCTTCCTATCACGCTCCAGTGCAGGAAGTAAGGTGGGCACATTGTCTTTGTAGCGTGGATCCAGCAGGGTGGCAACCCAGTAGTCCGCACAGGTTAAAATGTGGGCAACTCTGCTGTCGTTGCGCAGGCACTGCAGCATGTAGTCGCTCATGTGTGCCAGGCTGCCCAGGGGTAAGGACAAGCTGTCCTCTGTGGGAGGCGTATCGTCATCGTCCTGCCTTTCCCCCCAGCCACGCACCAGTGATGGACCCGAGCTGCGTTGGGTGCCACCCCGCTGTGACCATGCTTCATCCTCATCCTCCTCCACCTCCTCCTCATCCTCGTCCTCCTCGTCCTCCAGTAGTGGGCCCTGGCTGGCCACATTTGTACCTGGCCTCTGCTGTTGCCAAAAACCTCCCTCTGAGTCACTTCGAAGAGACTGGCCTGAAAGTGCTAAAAATGACCCCTCTTCCTCCTCCTCCTCCTCCTCCTCCTGGGCCACCTCCTCTTCCATCATCGCCCTAAGTGTTTTCTCAAGGAGACATAGAAGTGGTATTGTAACGCTGATAACGGTGTCATCGCCACTGGCCATGTTGGTGGAGTACTCGAAACAGCGCAACAGGGCACACAGGTCTCGCATGGAGGCCCAGTCATTGGTGGTGAAGTGGTGCTGTTCTGTAGTGCGACTGACCCGTGCGTGCTGCAGCTGAAACTCCACTATGGCCTGCTGCTGCTCGCACAGTCTGTCCAGCATGTGCAAGGTGGAGTTCCACCTGGTGGGCACGTCGCATATGAGGCGGTGAGCGGGAAGGCCGAAGTTACGCTGTAGCGCAGACAGGCGAGCAGCAGCAGGATGTGAACGCCGGAAGCGCGAACAGACGGCCCGCACTTTATGCAGCAGCTCTGACATGTCGGGGTAGTTGTGAATGAACTTCTGCACCACCAAATTCAGCACATGCGCCAAGCAAGGGATGTGCGTCAAATTGGCTAGTCCCAGAGCTGCAACGAGATTTCGCCCATTATCACACACCACCAGGCCGGGCTTGAGGCTCACCGGCAGCAACCACTCGTCGGTCTGTTGTTCAATACCCCGCCACAACTCCTGTGCGGTGTGGGGCCTGTCCCCCAAACATATGAGTTTCAGAATGGCCTGCTGACGTTTACCCCGGGCTGTGCTGAAGTTGGTGGTGAAGGTGTGTGGCTGACTGGATGAGCAGGTGGAAGAAGAGGAGGAGGAAGCCGAGAAGGAGGAGGTGGCAACAGGAGGCAAAGAATGTTGCCCTGCGATCCTTGGCGGCGGAAGGACGTGCGCCAAACAGCTCTCCGCCTGGGGCCCAGCTGCCACTACATTTACCCAGTGTGCAGTTAGGGAGATATAGCGTCCCTGGCCGTGCTTACTGGTCCACGTATCTGTGGTTAGGTGGACCTTGCTACAGATGGCGTTGCGCAGTGCACACTTGATTTTATCGGATACTTGGTTGTGCAGGGAAGGCACGGCTCTCTTGGAGAAGTAGTGCCGGCTGGGAACAACATACTGTGGGACAGCAAGCGACATGAGCTGTTTGAAGCTGTCTGTGTCCACCAGCCTAAATGACAGCATTTCATAGGCCAGTAGTTTAGAAATGCTGGCATTCAGGGCCAGGGATCGAGGGTGGCTAGGTGGGAATTTACGCTTTCTATCAAATGTTTGTGAGATGGAGAGCTGAACGCTGGCGTGTGACATGGTTGAGACGCTTGGTGACGGAGGTGGTGGTGGTGGTGTTGGTGGTACATCCCCTGTTTGCTGGGCGGCAGGTGCCAACGTTCCTCCAGAGGCGGAGGAAGAGGCCGAGGCGGCAGCAGCAGAATAGGCCGAGGCGGCAGCAGCAGAAGAGGTAGCAGGGGGAGCCTGAGTGACTTCCTTGGTTTTAAGGTGTTTACTCCACTGCAGTTCATGCTTTGCATGCAGGTGCCTGGTCATGCAGGTTGTGCTCAGGTTCAGAACGTTAATGCCTCGCTTCAGGCTCTGATGGCACAGCGTGCAAACCACTCGGGTCTTGTCGTCAGCACATTGTTTGAAGAAGTGCCATGCCAGGGAACTCCTTGAAGCTGCCTTTGGGGTGCTCGGTCCCAGATGGCGGCGGTCAGTAGCAGGCGGAGTCTCTTGGCGGCGGGTGTTCTGCTTTTGCCCACTGCTCCCTCTTTTGCTACGCTGTTGGCTCGGTCTCACCACTGCCTCTTCCTCCGAACTGTGAAAGTCAGTGGCACGACCTTCATTCCATGTGGGGTCTAGGACCTCATCGTCCCCTGCATCGTCTTCCACCCAGTCTTGATCCCTGACCTCCTGTTCAGTCTGCACACTGCAGAAAGACGCAGCAGTTGGCACCTGTGTTTCGTCATCATCAGAGACATGCTGAGGTGGTATTCCCATGTCCTCATCATCAGGAAACATAAGTGGTTGTGCGTCAGTGCATTCTATGTCTTTCACCGCTGGGGAAGGGCTAGGTGGATGCCCTTGGGAAACCCTGCCAGCGGAGTCTTCAAACAGCATAAGAGACTGCTGCATAACTTGAGGCTGAGACAGTTTCCCTGGTATGCATGGGGGTGATGTGACAGACTGATGGGGTTGGTTTTCAGGCGCCATCTGTGCGCTTTCTGCAGAAGACTGGGTGGGAGATAATGTGAACGTGCTGGATCCACTGTCGGCCACCCAATTGACTAATGCCTGTACCTGCTCAGGCCTTACCATCCTTAGAACGGCATTGGGCCCCACCATATATCGCTGTAAATTCTGGCGGCTACTGGGACCTGAGGTAGTTGGTACACTAGGACGTGTGGATGTGGCAGAACGGCCACGTCCTCTCCCAGCACCAGAGGGTCCACTAACACCACCACGACCATGTCCACGTCCGCGTCCCTTACTAGATGTTTTTCTCATTGTTATGGTTCACCACAACAACAAATATATTATTTGGCCCAATGTATTGTATTCAAATTCAGCGGGATATAAATTTGAGGCCTAGTATTTAGGCGCTGGGTGACCGGTATGGATTTAGTGACAGAATTAGACTTGGAAATGCACAGAAGCGTGTGTGTGTGAAGTTATTCTGAATGACCCAATGTGCATCTTGAATATTATATACCCTTTTAGGGATAGATTTCAAATAGCTCTGATATAGCAGAAACCACTAAATTATGAAATTGCTAAATTGGGAATTGTATTTCAACCCAGAACAAAAAATGTGCTTTGACGGACACTAAATAACTTTCCCAGCCACAACAGGACAGCGTTAACGAGAGATTTAGCAGGATATAAATTTGAGGCCTAGTATTTAGGCGCTGGGTGACAGGTATGGGTTTAGTGACAGAATTAGACTTGGAAATACACAGTAGCGGGTGTGTGTGAAGTTATTCTGAATGACCCAATGTGCACCTTGAATATTATATACTCTTTTAGGGATAGATTTCAAATAGCTCTGATATAGCAGAAACCACTAAATTATGAAAAATTGCTAAATTGGGAATTGTATTTCAACCCAGAACAAAAAATGTGCTTTGACGGACACTAAATAACTTTCCCAGCCACAACAGGACAGCGTTAACGAGAGATTTAGCAGGATATAAATTTGAGGCCTAGTATTTAGGCGCTGGGTGACAGGTATGGGTTTAGTGACAGAATTAGACTTGGAAATACACAGTAGCGGGTGTGTGTGAAGTTATTCTGAATGACCCAATGTGCACCTTGAATATTATATACCCTTTTAGGGATAGATTTCAAATAGCTCTGATATAGCAGAAACCACTAAATTATGAAATTGCTAAATTGGGAATTGTACTTCAACCCAGAACAAAAAATGTGCTTTGACGGACACTAAATAACTTTCCCAGCCACAACAGGACAGCGTTAACGAGAGATTTAGCAGGATATAAATTTGAGGCCTAGTATTTAGGCGCTGGGTGACAGGTATGGGTTTAGTGACAGAATTAGACTTAGAAATACACAGTAGCGGGTGTGTGTGAAGTTATTCTGAATGACCCAATGTGCACCTTGAATATTATATACCCTTTTAGGGATAGATTTCAAATAGCTCTGATATAGCAGAAACCACTAAATTATGAAATTGCTAAATTGGGAATTGTATTTCAACCCAGAACAAAAAATGTGCTTTGACGGACACTAAATAACTTTCCCAGCCACAACAGGACAGCGTTAACGAGAGATTTAGCAGGATATAAATTTGAGGCCTAGTATTTAGGCGCTGGGTGACAGGTATGGGTTTAGTGACAGAATTAGACTTGGAAATACACAGTAGCGGGTGTGTGTGAAGTTATTCTGAATGACCCAATGTGCACCTTGAATATTATATACCCTTTTAGGGATAGATTTCAAATAGCTCTGATATAGCAGAAACCACTAAATTATGAAATTGCTAAATTGGGAATTGTATTTCAACCCAGAACAAAAAATGTGCTTTGACGGACACTAAATAACTTTCCCAGCCACAACAGGACAGCGGTAACGAGAGATTTAGCGGGATATAAATTTGAGGCCTAGTATTTAGGCGCTGGGTGACCGGTATGGATTTAGTGACAGAATTAGACTGGGATATGGCCAAAAAATAACCACACTATTGCTGGTTAAATGCACTTGGTGATGGGCGCAGCTTGCCCCTGATGTAGTATATGGCCAAAAAATGAACAGACTATTGCTGGTTAAATGCACTTGGTGTCACAGCTTGACCAACCACACTACTGAGGGTTAAATGCACTTGGTGACGGGCGCAGCTTGCCCCTGATGTAGTATATGGCCAAAAAATGAACAGACTATTGCTGGTTAAATGCACTTGGTGACGGGCGCAGCTTGCCCCTGATTTAGTATATGGCCAAAAAATGAACAGACTATTGCTGGTTAAATGCACTTGGTGTGATAGCTTGACCAACCACACTACTGAGGGTTAAATGCACTTGGTGACGGGCGCAGCTTGCCCCTGATGTAGTATATGGCCAAAAAATAAACAGACTATTGCTGGTTAAATGCACTTGGTGTGACAGCTTCACCCTGATGTAGGCTTTAGCCAAAAAACAAACGCACCATTGAGGGTTAAATGCACTTGGTGACAGGCGCAGCTTGCCCCTGATGTAGTATATGGCCAAAAAATAAACAGACTATTGCTGGTTAAATGCACTTGGTGTGACAGCTTCACCCTGATGTAGGCTTTAGCCAAAAAACAACCACACCATTGAGGGTTAAATGCACTTGGTCGCAGCTTGTGCTGGCGCACCACAAGACACAAAATGGCCGCCGATCACCCCAGAAAAATGTGACTGACAAACGGTCTGGGCAGCCTAAAAACAGTGAGCAATTGAGGATCAGCAGCTCAATGATCCACAGCTGCAGATCGATCAGTTAATCAAGTCCTTTGGAGGAGTTAATCTGCCTAATCTCGCCCTACTGTCGCAGCCGCAACCTCTCCCTACGCTAATCAGAGCAGAGTGACGGGCGGCGCTATGTGACTCCAGCTTAAATAGAGGCTGGGTCACATGGTGCTCTGGCCAATCACAGCCATGCCAATAGTAGGCATGGCTGTGATGGCCTCTTGGGGCAAGTAGTATGACGCTTGTTGATTGGCTGCTTTGCAGCCTTTCAAAAAGCGCCAAGAAAGCGTCACAAAAGCGCGAAGAAAGCGACGAACACCGAACCCGAACCCGGACTTTTACGAAAATGTCCGGGTTCGGGTCCGTGTCACGGACACCCCAAAATTCGGTACGAACCCGAACTATACAGTTCGAGTTCGCTCATCCCTAATTATTGTACATAGGAGCAGTATTATAGTAGTTATATTCTTTGTCAAATTTCTTTTTATTTGAGAAAGGCACAAAGTTATGTAAAAGAACATACATCTCGTGTACCAGACGCAGCTGGGTAGATGCTTAATCAGCAGAAACAACACAACTCAATGATGGCATACATAACTCAGAACACCAATAACCTGTGCAAACAGATATCTGGTGGGGAGGGTACGACAAGACAAAGGAAAGATGGAACTGGGGAGGGAAGGATAGGGTAAGTTAGAAGTCAATCATATATCTTACATTCTATCATGTCTAAGCCTAGAACTTGCGATATTGCTTCCAGGGGGACCATATTTTCACAAATGTCGCTCTAGAGTGATTTTCCCGGTGGGCTAGCTCTTCAAACCGGTATAATTGGTCAATTTTCTCGGTCCACATCACGTGCGAGGGAGCCGCATCATTCTTCCATAGGAGAGGGACCAGTAATCGGGCCGCTGTTATAAGCATGGTGGGTAGGTTAGACTTTGAAGGGGTAAGCGTGCTATTAGGGCACCAAAGTAGCAGAAGCTTTGCATCTAGCTTAACCTGAGTATTGCATATCTTATTTATAGCTGCCACCACTTCTACCCAAAAAGGTTTGATTTTCTCACAACTCCACCAAATATGGGATAGCGAGCCGGGCCCTCCCCCACACCTCCAGCAACTGTCTGGGATAGCGGGGTTAAGCTTATGGAGGAATTCTGGCGTTTTGTACCATCTTGTAAGTAATTTATAAGAGTTAGCTTGAATCTTAATGCAGCGGTTGAATCCCTGCGAGTGTGTGAGGATAAACGCTTTTTCAGGTTCTGATAATGTCATGGACAATTCTTTTTCCCAGGCTGCTAGGTACCACAGATCTGGAGGTGTGGAGGAGAGCAACTCCTTGTAAAATGTGGAGAGAGGTTTCTTTGGGCGAGTGGTGATAGAGAGTTTCCCTTCTATCCACGAGGGATCCATTTTAGGCCTAGGGAGCGCTGCTAAGCACGCCAAATCTTTTTTAAAAGCCATGACCGCTAGGAAAGAGGCCTCCTGGACTCTTGGAATTGCGTCTATTTTGCTCCAATCCAAAGCACCCGACTCAGTCGTGATGTCTTGTAGTTTGAGGCCGGACAGCATTGCCCAGATTCCTGATGCCCCAGAGGTGGTAGGATGAATATATGCCTGCAGCAAGTGCAAGGGAAGATTCAAACTAGGAAACTGGAGGGTTGAAGATCTATATCGTTTTGACCACTCTATTAATAAACCCTTCCACAAGGGCGATGCAAACTTATTGTTGGCGGTGCATTTGCGTAAGCCCCAGAGAACTAGCTTATCGTTATATGAAAGCATATCGCACTCCAGTCGGGAGAGTAGTTATATTCTTGTACATAGGAGCAGTATTATAGTAGTTATATTCTTGTACATAGGAGCAGTATTATAGTAGTTATATTCTTGTATGTAGTAGCAGTATTATAGTAGTTATATTCTTGTACATAGGAGCAGTATTATAGTAGTTATATTCTTGTACATAGGAGGCAGTATTATAGTAGTTATATTCTTGTACATAGGAGCAGTATTATAGTAGTTATGTTCTTGTATATAGCAGCAGTATTATAGTAGTTATATTCTTGTATGTAGGAGGCAGTATTATAGTAGTTATATTCTTGTACATAGGAGGCAGTATTATAGTAGTTATATTCTTGTACATAGGAGCAGTATTATAGTAGTTATATTCTTGTACATAGGAGGCAGTATTATAGTAGTTATATTCTTGTACATAGGAGCAGTATTATAGTAGTTATATTCTTGTACATAGGAGCAGTATTATAGTAGTTATGTTCTTGTATATAGCAGCAGTATTATAGTAGTTATATTCTTGTATGTAGGAGCAGTATTATAGTAGTTATATTCTTGTACATAGGAGGCAGTATTATAGTAGTTATATTCTTGTACATAGGAGGCAGTATTATAGTAGTTATATTCTTGTACATAGTAGCAGTATTATAGCAGTTATATTCTTGTACATAGGAGCAGTATTATAGTAGTTATATTCTTGTACATAGTAGCAGTATTATAGTAGTTATATTCTTGTACATAGGAGAAGTATTATAGTAGTTATATTCCTGTACATAGGAGCAGTATTATAGTAGTTATATTCTTGTACATAGGAGGCAGTATTATAGTAGTTATATTCTTGTACATAGGAGCAGTATTATAGTAGTTATAGTCTTGTACATAGGAGCAGTATTATAGTAGTTATAGTCTTGTACATAGGAGCAGTATTATAGTAGTTATAGTCTTGTACATAGGAGCAGTATTATAGTAGTTATATTCCTGTACATAGGAGCAGTATTATAGTAGTTATATTCTTGTACATAGGAGCAGTATTATAGTTGATATATTTTTGTACATAGGAGGCAGTATTATAGTAGTTATTATAGTATATTATAGTAGTTATTTATCACATTACACACTGCTCATATCCAGGGGTTACAGCCACCACTGCAGTATAGGTACGTGGCTGGGAAGGGAGCTGCTGCACATACGTGCCTAAGTGCTCTCCCACATTTCTGGCCAACAAAGATTTTTTCTTCCATTGTGCAAGTACGGCCATTGCTGCTTTATTGCAGGGTAATTGTAACCCCTGAAAATGAGCAGTATATAATGTGATGGAAAAATAAATCAAGCTATCAAAGCAGGCAATATGGACAATCACAATACATTAGTAAGAGCCTTGTAATAACTTTCTCTATATGATAAATGCATTTGCTGAAGTGAGACAACCCCTTTAAGGAAATAAACTTTTGTAGTAAAAGTGTGAATTATTATTTTTTGACAAGTTGATGTAATTTACTTTTCTGCGGTGTATGTAAATGTGGGTAGCCTGGCATCCTACACGTGGGCAGCAGCAGTAATGTATTTGCAGGAGCGTACTTAATGGAATGTTTAATATGATTATTTCCAATAGTTCTGGGATGGTTTAGAGAGAGTACTAACACATATAACCGCAATAATTGCTGTCAAACTGCTGGAGGGGGTGTGGGACTTTCATCGTCTGTGAAGATATAGCGGAAACCAGCTTCACATTAAGATCCAACATAACAGCAGTAACTGTTCACATATTGTACAATTACCGTAGTTTCACAGATGTGAAAAGAGCAGAATTTATATTTATTTTTGAAGTTGTAAAAGCTCAGTTTTCATATATTCTTTTACATAGGGGGCTATATTTTAGCAGTTTTATGTATCTTTTTTTACATGGAATGGTAGTATCCTAGTAGTTAGAGATAAGCAAATTTCTCACAAATTTGATTTGACTGGTTCGCCGTTATTTCCTGAATGCAGAGAGCCTGTATTATGGTGTAAAACACTGTGCCTTGTAGTAACACGCATAGGGAGTCTGCTGTGGTAGTGAAACATTACTGTCAGTCCGTATGACATGCAGATGACAGGCGTCGCTCTTAGAATCACTGCACACTTCACTTCTTAGGGCAGTTACAGGGCCAAAACTGACCAAACAGCTCAAGTATGAACTCAGCCTTACAGGTCAAATATAGCGGCAGGTATAAAGAACCGTGCAGAGGTCCAAGATCCTACTATAGCGTGAAAGAGCGCACTTATTTTACACCATCATCAGAACCTGTTCTATTAAACACTTACAGTTGCAAGAAAAAGTATGTGAACCCTTTGGAATGATATGGATTTCTGCACAAATTGGTCATAAAATGTGATCTGATCTTCATCTAAGTCACAACAATAGACAATCACAGTCGGCTTAACCTAATAACACACAAAGAATTAAATGTTACCATGTTTTTATTGAACACACCATGTAAACATTCACAGTGCAGGTGGAAAAAGTATGTGAACCCTTGGATTTAATAACTGGTTGAACCTCCTTTGGCAGCAATAACTTCAACCAAACGTTTCCTGTAGTTGCAGATCAGACGTGCACAACGGTCAGGAGTAATTCTTGACCATTCCTCTTTACAGAACTGTTTCAGTTCAGCAATATTCTTGGGATGTCTGGTGTGAATCGCTTTATTGAGGTCAGGCCACAGGATCTCAATTGGGTTGAGGTCAGGACTCTGACTGGGCCACTCCAGAAGGCGTATTTTCTTCTGTTTAAGCCATTCTGTTGTTGATTTGCTTCTATGCTTTGGGTCGTTGTCCTGTTGCAACACCCATCTTCTGTTGAGCTTCAGCTGGTGGACAGATGGCCTTAAGTTCTCCTGAAAAATGTCTTGATAAACTTGGGAATTCATTTTTCTTTTGATGATAGCAATCCGTCCAGGCCCTGATGCAGCAAAGCAGCCCCAAACCATGATGCCCCCACCACCATACTTCACAGTTGGGATGAGGTTTTGATGTTGGTGTGCTGTGCCTCTTTTTCTCCACACATAGTGTTGTGTGCTTCTTCCAAACAACTCAACTTTGGTTTCATCTGTCCACAGAATATTTTGCCAGTACTGCTGTGGAACATCCAGGTGCTCTTGTGCAAACTGTAAACGTGCAGCATATTTTCTTTTGGACAGCAGTGGCTTCCTCTGTGGTATCCTCCCATGAAATCCATTCTTGTTTAGTGTTTTACATTTTTAGATTCGCTAACAGGGATGTTTGCATATGCCAGAGACTTTTGTAAGTCTTAAGCTGACACTAGGATTCTTATTCACCTCATTGAGCAGTCTGCGCTGTGCTCTTGCAGTCATCTTTACAGGACAGCCATTCCTAGGGAGAGTAGTAGCAGCAGTGCTGAACTTTCTCCATTTATAGACAATTTGTCTTACCGTGGACTGATGAAAAGCAAGGCTTTTGGAGATACTTTTATAACCCTTTCCAGCTTTATGCAAGTCAACAATTCTTAATCGTAGGTCTTCTGAAATCTCTTTTGTGCGAGGCATCATTCACATCAGGCAATGCTTTTTGAGCAAACCCAGAACTGGTGTGTGTTTTTTATAGGGCAGGGCAGCTGCAACAAACACCTCCAATCTCATCTCATTGATTGGACTCCAGTTGGCTGACACCTCACTCCAATTAGCTCTTGGAGATGTCATTAGTCTAGGTGTTCACAAACTTTTTCCACCTGCGCTGTGAATGTTTACATGGTGTGTTCAATAAAAACATGGTAACATTTAATTCTTTGTGTGTTATTAGTTTAAGCCGACTGTGATTGTCTATTGTTGTGACTTAGATGAAGATCAGCTCACTTTTTATGACCAATTTGTGCAGAAATCCATATCATTCCAAAGGGTTCACATACTTTTTCTTGCAACTGTATACAAGTAAAGCCCCCCGACAGAGTGGAGAGGGTGTCAGCAGTCCGTTTGTGTTGATGCCCTTTCTCTGATCCGTCAGAACAATAACCCCCAAAAAACGGATCCTGTCTGTGGAGCATCCACCTTCATTCGGTCAGCAATTGGTCAGTAATCCATCAGTATTGCTAAAACAAAAAAAAACAGGAGTGGATTCAAAACAGAGTGGACACGCAAATGGAATATTTGCATGTCTTCTGTGTTTTGTACCCACTCCTGCTTTTGGCTACTAAATTATAAGCCAATTCTGATTGGGCCATACAGGCCTTACAGCTGCTACACAGACAGGATCCATTGTGCATTGAATTTTTCCTTCCTTCTGACATATCAGAAAAAGGGTCCCATAAATGATTGACAAAATAGTGGGTAGGGTGGGAGAACAGCTTGAGAAATCCACAGAGTAACCCAATGACATAGTGTTGAGGTAGCAGCAGCTTTAGGAGATCACAGAGTGGCCCAGTGACATAGCAGGGAGGTGGCAGCAGCATGAGGATACCACAGAGTGGCCCATTTACATAGTGTTGAGGTGGCAGCAACATGAGGAAGCCACAGAGTGGTCAAATGACATAGTGTTGAGTTATCAGCAGCATGAGGAGGCCACAGACTGGCATGGTGACATAGTGTGGAGGTGGCAACAGCAGCAGCACGAGGAAGCCACAGAGTGGCAAGGTGAGATAGTGCGGAGGTGGCTGCAGCATCAGCAGCATGAGGAGGCCACAGAGTGGCACAATGACAGTGTTGAGGTGGCAGCTGCCTGAAGAGACCACAGAGTGGCCCAGAGACAGAGTTGTGAGTTGGCAGCAGCATGAGGAGACCACAAAGTGGCAAGGTGACATAGTGTGGAGATGGCAGCAGCAGCATGAGGAGGCAAAAGACTGGCAAGGTGACATAGTGTGGAGGTGGCAGCAGCAGCATGAGGAGACCTGAGTGGTGAGGTGGCAGCAGCATCAAGAGACCACAGAGTGACCCAGATACAGAGTGGGGATGTGGGTGGCAATAACAGTACCCACTGACTATGGTGGATGTAAGAAGGAGCACTTGGCATCAGATGTGTGGCATCAGGTGGGTGGCAGCATCAGAATAGTAACTGAAGCAGGTAGCCAGAAGAAACGAAACCGGTCTCTTTTGTCAAGGTTTGGGTGAGGCAGCGTGAATGATCTAATCGAATGCATCAGGCATTTGTGGGTGGAAATCCTGGATAATCCACACCTGATTCATCTTGACAAAGGTCAGTCTCTCCACATTTTGGGTGGACAAGCGAGTTCTCGTTGGGGTAACTATGGCACCAGCCGCACTAAACACCCGCTCGGATGCCAGACTATTGACTGGGCAGGACAGCTTTTTCAGGGCAAACTCGCACAGTTGTGGCCATAAATCCAGTTTGGCTGCCCAGTAGTTTTCATGGTCCCTCCCATGACAGGGGTGAGAAGATTTTCCTCTTCGTTGTCATCTATTTGGCGGAAAATTCAAAACAATAAAAAAAAAATAATTGGCAGAAAGTATAAATGTATGGCTGACAAGAGATGTATTAGTGGTCTAGGCCTGAGAGTGGGTGATTCTGTGTGGCTGTCCACAAGAAACATTAAGTTGAAGATACCCTCTTGGAAGTTGGGGCCAAGGTTTATTGGGCCATATAAGATCTTTTCATTATTAATTCAGTTGCTTTTCATCTTGAACTTCTGCAGGCTTTAAAAATTAATAATGTTTTTCACAAATCATTACTTAATAGATACGTTGAACCTGCTGAATCGTCCTCCTTACCTCCTGCTCCGGTCTTGGTGGACTGTAATCTTGAATTTCAGATTGCAAGGATAGTGAACTCACGATTTCTCAGTCGATCTCTTCAATATCTCGTGCACTGGAAAGGTTACAGTCCAGAGGAAAGAATGTAGGTTCCTGCGACCGACGTTAATTCTAGTTGCCTTGTGAAGACTTTTCACAGGGCATATCCTGGTATAGTCGGCCTTGGGTGTCCGGATGTCACCAGTAGAAGGGGGGTACTGTCACGGTCCCTCCCATGACAGAGATGAGAAGATCGGAGAGACTGGTCGCATGTGAATGTATCTGACAGTCTCTCTGTTTTCTCCTTTCAGTGTTGTGTTTAGTATGACCACACCTCTTGTCAGGTGCAGCTTGTAGTCATTACTGAGGCCATATTTAGTTCTGACAATGCTTCTTACCACGCGGTTGATATTTCCTGCTGGAGTTGGTTGAGCTGGTGTGTTGTTCCTTTGGATCTCCTGCTCCTCCATTATACTTTAAGCTAAGTGCATTTTGTCTTGCATTTTGTTGTTTGCTTGTGTGTGTTGTTGTCTAGGCCTCAGGCAGACACTGGTTCCTTCTTCTGGGAAGGAACCAGTAGTCTCATTCCCTGACACCATTCCTAGGGCTTTCCAGGGTCTTCAGGGCCTAGGTTGCGGTGTATGAGTATTTCCACCTTCAGGATCTACTCATACTGGCAGGAGTCAGGGAAAGGTCTAGAGATTCCTAGGAGGTCACCATGCCTCTCCCTTAGCTTTGAGGCTTAGACTCCAGTCTATTCATTTGAGTGTCATTTGGTGTTATCCCCTCCCCAGTAGTCCAGCAGATCTTCAATGTGGGGTGGAGGGTGCTGTCCAAGTATACCACCACCTGCTGGTTCAGGTTCTGCTCCAGGTCTAGCTGCTGGTACTGGTGATTAGTTTCTTCACTAGACGGGTTAAGAAAGCTGCTCATCATCGACCCTAGACTCAAGCTGCTGCTGATGGATCTGGTACTGCTCCTACCCACCCACTCGACCACAGCAGCCATGGCAGTGGAACGAAAGTGCAAAGAGCCCCCCAGTCAGACCTGTGAGAGTATGGACGATGGCGAAGATAGGCAGTGGCCAACTGACTACATAGGCTGTCTCTATAGTAGTTCAGGTTGTCCTTGCAGAGCAGCCAATCAACAAGCGATTAACTCTGTGCACTTAGAAGCCATCACAGCCATGCCTACTAATGGCATGGCTGTTATTGGCCAGTGCAGCATGTGACCAACCTCTATATAAGCTGGAGTCATGTAGCGCTGCACGTCACTCTGCTGTGCTTAGTGTAGGGATAGGATGCTGCTGTTGTGAGGGAGAGAATATTAAAGAAACTTTAATCAGAACCGCAATTGAACTCAGCGATCTACATAGATTTTGTTGTGTGGGTGCAGAGCACAATCTTTTTACCCTACCCTGAGCCTAGTGACAGAGAAATAACTTTTATCCGTCTGCTAGTTAGGTGGGCGGCGGCGGCTATTTTATGCAAGCTCAGTGCACCAGCACAGTATATGTGCTTTTGTGACATTGAAAGCCAAGCTTGAAATACTGCAATAATAATCTGGGTTTAAAAACAACACCCATTTTTGGCAATATCCTACATCTGGTGCCTTGGCAGCATTAGTCAGTGTGAAATTTAAGCTAGAAATACAGCTATAAATTTCTGGGTTTAAAAAAACACCCTTTTTGGGCAAAATACAAAATT
Organism: Bufo gargarizans; assembly: GCF_014858855.1. Taxonomy (NCBI): domain Eukaryota; kingdom Metazoa; phylum Chordata; class Amphibia; order Anura; family Bufonidae; genus Bufo; species Bufo gargarizans. The sequence continues at coordinate 47,677,623 of NC_058080.1, forward strand.
TTGCAGCCCTTGCTGCATCTGTACGTGTGAAATTCAAGCGTTATACACTGCTGTCATATTCTGTTATTAAAAAAACACCCATTTTGGGCAAAATACTTAATATTGCAGCCTTTGCTGCATCTGTGATTGTTAAAAACAAGCTTGAAATACTTCAATAATTTTCTGGCTTTGAAAAAACAACAATTTTTGGCAATAGCCTTCATCTAGGGGCCTCTGCCGCATTAGTCAGTGTGCAATTTAAGCTAGAAATACAGCTATCATTTTATGGGTTTTAAAAATCACGATTTTGTGCAAAATACTTAATTTGCGGCCTTGTCTGCATCTGTACGTGTGAGATACACCCTTTAGATACTTTTGTTCTATTCTGCTATTAAAAAAACACCCAATTTAGAGCAAAATCTTAATTTTGCAGCCTTTGCTGCATATGTCATTGTGAGATACATCCTTTAGATACTGTTGTTCTATTCTGTTATTAAAAAAAACACCTATTTAGGGCAAAAAAAATAATTTTGCAGCCTTTGCTGTATCTGTCATTGTGAGATACACGCGTTGGATACAGTGGTTCTATTCTGTTTTAAAATTTGGGCAAGAAATATGAGGAGAGCGTCAAATAAGGGACGTGGCCCCGGTCGTGGTGCTGCTGGTGGAGCTCCTGTTGCAGGGAGAGGACGTGGTCGATCTGTGCCAGCTACACGCACAAGTGAAACACCTTTCTCAGGTGCGAGTAAGAGACAGAACCTTCAGCGGTATTTGGTCGGGCCTAATGCGGCTCTACGAATGGTGAGGCCAGAACAAGTACAGGCGATAGTAGATTGGTTTGCTGACAGTGCCTCCAGTTCCTTTACATTGTCTCCCACCCAGTCTCCTGCTGAAAGATGAGAGTTGGCACCCGCAGCCGATGGCCATCAGTCTTTCACCTCACCCCCTTCCAAATCAGCCAAGCAGTCTGAGCCCCAAGTCATGCAGCAGTCTCTTCTGCTTTTTGATGAGTCTGCTGGCAGGGTTTCCCAGGGCCATTCACCTAGCCCTGCCCCAGAAGTGGAAGAGATTGAGTGCACCGATGCCCAACCACTTACGTTTCAAGATGAGTACATGGGAGGACCATCGCAGCATTTCTCGGATGATGATGAAACACAGGTGCCAACTGCTGGGGCTTTCGAAAGTGTGCAGACCGACAAGGAGGGCAGGGGTGAAGACTGGGTAGAAGATGATGTGGAGGACGATGAGGTCCTCAACCCCACATGGAATCAAGGTCATGCAAGTGACCTGTGTAGTTCGGAAGAAGAGGCGGTGGTCGCACAGAGCCACCAGCACAGCAGAAGAGGGAGCAGGGGGCAAAAGCGGAGTGGCCATCCCCTAGACAGTACCACTGCTACTGCCCACCGCAACAAGGGACCAAGCACACCAAAGCCAACTAGCAAGGACTTCCCTGGTGTGGCAGTTCTTCAGACAATGTGCTGACAACAAGACGCGAGTGGTTTGCACGCTGTGCAATCAGAGCCTGAAGCGAGGCATAAACATTGTCAACCTGAGTACAACCTGCATGACCAGGCATCTAAGTGCAAAGCATGAGCTGCAGTGGAGTAGACACCTAAAAAAAACAAGAAAGGTCTCTGGCTCCTCCTGCTTCCTCTTCTGCTGCAGTCTCGGCCTCTTCATCAGCCTCTGGAGTGACAGTGCCACCTGCCACCCCGCAAACAGAGGATCTGCCAGCAACACCACCACCTGTGTCACCAAGCATCTCCACAATGTCCCATGGAAGAGTTCAGCTCTCCATCTCCCAAACACTGGAGCGGAAGAGGAAGTACCCCCATACCCACCCGCGATCCCTGGCGCTGAATGCCAGCATTTCAAAATTACTGGCCTTTGAAATGCTATCATTCCGTCTGGTGGAGAGAGAGAGTTTTAAAAGCCTTATGGCGGTGGCTGTCCCACAGTACATTGTGCCCAGCAGCCATTACTTTTCAGGGCGTGCCATCCCTTCCCTGCACAACCGAGTGGGGGACGAAATCAGGTGTGCACTGCGCAATGCTATCTGTGGCAAGGTGCACCTCACTACGGATACGTGGACCAGTAAGCACGGTCAGGAACGTTATATCTCCATAACAGCACACTAGGTAAATGCAGTGGCGGCTGGGCCTGAGGCAGATAGCAGTTTGGCGCATGTCCTTCCACCACCGAGGATTGCAGGGCGCTTCAGTTTGCCTCTTGTTGCTTCCTCCTCCTACTCTGCTTCCTCATCTTCTACTGGCTCCTCATCCGGTCAGCGTAACACCTTCACCACCAACTTCAGCACTGCCAGGGGTAAACGACAGCAGGCAGTTTGAAAACGTATCTGTTTGGGGGACAAACCCCACACCGCGCAGGAGCTGTGGACGGGCCTTGAACAACAAACCGATGAGCGGTTGGTGCCAGTCAGCCTCAAGCCCGGCCTGGTGGTGTGCCATAATGGGACTAGCCAGTTTGATGCACATCCCTTGCCTGGCGCATGTGCTGAATTTGGTGGTGCAGAGAATCCTTAAAAATTACCCCGATATGTCAGAGCTGCTGCATAAAGTGCGGGCCATCTGTGCGCGCTTTCGGCGTTCTCACCCTGCTGCTTGACTGTCAGCGCTGCAGCGCAACTTCGGCCTTCCTGCTCACCGCCTCATATGCGACGTGCCCACAAGGTGGAACTCCACCTTGCACATGCTGGCCAGACTGTGCGAGCAGCAGGCGATAGTGGAGTTTCAGCTGCAGAACGCACGGGTGAGTCGCTCTGCGGAACAGCACCACTTTACCACCAATGACTGGGCCTCCATGCGAGACCTGTGTTCCTTGTTGCGCTGTTTTGAGTACTCCACCAATATGGCCAGTGCCGATAACGCCGTTCTCAGCGTTACTATCCCACTTCTATGCCTCCTTAAAAAAAACGCTGCTGGCGATGATGGAAGAGGATGTGGCACAGAAGGAGGAGGAAGAGGGATCATTTCATAGGGTTTCAAGCCAGTCATTCACAAGTGGCTCCGAGGGTGGGTTCCTGCTCCCACAAATGCCAGATACATAAATGTCTAGCAAGGGCACAGTTCTGGAGAATGACAAGGTGGAGGAGGAGGAGATGGAGGAGGAGGAACCATGTTCACAGGTGGCACCCAGATCAGCTCATGGCCATTACTGGTGCGTGGATGGGGGGGATACAGAGGACACAGATGATACACCTCCCACAGAGGACAGCTTTTCGTTGCCTCTGGCAGCCAGGCACTCATGAGTGATTACATGCTGCAGTGTCTCCGCAACGTCCGCCGAGTTGCCCACATTCTAACCAGTGCTGATTACTGGGTGGCCACGATGCTGGATCCCCATTACAAGGACAACGTACGGTCCTTAATTCCCTCACTGAAGTGTGATCGTACAATTCGCAAGTACAAGCGCACGCTGGTAGACCCGCTGCTGGTGGCATTCCCACCTGACAGTGGGGGCACAGTGGAAGCACAATGCAAAGGCAGAGGAGGAGATAGAGGTCGCCAACGCAACTGGTGCACCGCCAGCACCTCAGAAGGCAGGGTTAGCATGGCCGAAATGTGGAAAAGCATTGTTAGCACGCCACAACAACCAGCACCGCCAGCTGATATGGAATGTCTTAGCAGGAGGCAGCATTTCAGCAACATGGTGGAGCAGTATGTGTGCACACGCCTACATGTACTGAATGACGGGTCTGCCCCCTTCAATTTCTGGGTCTCCAAATTGGGCACATGGCCTGAGCTTGCCCTTTACACCTTGGAGGTGCTGGCCTGCCCTGCAGCCAGTGTATTATCTGAACGTGTATTCAGCACGGCCGGGGGCGTCATCACAGACAAGCGCAGCCGACTGTCCACAGCCAATGTGGACAAGCTCACGTTCATTAAAAAAAAACAGGCTTAGATCCATCAGGACTTGTCCGTACCTTGTGCAGAATAGACATGTATACCGGCACTAAGCAGCCATTGTTATACTGCAGCGCAATTGCTCATTCTTGTATTTTGGATATTTCACACTCTTTTGGAGTGTACCCTAATAAAAAAAATATATATAAAAAATAAACCTAAAACCAGTGTTGGCTACCTCGTCCTCCTCCACCACCGCTTCCACCTACACCGCTACGTCAACCGCCTACTCAATCTGGACCTCTACCTCATAAATAAAATTAAAAATTGTACTTATTTTATTTTATTTTATTTTATATCATTTTACTAATTTGTCTGTTACATTTTTGGGGGAAATTCACAAATTTTTGGCTGTGATATACCCCTGCTCTACCTAGTTGACAGCTTAATAAATTTTTCTGGAGAGGAGAGAGTTTTTTGAGTTTTTTAAAACTTTTTTAAGGGACGGCTGTGAAGTGCAGGAACAATGACATAATGAGTTTATTGTTGCAAGTTAAAAAACTCAAAAAACAATCTCCTTTAATTTTGTTTCCTATAGCCAGTGCATATGTTGTGCATTTAGCCCGAAACATGTAGACAACGACTTTGTAACTGTAACTGGATGTAATTTTACCGCAAGCAAAATACATTTTTCCTTTACCGAAGTGGAGCTGGATTTCTTCAACCATATTGCAGTATTATAGTAGTTATATTCTTGTATATAGGAGGCAGTATTATAGTAGTTATATTCTTGTACATAGGAGCAGTATTATAGTAGTTATATTCTTGTACATAGGAGCAGTATTATAGTAGTTATATTCTTGTACATAGGAGCAGTATTATAGTAGTTATATTCTTGTACATAGGAGCAGTATTATAGTAGTTATATTCTTGTACATAGGAGCAGTATTATAGTAGTTATATTCTTGTATGTAGGAGCAGTATTATAGTAGTTATATTCTTGTACATAGGAGCAGTATTATAGCAGTTATATTATTGTACTTAGGAGCAGTATTTTAGTAGTTATATTCTTGTACATAGGAGCAGTATTATAGCAGTTATATTCTTGTACATAGGAGCAGTATTATAGTAGTTATATTTTTGTACATAGGAGCAGTATTATAGTAGTTATATTCTTGCACATAGGAGCAGTATTATAGTAGTTATACTCTTGTACATAGGAGGCAATTTTTATTGTGAAAACAAACAAAAATACAATAAAATACATTTTTACAATACAAAACCCAAAAAATAACAGGCATTGTACACACAATGACTACTCAGCTAGAATGCCTATAGAATTATATTAAACTGATAAAGTCCACATTTGATGGGGAGGAAAAAGAAGAGGGGGGGGGAACAAAAAAACTAAACAAACACAAAATAACATATTTTCTGCTTTAAACCAAAGACACATTCCTCCATAATTTCCTATTATTTGGGTTACTCCTTATCTCTAATGACTTAACCCACTGGAGCTCAGACATTATTTGGTTTACGGCTGTGGTGTGGTGGAATGGCTCATTGTGTATAGACACGCGGGTTCTCATGTGCCAATAGTAATATTTTATGACAGAAATGATCAGGTACATTGTCCCCCTGTCTACATTACTATTTCTGGATGGAACAGCATAGATTATATCAGGATAACTCAGGGACTGCAGTAATGGGATGTTTAGCTTTTGCGACACCTCTTCCCATATTCTCCTCCCACCCCTGCAGTCAGATATGAAGTGCTCCATCGTCTCCTCCTGCTGACAACCGAGAGGACAGTTCCTATCTGAAACACTTAAAAATTTTAGGTTACCCCTAACAAATAGCTTTCCATGTAAGGACAACCAAGCTATGTCAAAGAATTTGGCGGGGAGACGTTTCCCATTGAGGAGCTTCAGACTTTCTTGTAAAGTGCTAGTCACACAATCCCTCAAGACTAGTGGAGAACAAAAGAAAGCCCTACAGATCCTCACATATAGATCTTTCCTTGGCTTACCCTCAATGTAGGACTTCTCTATCTTCCACCTTCTCACACACTTCAGCCCGTAGTCCAGGTACTGGGGGAGGTAGTCACTCGTCCATCGACCCCTCTTGAGACTGCCGCCTCGCACCCAAGATTCTGCAAAAGGCAATATCCAGTCCCTGACACTGTTCACCCACAGGGAGCTGTTCTCTGAGTCCAGGCAACCAAAATTAACTTTTAGAAACATGGAGTCAAAGAACACCCTTGGATTCAGCATATCCAACCCACCCTCTCTCCTCTGCAGGTAGGTGATCCCTCTTTTTATCAGGTTCAACCTGTTCCCCCACAACAGTTGGAAGAACAGGCTAAAGAGCCTAGCGGAGAAAGATTCCGGCAAAGGAAAAACGACAGAGACATACAAGAAGACAGGGACCAGGTAAGTCTTCAACATTTTAACCCTTTCTCTATAGGTCAGCCTCCAGTTCTTCCATCGCTGAACCTTTGCATTTCCGGCTTCCAACTTCTCTTCCCAATTTTGTTTGCCGTTATCATCCCTCCCAAATTTGACCCCTAGGATTTTAATATAGGTGGAGGCTCTCACAAATTGTGGCAGATCAAAATCTGGATCACTGTCTGATATCCAAAGAGCTTGACTCTTCTCAAGGTTGACCAGAGACCCTGAGGCCTCCGAGTAACTTCTGATGGCTGCAGACAACATCTCCACCTCACGAGGCTCAGATATCACTACAGTCACATCATCCGCATAGGCAACAACACTCAGGGGCAGGCAATGGGGGACCGGCACCCCCTGAAAACTACACTCCTGCAGTGACCTCAGGAATGGGTCTAGGGCAAATACATACAGCAGTGGACTCAGTGGGCAACCTTGTCTCACCCCTGCCTCAACCCTGAAGGTATCACCCTGCCAACCATTGACCAGAGGAAAGCTCTCAGCCTCGCAATACAAAGTCTTCAGCCAATCGATGAATTGCCCCGGAATACCGTACTTTGACAAAGTGGCCCATAGATACTCATGATCTACTCTGTCAAAGGCTTTAGCCTGGTCAAGACTCACGACATATCTCCCACACCTCAGAGCTTTACATCTCTCAAACATCTCCCTTATCGAGAGGACTGCTCCAGAGATGTTCCGCCCTTTTACTGTGCCAAACTGACAGCCTGACAACAGTGCTGAGGACAGACAAACTAATCTAGAAAACAGAATTTTTGCCAGAATCTTTCTGTCGACATTCAAGAGGGCAATCGGCCTCCAGTTCTTGATGTCACTCGGCTCTTTACCTTTGGACAGCAGAATCAACGAGGACACTCTCATGGATGGAGGCATCAGGTGACTTTCTAGACAATTTGTATATACATCCACGAGGATTGGGGCCAAGAGGTCTCTGAATGTCTTATAGAATTCTGCTGTTATCCCATCTGGACCTGGTGCCTTCTTCAGATGTAACTTATCAATGGCCTCTTTAACCTCCGCCACCGTCAAATCTGCTGTCAAAGGAGAAAAGTCCAAATCATTAGTATCAGGGAGCGGAGTTGCCTCCAAGAATTGGGTCATCTTGTCACTATCCAAAACCTTCCTCTGAAACAAGTCAGCATAGTAAGATCTCACCACCCCCAGGATACCCTCCCGAGATTCTTGCAAAACACCCTGGGGGTCAGTGAGACCGGTGACAGATTTATTTGCCACTCTCTCCCGGCAATTCTCAAAGGGATCAGGAGACCCTAAGGTCCCATAATCCCGTTCAAGAACCAGGGAGGTATACCTGCTGTACTGATACTGCCTCATCTCAGATTTCAGCCGGTCAATCCTTTGTTGGTCACCCCCTCCCGCCGAATAGAGTGACTCCAATTCTTTCCGCAGCTTGAGATACTGGCCATACTTACTCTTCCCCTTTATAACTGACAGTCTCTTTAAGAGGGATCTGATCTCATCCTTGACATCCTCCCACCAGTCGGCCATATTGCCATAAAAGTCCACTCTCTCTAGCTGACTCTGTATAAGAGAGTGAACATGACTCTGAACCGAAGGGTCTTCTAATAGACTGGAATTAAGTCTCCATAACCCTCTACCTGTCCTAGAACACTTTGTGACACCCAAACAGAAATATAAGGCCAGATGGTCTGAATAAGGGACGATCTTCTCATCTTTCTCACCAATGGTCTCTGTAGGACTCACCAGAGCTAAATCTATCCGACTTCTTCTTTCACCACAAAAATAAGTTAATTTTGGTTTCCGACCACCCTGCACAAACACATCTGACAACCCGGCCTGTTGAATGATTCTGTTTAGAACCTTGGAGTCTCTGGTAAGAGGCCTATTAGAGGTCCTGTCACTAGATGCCCTGGCGGCATTAAAATCTCCAGCCATGATGATAGGGATAGATGTGAAGAGATATGGCTTCACTTCATTATAAAGGTTAATCCTTTCAGTCACTGTCTGCGAACCATAGATATTGATGAGACGGAGCCTCCTACCCCGAATAGTAACTTCCAGAATTAGGCACCTTCCCATCAATACCTCTGTCAACCTATGTATAGTTACATCATTGGTGTTAAAGAGGATAGAGACCCCGGCACTTGGTTCTACAGCCAGTGACCAAAAGGATGGACCAGACCGCCATTCACGCTCGGCTTCCCGTAAGAGTCCTAACGTATTTAAACGTGTCTCTTGTAGGAAGAATATATCAGCATCAAGAGACCTTAGATGTTCATAAACCGCATGCCTGGTCCTCCTCACTCTGACACTGTTCACATTACTGGAGAACACTTTAAGGTTGAAGTCAGCCATCAAAGCATAGCAAAGCACAAGTAGCAGAGATATTACCCCCATAATCATAGATCCGAGTCTGAGCCCACCTGCCGACCACCTGTCTCCATGTCTGATTCGGACAGACGTTTAGCTCGCGGGGGTTTCCTTTTTGTGGGGGGGTCGCCCTCTTGGTCCTCATTAAATTCATCTACCACTCTCTTTAACTCTCTCTCCATCTCTTCCTCAGCGTCTGACTCTGATAGGACACCGTACCTATTTGTTATGGTCATGACACCTGACCCGGGGTCTACTTTCTTTTTGGAAGGTTTTTGGACAGTGGTCCATTCCCCCTCAGGCTTACGGCTGGTTTTATCCTTCTTCCGTCTTTTCTGTGGATTTATTGATGCTGGGGCAGAAGACGACATGCCCACAACCTGCTCAGTGACCTCCCCGTTCCCCTCAGTGGCTCCTGGCTGGGACTGGTCAGGCACTATGTCACCTATATTGTCACCCATATTGTGCTGAGGCTCGGGCGGTGTCACTGCTGACCCTGACAACAACATCTCCTCCTCTAGGTCATCTGCCCCTTCCAGCAAGTCCTCATCAGGGAAGTCCTTACAAACATTATGCCAGGCGTCTGGACAGTCCCTGTGGGAGTGACCGATCCTACCACAGAGGTTGCACCGGATGTTCTGGCAGGTGGCGCTGACATGGCCGATCTCCCCGCATAAATTACATTTTACCAGGGTGCACACACTCGCAATATGACCGGCCTTTCCGCATTTAAAACATTTTCTAGGCTGACCTGCATAGAAGCATACCCCTTTCTCCCGGCCAATAAAGAATGAGTTGGGCAGATGTTGGGTAATGTTGTTAACCTGCCGTAACTTTACCAGGACCTTCCACCCCCCAGTCCATATGCCATCCTCGTCCCTAGTCTTGGTGAGATCTGACATTAGGTCACAGTGTCTTTTTAGCCAGACAACAATATCCTGGTAGGGTACCGACTCGTTCCAGAATATTATGGTGACGCTTGCTGTGTCTGGTCTAGAGATGGGGATGAGGCTGAACTTATTCCAGCCATCAGCATCTCTCACCCGGGAGAAATGAGCCCAGAAGCGGTCCAGGTCAGACATGAGTTTAAAACTAACGTCATACCCCTGCCTGTCAGGAAGGTTTATCACTGCCAAGATGTTAGATGGCAGGAAACCCATTTGGTGGCACAGAAGTTCACGGACCACAAACCTCCTGTCAGGCAACTCCTCCTTGGCCCCTCTATGTCTGAACCTGACCACGTTCCTCCTCTTAAAAGCCTGACCTGTATAGTTCACATTAAATGTGAAGGATGGTGACCCACGGCTCCAGGCATTACCAGAGGAGACACCACCAGTTCCACCCTCCTGCTGAACTTGGGGGCGCTGTGGTGGCTGCTGACCACCTGCACTATGGGGGTCTGACACTTCTGGAGTAACTAAAGGGGGGAAGTGCTGTGCATCAGACTGTACAGCCCCCTCCCCACCACCATCCTTTATACTCTGCGGGTCACAAGCCTGACCTAATAGTGGACCCGACTCTAGAGATGACCCCACATCCCACACAGACTGTGAAGCGCTCCCCTCTGCAGAAACCTCATCAGTGACATCACATACAGTCATATCAATGCAGTCACTGGCAGTATGATCCTGCTCTACAAAGCCCCGACAGTCCTGCTGAGCCATGACCTGCGAGCTCACTGCTGCACTGCTGCCTTCAGGCGAGAGTCCACAGTCCTGCTGCTCTCTACTGCCCCCCAGGACTTGTGGTGACTGCACTGCTACTGCAGAGTTACCTTCTGGTTGGAGTCCATAGTCCTGCTTCACAGTACAAACTGCTGGGACTTGTGGTACCTTTTGAGGAGTCTCTGCAGGTCTTTGCTGGTGCTGGACACTTTCTTCCACTTCTCTGTACAAATTCCCTTTCTCAAAAGGGAAGCTGGCTGGTCTGAGGACTGGTCTTGCACAGGCCTGCTGGGTGTCATCTGGACAGGTTAGAGACCTGGGTTTAGATGGAGATGGTTCTGGCGCAGGTCTTTCCTCATGTCCCTCATATCTTTGCTGGTTCCTGAAGGATTCAGCGACTGGTCCCATCTGCTCCAATACAGCCTCCATGTCCTGCACAGTTTCAGCGAGCTGCACAGCGAGGGAGCTCAGCTTCTTGTCGTGAACAGCCTGATTGTTGGGGTTTGCTGCCTTTAGCTTATAGACACAATCTATCTGCTTCTGCAGCTGTAGTTTAGTCTTTTTTAATGTCTCTAGTCTCTTGACCAGAGCTGGGATCCGCTCGGCCAGACTTAGTTCTGGTGCACGCTGAGTATTGGGGGGCTGTGTCGGCAGTGTACTCACAGAATGGCTCCTTACAGGCGTCCCTCTGCTTGGTCCTTGCACTGGACTTGGTGCAGCCGTGGTCACTGCTGCGAGGTCACTATCTCCAGATTGGTGACTGGGCCCCTGGTTCTTCCCAGTGACCGCACTTGTGGCCCCATGAAGCCTTCCTGCTGTATTCCCTCTGGTCTCATCTGTCGTGTTGGCGACTTTTGCGCTGTTCCCACTTCCATAACGTGTGCGGTCAGACCGCATCAGGACAGACTGTTGCAGATTCTCCTGCATGGTCTGCTTCTCCAGGGACGTTCTCCTCTGTCTGCCTGCGGGTGGGGTGGATTGCACACCTGCAGCCATGCTCTTACTCAGTGATGTCTCCTTCTTTACTTCCAACATTTTCTTTTCTTCTTTGCTTCCTGCTGCACTGGGACTGGCAACACTCGGAACATTCCTTCCTTCCAAAGAAACTTTTGGATAATTATCCATGGTGTGAGAGGTCTGGGAATTGTTTCCCAGAATAGGCCTTGAAGCCTGGGCCTTGCTTGGGGAGCATTCCCACCCAGAGTGGCCCCGCCCTGGGCTTTCTCCAGACATCCAAAGCCTCAGGAGAGCTACTGACACACGTCCTCACAGCTAGGAGGCAGTATTATAGTAGTTATATTCTTGTACATAGGAGGCAGTATTATAGTAGTTATATTCTTGTACATAGGAGGCAGTATTATAGTAGTTATAGTCTTGTACATAGGAGCAGTATTATAGTAGTTATATTCTTGTACATAGGAGCAGTATTATAGTAGTTATATTCTTGTACATAGGAGCAGTATTATAGCAGTTATATTCTTGTACATAGGAGCAGTATTATAGTAGTTATATTCTTGTACATAGGAGGCAGTATTATAGTAGTTATATTCTTGTACATAGGAGCAGTATTATAGTAGTTATATTCTTGTACATAGGAGCAGTATTATAGTAGTTATATTCTTGTACATAGGAGCAGTATTATAGTAGTTATATTCTTGTACATAGGAGCAGTATTATAGTAGTTATATTCTTGTACATAGGAGCAGTATTATAGTAGTTATATTCTTGTATGTAGGAGCAGTATTATAGTAGTTATATTCTTGTACATAGGAGGCAGTATTATAGCAGTTATATTCGTGTACATAGGAGCAGTATTATAGTAGTTATATTCTTGTACATAGGAGCAGTATTATAGTAGTTATATTCTTGTACATAGGAGCAGTATTATAGTAGTTATATTCTTGTACATAGGAGCAGTATTATAGTAGTTATATTCTTGTACATAGAAGCTGTATTATAGTAGTTATATTCTTGTACATAGGAGGCAGTATTATAGTAGTTATATTCTTGTACATAGGAGCAGTATTATAGTAGTTATATTCTTGTACATAGGAGCAGTATTATAGTAGTTATATTCTTGTACATAGGAGGCAGTATTATAGTAGTTATATTCTTATACATAGGAGCAGTATTATAGTAGTTATATTCTTGTACATAGGAGCAGTATTATAGTAGTTATATTCTTGTACATAGGAGCAGTATTATAGTAGTTATATTCTTGTACATATGAGCAGCAGTATTATAGTAGTTATATCCTTGTACATAGGAGGCAGTATTATAGTAGTTATATTCTTGCACATAGGAGCAGTATTATAGCAGTGATATCTTTGCACTTAGGGGGCAGTATTATAGTATTTACTATTAGTATAGTAAAGCTGTTCAGTTGAGCATGTGGTTGTAACCAGTTTTATGGAGCAGATATGTCAGCTATCCTTTTGATTATAGCACTGATTTAAATACCATTGTGTCTAACCTATAGATTTCACCATGCTGGGATGGGAGAAGTGATATGAACAGTTCACAGCTCGTCATCTAACAACTAACTTGTAGGTAGCGTTTCTGGGACACAAGGCTCCTGCCTCCTCTCCAGAACCGGCACAAACACTTTTAGAGCAGTGGATTCCCATTCTATAGTTAGAATTCAGCACAGCCTGTGTCTGGCACAATCAGTTCCTCAGCTGCCGTGTGCCTGAGGCGTACAGATATAAAGTAACGTGCCCACGGCCATGAGGAAATTATATGCGAATCCAAAGCAGGTTTGGATAGTGACAGTTACTAAATCACAATGCGCATTTCAAGAGCTGACTGAGGCCGGTAATTCTGACAGCAGCTATTAATTCATTTTTCTGTACATAGTAACAAAATTATACCGAGTATTGATGTAGCAGAGCTGAACTGGTCGTGTCAGTTAACAATTTATTTTTTGCTTGAGCAGATTCAGCTGCAGTCTCATGGAAAAGTTGCCATATGCCCCGAAAACAGATCGTTCCAGCAGCTCTTATGTACCAGCAGGAATTCAACTGCTCTGCAGCGCCCCCACAGGAAACACTAAGTATAGCATGGTGTGCATTGAAATCTTTACCTTGTGGTTGATTTTTTTGGTCTGATTCACACACTGCCGATTCGGTCACTGTTCATCAGTATTTTAAAATTCAAACTAGTTGAGTCACCTTGCTAAAACATTACGACACTTTTCTGATTTTGACCCAAAGTTACAGCCTATATTGTACCCAGGAGCTGAACTCACAATTCTGCTGGTTATTATAGGAAAAAGATAACAAGTTTAACAATTTCACGACTGCCCACTGACTATATATAGGTCCTATGTGCACATACCACATGCAGATACATGCAGGTATATAAACGGCCAGGCAGCTCTTTGATCCTTGCGCTGATCAGCGCTGGGATTAAAGCTCCTGCAATCTAGCAGGAGCAGGTCTGGTCCTAGCTGTCAGACACAGCGGGGACACTGAAGAGAAGAAATGAGTGGTTTATTACCACCTCTGCCTCCTCCTGTGCCCGGCAGGAGAGTGATGGGCGACCGCAGGGACCGAGAGTAGGAACCGTCCGAGCCGCTTCCTCTATTGGACCCGCCGGTCATGTGACCGCCAGGTGTCTCAGGGCAATAGCAGAGCTGCAGGGTCTTAGGACACCCTGATCAGCTCTGCCTGTGTGTAGCGCCCCCACAGGGGGCTGTTTTCCACTATAACTTGGGCTCCTGTGATGGTCCAGTTTCCATGGAAACATTGCAAGTTAAAAAAAAAAGTCAGTGTCCTCCAGAGGTCCTTTAACCTGTTGGGGACACATGACGTTCCGGTACGTCATGATGCCCTGGTATATAAGGATACATGACGTACCGGTACGTCATGTGTATTTACGATCACCGCCGCACGGCGCTCAGTGATCGGAACAGAGTGCCTGCTGAAATCATTCAGCAGGCACTCTGTCACAATGCCGAGGGGGGATCCTCAGGATCATTGCTATTGGCTGCGCGGGCGGGCGGGGGTTAACTCCCCCCAGCTCTCTTCTCCTCCTCCATTCTGTGTCCGTCAGCGAGGAGAGAGAGCATGGGATCTGTGCCCAGCACGCCCATCTCTGCCCAGCACATCTTCTGACCCTCCACAGTGCCATCTGGCACTAAAAGGTACTTTAGGGACAGGTTAGGTATAGGTTAGGTTACGCAGGGATATTCAGGGTAAATTTAAGGAAAAAAAAAAAAGTTTCACTGTTGCATCACCCTGATCGGGTGTCTGGGATCCACAGCACAGCTGTGTGACACTAGACCCCCAGGCATATTAAGTGCCAAAAATAAACCAAAAATGTAGCAAAAAAATAAAACTAATGAAAAATACAAATAAGGCTACTTTCACACTAGCGTTCGGGTGTCCGCTTGTGAGCTCCGTTTGAAGGCTCTCACAAGCGGCCCCGAACGCATCCGTACTGCCCTAATGCATTCTGAGTGGATGCGGATCCGCTCAGAATGCCTCAGTCTGGCTCCGTCTGTCCTCCGCTCCACTCAGCAGACGGACACCCGAACGCTGCTTGCAGCGTTCGGGTGTCCGCCTGGCCGTGCGGAGGCAAACGGATCCGTCCAGACTTACAATTTAAGTCAATGGAGACGGATCCGTTTGAAGTTGACACAATATGGTGCGATTTCAAACGGATCCGTCCCCCATTGACTTTCAATGCAAAGTCTGGACGGATCCATCTGACTAACTTTCAGACTTAGATTTTTTTCTGAAATATAATGCAGATGGATCCGTTCTGAACGCAAGTGTGAAGGTAGCCTTAAAAATGTGAAAAAAAAATATATAAAAAATGGCATCACTAGCGGAAACCGTTGCCATAGTCACCCCGTTCACTCAAACCTATACATGGTAAAGGGATTCTGTCACCAGGTTTGGGGCTATAGAGATACGGACATGCACGGCTAGATCGCCGCTAGCATGTCCGCAATATATGTGTCCTATAGGGCTGTGTGGTTTTAATTTCTTTAAAAAAGGATTTTATAGATATGTAAATGAGTGTTGAATGTGTATAAGGGGCTGTACGAACCTTACGTGTGCCCAGCCGAGCCCGCCTGTGAAGGAGCCCAGGACCGCCTATGTCAGTGATGGTGAACCTTTTAGAGACCGAGTGCCCAAACTGCAACCAATACCCACTTATTTATCGCCAAGTGCCAACACAGCAATTTAACCTGAATACAAATATAGTATATCTTCCATGTACTTTATCATTTAGCTAAATATCCTACATTCAATGCGCTGCCTGTGCTGTTCATAGTGCGTCCTGTGCTGATGAAAGGCTGGAAAAGTCTAAAGCATATTGGTACACCATAGACTTTTTCCAAGGCGCGGGTGCCCACAGAGAGGGCTCTGAGTGCCGCCTCTGGCACCCGTGCCATAGGTTCGCCATCACTGGCCTATGTGAACCTTACGTGTGCCCAGCCGTGCCCGCCTGTGAAGGAGCCCAGCACCGCCTATGTCTCCTCCTTTCATCAACGAAAGATTGCCGTAATCTCGCGATGCGCAGTGTCGGTATAGTGTTCCTTCCCTGTGCTGGCATCAGCCTCAGGGAAAGAACTGCGCATGCGCGAGCTCGTGCATCGCGAGATTACGGCTATCTATCGTTGATGAAAGGAGGAGACATAGGCAGTGCTGGGCTCCTTCACAGGCGGGCACGGCTGGGCACACGTAAGGTTCACATAGGCCAGTGATGGCGAACCTATGGCACGGGTGCCAGAGGCGGCACTCAGAGCCCTCTCTGTGGGCACCCGCGCCTTGGAAAAAGTCTATGGTGTACCAATATGCTTTAGACTTTTCCAGCCTTTCATCAGCACAGGACGCACTATGAACAGCACAGGCAGCGCATTGAATGTAGGATATTTAGCTAAATGATAAAGTACATGGAAGATATACTATATTTGTATTCAGGTTAAATTGCTGTGTTGGCACTTGGCGATAAATAAGTGGGTATTGGTTGCAGTTTGGGCACTCGGTCTCTAAAAGGTTCACCATCACTGACATAGGCGGTCCTGGGCTCCTTCACAGGCGGGCTCGGCTGGGCACACGTAAGGTTCGTACAGCCCCTTATACACATTCAACACTCATTTACATATCTATAAAATCCTTTTTTAAAGAAATTAAAACCACACAGCCCTATAGGACAGATATATTGCGGACATGCTAGCGGCGATCTAGCCGTGCATGTCCGCAGCTCTATAGCCCCAAACCTGGTGACAGAATCCCTTTAAATATAAAAAATAGGGAACCCATTGCAATAATTAATTTTTGTGACAGTTTTAATATTTAAGAAATAAAAAACTATAATAAAAAAATAACTTTTTAATAAGAATTAGTGGTTTTCCCCAAATTAAACCCTAAAAAAAAAAAAAAAAAAAAAAAAAAAAATGCTAATAACAATTCCTAAGTGTCAAGTAAAAAACAATGCCCAATAGAAAGAATACCTGTCTTGTGAAAATTAGTTCCGGATAGTGTTGAGCGAACTTGTGTTTTAAATTCGGCATTTCTAAAGTTCGGGTTCCGGTTATCAAAGTATCCCGTTATGGATTCCGCTGCCATGGACCATAACGGAATTTAGAATCCATAACGGGATACTTCGATAACCCGAACTCGAACTTTAGACGCCGAACTTAAAACACAAGTTCGCTCAACACTAGTTCCAGCATTTTTTTCAGGAATGTAGCAACTCATTTTGACAAGACGTATTATTTTTATCAGCAGGATCAACCCTAGCAGAGAATATGTCTTGTTTATTAGGGTAGATCCTGATAAATTATTTTACAATTTGTTAGTTTAACTATTTCAATTTACTGAACGGCACCTCCTCTGGTCACTATAATTAGAGGATCCTTATAAATTGGTGTGAAGACTAAATTTCCCTTGTTCTTTTTGCACATGACAGTGAGTGAATATTAGTACAACTACCATATTTAACCTCTTCAGGATGCAGGGCGTACCGGTACGCCCTATTTCCCGAGTCCTTAAGGACTTAGGGCGTACCGGTACGTCCTAACTTTAAATCGAGATTCCGGCGCCGCGGGGGTTAATCGCAATGGGATGCCGGCTGAAATCATTCAGCCGGCATCCCGTAACAACGCAGGGGGGGGGGGGGTCATTTGTATCGTCGACTACAATCGGTATATGGGAGGAGTTGATCTCTCTGATCAAGTCCTCAAGCCATATAACGCCATGCGCAAAACCCGGGCATGGTACAAAAAAGTTGCAGTCTACTTGGTACAGGTTGCCATGTACAATTCTTTTGCACTATCCCGAAGCGCTGGCAGCACAGGGACATTCCTCCAGTTCTATGAGGCAGTCCTCAAGGCCCTGATCTTTTCGGACCGGGAAAGAGCAGGCCAGGAGTACCTCGGGAACTGGAGGCGCCCGGATCGTCCCTGGCCAACACTTTCCAGGTGTGGTCCCCCATACTGGAAAGAAGGGACGAACCCAAAAAAAGTGCAGAGTGTGTCGCAGGAGGGGGATACGGAAGGACACCACCACTCAGTGCGACATGTGCCCCGATCGATTGCGTTATCGATTGCTTCAGGGAGTATCACACTTCCATGGAGTACTACATTTTTATAATCCCCAACAGTCCACTAGAGAACATAAAACACTATGGCTCTCAGACTTTGGAGACACGGAAACAATTTTTTTCCCCCAAAATAATATTAGTTTTAGTGCAGGCATCCTCAAACTGCGGCCCTCCAGATGTTGTAAAACTATAACTCCCAGCATGCCCAGACAACCTACAGCCATCAGCAGGGCATGGTGGGAATTGTAGTTTTACAACATCTGGAGGGCCGCAGTTTTAGGATGCCTGCTTAGTGTCTCCAAAGTCTGAGAGCCATACATATTGGGCATCGTCGCGTGCGTAAAAGTCGTCGCTATAAAAATAACTTTTGACCAAACGCCTCGGATGAACGGTGTTAAAAATATAAAATAAAAACGGTGCCAAAACACCCATTTTTGGGCAAAATTTCCATTTGAATCCCTTTTGCCGGTAATAAAGCAAGGGTTAACAGCCAAACAAAACTCAATATTTATTGCCCTGATTCTGTAGTTTGCAGAAACACCCCATATGTGGTTGTAAATGGCTATATAGCCGCACGGCAGGGCATAGAACGAAGGGAACTCCATACGGTTTCTGGAAGGCAGATTTTGATGGACAGTTTTTTTTGGGACACCATGTCCCATTAGAAGCCCCCCCTGATGTAGCCTAGACTAGAAACTCAAAAAAAGTGACCCCATCTAAGAAACTACACCCCTCAAGGTATTCAAAAGTTACTTTACAAACTATGTTAACCCTTTAGGTGTTCCACAAAACTAAATAGCGAATGTAGAAACAATTTTAGAATTACATTTCTTTGTTACATTGCCTTAAAAAAGATTAATATAGAGCAACGAAAAATCAAATTTACCCCTAAAATAGTCCCAAAACAACAACCACCTTATCCCGTAGTTTCCTTGATGGGGTCACTTTTATGGAGTTTCTACTCTAGGGGTGCATCAGGGGGCTTGAAAGGGTACATGGTGTAAATAAACCAGTCCAGCAAAATCTGCCTTCCAAAAACCATATGACGTTCCTCTTCTTCTATGTCCTGCCGTTTAGCCAAATAGTAGTTTACAACCACATATGGGGTGTTTCTGCAAACTACAGAATCGGGGCAACCCATTTTGAGTTTTGTTTGGCTGTTAACCCATTTTTTCCAGTAATAAAGTAAGGGTTAAAATGGAAAATTTTCAAAAAAATAGAAATTTCAAAATTGTTTCTCCATCTTCCATTAACTCTTGTGGAACACCTAAAGGGTTAACAAAGTTTGTAAACCCAGTTTTGAATACCTTGAGGGGTGTACTTTCTGAGATGGAGTCACTTTTTTGAAATTTCTATTCTAGGGGTGCAACAGGGGGCTTCAAATGGGACATGGTATAAACAAAACCAGTCCTGCAAAATCTGCCTTCCAAAACCCATATGGTGTTCCCCTCCTTCTATGTGCTCCCGTTCGGCCAAACAGTATGTTACGACCACATACGGGGTGTTTCTGCAAACTAAAGAATCAGGGCAACCCATTTTGAGTAGAGTTGAGCGAACACCTGGATGTTCGGGTTCGAGAAGTTCGGCCGAACATCCCGGAAATGTTCGGGTTCGGGATCCGAACCCGATCCGAACTTCGTCCCGAACCCGAACCCCATTGAAGTCAATGGGGACCCGAACTTTTCGGCACTAAAAAGGCTGTAAAACAGCCCAGGAAAGAGCTAGAGGGCTGCAAAAGGCAGCAACATGTAGGTAAATCCCCTGCAAACAAATGTGGATAGGGAAATTAATTAAAATAAAAATTAAATAAATAAAAATTAACCAAAATCAATTGGAGAGAGGTTCCATAGCAGAGAATCTGGCTTCCCGTCACCCACCACTGGAACAGTCCATTCTCAGATATTTAGGCCCCGGCACCCAGGCAGAGGAGAGAGGTCCCGTAACAGACAATCTGGCTTCATGTCAGCAGAGAATTAGTCTGCATGTCATAGCAGAGAATGAGGCTTCACGTCAGCCACCACTGCAACAGTCCATTGGCATATATTTAGGCCCAGCACACACACAGGCAGAGGAGAGAGGTCCCGTAACAGACAATCTGGCTTCATGTCAGCAGAGAATCAGTCTGCATGTCATAGCAGAGAATCAGGCTTCACGTCACCCACCACTGCAACAGTCCATTGGCATATATTTAGGCCCAGCACACACACAGGCAGAGGAGAGAGGTCCCGTAACAGAGAATCTGGCTTCATGTCAGCAGAGAATCAGTCTGCATGTCATAGCAGAGAATGAGGCTTCACGTCACCCACCACTGCAACAGTCCATTGGCATATATTTAGGCCTAGCACACAGGCAGAGCAGAGAGGTCCCGTAACAGAGAATCTGGCTTCATGTCAGCAGAGAATCAGTCTGCATGTCATAGCAGAGAATCAGGCTTCACGTCACCCACCACTGCAACAGTCCATTGGCATATATTTAGGTCCAGCACCCAGGCAGAGGAGGGAGGTCCCGTAACAGACAATCTGGCTTCATGTCAGCAGAGAATTAGTCTGCATGTCATAGCAGAGAATGAGGCTTCACGTCAGCCACCACTGCAACAGTCCATTGGCATATATTTAGGCCCAGCACCCAGGCAGAGGAGGGAGGTCCCGTAACAGAGAATCTGTCTTCATGTCAGCAGAGAATTAGTCTGCATGTCATAGCAGAGAATGAGGCTTCACGTCAGCCACCACTGCAACAGTCCATTGGCATATATTTAGGCCCAGCACCCAGGCAGAGGAGGGAGGTCCCGTAACAGACAATCTGGCTTCATGTCAGCAGAGAATCAGTCTGCATGTCATAGCAGAGAATGAGGCTTCACGTCACCCACCACTGCAACAGTCCATTGGCATATATTTAGGCCTAGCACACAGGCAGAGCAGAGAGGTCCCGTAACAGACGATCTGGCTTCATGTCAGCAGAGAATCAGTCTGCATGTCATAGCAGAGAATGAGGCTTCACGTCAGCCACCACTGCAACAGTCCATTGGCATATATTTAGGCCTAGCACACAGGCAGAGGAGAGAGGTCCCGTAACAGACAATCTGGCTTCATGTCAGCAGAGAATCAGTCTGCATGTCATAGCAGAGAATGAGGCTTCACGTCACCCACCACTGCAACAGTCCATTGGCATATATTTAGGCCCAGCACCCAGGCAGAGGAGGGAGGTCCCGTAACAGAGAATCTGTCTTCATGTCAGCAGAGAATTAGTCTGCATGTCATAGCAGAGAATGAGGCTTCACGTCAGCCACCACTGCAACAGTCCATTGGCATATATTTAGGCCCAGCACCCAGGCAGAGGAGAGAGGTCCCGTAACAGACAATCTGGCTTCATGTCAGCAGAGAATTAGTCTGCATGTCATAGCAGAGAATGAGGCTTCACGTCAGCCACCACTGCAACAGTCCATTGGCATATATTTAGGCCCAGCACACACACAGGCAGAGGAGAGAGGTCCCGTAACAGACAATCTGGCTTCATGTCAGCAGAGAATCAGTCTGCATGTCATAGCAGAGAATCAGGCTTCACGTCACCCACCACTGCAACAGTCCATTGGCATATATTTAGGCCCAGCACACACACAGGCAGAGGAGAGAGGTCCCGTAACAGAGAATCTGGCTTCATGTCAGCAGAGAATCAGTCTGCATGTCATAGCAGAGAATGAGGCTTCACGTCACCCACCACTGCAACAGTCCATTGGCATATATTTAGGCCTAGCACACAGGCAGAGCAGAGAGGTCCCGTAACAGAGAATCTGGCTTCATGTCAGCAGAGAATCAGTCTGCATGTCATAGCAGAGAATCAGGCTTCACGTCACCCACCACTGCAACAGTCCATTGGCATATATTTAGGCCCAGCACCCAGGCAGAGGAGGGAGGTCCCGTAACAGAGAATCTGTCTTCATGTCAGCAGAGAATTAGTCTGCATGTCATAGCAGAGAATGAGGCTTCACGTCAGCCACCACTGCAACAGTCCATTGGCATATATTTAGGCCCAGCACCCAGGCAGAGGAGGGAGGTCCCGTAACAGACAATCTGGCTTCATGTCAGCAGAGAATCAGTCTGCATGTCATAGCAGAGAATGAGGCTTCACGTCAGCCACCACTGCAACAGTCCATTGGCATATATTTAGGCCCAGCACACACACAGGCAGAGGAGAGAGGTCCCGTAACAGAGGATCTGGCTTCATGTCAGCAGAGAATCAGTCTGCATGTCATAGCAGAGAATCAGGCTTCATGTCAGCCACCACTGCAACAGTCCATTGGCATATATTTAGGCCTAGCACACAGGCAGAGGAGAGGTTCATTCAACTTTGGGTAGCATCGCAATATAATGGTAAAATGAAAATAAAAATAGGATTGAATGAGGAAGTGCCCTGGAGTCCAATAATATATGGTTATGGGGAGGTAGTTAATGTCTAATCTGGACAAGGGACGGACAGGTCCTGTGGGATCCATGCCTGGTTCATTTTTATGAACGTCAGCTTGTCCACATTGGCTGTAGACAGGCGGCTGCGTTTGTCTGTAATGACGCCCCCTGCCGTGCTGAATACACGTTCAGACAAAACGCTGGCTGCCGGGCAGGCCAGCACCTCCAAGGCATAAAAGGCTAGCTCTGGCCACGTGGACAATTTAGAGACCCAGAAGTTGAATGGGGCCGAACCATCAGTCAGTACGTGGAGGGGTGTGCACAAGTACTGTTCCACCATGTTAGTGAAATGTTGCCTCCTGCTAACACGTTGCGTATCAGGTGGTGGTGCAGTTAGCTGTGGCGTGTTGACAAAAGTTTTCCACATCTCTGCCATGCTAACCCTGCCCTCAGAGGAGCTGGCCGTGACACAGCTGCCTTGGCGACCTCTTGCTCCTCCTCTGCCTTGGCCTTGGGCTTCCACTTGTTCCCCTGTGACATTTGGGAATGCTCTCAGTAGCGCGTCTACCAACGTGCGCTTGTACTCGCGCATCTTCCTATCACGCTCCAGTGCAGGAAGTAAGGTGGGCACATTGTCTTTGTAGCGTGGATCCAGCAGGGTGGCAACCCAGTAGTCCGCACAGGTTAAAATGTGGGCAACTCTGCTGTCGTTGCGCAGGCACTGCAGCATGTAGTCGCTCATGTGTGCCAGGCTGCCCAGGGATAAGGACAAGCTGTCCTCTGTGGGAGGCGTATCGTCATCGTCCTGCCTTTCCCCCCAGCCACGCACCAGTGATGGACCCGAGCTGCGTTGGGTGCCACCCCGCTGTGACCATGCTTCATCCTCATCCTCCTCCACCTCCTCCTCATCCTCGTCCTCCTCGTCCTCCAGTAGTGGGCCCTGGCTGGCCACATTTGTACCTGGCCTCTGCTGTTGCCAAAAACCTCCCTCTGAGTCACTTCGAAGAGACTGGCCTGAAAGTGCTAAAAATGACCCCTCTTCCTCCTCCTCCTCCTCCTCCTCCTGGGCCACCTCCTCTTCCATCATCGCCCTAAGTGTTTTCTCAAGGAGACATAGAAGTGGTATTGTAACGCTGATAACGGTGTCATCGCCACTGGCCATGTTGGTGGAGTACTCGAAACAGCGCAACAGGGCACACAGGTCTCGCATGGAGGCCCAGTCATTGGTGGTGAAGTGGTGCTGTTCTGTAGTGCGACTGACCCGTGCGTGCTGCAGCTGAAACTCCACTATGGCCTGCTGCTGCTCGCACAGTCTGTCCAGCATGTGCAAGGTGGAGTTCCACCTGGTGGGCACGTCGCATATGAGGCGGTGAGCGGGAAGGCCGAAGTTACGCTGTAGCGCAGACAGGCGAGCAGCAGCAGGATGTGAACGCCGGAAGCGCGAACAGACGGCCCGCACTTTATGCAGCAGCTCTGACATGTCGGGGTAGTTGTGAATGAACTTCTGCACCACCAAATTCAGCACATGCGCCAAGCAAGGGATGTGCGTCAAATTGGCTAGTCCCAGAGCTGCAACGAGATTTCGCCCATTATCACACACCACCAGGCCGGGCTTGAGGCTCACCGGCAGCAACCACTCGTCGGTCTGTTGTTCTATACCCCGCCACAACTCCTGTGCGGTGTGGGGCCTGTCCCCCAAACATATGAGTTTCAGAATGGCCTGCTGACGTTTACCCCGGGCTGTGCTGAAGTTGGTGGTGAAGGTGTGTGGCTGACTGGATGAGCAGGTGGAAGAAGAGGAGGAGGAAGCCGAGAAGGAGGAGGTGGCAACAGGAGGCAAAGAATGTTGCCCTGCGATCCTTGGCGGCGGAAGGACGTGCGCCAAACAGCTCTCCGCCTGGGGCCCAGCTGCCACTACATTTACCCAGTGTGCAGTTAGGGAGATATAGCGTCCCTGGCCGTGCTTACTGGTCCACGTATCTGTGGTTAGGTGGACCTTGCCACAGATGGCGTTGCGCAGTGCACACTTGATTTTATCGGATACTTGGTTGTGCAGGGAAGGCACGGCTCTCTTGGAGAAGTAGTGCCGGCTGGGAACAACATACTGTGGGACAGCAAGCGACATGAGCTGTTTGAAGCTGTCTGTGTCCACCAGCCTGAATGACAGCATTTCATAGGCCAGTAGTTTAGAAATGCTGGCATTCAGGGCCAGGGATCGAGGGTGGCTAGGTGGGAATTTACGCTTTCTCTCAAATGTTTGTGAGATGGAGAGCTGAACGCTGGCGTGTGACATGGTTGAGACGCTTGGTGACGGAGGTGGTGGTGGTGGTGTTGGTGGTACATCCCCTGTTTGCTGGGCGGCAGGTGCCAACGTTCCTCCAGAGGCGGAGGAAGAGGCCGAGGCGGCAGCAGCAGAATAGGCCGAGGCGGCAGCAGCAGAAGAGGTAGCAGGGGGAGCCTGAGTGACTTCCTTGGTTTTAAGGTGTTTACTCCACTGCAGTTCATGCTTTGCATGCAGGTGCCTGGTCATGCAGGTTGTGCTCAGGTTCAGAACGTTAATGCCTCGCTTCAGGCTCTGATGGCACAGCGTGCAAACCACTCGGGTCTTGTCGTCAGCACATTGTTTGAAGAAGTGCCATGCCAGGGAACTCCTTGAAGCTGCCTTTGGGGTGCTCGGTCCCAGATGGCGGCGGTCAGTAGCAGGCGGAGTCTCTTGGCGGCGGGTGTTCTGCTTTTGCCCACTGCTCCCTCTTTTGCTACGCTGTTGGCTCGGTCTCACCACTGCCTCTTCCTCCGAACTGTGAAAGTCAGTGGCACGACCTTCATTCCATGTGGGGTCTAGGACCTCATCGTCCCCTGCATCGTCTTCCACCCAGTCTTGATCCCTGACCTCCTGTTCAGTCTGCACACTGCAGAAAGACGCAGCAGTTGGCACCTGTGTTTCGTCATCATCAGAGACATGCTGAGGTGGTATTCCCATGTCCTCATCATCAGGAAACATAAGTGGTTGTGCGTCAGTGCATTCTATGTCTTTCACCGCTGGGGAAGGGCTAGGTGGATGCCCTTGGGAAACCCTGCCAGCGGAGTCTTCAAACAGCATAAGAGACTGCTGCATAACTTGAGGCTGAGACAGTTTCCCTGGTATGCATGGGGGTGATGTGACAGACTGATGGGGTTGGTTTTCAGGCGCCATCTGTGCGCTTTCTGCAGAAGACTGGGTGGGAGATAATGTGAACGTGCTGGATCCACTGTCGGCCACCCAATTGACTAATGCCTGTACCTGCTCAGGCCTTACCATCCTTAGAACGGCATTGGGCCCCACCATATATCGCTGTAAATTCTGGCGGCTACTGGGACCTGAGGTAGTTGGTACACTAGGACGTGTGGATGTGGCAGAACGGCCACGTCCTCTCCCAGCACCAGAGGGTCCACTAACACCACCACGACCATGTCCACGTCCGCGTCCCTTACTAGATGTTTTTCTCATTGTTATGGTTAACCACAACAACAAATATATTATTTGGCCCAATGTATTGTATTCAAATTCAGCGGGATATAAATTTGAGGCCTAGTATTTAGGCGCTGGGTGACCGGTATGGATTTAGTGACAGAATTAGACTTGGAAATGCACAGAAGCGTGTGTGTGAAGTTATTCTGAATGACCCAATGTGCACCTTGAATATTATATACCCTTTTTGGGATAGATTTCAAATAGCTCTGATATAGCAGGAACCACTAAATTATGAAATTGCTAAATTGGGAATTGTACTTCAACCCAGAACAAAAAATGTGCTTTGACGGACACTAAATATCTTGCCCAGCAACAACAGTACAGCGGTGGGTAACGAGAGATTTAGAGGGATTTAAATTTGAGGCCTAGTATTTAGGCGCTGGGTCACCGGTATGGATTTAGTGACAGAATTAGACTTGGAAATGCACAGAAGCGTGTGTGTGAAGTTATTCTGAATGACCCAATGTGCACCTTGAATATTATATACCCTTTTTGGGATAGATTTCAAATAGCTCTGATATAGCAGGAACCACTAAATTATGAAATTGCTAAATTGGGAATTGTACTTAAACCCAGAACAAAAAATGTGCTTTGACGGACACTAAATATCTTGCCCAGCAACAACAGTACAGCGGTGGGTAACGAGAGATTTAGAGGGATTTAAATTTGAGGCCTAGTATTTAGGCGCTGGGTGACCGGTATGGATTTAGTGACAGAATTAGACTTGGAAATGCACAGAAGCGTGTGTGTGAAGTTATTCTGAATGACCCAATGTGCACCTTGAATATTATATACCCTTTTAGGGATAGATTTCAAATAGCTCTGATATAGCAGAAACCACTAAATTATGAAATTGCTAAATTGGGAATTGTACTTCAACCCAGAACAAAAAATGTGCTTTGACGGACACTAAATATCTTGCCCAGCAACAACAGTACAGCGGTGGGTAACGAGAGATTTAGAGGGATTTAAATTTGAGGCCTAGTATTTAGGCGCTGGGTCACCGGTATGGATTTAGTGACAGAATTAGACTTGGAAATGCACAGAAGCGTGTGTGTGAAGTTATTCTGAATGACCCTATGTGCACCTTCAATATTATATACCCTTTTAGGGATAGATTTCAAATAGCTCTGATATAGCAGAAACCACTAAATTATGAAATTGCTAAATTGGGAATTGTACTTCAACCCAGAACAAAAAATGTGCTTTGACGGACACTAAATATCTTGCCCAGCAACAACAGTACAGCGGTGGGTAACGAGAGATTTAGAGGGATTTAAATTTGAGGCCTAGTATTTAGGCGCTGGGTGACAGGTATGGGTTTAGTGACAGAATTAGACTTGGAAATGCACAGAAGCGTGTGTGTGAAGTTATTCTGAATGACCCTATGTGCACCTTCAATATTATATACCCTTTTAGGGATAGATTTCAAATAGCTCTGATATAGCAGAAACCACTAAATTATGAAATTGCTAAATTGGGAATTGTACTTCAACCCAGAACAAAAAATGTGCTTTGACGGACACTAAATATCTTGCCCAGCAACAACAGTACAGCGGTGGGTAACGAGAGATTTAGAGGGATTTAAATTTGAGGCCTAGTATTTAGGCGCTGGGTCACCGGTATGGATTTAGTGACAGAATTAGACTTGGAAATGCACAGAAGCGTGTGTGTGAAGTTATTCTGAATGACCCTATGTGCACCTTCAATATTATATACCCTTTTAGGGATAGATTTCAAATAGCTCTGATATAGCAGAAACCACTAAATTATGAAATTGCTAAATTGGGAATTGTACTTCAACCCAGAACAAAAAATGTGCTTTGACGGACACTAAATATCTTGCCCAGCAACAACAGTACAGCGGTGGGTAACAAGAGATTTAGAGGGATTTAAATTTGAGGCCTAGTATTTAGGCGCTGGGTGACAGGTATGGGTTTAGTGACAGAATTAGACTTGGAAATACACAGTAGCGGGTGTGTGTGAAGTTATTCTGAATGACCCAATGTGCACCTTCAATATTATATACCCTTTTTGGGATAGATTTCAAATAGCTCTGATATAGCAGGAACCCCTAAATTATGAAATTGCTAAATTGGGAATTGTATTTCAACCCAGAACAAGAAATGTGCTTGAACGGACACTAAATAACTCGCCCAGCTACAGCACTAGGGACAGATTTAGCTGGATATAAATTTGAGGCCTAGTATTTAGGCGCTGGGTGACCGGTATGGATTTAGTGACAGAATTAGACTGGGATATGGCCAAAAAATAAACAGACTATTGCTGGTTAAATGCACTTGGTGTGACAGCTTCACCCTGATGTAGGCTTTAGCCAAAAAACAACCACACCATTGAGGGTTAAATGCACTTGGTGACAGGCGCAGCTTGCCCCTGATTTTGTATATGGCCAAAAAATGAACAGACTATTGCTGGTTAAATGCACTTGGTGTGACAGCTTCACCCTGATGTAGGCTTTAGCCAAAAAACAACCACACCATTGAGGGTTAAATGCACTTGGTGACAGGCGCAGCTTGCCCCTGATTTTGTATATGGCCAAAAAATGAACAGACTATTGCTGGTTAAATGCACTTGGTGTGACAGCTTCACCCTGATGTAGGCTTTAGCCAAAAAACAACCACACCATTGAGGGTTAAATGCACTTGGTGACAGGCGCAGCTTGCCCCTGATTTTGTATATGGCCAAAAATGAACAGACTATTGCTGGTTAAATGCACTTGGTGTGACAGCTTCACCCTGATGTAGGCTTTAGCCAAAAAACAACCACACCATTGAGGGTTAAATGCACTTGGTCGCAGCTTGTGCTGGCGCACCACAAGACACAAAATGGCCGCCGATCACCCCAGAAAAATGAGACTGACAAACGGTCTGTGCAGCCTAAAAACAGTGAGCAATTGAGGATCAGCAGCTCAATGATCCACAGCTGCAGATCGATCAGTTAATCAAGTCCTTTGGAGGAGTTAATCTGCCTAATCTCGCCCTACTGTCGCAGCCGCAACCTCTCCCTACGCTAATCAGAGCAGAGTGACGGGCGGCGCTATGTGACTCCAGCTTAAATAGAGGCTGGGTCACATGGTGCTCTGGCCAATCACAGCCATGCCAATAGTAGGCATGGCTGTGATGGCCTCTTGGGGCAAGTAGTATGACGCTTGTTGATTGGCTGCTTTGCAGCCTTTCAAAAAGCGCCAAGAAAGCGTCACAAAAGCGCGAAGAAAGCGACGAACACCGAACCCGAACCCGGACTTTTACGAAAATGTCCGGGTTCGGGTCCGTGTCACGGACACCCCAAAATTCGGTACGAACCCGAACTATACAGTTCGAGTTCGCTCATCCCTAATTTTGAGTTTTGTTTGGCAGTTAACCCTTGTTTTACTCCTGGAAAAAATTGATTATATTGGAAAATTTTCCAAAAAATATAAATTTTGAAATTGTTTCTCCATCTGCCATTAACTCTTGTGGAACACCTAAAGGGTTAACAAAGTTTGTAAACCCAGTTTTGAATACCTTGAGGGGTGTACTTTCTTAGATGGAGTCACTTTTTTGAAATTTCGATTCTAGGGGTGCAACGGGGGCTTCAAATGGGACATGGTATAAACAAAACCAGTCCTGCAAAATCTGCATTCCAAAACCCATATGGTATTCCCCTCCTTCTATGTGCTCCCGTTCGGCCAAACAGTAGTTTACGACCACATATGGGGTGTTTCTGCAAACTACAGAATCAGGGCAACCCATTTAGTGTTTTGTTTGGCAGTTAACCCTTGTTTTACTCCTGGAAAAAATTTATTATATTGGAAAATTTTCCAAAAAATAGAAATTTCGAAATTGTTTCTCAATCTGCCATTAACTCTTGTGGAAGACCTAAAGGGTTAATAAAGTTTAAAAAAACATTTTTGAATACCTTGAGGGGTGTAGTTTACCTTGGGAGGTTTTTATTATCTATTATCTATTATCTAAGCCTCACAATATGACTTCAAACCTGAACTGGTCCATAAAAAGTGGGATTTTGAAGATTTCTGAAAAATTTCTAAATTTGCTTCTTAACTTCTAAGCCTTGTAACATCCCCAAAAAATAATATATCATTCCCAAAATGCTACAAACATGAAGTAGACATATGGGGAGTGTAAAGTCATCACATATTTGGGGGTATTACTATGTATTACAGAAGTATAGAAACTGAAACTTTGAAATTTGCTAATTTTTCTAAATTTTTGGTAAAAATTTTATTTTTTTATGCAAAAATGTTTTACTTTTTTGACCCAATTTTAGCAGTGTCATGAAGTACAGTATGTGACGAAAAAACAATCTCAGAACGGCCTGGGTAAGTCAAAGCGTTTTAAAGTTATGAGCACTTAAAGTGACACTGGTCAGATTTGCAAAAAATGGCCAAGTCCTTAAGGTGAAATAGGGCTGAGTCCTTAAGGGGTTAATGACGATCAAGGTCTGAACTACTGCTTTTAGCCATTTTAAATAGTTTTTATTGACCCTCTATACATTAGGTCATGTTACTTCCTGGATTGTACTCCAGTCACATCCAAAGCTGTGTTCAAAGGTGCCTTTTGGACATATTGTACAAATATACTTTAAACAGCTCCACAGACAGGATCCGTTTTTTGGGGTTTATTGTTCTGACGGATCAGAGGAAGAGCAAAATAATCAGTGACGTCAACACAAACTTACTGCTGACACCCTCTCCACTCTGTCGGGGGGGCTCTACTTGTATAAGTGTTTAATAGAACAGGTTCTGTAGACATCTATGTGGAATCAGCTGACGATGGCGTAAAAGGAGTGCGCTTCTTGACGCTAACATTGACCTGTAAGGCTGAGTTCATACTTCAGTTATTTGGTGAGTTTTGGCCATGTAACTGCCCAAATAAGTGAAGTGTGCAGTGATTCTAAGAGCGACACCTGTCATCTGCTTGTCATACTGACTCACAGTATTGTTTCACTACCACAGCAGACTCTCTATGCGTGTTACTGCAAGACACAGTGTTCTACACCACTATAAAGGCTCTCTGCAGCCCGGAAATAGCTGTTTTTTAACGCAATTCGCCATGAATAAATTTAGATCGAAACAAATTTTTTCAAAAAAATTGGTGAACTGACCGAATCAATTTTTTTTTTTATTCGCTCATTTCTACAGGTAACACCTGATGTTCTACACAGTAAAGGTAGTTCCTGAGGTTCTTCATCGCTGCTTCAGCTAATCATTGACTGCAGTGGACAAGTGACCCAGGTCAAACATATTTTCCTCCTTTTTAATAAATGTGCAAAGAATTCTAAAATTTGATCTTGAGTGCAGATTGATGAGTGAAAACTTGAATTTATATTTTTTTTCACCAGAAGGCTGCAACATAAGTCTAAAGACTTTTGTTACATCAGGAGAGCAAGTGCCATGGTTGTGTGTCATGAACTGTGCAGAAATCCTATCATCTCTTCCCCTATGCAGAATGAGAGCTGTAACTGTGTCCACCATCCCCTGCGGAGACTCTGCCCGCCAACAACAGATTAACAGTTGTACTTAAGGTTGTTTAGCTGTAAAGCCTTATAAGGGCGATGGAATGTGATGTCATGTGACCTGCCATGAGAGAGGGGGGATTCGAAACGGTTGTTATCCCTCACATCTTGGGGAGGGGGATATGAAAACTGTTGTTTTACCTCAATAAATCAGTTTATGTTCTGAGTTCACGTGAACCAGAGGTGTGTGGTGTCTTCTCTGAGGAAAAGGGGACATTAGGATCACATGGTTCTGGATGTCCGAATGGCGTGATCTTGGGACAGTACGGAGCTACTCATTTGAGTTATAAGGGTCCCGTTACAACTTTCCAAAAACATTGTATAATAGCTACATCGATTATCTGAGGAGGGTTAAAAGTCTCCAGATTCCAGTAGAAAAAAAAAAGGGCAACCCATTTAAATCTTAAATGTGGCTTTAAATAGGATGTTTTTTTTACAAACACAGTGTTATTTAACCAACTCACAGAAGAATTTCCCAAGAAGAGACAAGCGAGCTGGTTGTCCTACTTTCGAGCATGGTGGACAAACCGTTGAAATATTGACCTGAAAGGTCATGATTTTGGTTGTTTATTGTTAGTACATTGCTATTCTACAAGAATTTTTCCTTATTTATCATTTAGCCAATAAGCTGTGACACGCACAACATGTAATACTTATTGACTGAATAGTTATGGATCCCCAGTAATTCTCACAACGGGATTAAAAGTCAGTTTAATTACAGTCAATAATTATAATTGTTTTCATCGATGATCATTAAGCACTGAAGGTTAATCATCAACTCCGTCATGGAAACAATTATATGGTTTAAAATTGATTTACAGAAAATGCAAAACTGATCTGAGATGACCACAGTACGTCAAACCCAGACACAGAAATATCTCGAAATTATTACGGCCATTTTATAGATTTGAAACCTTAAAGTCAATCTAGTAAATGAATTACCAGAAGATGCAAAATAGGAAACATTTTGTTAACTGTTCAGAATGTTAAAGTTTCTCAAAACTGCATGTTTTTTTTTTTTTTTATATGGGGCAGAATGAGTTAAAATAATCGATCCCTTGCTGCTGCAGTTCTGACACCTTCTGGGTTTCCGATGGTCTCTACTTTCTGGTCCTGGCTCAAGGTACAGGGATTGGCAGGAGATGTTGGCTCTGCTGCTCACAGTGTAGACTCATAACTATAGGTCTATTACCAAAGAATAAAGCCAAAGTTATGGTTAGAGACGAGCAAAGTATTGGAAAATTTGATTCGGCTGCTTCGCCGAATTTTTCAAAAATATTTGCTTTGTGGCAAACTACTTTGCAGTAGTAGGTGCAGTGATGGAGCTGCGATTGTGCTGCACCCGTCATTGTACACTTCAGATGCTGCATTCATACATGATCACGCCATCTGATATACATAACACAGTGTAAAATGAAAAAAAAAAATCATACTTACCCGATCCATTTAATCGCAATGGGCCAGCTGCCGCCATCTTGCTTGAAGATCTGTCGCAAAATCTTGCAAGGCCCCAGATGATGTCATCACGTCACCGCACACAGGATTTTGCGCAAGCCAGATGGCAGTGGCCGGCCCATTGCGAGCAAAGGGATTAGGTAAGTATGATTTTTTTTGTTTTCTGCACTATTTTAGGTCAAATCGATTTGCTACCACGAAGCATGAGGAAATTCGGCTTCGCTATGAATTGAATTTATCCTGAAATTCGGATCGAAGTCCACTTTGTGGACTTTGATTCACTCAACACTAGTTATGGTGGGTTTACACGCTCCTAGGAGCAGCTGATTATCGGGAAGGAAACGTTCCTTCTCGACAACTAACTGCTCGTTCATTGGGGGTGAAGTATTGCATTTACATACAGTAATCAACTCTACATTTTAAGAATAAGCGATGGCTTCTGCCATCACTTGTCCTCATACCGCTGCACTGTTTCTGGGCAGCAGATCGCCGCTTGGACAGCACGATCTGCTGCCCACAATGATAATTTAGTTGCCTGCATGAACGACTAATTCACCCAATGAATGAGTCTTTTGTTCATTCATCGGGTGATCTACACTTTTAGACAGGCAGATTTTCTGGAACTAGCGTTCGTAGGAACATTTATCCCGATCCTCTGCCAAACAATCGGGCAGTGTAAACCCATCAGCTGTAAACTTGGACTTTGTTAGGGTTATATGGTTTTACATATAATGATATTTGAAGAACGAGCTGAATAATCTAGAATATGGAAGCCTACACAGAAAAAGTATTGAAGGCTTAAAAGTTTGGAGTTGGAGTAGAATGCTGAACACGGTCTATACCTAACTTT
The DNA here is from genome assembly GCF_014858855.1 of Bufo gargarizans. Taxonomy (NCBI): domain Eukaryota; kingdom Metazoa; phylum Chordata; class Amphibia; order Anura; family Bufonidae; genus Bufo; species Bufo gargarizans. The sequence continues at coordinate 47,711,254 of NC_058080.1, forward strand.
GTCTTAACTTCAATGAACACACACAGAAATGATAATTATTATACTAAATCTAGCTGAGCTATTCATGTTGTCTACAACCTTGGAAGTCTCCAGACTGACGTACTATGGAGCAGATCTGACTGTTATAGTAACCAAGGCCATCTGAATGTATTATTCACATACCAGAGGTCTGAAGATGATTTCATTTTTTTTATTTTTATTTTTTGAGTAAATTGAGCAAAAAAGATAATTTCAGAAAAGCAGGTTAATGTATTTTATGGTTTACATTTTTTAAGAGCATACAGTTATGAGAATGTTGCTATAATTCTCAGAGAAACTTTGGACTGGAGACATGCTGCAAGCAAAGAATATTTTAAAAAATTTGGCTACAGTGAGATGCAACTGGAAATCCTTTTGGTTGAAATGGGAATTTCAACTCTATTTATGATTTGATTAATCATAAATCGTATAATTAAGACTTCCACGCTGTGCTTGAGGGTTGTGGTGCCTCTTGAGGACCTGGCGTGTGAAACATGAAAAGGACAGATATGGTCCAGGTAAGAATGGCATAACAGTCATGTGTATTCACAGAAAATTAAACCGAATGTTTAAGTCCAGTGGTGGAAACTTTTCTGACAATATATCTGTGAAGGAGTGAAGAAGTATGGTGCCTGCATGGGATGGAGATGTGTCATGGCAGAAGATACAATTGTGAGGTCTGTGATTCTGATGATTTGGGCCATAATTTGGACTCTCAATCATGAACTCAGGTAAGCCTGAATCGGTCTGAACTTCAATAGCATACACAAAACTGAAGAAGCCCCATGGCAAAGATCAAAGTGGGTCCCTACATTTTTGTGCAGGGTATTGCCTCCCAGAATAGACAGGGAATAGAAGGGTCTTTAATCCCCTCCTGTATCCTGTTATTTGGACATTTTACCCACTCCTACCAATGAGGTTCTTCTGGAGTCCTGCACAGGTTTTTGCCACCAAGTATCAAAGCATGAGGGACCAATCAGTGCTGAAGTCCCTTTCTTCTAGGGTCACATGGTCTAAACTTATGACATACAGTATAAACCTTCTCCATCACATTTATTTAGTTTCCTACTGTCGTGCATGTAGAAAACTAAATAAAGAAATAGAGTGGGTTTTTTATTAAGACCAGCGTTTTAGACCCCCATAGCTGGCGGAGGATCAGCCGAACTTAGAGGTGCTGGCCTCTACATAACTTTGGCATATCCTACGCCAATCTAAACGTAACCAGCTTCCTAGCTGTCTTACATTAAGACCATTTCCTATGCCTAAAACAGGTGTAGAGACTGATGAATGAGACGGGCCTGCCAGCCCCTCCCCGCCCACGCCACACCCACTTTTTTAGACCTGGCGTATTTCTGGATAGTAAATGACCCCTATAGTCTTTACTTGGACATAAAAGTTTTGAATCTTGAAAAGGTTGAGCATTTTATACCTCAAGAAGAAGGCAAAATATAGAGTTTAGTGCTTGAGAGTCTATATTTTTGTTTTATCTTTTTACCTATCCACATCTTTTCTTATGACCGATAAACTGTATTCCCTTTTCTGATATGATCACTGATTTATTCAGGGTTGGACTTACTGAAGTTTTTGTTGGAAACTAGTTTTTTTATCTACTCGTACTTATACATTTTTATTTGTACTTTTTCATTCTAGACCTTTGATATACATTATAATCTTTTGTGCATTTTTTACTACCATAGCAGTCCCCTTTACTGAGAAAATCAGACCTGTTGGAGTGACACCTACTATTGTTATGGCTGTACTTGGTGGGAGGGTTGAATTCAAATCCCTCCTCTTCTCGATAGCAAACCAGCAGTCATGATTAATCATGTGACCGTCAGGATCAACAGATACTGCGTCAATCATTGAACATTATGGGGATCATTTGATGTGGCATGATATGCCAGAAATAGATATAAAATAAGTCACAAACCGCCAGTTTGCAACTTTTTGTACACTTATGCACCAAAATGTAGGTGCACATGGTGTTTACACAGCACCCTGGTCATTGGGGTGTGGGCTGTAGCACAGGGAGGGCTTCCAGCCCCAAAAAAATCTTTATAATTTCCTCCAGTTTCCTAGCATAGGTTTCTTGGAGTAGATTTTATTCTAGGTGCACGGACTGCAGAGGATGCACCTAATTTATGATGAGGTCTGTGCCTCTGGCAGCACAGGTGATATCAAAGACCAGAGTAAAATGACCCCCAATGTCTGTAAAACCCTCTTGGTGTTTTCTTCTAGGTTCTGGCAGTCTCTGACAGTAGTGCAATCGACCTTCTTCAGTCACTATGGTAGGACAACGGCTATGGCACAATGTACACATATGTCTTTGACAGGTTAAAACCATTGTGAATAACAAATATAGCACAGGAGGATGCTAGATACATCTCATACCGTCAACCAAGGCACTAGCATTTTCATCTTCTCTACATATAGAGGAACCTAGAATTACACCAGTGTTAAGTGAGGGAAATGTTATTGCTCTTCTTTAATCCTGAGCTTTCCATGCTGCTTTCCTTCTAATGGATGCAATGAAACAGTAAAACTGTGCGCGGTACTGTTTTCAATATTTAATGTGCCCAATTATAATCCTGTCTCGGGGAGTTCTTCATGCGCCACACAGAATTAATAGTTCAACCAATCATAGTCAGCAGATAGCATTTTCCAAAATTTGTGTTTATGTGATCAAGATGAAACGGAAACGGAGCCAATAAATTATGTTTAGCTTCAAATTACATAGCAAATCACATTCCGATCTTGGGGTTGCAGGGGAATGGTGTTTGTTTTTAGAAATTTCATCCATAAGACTCCAAGATCTATAAAAATATCACACCCATAGAGTAGTAATAGATTACAAAACACTGGCATGTCAACCCACCCCAAAACTATTGAGGTTTCCAAGATCAGCACTTTGGGACCAATTTTCAAAAGAATACAGATTAAGCTACAACTCATCCACTGCTCCGCAATTACTGCTACAACTCCAGACAGCCCTCTAAAATGTGCTTAGTACCATCATCAACAGTGGATAGGTAGTCTAGGGCCAAACTAGACCACACAGCAAAAAACACAAAACAATGCCCCAATAATATGTTGGATTCCTTTCATTTTTTCTGCATTCCTTTCAGTGTTGATCGAGCACCAAAGTGCTTTGGTGCTTTGGTGCTAGAGTAGAACACTTTGGGATGCTCGGGTGCTCTACAGATCACCAGAGCACAATAGAAGTCAATGGGAGAACCAGAGCATTAAACCGGGCACCCCCTGCTCTGAAGAGGGGAGGATGTCTGGATGCATCTTGGACTGACAAGTCGCTGCTGGGAACGATGTTGTCCGAGTAGTACGCCACTTTTACAGACTGACATAATACACACAAAACCGAAGATAAAATTGATTTTAGTGGAAAAATTGTTAGGAAACATTCTTTCCTGTATATTTACTTGTATATAAAGTGCAAGTGCTGCCAAAAATGTACCCTCAAAAACATTAGGGGCGAGGGCCTGCTGCTGATATGACCATCTAAAACATTAGGGGCGAGGGCCTGCTGCTGATATGATCATCTAAAACATTAGGGGCAAGGGCCTGCTGCAGATTCGAGCATCGCGCTCTAACACACGCAGTGTTCGGCCGAGTCAAAATGGTGTTCGGCCGAGCATGCTCGATCAACTCTATACCTAAGGAAAGAATAAATCTGAGCAGCACCTACAGTATAAATCCCTTTCCCACATAATTTAGGTTGGGTTATTCAGCTAGTCTCAGGACATTGGTGCCCTCAACTAGGTCTCACCTCACATATGCTGCATATAATCCCTGTCAAGAGGAGATGGGTACATCATAGAGAGTAGACTACCTTCCATAAAGGAAAACCATATGTTTGTAATTGGGATAATGCTGAACTCACGCCTCTGTTTCTGTCATGTTCTAGGGGTCAACAGAACCCCTGAACATTTCACGAGCATACAAAAAAACAGGCAAACGGATCAGAGAAGACTAAACAATACTTTATTAAACATGGCCAAACACAAAACACATAATTCTGGATAAACACGCAAGGTAAACAGTGGCAGATGGATCACCACTGGACCAAGTGCACCAGTTTGACTTGGGACCAAACCCTAAGGTCGTTGTCTAAGTGAACACTGATTCACAAGAGTAGGTGACCATTTTAAAACTTAACATTTAATATCTAACATAATATGAAATAGGCCCATAAACAAAAATACACAATGTCTAAAATAACTTTACATAATTTGCACCAAACAAGTGCAACCAATGGCTTGCACGGCAGTTTCTTGAGGCATCCAGAAATGGGAAAATGTTTTAAAAAAAGCAGAGGAGGGGATAGTAATTATATAGTGTTAGAGGGACACGGGTGCTGGGTCTCTTACCCTACGTATCCCAGTATCTACCTCCTATCTCCTTCCTCTCTATGTGTCCCTTGTTATCCCTTTTAAACCGGTGATGACTGCCCAGCTTTGTCAGGAAATTGAAGGAAAAAACGGGGGGGGGGGGGGGGGAATAGGGTACACACATATATCAGTTCACACAAATGACCCGACGCGTTTCATTGGCACCTGCCAAATCCTCAGGGGACCAATATTATGCCAATAGGCCCCAGCAAATGCTAAGGCCCAATCAACAGTTTTAAAGTAAACATATAGCGGTGATCAATCGCTGTCAATGGGTACTTAGCTGTCCATATGTTCAGAGGCATAGGTCAGCAATGTAGCATGACGTCGTGCGTGTGGCAGCATGGCGTCCTGCGTGTGGCAGCGGCAGCTAGAGTGTCCGTGTGCGCTCAAAATCCACCCTCCCTGTGTCATGTGACCATCCACGTGATCCGTCATCTGACCAGACTCATCACGTGAGCGGGGATTACACAAGTCCTGCAGCTCACAGGTAGATATAGCTGTGATAATGAGGGCACCTGATAAACCACACCCGGGAACAGACCAGGAGAAGTTAACCTCATCAGAACCAAACATGCAGGGGAGCTTGCATGAACAGAGAAGTGAACACACAGGCTGCAGTACAGGACATTGCATACACGGAGTCCACCGCAGCCTTTATGCCAGAGCACAAACAACCCGTGACACAAACAGAAATGCATCTATAGTCAGACCCTGTTCACACAAAGGCCGCAGCCAGCACACATAACAAAACCAGCATACATGGGAACGCCCACAGCCATTACACAAAGTGCATGCAGCAGCCAGCATGGCATCGGTGACAAGACCCACAGAGATGCAGACACAGGAATCCACAAACAGGCCACAGTTCACAAACAAAACCGCAGCCAGTACGCAGCCCCAAACAACCAGCATACACAGGAGTCAGCCTGCAGCCAGTACGCGAGAGAGTCTGCAGCCAGCCTGCACACTCACAGTGTACCGTACCGTGACAGTAATCAAGAACACACAGACCAGGAAAACATTAACCTTACGAACACAGAGCATACAGGTCACAGGATATAGTTCACACATAGCCACAGAACACTGTACCCAACAAGCACCACAAGCAACCAGAATACACAGGAAACAGTATGTAAGAGCCCTGCAGCCAGCCTGCACAGCAACAAGTGACACAGTGAACTGCACTGTGACATTATAACTTGAAAACATAGCATTTTTATGCAGCTGCCAGTAGGAGGAGTTCAGAGCAAAGAGATTATTGCAGCTTCCATAGCCGGCAATGGTAACTGTATAAATGTCTACACACTGAGTTCCCCTCCTAGTGGTAGCTGCAGGAAGACGGATTTGGAATACTCTATCTGAAGGAGGTCACATACCTAGATCAGTATTAGGATTTATTGATGTATGTATGTATGTATGTATGTATTTATTTGTCACTTCTGTATAAATTAGCCCCATACTTATGAAGTGCCTGTTACTTTTTTGACTTAGGCATCACATAAAGTGGGTGAGATGAGGGCCACTTTTTTTTACTTTTTTCTATTAAAATTTAAAACTCCATAAATTTGTCAGAAATCTAGAGCATTAAACTTTGCATCCCTTGTTGTCTGGCATTGTTTTACACCCATGCACTTGGAAACTGGGTGGAGCATGTGGACCCAAACAAAATTTTGCTAAGGGCCCTATGAGATCTATGTGTGCCCATTATCATGGGCATGTATGTTTGTTACACCCATCTATTAAAAATGATGTCAGGCAGGATCCTACCTCCCTTTTTGCTAATATGGTACTCCTGTCCACGCTACCCTAGAAGAGGGACATGGGGAAAACCTGACCTTGGTCCCACCTTTCCACAGTCCAGCAAAAGAGACTGACCCTATGGCGTTATGACAATGTGATAACTAATCCAAAAAGGAACATTGTTATAAGAGTCACATTGTACATGGGACAGCTTTGAAGGTACATTTTTGCATGGTAATCAATGGCCAGTAGGAAGTGTCCTACTGCAGTATATAAAGCGGTTGGCCATTAGACCATAATTGATGGTGGACATTTCTTTTGACAATGTGTCAACCATTAGTATTGAGAAATGACCTTCAGCTTGGACTCAAACTAGGGTCTCTTTTACTCAGGCCATTGACTAGGAACAAACGTTTCTGCAAATGTTCCTTCACCTGATCATTGCCTCATGTAAATATGCTTCTAATCACCCAAAAAATAAGCAAATGCTCAAGTGATCAGATTTTTTCATTACTTGTTGGTAGTATATTGCCCTTTGTAATCCAGGGATGTGCTGTTGACAACTGTATGAGGAGGAATTACTACTAATCATTCCTCCTCATGAAAAACATTTCTTCATATTAATCTCCTTTGGTACTCATTACCCCCTACAGTATGCCCACTTGGCTGATCTTGACTGTGTCCTGAACAAGGGCAAGGAAAACCACTGCCAAGCATCATTGGTGGTGGCTTATCTTCCCGAGAACAAAAGTTTTGGGGAAGATCAGGACATCTGCCATCATAGGAGACTTGGGCAATTGGTGGGTGCTATCTTCATAGCTAAGTTGTGTGACCCTCAGGACAGATCTATAAATGACCTTGATGCTCTTACATGTTGAGCCTGAATATAACACGTGTAGTCTTTATCTCACACCTCACATTTACCCTTCTTTTGCAGTTTTTGTTCCAGCACAAGAACAGATGGCACTTGATTTTAGTTGCTCAAAGTAGGTGTAATTTTATATGACAAAGATCAGATAGAGCCTTAATGAAATACAAAACCTGACAAAGCATTCCTTCAAACATCTGTTTTGTTCACAAACTTCGGCATTACTAGAAAAATAAATTCCCCAGTAAAACCAATTAGCGAGAGTGGAATGGTTTAAGTTGCCACTAAAGAATATTCCATTAATATGTCCCGCAGATTTGGAGAGCTGCAGAGTGATAACGATGTTGCTTTCACTCAATTCCTAAATTCTCTGCTCCGATTGTTGCTTTTACGGTCCCTTTCTTTGAAAACCAGCTGATGATCACATTGTGATAGGACTAAACAAATTTAAAGGTGCTTTATGAGCATGCTTCGGTAATTTGGAAAGACCTCCGGTACTCCGATTTTACAGCCAAAATACTTTTCTAATTGGGCCAAATTGGATCGTTCCTAAAATGTAAAATCAACACAGATGGCATAGTTTGGGAAATTTTGGATATTTTTTAGCTTTTCGATAAAATTATTCACAGTAGTTGGCAGTGTTAGGCTTCATATGCACAATGATGTTACGACTCCATACAACTTTGGTATTACTGGGCCATAAAAAGTTATCCCTGCCATATACAGAGAAACAATCCACCAGACAGCACAATTCACCTATAGGACCCACTTTGCCATGACTCTGGTTGAGGTACTTGGATTGCCACAGGACTTAAAAGGGTTTTCCCATCTGGGAAATTTATGGCAGATCAATAGGATATACCATAAATGTCTGATAATTGCAGGTCCACCTCTGGGACCCACTACAATCTCAAGAACTGAAGTAAAAGGAGAGCAATCCACCTATGTGTGAAAACCCTTCATTCACTGCTATGGGACTTCCAAAAATACTCAAGAGCTTGCACCAGTTTTCCGATACCTTACTCCACAGATATAAACTGGGTCCAGAGCAGCCAAGTCCATCTGGCCTTGTGACAGGCTCTGGTGAAAGACTTAGGAGTAGCCTTAGCTTCCTACCAACCAGAGTGGTTAAGAAGACTGACAGCAGTTTGAGTTTGCTGCCTGTGGTTCCCAGACAGCGACCACAGTAATTTTCTGACATTACCAATCTGATTTCTGATCTCCCATGATGGACCTCTATCTGTTTAGCAGATATAACCCTCTGCTGCCTGACCTGACTTCTGCCTGACTCCCATATTGACCCTGACCCGCCTGTCCTGACTAATTGCCTGACTACCATACTGCATGAACTCTGCCTGCCCCGATCTCAGCTTGTCCAGTGATTACACAGTTCCATTCCAAACCCAGAATAGATACAATTATTAGACCATTACATGCGTTCCTGGGATGTGCTTTTTATGTGATAAGGATTGAACAATCTCCTGTTTTATTCCTGTTTTTCTCTGTATGTGAATCATCAAAAACAAGAAAATGGAAGTCATTCTGGAGGATAAGTGCAGATTGATGGGGCATGTGGTTCTTCAGTATTTCCATTTAACAATGGGATGCATAGTGATGAAACTAGCAACGCATGATAGTAACGCTTGCATTACAACATCTCTGCAAGGGAAAAAAGCTGTAAAATACTTAATTATAGATGTACGGAGTGTGTTAAGTTATTAGAAATGCCTAAGATGTTCCTTCATGATCAGCGTTCTGGTTGTTTATATATGTTACATCATGGATTTCTCTATCTTTTGGCATCCTCAGGGGCTGTAAGCATTAGGCCTCATGCACACGACCGTTGTGTGCATCCGTGGCCGTTGTGCCGTTTTCCGTTTTTTTTTCGCGGACCCATTGACTTTCAATGGGTCCGTGGAAAAATTGGAAAATGCACCGTTTTGCAGCCGAGGCCGTGATCCGTGTATCCTGTCCGTCAAAAAAATAAGACCTGTCCTATTTTTTTGACGGACAACGGTTCACGGACCCATTCAAGTCAATGGGTCCGTGAAAGAACACGGATGCACACAAGATTGGCATCCGTGTCCGTGATCCGTGGCCGTAGGTTGCTTTCATACAGAAGCTTTTTCGTGAAAACTCATATCCGACAGTATATTCTAACACAGAGGCGTTCCCATGGTGATGGGGACGCTTCTAGTTAGAATACACTACAAACTTTGTACAAGACTGCCCCCTGCTGCCTGGCAGCACCCTATCTCTTACAGCGGGATATGATAGCACAATTAACCCCTTCAGGTGCGGCACCTGAAGGGGTTAATTGTACTATCATATCCCCCTGTAAGAGATCAGGGCTGCCAGGCAGCAGGGGGCAGACCTCCCCCTCCCCAGTTTGAATATCATTGGTGGCACAGTGTGCGCCCCCATCGGGCCCCCCTTCCTCCCTCTAGTGTAATAAATCGTTGGTGGCACAGTGTGCGCCCCCCATCGGGCCCCCCCTTCCTCCCTCTATTATTATAAATCGTTGGTGGCACAGTGTGCGCCCCCCATCGGGCCCCCCCTTCCTCCCTCTATTGTTATAAATCGTTGGTGGCACAGTGTGCGCCCCCCATCGGCCCCCCTCCCTCTATAGCAGTAACAACATTGGTGGCAGTGTGCGGCCTCCCATCTCCCCCCCCCCCCGATCATTGGTGGCAGCGTAGTTCCGATCGGAGTCCCAGTTTAATCGCTGGGGCTCCGATCGGTAACCATGGCAACCAGGAAGCTACTGCAGCCCTGGTTGCCATGGTTACTTAGCAATAGTACAATAGTAGAAGATTCATACTTACCTGCTTGCTGCTGCGATGTCTGTGACCGGCCGGGAGCTCCTCCTACTGGTAAGTGACAGTTCTTTAGCAATGCGCCGCACAGACCTGTTTGAACGATATTCAAACTGGGGAGGGGGGGGGGGTCTGCCCCCTGCTGCCTGGCAGCCCTGATCTCTGATATCCCCTTTAAGAGATCGGGTGCTGCCAGGCAGCAGGGGGCAGTCTTGTACAAAGTTTGTAGTGTATTCTAACTAGAAGCGTCCCCATCACCATGGGAACGCCTCTGTGTTAGAATATACTGTTGGATCTGAGTTTCACGATGTAGCTCATATCCGACAGTATATTCTAACATAGAGGCGTTCCCATGGTGATGGGGACGCTTCAAGTTAAAATATACCATCGGATTGGAGAAAACTCCAATCCGATGGTATAAAAGAACTCCAGACTTTACATTGAAAGTCAATGGGGACGGATCCGTTTGAAATGGCACCATATTGTGTCAACATCAAACGGATCCGTCCCCATTGACTTGCATTGTAATTCAGGACGGATCCGTTTGGCTCCGCACGGCCAGGCGGACACCAAAACGACTTTTTTTTCATGTCCGTGGATCCTCCAAAAATCAAGGAAGACCCACGGACGAAAAAACGGTCACGGATCACGGACCTACGGACCCCGTTTTTGCGGACCGTGAAAATAAACTGTCGTGTGCATGAGGCCTTAGTATTGAGTGAGCATTCTCGGCTGAACTGCTGTTCGGCTCGAGCATCGCTATGCTCGGCACATGGCGGTCCTCGGCAAAGTACTGCATGTGCTCGAGTACCATGCTCAAGTCTTCCCGCACGTTTCGCAGCTGCTATGCAGCCAATAAACGTGCAGGTAAGTACTGCCCTAACTGTAATGCCAGTAGCCATGATGGCTACTGGTATTACAGTGATTGGCTGGCCGGAATATATCATTGGGTGCATGTTCGGCTCATTTGTATTCAGGGAGAGCTGCACTTAGGAAGGGATAGAGAGTGTAGGGAGTGTGATCGCAGTCTATTTAGTTGAAAAACGTTTCAAAGACCCAAAAGACCTTTTAAGGACTATTGTGGTGTGTGGTGGCAGGCTGGCAGCAATATAATATATTACTGTATATTCCTGCGTATAAAACTACTTTTTAACACATGAAAATCTTCTCAAAAGTTGGGGGTCGTCTTATACGCCGGGTATGGCGGGCGCTGCAGTGCTGGGACGCCCGAATTATCAACAGAGAGAGCCTGGGCTATTGCCTTGTATCCCCAGCAGCTGAGAGCTGCGATGTAACCCACGGCATATGCCCCCCCTGCGCTGTACCTTGTATACCGCCCCCTGCTCTGTACCTTGTATGCCTCCCCCCTGCTCTGTACCTTGTATGCTCCTTGTACCGCCTTCCTCCCGGCCGCTTGCATCTCGCTCCTACGCATGTGCGAGATTTCATGCGGCGAGCGTGGATACACGGGATCCTCACGGCTGCTCGCATCTCGCTCCTGCGCATGTGCGAGATCTCCGTGCGGCGTATCTAAGTGCGGCGCAGATGTGCATATGTGAATGTGAATATGAAGAATAACATAACAAAAACATGTTCAGGGTATAGGTGGCACATGTTTAGGGTCTGGGAGGCAGGACAAGGAAGGTGGTGGGATGCAGGGATGGTGGTGATACCATGGGATGGCGGTGGTACCTAGGGATGGTGGTGGGATGCAGGGATGGTGGTGGGATTCAGGGATGGCAGAGGTACCCAGGGATGGTGGTGGGATGCAGTAATGTACTGCTGTGTGTTGAAAAAGGGGTAGTCTTATACGGCGAGTATATCCCAAACTCTATATTTTCAGTGTAAAAGTTGGGGGTCGTCTTATACGCCCAGTCATCTTATACGCCGGCATATACGGTAATTATTTTTTTCCATAATTTTCAATACTTTTCCTATAGAGGGTGTCTGCAGTGACTTGTGACATCTGTGCAATGCCTTCTGTGTGTCAGGGCCAGAGGTAGGAAAAATAAAAGTGAAAACTAGTATATTTTTTTCTTCATTTACAATACTTTTTCTATAGAGGATGTCTGCAGTGACTAGAGACATCTGTCTGATACCTTCTGTGTATCAGGGCCAGAGAGAAGAAAAATATAAGTGAAATCTATTTTCCTTTTTCCATACTTTTACGTACTTTTTCCATATACTGTGCTTACTGTGAAGTGTGACATTGTGCCACATCTTGTGTGTCAAGCGTGCATAGAACATTTAATATGAAGAAGTCGAGCAGTAAGGGACGGGGAAGTGGTCGTGATGCTGATGGTGCACCCAGATCTTTCTACTCTCTTCTCACAATGTTCTCACTCTGTAACTTCAATGATCCACCAAATTTTTTCCCATGTTTTATTTCTGTTTTCATGATTGACCAAGAACATATTAAGAACTTCCTTATAACGATGGTGTATCCCCTTAGCAGCTTTATGTTTTATATTCTTCTTTGAAATTTACTAATGGAATTTTGCTTCCCTTACCTAGCCCTATAAAATGTGTTATGTGCACACTGTAGATGAAACACTGTAGATGAAAGAGAGAAGATCTTGAGGAACCACCCACCAAGTCGCTTACTACACACGGATACAGTAGGATAAGATCATTTGTCATGTATAAGGAACATGCAGCATATACAAATGTACAATTATCTGTAAATGTTACTGGCAGACAGCACCAGGTGCAGTCAAATGAACAATTACTCCGCGTGTCATGAATTTTCTCTTTGGCGGTTTGGATAGCCTTGCTGTCAAAACATTGCACAGTTTTTCTTTCAAGCCCGCCAAGCAGCCCAGCGATATTCTCCTGTGCCCTTTTCGAAAGCTCTAATTCAGACTCTAGAAACAGAAAGTGTGGTGTGATTCTGGCTGCAGATACAACTGGAATACAATAATAACATGCTAGGATACAGTAGTCATTGATTCCTTAAAGGGGTTGTCCGGGTTCAGAGCTGAACCCGGACATATCCCCATTTTGACCCCGACAGCCCCCCTGACATGAGCATCGGAGCAGTTCATGCTCCGATGCTCTCCTTTGCCCTGCGCTAAATCGTGCAGGGCAAAGGCATTTTTTGGAGATCCGGTGACGTACCGGGGCTCTCCAGGGGGCTGCTAGGAACCACAGTGACGTCACCGGCACTGATGGGTGGGATTTAGTTCTGCCCTAGCCAGTAAAACGTCTAGGGCAGAGCTAAAGTCCGCCCCTCAGAGCTGGTGACATCATCGAACACACTGCCGGGCGGAAGTTTACGCCTGGCAGTGTGTTATTGAAAACAAAAGAGCCTGTGCCCTGCGCGATCTAGCGCAGGGCAAGGGAGCGCATCGGAGCATGAGATGCTCCGATGCTAGCCTTAGGGGGGCTGTCTGGGTGAAAATAAGGGTATGTCCCGGTTCAGCTCTGAACCCGGACAACCCCTTTAAAGGGTTTTTCCGGGAATAAAGATTTTTTATCTAATGCCTGTAGCCTCCGTAAACAAAAGATTCATACTGTAATATGTTTCTGTTAAGAGACTTTAGGAAGACAGAGAAGATTACTATGACCCCCATAATTGTGCAATAAGCTGGCTGCAGGTCACGGTAAAGAGAATGGGAATAGTTGTATTCACGGTGGTGGTCCTAGTTCCGGTGCTCCCTGAGCCATGCAGTGATAGGAGGGTGCACATTTTCTTCCCTTGGGTAACACTCTGGCTCTGGAGCATACTGCCTGGTGGTATTGCAGTGCCATGGATGTTTGTAAGTTTTGGGGTTGTAAATCAGGGGTCCCTGAAATGAAAGCCAATGCAGTGCTCTGGTGATGAAGGTGCTGCATGCAATGATTAGGGCCGGCATGATAAACAAATGAACAGTCTTTACTGCAGTAGCGTGGCATACAGTTCACACAGACACTTGTACCATTAGGCACACAGTAGCATCAAATATCTCACCCTGAGGTTGCAGCATGGAGTAGACAGGTGCTACCTGAGTCCCTGTCTGAATAAACCATGCTTTCTTTCCAGTTTAGCCAATGAACGGCCCCCTCTGTAAGATACCGTAGGTCAATATCAATTCCGTTGATATCCAACCCCCCCCCCCCCCCAGAGGATGTGTAAGGAGCAGCCCCTACTGAACTACTGTTACTAAAAACACAACTGAACACATTAAACCCACAACAACCACTTGTAGTCAGTCACTTCAATTGTTGTCCATACATTGCTATTTGGGTAAGTATTTCACTGTGATCTACTTGGAACTGTGCCTCCTTACAGTCGGATGTACTACTACTCCTATTCTGCACTTTAGTAAAGAGAGACGTATTTATTGATGTCAACTGGCTACTGACTCCTTCACCATCCGCTGGCCATTGCACCTATCCTCCTATCTTGTACACAGATCAACATCTAACATCAAGGGCACCCAAACTACCACCTCACGGGAGACCCAACACCCGTGAGGTGGTAGTTTGTGCGCGGAGTGTGCGCGGAGGAACAAAAGGTACGCCCTCTAGTCACTGCCCAAGAGAGAGCCATCATGGTCTGGGAGTACTATAATCACCCACAGGGCCATAAACACCACTCCCATGCTCCACCCCCCCACCCACCGGTCGGTGAAGTTAGAGATGAGTGAATGTGTCCTAAACTAACTGCATTTGGTCTGAATTTTCAAAATCTTTGGGTTGAATCAAAATCTGGGTGAATAGCCATGTATCTACTTTCAGAAAACATATGGGTATGGAGGTATAATACATTTTTTATGACATTAGGGGGTGATTTATCAAAACAGGTGTAAAAGAAAACTACCTTAGTGCCCATAGGACTTTCATTTTTTTAGAGCTCCTTCGGAAAATGAAAGGTGAAGATTGATTGTTATGGGCAACTAAGTCAGTTTTCCTTTACACTGGTTTTAATAAATTCCCCCCTATGTGTTTAAAATATTCAGTTGAGAGAAGGATCAGAGATCTGTCATAGCTGACTGCTGACAGTTTCTAGCCAGGAAACATTTATTTTTAATAAATTTTTGTATATATAGTAAATTGACCATCACAAAACATGTAATAATGATATATTACAAAGGTATTTGATCTTACATTTGGATTCACACTTTAAATAAAAACAAATGTACACGATAATCATAGATAAACTGTAAACTAAAGACTACTCCACCCTCGCTGCCTCAGGTATTGCAACGGCTGGGCACGTCTTTATTGATGCTCTTCGGAAATAACAGCCCTTCTTCATCAGATCTCCTCTTTGACTTTTACCATTACATTTTTACATCTAGAACAGGAAAAAAGCGTTGCTCGCCTCAATTTAACAGTGGAGGGCGTTGCGTTCAGTTATGTGCCGCACCGAATATAGGATTATAATGATGCTGATACATTTTCATGTAAAAGTTGCACACGGTTGGAGCGAAGAATGAGAGTGACTAACTATAAATCTCCCGTGACAACATCGTGCCGGGATGGCCCATTGTTCTCCGACATCGGCGCGCACAAATTACATGTCAAAATGGTACAAAGCATAATATAGTCTTGAGACGTCCATCATCCGATGTAAGCAAAATTAAGCCCGAATTTAATGAAGCTGTATCATCATGCAGCTATTCTTACATCAGTTCTTTGGTTAAAACCCAGCCCAAAATTAGGAAGAATGCCACCCAGGCATTTTCCAAAATGGTTAATGGGCCAGTTTATGTATTAAACTGATTTTCACTTTTTAGTCCCCTTAGGGGACTTAAACCTGAGATCATTTGATTACTTGTACCATGCACTGCAATAGTTCTTTAATGCAGTGTGCAGTGGTCTTACCAGTCTACAAATATACCCTGCTGTAAAGCTGTCATCCATGATAACTGCTTTGGAGCCCAGAGATTGCATTGAGAGGGGTGATCTGAAGACAGAAAGAGCCAAATCTCAGGGATCAGAATTATCTCCAATTCAAGTCACTGATAGTAGGTGTCAGCTATATAAGTGAACTAGCACTCGCCGTGTATGGGGAACTTCATACCCCCTTCTGCAATTATTATTTACTTGTTATTCAGGTGTTGAGAAGAGGTTACAATTCACACACCAGTCAATTTACATTGCATTTATTTTTATTTTTTTGATCAGGTGAAATCTTTTTAAATTTGCTAAAATCTCATCCATTTTGTTGGTATTGAATGTAATGTGCTGTTGATTTTCTGCAAACAATTTAACGGTAGAAAATCCTCAGCATAGCTGCCACATGTGAATATGCCCATAAATTCTAACCAATTTGCTAATTCCTCACCATTTTCAATATGTCTGTTTTTTTATTTACATAGATGGTGAAGATCTGTCCTGATCACATCCAACTGACACAAGTAACACCATTTATTATAGTATATCCGAACATTGATTTGTGAAACACTAACGATCATTCATCCCCATACAGTAGTGATGATTTCTGCATGTAAGTGCAGCAACAAATGGTCAATGATCAAGAATGAATTCCTGATCACTTCTACTCATGTGAAAGGTCCACTGTAGGATGCGTTTCCATAGTAACCTAAGCTGCTTGAAATTCCAAAGATGCTAGACCAATTTTAACAACCAAAATGGACACATTTTAGGTAACTTTTTGACAGATAGGTGGCAGAAAACATATCCTAATGCAATGGAGACATTCACTGTAAATAAAACAAAGATCTATCCTATATTTAAGCCACACCTGTTTTTGACCCTGTGTGTAGACTAAGGCTTGGTCTCCTCATGGTTATCACAGCCTCAACTACCCACAGCAGCCAATGGTTGCACACATTTGTGGATTAATAGAGGTACTATCTGTAAGTTCATGCCATTGAGTGCTGCAGGCCGGTGAGGTTGTGGCTGCCACAGTGTGCCAGTTCCATGGAGACCCAGCCTATAATCAGTGGGGAAAATATTTCATAATTTAGTGCTTTAGGGATTAATTTTCATGAAGTTTATAAAGCTAACAAAGCTCATAAAGTTATCCTCTGGCTCCTCATGAGCTGGTCCGGCCCATGAGTAACACTTTGATGTTTAAATCCTAGAGACTTAGCTGTGGGGTGCATAGATAGCAGTGGCTTTTGGGTCATGGGGTATGAGGGACTCCAAAGGTCTCTCTGCCATAAGTGAAGGCAACAGTTTTATAAATAGCACATGGTAGGTGGGGCCCTTTAACAGATTTTGTTTTGCAGTCCAGGAGCTTCCTTTTATGCCAAGCTCTCCCAGACTAAGAAATGTTTAAATATGCTGTGTATTGGTTCAAAGCATTATAGTCTTTATGCTCATTGTATCCATGCATCATTATACCTGACTTTCAGTGAGTGCAAATTGCCATATTGTATTTTTCATATTTCCTACTGTTTACTCTGTAAATATAGCGACATTGTATCTGTATGACTATAGAGGGAGTCCTCATCTGTCTCCATGGCAGCTGGCATTCTTATAAACAATAGGATCCTAATGATTTGCATTGTAGCGACACTACACAATCATCAAGTCTCATGGATATTACACGTACTTTGCACAGTATGCCTGATGTCTCATAGATATGGGAGAGAGGGTGACGGGAAGTAGGCAGCTGACTGGTAAAATTCAATACCAGGTAGAGATGATTGGAATCCCCACCAGGTTTCAATCAGAAGAACAATTTCTCATCACAGACATGATTTTGATGGCTACTCATGAGTCTTTATACATAAGGGTACACCATCTTTGTGCCGTACGTGTTTTACCGTGAATTGCCACTATTTAGCTTTTGCTTACAAGACTTCTAAGGGTGGAATAAGCTATTTTTTAATGTTTCATCTCTGGAAGCCATGCAGCCAGTAAATCCACCACAATTTATAGTAAATATGCACAGCTTTACCATGTGGCTGCAAAAACATGGCATCATATAGTATGTGTGACAGTATCGTAACGGGGAGGTTCCAGGCACTGGTACTTGAAGAAAACCTCCACTTTACAATTTTGGTAAGAGAACAAGATGACTTCAAGGAAATCAAAACCCGCCACAGCGGCACAGTCACTGCTGCCTCCCCTATAACTCCACCCCTGTCTATGGCCATTTTGTTGGCCGTATTTAGAATTCAGGTGGCAGAAGAAAAACCCTTCATAAACAAAGCATATGGTGGTTCCTCAGGACATAAAAATAAAAACGTTAGTGTTAGCTGCCACTGACTTGGGGACTGCTCTGAAGTAGCACCTGACAACTACCCTAATGGCCCAAGCCTATCCTCACCATCAGAGGCTCTAGTGAAGACCAGGTAGTCGCTTTGTCACGCCCCTCCAGAGTATAGCCAGTCAGTGGTGCAGTGGGTCCACACCTGCTTGCATAACAGTTTGCTCAGGCCATGGACCCCGCTGATTAAAACCCATCAAGCCTCACCGAACTGTGTCGGGAGTTGGCTCAGGAGAGAGAATGTCAGGTTCAGATTCTGTCCTATCTGTGCAATGTGAACATGCGCCTTAATGACCTGTCGCCCACCAACCCTGCACCTCCAGCTCCTGCCGCAGCGGTTAACCTGGCACCAGCTCTGTCGACACCCTACGTGCCATGTTCTAGACCTTGTCTGTCAGCTCCGCCACGCTTTGATGGAGACCCTAAACAGTACAGGGGATTTATTAATCAGTGCACTCTGCACTTTGAGCTGATGCAGCATCAGTTCATTTCTGACTGAGCCAAGGTCGCCTTTTTAATGTCGCACCTTACAGGATAAGCCCTGGCCTCGATCAACCAACTCTCAGAGAGGAGTGACCCATTTGTTATGATCTACAGGCCTTCCTAGAGGCTTTAGTAGGGTGTTTGACGAGCCAGGATGCACCACCTCAACCGTATCTTCTATACTGAGGCTGCGCCAAGGAAGTCAGTCCGTGGGCCAGTATGCAGTCCAGTTCTGGGCCCATGCCTCTAAATTGGGCTGGAATAATGAGGCTTTAGTGGTCACCTTTTAGGAGGGTCTCTCCAGGAAAATTAAGAATTAACTGGCCGGTCGGGATGTTTCCTCTTCCCTGGATGACCTTATTTCTCTGGCCACCCGGATTGATCTGTGCTTCCAGGAGTGTGCTAAGGAGGTAGCACGTGAGAGTAGACTATATCATCTAGCATCTTCTTGCCAACAGTCTTCAGTCCTTGAGCCTTCTATATCTGCTGCTGTGCCAGAACCCTTACAGGGTGACCGAGTCAGGCTGACTGAGCAAGAACGTGGTCATCATACAAGGGGGCTTTGCTTCTATTGTGGCGGTGCTGGACATCTTCTCAGTTCCTGTCCTCTGAAGCTGGGAGGCGACCCTAGGTGAAGACAATTCCTCTCCTCCTCTGACTCTGCCGGTAACCTTGTTGTTAGGCGATGTTCGATTTACAGAGACAGCGCTTCTGGATTACGGAGCAGCAGGGAACTTCCTGTAACAATGCCTAGTGGATCGTCATCAGATACCTGTTAGACGCCTGCAGAGTCCTCTGACTGTATCGTCCGTTGATGGAAAGGCTCTGTCTGAGTCTATACAGTTTATCACAGAACCTGTAAAATTACAGGCCAGAGCGCTTCATTCTGAAGAGATTTAATTCCTGGTCTTCTCAAGTCTGTCTCATCCTCTCCTCCTGGGACTTCCGTGGCTTCATTGGGGACAGTCTTGTCTTGGTAAGTGTCTTTCTTCTGTTCAGCCAGCTCGGGAACATCGAGTACCACCCAGTCTCCAGGGTCTGCTTTCAGCCTATCATGCTTATGTGGAGTCTGAGACGCTACCTTCTCACAGGCCGTATGACTGCCCTATTGACTTGGTTCTGGGCTCCTAGCCTCCTCGTGGACGCATCTATCCCCTGTGACAAGCAGAAACTCAATCCATGTCTGAGTATATCAAGGAGAAACTCGACAGAGTATTTATCCGCAAATCTTCCTCTCCGGCTGGTGCAGGTTTCTTCTTTGTCTTCACGAGACAACTCAAACGAATTAATAATGTTTCCTACAAGCCTTAGCTGCCAGCCTCTCTCCGGGTATCAAATGCCTTCCACGTCTCCCTGCTGAAACTCGTCATCCTGAATCGTTTTGTCAAAAGACCTGTCTCAGCTCCTGTTGCGGTCAGTGATGAAAATACCTATGAGGTGAAAGCCATTCTGGGGATAAAGAAGAGTAGAGGTAGAACCCTGTTTCTTGTGGATTGGAAGGGGTTTGGCCCTGAGGAAAAATCTTGGGAACCTAGAGAGAACATTAATGCCCCTCTTCTTCTAAAACATTTTTTGTCTAAGGCCAGGCCTGAGGAGAGGGGGTGTAAGGGGAGGGGGGTACTGTTAGCCCAGCGGCCCGTGCCAGGGCTGCTGCCTCTACCCGCGGACATGGCCGCTGGGCTCCCTCTTTCCCTCCTTCTGCCATGCGCTGTGATGACAAGCGGGGGCAGCAGGTAGCTTAACTGTTGCATCTGTGCTCCATGCTAGAGTTTACTTCTTGCTGGAGACCTGTTGTTAGGGTTTGCATGGGTGTGTCTCTCCTCCCTTGTGAGGCAGCACATACATGCCCTCTGTCTCACCAGCCTATGGCTGGATTGCAGGAAGTAGTTAAAGGCGCTTCCTACCACAGTAAGATGCCTAAGCAACTCATGGTCACTAGCTTGTCTAGTTCCAAGTGTGAAGGTATTTTTTTCAAGTTCTGCTTTGCTGTGTACCGGACCCTGCTTTTGGAATTATCGGATTTTGCCTGTTTGCCGTCTGCCTCTGACCTCTGACTTAATTTACTGACTTTGCTTGATCGCTGCCTGTCCTGACCTTGGACTTCCTGACCACGTACTTCCCCTCGGTGCTTGCATCGGTATCTCTGACCCCCTGGTCAGCTGCCACTGAATCGGGGACTGCTCTGGAGTAGCACCTGTCAACTACCCTAACGGCCCAAGCCTATCTTCACTATCAGAGGCTCTAGTGAAGACCTGGTAGTGGCTTAGTTACGCCCCTCCAGAGTATAGCCAGTCAGTAGGGCAGTGGATCCACATCTGCTTGCATGACAGTTTTTAGGGTTTGGATCATTGTTTGTGACAACTGTGTGGAATGTTCCTCCACTGTAGACATTTTTGTTTGACCAATTTAAAAATGTAAAATTAAGAAGTAGAAGAGCAAGAAGAGGATACAAGTAAAGGAGTTGTCTCGTGAAGATATGCATATGTAAATCATAGAGGGTGATAACTAGAGATGAGTAAAGTTTTTAAAACTTTGAATCAACTGCTTTGCCGAATTTGACAAAAAAATGTAGTGACGAATAACTAAGTAGTGGGTGCAACGACAGCTAATGGAATTCATCGCTGATCCCGGCATCTGAGATCAATATTAAAGCATTTTAGGGGTTGCTCATAAAAAAAAAGTTAAATTGTAATTACTGTACCTCATGCATTTGAGCATGAAGAGGCTGCCCCAGCCATCTTGTTTGAAGATCCAGCACAAAATCTCACACAGCGCATGATGACGTCATCACATCAGCCGGCGTGGTGATGTCACCTATTACCATGTACAGTATTTTGCGACAAATTAAATTTCTCCTGAAATTCGGATCGAAGTCCATTTTGTTAAATTTGGTACTGGAATTTGAACTCTGGTACTGGAATTTGCTACATGGACGGCTCTTCTTTTGAATGGCTACCATACTACATTTCCCTTACAGACGCCATTGCTGGGGAGATGTTTGTTTCCACAAGCAAAATCAGCAGTTTTCCAGGTTGCTCGTAGGCCTGAGTGATGAGACGACCCCTTTACCAAATTGTTATCAAAGTGGTCTTTGGATAAAACAGCATTTTTCAAGTTAAAATTTTGACTAGTCAGAATCAGATTTTTCCCTATTGATCACATGAGAAACATATATATGGCATTATAAGCTAAGAGAATATCCGACAATAGGCAGAGTCATATAACATGGAGAAAATATAGAATGTGAGATCTTTTACAAATTCTGGAGATAAAACTAAAAATGTCCTCTTTTATTCTCTTTTATCTTAAACACCAAGGCTGGAATTCTGAGCCTTGTAATTTCATGAAGGCAACATAAATTGAGCAGCTGTATGTGATTACTAATCACTTTTGTCAGAAGACGACTGTGTAGCAGTCTAATCAATCTAGAATACTCAGCGCACCGACAGACAATTTGAGCTTGTTCCAAAGGACATTTATAAAATCATTCAGAAGAAATCAATACATTTTTTAAGTTTGAGCTGGATTAATGTTGGAAGCATGTCATCAAACATCTGCAATTCTACTAACTGGCATGGTTCATTGTTCTCATACTTCTATTGTCTAAGCCCACCAGGAACCAAAAGATAGAGTAGTAGTAAAGGCCCCCATTTTGGACCAGTAGCGAAGGTCCCACAAGGTGGAGATCCAGAAGGAATCCCTTTGCTAAATGCTGACAATTCGGCTGTCACTATGCAAGCAAGTGAGCATGCATTTGGGCTATTTGTGCAAGTGACTAGACGGGATTCCCTGCCTCCATCACCACTGCATACTGTCATGGTGTGTCTGGGTCCTCTGCCTCGTCTTCCTCATCGCCCTGTAGCTCTTCTAGCTGCTCTTCCTCTCCTGTCATTTGTATAGAAAAACCACCCATTTCGCTACACATTGCTTATGCTCCAATGTCCTCCTCCAGTTCAGCCCCCACAGGGCTCATATGGCCGTGAGATCTAGGCACCTTGTCTCAAGTCCCCTGACCAGCCAGATTTACCAGTATCTGTTCCAGGACATTAAGTAGTGGAATGACGTTGTTCATCCCGTAGTCCTGGCGACTGACAAATAACATGACCTCCTCAAAGGGCCGGAGCAAACGGCAGGTGTCACGCATGAGCTGCCACTGGCTGACATCAAAGTTACACAGGGAAGTACTCCTGTCCGCTTGGATCATCAAAAAAATCATTTATGGCCTTTCTCTGTTCGTATAGTCAGTCCAACATATGGAGGGTGGAATTCCAATGAGTGGAAACGTCACATATCAGCCTATGTTGAGGGATGCCGATCTGCCGCTGCAGCTCAAGGAGGGTATGCTTTGCAGTGTACGAGTGGCTGAAGTGCATGCAAGGTTTCCTGACCATTTTTAGGATGTCTTGCAGATGGGTGGAAGACTTCAGGAACCGGTTGTCAGCCTGATTGAACACGTGTGCCATGCAGGGCGCATGGCTCAGCCCTCCTTGATGCAGCACCGACACCATGTTCTTCCTGTTGTCGGTCACCATAGTTTCGATTTTGAGTTGTCACAGAGAAAGCCAGGATTCGATTTCTTGAAGAAGGACACGGAGCAGTTCCTCCCCTGTGTAACTCCGTTCGCCCAGGCAAACAAGTTGCAGAACAGCGTAACACCGCCATGCCCTGCACATGTGGTATGCTGGAGGGGCACTGTGAATTGTTCCTGCAGTGGAGGCTGAGGACACAGTGAAGGATAAGGTGCCACTGGGTAATGCAGCGGTTGCTGGATCAACACATCGGAGCCACGGTTCTCCCAGGCCACTTTATGGTGACCCTGCATATGTTGACGCAGGGCCGTGCCAACATTTGCACCCTGGCCACGCTTGAACTTCTGTTCACTGATTCTAAAAATGGCCATGTTCCCCACCTCCAGCGGCTTAACAAAAAACTGCCACTCCACCGAGTAGGTGATTTTACCCCAACACTCCGCACTGACTGACTGCTACCGACGCTGCTTCTGTGAACCCCTGCACCACAACTTTCTAGGCATGTAGGCTCCTGCGAAGCGGGTGGTCTACCCCAGGCACATTTGGCTCCCGACCTCCCACTGCTGCCACCCTGCTGACTCCCGGCCACGCTAGCAACTTGCTGGCTCCGCCGCTGCCTCACGGGCAAGCTGCCACCCTCTTCTCCCAATGATGATGAAGCCCCTAATTCACCCAGCTCCCAAGTGCGATCAGCTACAACATCATCATCGAGTATTGTCTGATTATCACTGATGTCCTCCTCAACAGTCTCTGGGTCATGAGCTCGCAACACCAGCTCCCACGCCACTCTCCTCATCACTACTCGCCCACCTACCGGAGGAATCGTATGATGTCTCCTCCTCATCTTGGCTGGCCAGTAGCTGCTGACTGTCCTCTAGTAGCTCGTGCTTGCTGTATAGTGGAGCTGAGCCCACAGCATATAATACTCCTCTGGCTGAGGGAACAGAAAAGGACAGAGGCAGGATGAGTACAGGTGAGGCCACAGGGCCTTCTCCCGGGCCATGCCAACTAAGGGTTGTGTCTGAAGAACCCACCAAATCTTGGCTGGGGGTGTCTGATGTCACTTGGGACGAAGTGGATGACCGAGTCAAACATTCAAGAACCGCTAGGTTGCTGGTCAAGACACGACCACTAGCTGACACTGGGAGCTCAGGCCTCTGGAAGTGACCCCTGCTGCCATGCTTCCTTACTCTGCTGTGACCTGTGCATGTGCAAAAGACATTTAGGACTCTGCCACTCCCCTGTGCAGGGCCTGGCACTTCTCTGTCTGACATCCTGTTAGATCAAATAAATAAATTAAAAGGAAATTAAAACACCCCAAAAAGGTCTGTAATTTTCTCACTTCACCACACAACGGAAAATACTTTTTTTGTGCCACTAATACACGCCAAAAAGGGCTTTAGAACATATAACAGCACCTCTGAACTGCAAGTATATATATTTTTTCCACTAAATCACGCCAAAAAGGGCCTTAGAACATATAACTGCACCGCTGAACAGCAAATATATATTTTTTTGCCTCTAATACACGCCAAAAAGGGCTGTCATTTTCTCAATTCACCACACAATGGAAAATATTTTTTGTTGTGCAACTAATACACACCCAAAAGGGCTTTAGAACATATAACTGCACCGCTGAACGGCAAGTAATATATATTTTTTTGCCCTTAATACACACAAAAAACGGCTTTAGAAAATATAACTGCATCGCTGAACGGCAAGTAATATATATTTTTTGTCAGTATTACGCGACAAAAAGGGCTCTAATTTTCTCACTTCACCACACAATGGCAAATACTTTTTTGTGTGCCACTAATACACGCCAAAAAGGGCTTTAAAACATAACTGGACCGCCGAACGGCAAATAGGCCCTTACTTTTTTCCACTTATACACTCCACAAAAGGCTTTAGGACATATAACTGCACCTCTGAACGGCAAATATATATTTTTCTGCTACTAATACACGCCAAAAAGGGATTTAGAGCATACAATATAACTGCACCGCTGAACGGCAAATAGGCCCTTATTTTTTTTTCCTTCTACATGCCACAAAAGGCTTTAGAACATATAACTGCACCGCTGAACGGCAAATAATATATTGTTTTTTCTTACACTAATACACGCCAAAAACGGCTTTAGAACATATAACCACTGCTGAATAGCAAATAATATATATTTTTTTGCCGGTAATACATGCCAAAAAGGGCTGTAATTTTCTCACTTCACCACTAATACAAGCCAAAAAATGCTTTAGAACATATAACTGCACCGCACAAGGGCAAATAAGACATAAAAATATTTCCTTGTAATGAACCCTGTTAATAACTGTTTCAAACAGCACTTGCACCCCGATAACAAGAATGGTTTGCTGGAATTACAGAGCTGTATAATGGCAATTTGAATCTGCAGACAGTGCAGCAAGGTGTAATAGGATTTTTCCTATTACCCAGGCTGTAACCTCCCCTACTGAACCCTGTTCTGCTTCAATACTGTGGAATGATTCCTCCCTGAACTTCTATACAGCAAAATAAAAGTTTTAAAGTCTTTCCTAGCACTGTCCCTAGCGCCTGCTGATGTCTCTCCCTGCACTAAGTACACTGGAGAATGGCAGAATCCAAGATGGCTGAGGCTATTTATAGGGCTGTGACATCACAGGGTTGGCTGGCTGCTGATTGGCTGCATTCATGGGATTGTGGGTGATCCCTCGTGCCCAGAGTCCCTTGCTCCATGTCCTTACATGTGTAGCAGCCATTTTAGGAAAAAATGTGATTCGTTACCACGAAGCGTGAGGAAATTCGGATTCGGTGCAAATCAAATTTTTCCTGAAATTTTGATCGACGTCCACTTCGTCAACTTCGATTCACTCATCTCTATCAAGCTCCATAGTTTGAGGGCCATATTGTCAGACAATATATATCATAAGTCTCTGACGGGTACAGATGAGTGAATGACTCAAATTTTCCATTTGGGTTCGGTTCGAAAGGTGCAGTTGGCTCATTTGATTCGGGTTCAAATCAATTCTAGCCATTGGAAGGTGTTCCAATTTGGTTTGAAAATGTATGTATGGCATTCTGAGGTCTCCTTTGACCTTGTCTCTGAGTCAAATCTGATTTCTTTAGAACTGTTTCTGATAGTTAAGGAGTCTACTCTAGGGACATCTTTTCATCTATAGAGAAACGTGAATTTAAAAGGGTTTTTGCAACAAAAATGAAAGCATCACCATTTCAGTGCCATGGCTTCAATCCCCGCCGTTTCTGGTCTCCATACCCAAAGTGATCATGCCCCACCCGTGAACATGTAACTACTATGCCACACACAGGTAAATAATCACTTCTGGTCCTGTGGGGGTAGGAAATGTTGGGGATAGAAGACACCACAGCACTGAAAAGGTCAGACGTTCAAGGCTAGTGGTGTTTTGTTTTGTTTTTTAACCCACTTTTCTGCCTACCATTTTTTTTTTTTATGTTGGATAATCCCTTGATGTGGGATTACCGACAGAAGCCAATCTAAAAAAGGTGAGCCACTGATGAATCTTCAGCTCCAAGCTAAGCCAATTTTTGGCTTATATCTTCACATATTCGGTTGTAAAGGGGATTTGCGGCTAAATCTGCGACTTTTCCCCTCTAAAAAAGGGAGCGTGACGTGGACGGGAAAGGAGGTGGGCAGACCGACCCGTCTCATTTATCATTTTCTATGCCTGTTTTAGATCTAGAAAATGACCTAACTCTAAGCCAGCAAGGAAGCTGATGTAGATTTAGACCGGTGGTGGATGCACATAAGTTATGTAGTGGCCGGCACCTCTACATGACTAAGACGCATCATGCCCCAGCTCAAGGGGTATTAAGACTGCGTCTAAAATGCCTGTCTTAATAAATTACCCCAATACACTTTGGAGTCATTTATCAAACTGGATGTAAAGTAGAACTGGCTTAGTTGCCCATAGCAACCAATCAGATTTCACCTTTCATTTTCCAAAGGAGCTGTGAAAAATTTAAGGTGGAATCTGATTGGTTGCTGTGGGCAACTAAGCCAGTTCTACTTTACACCAGTTTGATAAATCTCCCCCTTTATGTTTTGACTGGAAGTGGATAGGTAGTTATTAAGTTAAAGTAACTTAAAACCTCATTTATATTGAGACACATTGGTTTTCATTATTACAAGTGAAGGTGATGAGTGGTAGCTTTATATTCATCTAAATCAGATTTGTGAACGGCTCTCATTTGTCTGCAGGCCGTATCGATCAGCTCACGCGTTGTAAGTGCTGCGTTCCCATTACACTTCGTCATGGTATGTAATAGACAAATGTTTATCAGGAGAAGTCAAGCTTCACTAAGTGTAAGGTGCTGTGCTGAGTGCGCTGCCTGCTGGACGGGATTGTCTCACCGCTCATGTGAGCAGCGAGTGTGTGTGCATGTGTGCATTAGATACAGATGTAGCAAAATTTAACATGCGGTGTAAATGCTGTGGATTTGCCAAATCCTCAGCGCTGTACAGTACCAGTAAATTGGATGAGATTTTAGGAAATCTCATCCATGCACTGTGTAAAAAATCTAGTAAATTGACCTGTTTTGGCAAGTTTGAAATCTACGGCGTGCCAACTAATGCTGTGGATCCCCACCGTATGTACAGTATGTATGTGTGCATTGTGTGTATGTGTTTATGTATGTGTGCATTTTGTGTATATGTGTGAATTATGCACGTATGTGTTCATTGTTTGTCTATATGTAGTAAGTTGCCCATATAAAGCAATGAGAATTCTACTTTGATTTCTTAAACTGCTCTAGTCAAATGAAAGTTGAGCGCTGATTCGTTGCTATGGGCAACAGAGCCAATTATTCTTTAAGGTAGTTTTGATGAGGTCAACTATGTATCTATCTGTACATTGTGTAAGTATACGTATGCATCATATATCTTTGGATTGTGTGTGTGCAACGGGCGGCCTCCCCCCAGGGCCCTCTCTATATCCCAGGTTTGATAGGAGTGCCGAGCGTTGTAGTTCCGGCCTAAATGTCTCTTTATGTGTGTCACGGTGCTCCTACCTGGATACCACTGGACCAAAGGCTTTGGCTCCGAAGCAATAAGTAGGGGATATAATTGAGGGATTTGAAGAAATAACTTGAGTCCAGACCTTGAGATGAAGTTCAATGGCAGCTTTACATGAATAAACGTTTCGACAAACAGTTTCAGGCTTTGTCTTGGTTCCAGCAGGCTTTAGCATTAAACTGGCAGGCAAACTCAACTCTGCTCTATCCTTCTCTCACTCTGCTGTACTGACAAGCTGACTTGGTAACTTTGCTTCTTCATTATACTACACTTCACTTTTTAGTCGGACTTATCTTCAGCCATGGAATAGGTTAGAATCCTGGCAGCTCCAACATGGAGTCTCAACCAGCACAAACCAGAACTGCCCCACCTCCTTCTGGTAGCAAGCAGGACTGGCCCACTTCTGACCAAAAGAGGGGGGGGGGTGAAATGGTGAGTTCCATTCTGTCTAACTACAGCTCTGCCATGTTTGCTGCCACCTGCTGGTGAACCAGGCACATTACACAAACAGTTACATAACATGATTAATTGATTATAAATGCACATTTCAAAAAGAGGTAAAGATAGTAGGGCACACCACCACTTGAGGTCAAACGGATATTTATTATAACATATACTATCTAGAACATATAAAATACAATCAAATGCGGTAAAATTGTTAAAATATAAATACTAAAATATAGTCATCAATACAAATCAAATGTAAGTAAATGGATTCGGCTACGGCCGCAAATTTCCTTATATGATGGTAGCTTCAATATATGTCTTTGAAGATTACAATTTAATCCTATAATTCCAATGCTGTTTAAAAAGTCACTTGTATCTATGTGTTTTAACACTGAGTTGTGGCAATGCCGCAGAAAAAAGAAGACTTCTACCGGAGTGGTTTTACTCACTATTTTTAGATAATGCCGGCTTCCTTATCACTCGTGGCGTCCCACGTACAGTGAGAGTCTCTTATAGGCTGCGGCAGAAAAAGATGAAGTGTAGACTTGCGGGATCCTCGGTGATTGTGAATTGGTTGTATCGTCTCACAGGTCACCTGGAAGTATATGCCCTCTGCGTTGTTTGTTCACAGTGTGCAGGGTTAACTTTCACCAGGAAATAAAAGACTCAGCGTAAAGACGAATGTTCTTTTCCATAAAATGCAACTTCACCGATCCCTTCTTTAAAGTGCTTATAGGTCTTCAAATCTGTATATCATGGGCTTCATTACTTATTGGTAATGAAGCCCATGATATACAGATTTGAAGACCTATAAGCACTTTAAAGAAGGGATCGGTGAAGTTGCATTTTATGGAAAAGAACATTCGTCTTTACGCTGAGTCTTTTATTTCCTGGTGAAAGTTAACCCTGCACACTGTGAACAAACAACGCAGAGGGCATATACTTCCAGGTGACCTGTGAGACGATACAACCAATTCACAATCACCGAGGATCCCGCAAGTCTACACTTCATCTTTTTCTGCCGCAGCCTATAAGAGACTCTCACTGTACGTGGGACGCCACGAGTGATAAGGAAGCCGGCATTATCTAAAAATAGTGAGTAAAACCACTCCGGTAGAAGTCTTCTTTTTTCTGCGGCATTGCCACAACTCAGTGTTAAAACACATAGATACAAGTGACTTTTTAAACAGCATTGGAATTATAGGATTAAATTGTAATCTTCAAAGACATATATTGAAGCTACCATCATATAAGGAAATTTGCGGCCGTAGCCGAATCCATTTACTTACATTTGATTTGTATTGATGACTATATTTTAGTATTTATATTTTAACAATTTTACCGCATTTGATTGTATTTTATATGTTCTAGATAGTATATGTTATAATAAATATCCGTTTGACCTCAAGTGGTGGTGTGCCCTACTATCTTTACCTCTTTTTGAAATATTTTTTAAAGGATTGGGTGAATCCTTTTTGTAGGTGCACCCTTTCATTGCCTGAGCAGTAGGTGAGCCCTCTCCAAGTACTTGAATTAACTCTATAAATGCACATTGTCTAGGGACCTGGAAAGACATACATAAGATGACATTATATTATCCCAATAAAGACAGTAGCAGGGTGCAGAAGTGCACCACTCTGGGGTGTTACATGTGTACATCATTTATCTATGTGTGTATTCTGTGCATGTATATGTGTGTAAACTGTGTGTATATGTGTGCATTATGTGTATACTGTACATGTGCATATCTCCTGCGTGTGTGCACCGTGTGTACAGTATATGTGTACGTTATGTATCTATGTGTGCATTGTGTAGGCTTTATGTGTTCCTTTTTGTCTGTGTCCCTGTTTATTAGAAAGGCTCTCAATGATCATAGAGCCTCCCACTTCTGAGCCCTCACCGATCAGCTGTAATCTGTGGGCAACCAGCAGTAAGTGTTCAAATCTCATGGAGAGTTTCACCAAGTTCTTGAGGAAGACTCACTTCTCATGGATTCCAAAGAGGATATTTGACACTTTATACTAACCAAACAACCCCTGTAAGTATGTATCATAGTGCCATACATCAGGTGGTACCAATATGAACCTTTCACACAATCACAGCACCCATTGCGGCAGTTCTAGTGACATTCCCCAGGACTGCAAAGCATGAGATAGACCTTATCTGAAACATTTCCAGAATCTCTAATGAATCTCTCATTAAATATTATCCCACAAATCCTTCATGGCTGATACTCCTGAAAGTGAGTACACCATGATACCCATTTAGAACAAGACGACGTTTCCATTTTCTGCTACAGGGCAGAGACTTGGAGCAGGAATTAATTTTAGCAGTAAGACCTTTGTAATCCTGGTAATTTGCTGCAGGCAGTGCAGTGTTTAATAATTGAAGCCTCTGGAAGACGCTACAGGAAACGTATGGGATTATCGGGAAAGTGAAACGACGCTGGGAAACTTAATTAAGCTCTTCAAGATCAACAAATGCTATGAGTCTACTGCGAATTCTCAAGAAGGGGGGGCGGATTCTGCAGATCTTCGAGTGGGTATACGGGCTGTATTGACCTCCGGTGCTGGCACACAGCTGCACCGCCGCACACACACACAGACAAAGCAACGGCGCTTCTTGCTCAAGCACTTTGAAATAAATTGCAGGATAAGTGTACAGTGTTTGACACCGTGAACCGTAGCTTCAGAAACTCAGGAGAAGCGGCTCTATTAGGACAGTTATCTCAGATTATCCGTCAATGTAATTCTCCAAGCTTTCTCTAGCCATACTCTCCTGTATCCCTCAAATTTGCAGTACCTTTACAATCTCTTTAAAGAGGATATCCTCCTAACATAAAAGGATTGGTTACATCTGTTTAGGATATAGACCTCTTTAAGCCCCCATGGTGGTTCTCTAAAGTCCTAAACAACAGTGGAAGATATGCCACTAAATATCTAATCTGGGAGTTCTTGGTGACAAGCCTTTTGGATGCTAGAATTATCACTACTAGGGATGAGCGAACTTGTGTTTTCAAGTTTGGCGTACAAGGTTCTGGTTATCTAAGAATCCTGTTATGATTTCCGCTACCACGGACCATAGCTTATGGTCCATGGTAGCGGAATCCATAACGTAATTCTTAGATAACCCAAACCTTGTACGCCAAACTTGAAAACACAAGTTCGCTCAACACTAATCACTACTTTGGTTGCCATCCAGTTTTTATAAAAAAGGTTGACTAACCTTTCACACAAATTTACAGAAGGAACAGATTAAAGTGATACTGCAGGCAAAAACTGGAAGGTCATTGCCTAGAGTAGAGGAGCCTAGCCCAGCTTCAATGTGTCACTTAAGTAGTCCCTGCAAATTGAGGGCTCCATGATTTTCTTGTGGCAAGCCATTTTTGTAGCATTCCTATATGTACTGGCCTTGGTGGTAGCCATGACTCACCCAGGAACCTTTCCTATACAGGCAGTCTCTATATAATTTTGCCTAGAGTATCATTTAAGGGAGTTTAAAATATCCAGAAAAATGTTGTAACTTGGCCTCCTACATTGTCCTTGGAGTAAATAATACTTTTTCTTTATTGGCCATTGTTGTGTAGCCCCCAATGTGTATACTGCTAGACAGCTCTTTGTTGGTAGGGCTCAACTTCAGGGAAGAATTGGCTTTCCTTAAGAGAACATCTGTGTTTGGAGACTTAGTGGCAATGCTCCATTGGAAAATGAAAGAGAGGAACATCTATTTAGTGCCACCTGTTGAAAGTAGCTTCCTATGGGTTCATCTTTGCCTTAACAAACCTTGGAACATGAATATTTTCCTATGCTATGTTCCAGGGCGTGTTAAAAAGCCAACCACTGATTCATAGGAAGCCACTTCGAAATACTGTAGGTGGTTCTAGCAAGATTGGGTAACTTTGTCTGGAAGATATCTCCTGTGGCTAGGAGTGAAATTCAGATGTTCTTGTGAAACTAGTAATCCTATTATGACACTCAATTTAAGGGTGTACAGACTTTAGAGACAGACTAAGAGGCTGCCATAGGGCACCTGGGGTCTATTTTTGTTTGGTCTCATTATTTTGTAATATGTAAGTGGTAAGAACTTGCACTATGATGCTTCCTCTATGAGTCCTGCAATGTTAACAAGTAGAAAATGAACTCTAGTCATGAGAATGTGATGGAGGCATCAGGACAGGCATCCTTATAGCAGAAAATTAGGAGTATGGTGGTGTCAAGCATCATCTAAAAAGGGACCATTTCTATTTTTTGTGATAGACACCCAAGTCCTGTACCATATGTACACCATTTACTATTGCAAACTACTGGGATTTTTTTTTCTTTTTACTTTTTGAAAAACATCCCTATTCTGAACTTTTTTTGAACATTTTTTGAAAATTCCAATGACATTGCTCTATGTAATAAAATCATTGGTTAATAATTGATTTACTAAGGGGGAAATTAATGGTAACATGGATCATTTCAACTCAATTTTCAGGTGAGTCTTTCATGTACCAATCCAATACTATGAAACAGTTGGGTAGAATGAGCAATGTTCTCCAGATCTGTAGAGAATACCTAAAGTGTATGCTGCATGCATTATCAGTAGAAAGGCCCAGAAGTTTGGCAATGATAAAAAAAAGTACAAAGAAGAAAAATGATAGGGTTCAGGTTTGGACATTTGTTTGATAAATTCAGTTCCCGTGAGAAATCAAATGTACAGTCTTGAGTATAATGTCTTTCTTTAACATCTAACAGAACATAAATAAAAGATCTCAAAGAACTAGAGATATGCTTGCTTTAGTCCCATTACGTCTGTAGGAACACTTGTAATGGAAAATAATCAATAAATGTCTCAGGAGTCGTCTTTCTGGACTCTTCCAAAAATGTTCTTTTGATGTCATATTTCTGTGCTTGAATAAGTCAAGATGATCAATACCGTCATTACATTGATCAGAGCTGCTAGGTGGATGTTCACTTACATAGAACTAATATTTATCTTGTTTTCTCTTTCATAAACAACATCTCAAGTGATTCCTTGAAGACTCTGTCTTGACGAGTCTACAGTTAAAAGAACCCGTCATGACTTTTTCTATATGCTCTGAAAGACTGTAATTTCCCTTTCTGCACCATTAAAATCGTCATTTTGAGACATTCATGCAACAAAAACAACAATTATTACTGTTATATGAGAGCTATGCCACCAATACTACATGGTATATAGACGTGGGATCTCCAATTACATCTCCTGATATGACAGATAAAAACATTGAAATGATAACTCCTACTAATATACAAAATAATGGAGTATAACGCGTATAAACCAAGCACACCCCAAATATAACTGCAACCCAACATCAATTCAGGACACAGGATTCATGACTAGGGGTTTCTTCAGAACCACTAGTGATTTTCATACAGAAGCTCTGTCAAGTCATTGAGTGTCCTGTTTTTGGTAATTTTTTATTATCCTACTTCAGAATCCTTCATCTGTAATATAATTTATGATGTTTGTAAGAAGATAAATATGTAAAAAACTGTTTTAAGGGTATGGCAATATAGATACAACCCTTTTACTACTTGACCATCCCAAAATGTTTTTTTTTTTCCATTAACACAAAACAAAATGTAACCAGGTCTGCATAACCAAGTTTTTGAGATATTTTACACCTCCTATACTACCGAGAGTAGAGAAAAAACTTATTCCAGCTCACCTCCCAGTCTTGTATACTCCCGATTCCGAAACCCTAGGGGTGTGTCCCCGTTGCAAGCTGCAGGTAATTTTGAAAGGATTGGTCTCAGATTCAGATTGGATCCATGTTTAAAACTGCTTCTTTATTGGAACATCATATAGACATGACAGACCACCACTATGGTACAACAGAATTCACGTTGACGCGTTTGACGCGTTGACCTACTACCGAGAGTACTTCTGCTCCAGAAAGAAGGGAAGACATTTGTGATCCCCAGTTCTCCGGCAAAAATACCTTGACATTTTTTAAATCTTTTTGGATACTTTCTATTTTTTTCATAAATTCTGGATTTAAAGGATGACAAGTGGAAGGTCAGCAGAGGACCTATTGTCTTCTTCCCAAGCTATATCTTTAACGGAGAACTACCAACACTTAAAGAGGATTCTCAAAAAGATAACTATGAACTATATCCATTATTTGGGTATATGGAAGTCATAGAGACTCGAAAGAAGACTCTTAAGGGATTAGCAAGGGCTGGAATGGAATAAAACTGCAACGACCTTCACTGCTGCTAGAAAGGAGATGACATGAAGCTAAATGGTCCTGTGTAAATAATGATAAAGCCAGAGCTCTTGCACAAAACCCACAATCTCTTCACAAAACGGACTGGCGATGGTTCTGGGAGTTGAACCTTCACCGATCTGGTATTTCCTTATCCTGGAAAAACCCTATAATGTGGATCCTCTTGTAATTTCTCTTAGCAGAGTAGTTTCCCGCCAGTGAGATTCCAGCTTAAGTTCTGACCTTCATATTCAGTAAGAATTACATTAATACATTCTTTAAATTGCTGCAATATTCTGGTTGAGTTTAAAAGGTCCATCCTCGCCTGTTGACCTCTGGGAGTCAGAATACTCTATTGTGTAGGCGTTGAGTGTCACGTTAATTGGAGAAAATGATTCTGCAGTATGGGTCTACCCTGTTAATGCAATTTAATGTCTCTGCCCTAATATTTGTACGACTATAAATATCTCCCACCATGCAGCATTCCGAGAAACGATTGTTTGCCAGGTAAAAATACATCCCTATGCCGCGCGCTTCCCCCAGGCTTCCTGGTAAATATTCATGAATGTTACTGATTATAATTTGTGGATGATAAAACATGCATATGTTTTATTAATTACAAGCACTATTCAGGTGTTTTTGTTCACTTTATGTTATCAAACTACAAGCACTAAATACACATTACAAGGCAATGGTAGAAGAGGCCGTGATGGATGGTGCTAAGAGTGGATCATTGATAAACTAGTACTAGGTAATACCTGCCAATGGGGGGGGGGGGGTGAGGCAGGATATGTGGTTGCATAAAAACTTCACTCCACGAGCTAGGATCTAGCAAATATTGTCATAAAATAGTCATTACCAGGGGTTGATACGCTGTAAATAGGTAGAGGCTCCTTGAGCAAAGATTTTGTTCAATATCCTTTCTGTATTTTTGGCGCCACTCAGTAGTAACCAACCAACCAACCCCCATCATGACTAAAGTCATGTCCCTAGGTTAGAACACTCATTTTTGGAAGAGGAGGAAACTTCTGAAAAGGTGTAGTATGTTAAAAACACCCATGTTTATCTACTGGGAAATTCCTGAGGGAATTTGTGGTTTGTGGTATTAGATGTGGAAGCCCATGGAAAATGACACCTTTTGCCCTCCCTATAAAACAGCCCTAACACTTACAAACATTTCACGGTCATGATCATGGTCATACAGTTTGAAGAAACTGTCCCTATAAAAAATCTAGGCAATTGCCCAAAGGCCCCAGTTTTCTTAGGGACCCACCCAGAAGATGGGACAGGAAAAACTGTTTTGCGTGGTTGGCAATGAAATTCGTAACATTTCAAAGCGGTTGGAATCCTCCCCCACTTTCCCTTGGCAGATCACCAAAGGAAAGTATACTTAACCTGCTTCCTGCCATTCGGTGTTGGTTTCTTCATATCCTAGCTTTGGCTGACTCTCTCAGATACCCCACTGTCAACAATCGTTTTGACACCACTGCAGATAATCACTGGCCACAGAGGTGACCTGCTCCCCTTGCATCCCATAACCATTTGACATGGCGAAGCAGTGGCATGAAAGCAGATGTTGGCAATGGAGGACCCGAGTGAGGCATCCAAGTCCAGGGGCATGGAAGTGAAGGGACTGAGACACAGTGGTAGGGAGCAGGTAATTATGCTTCTCATTGCAGGTATACCTAGGAGGTAAGGTTTGCCAAACACTACCTAAAAGGTTTCCAACTCTTTAAGGTCTGCCCAAAGGGTTACCAAAAAACACCCAGGTAATGACCGCAAACTGCCCACTCTGGGGTAATTCGAAACAAACCCTTCCCACCCTTTTTGCTCAGCCCCTTCCCTCCTCTTTCTAGGTACAGTTGGCAAGTACAATTTTGATTTACTTTGACTTCCTTTATCTGCAGAGAGTTTGGGTATATAGAGTGGCATGCATAGAGTCATCAATGCACAAAACTGTTACACTGTTCAATCAGTTTTCACTGCTTTCAATGGTCTTTATAGTGATATTATGTGGATGGGGGTATTACTTGAGCATAGTACTGCGGTATTAATTGTAAATAGTATTGCAGTTTTATTTGGGTATGGTATAGGCAAAATATGGCAGTTTTATGAGGGCACTATATCTTAGTATAATCTGGATACTGTATGGTGATATTATTTAGGCCTCATACAGGAGTATTATTTTATGTTCAAAGCTTTAGAAATTCGACTCCAAAGGTATTGTTTGGTTGTTTACTATTTTCTGCAGTTTATATAAGTTTGGATGCCTGAAAATATTAGCTGATCCCCCTGAGTTGCTCTTGACAATTTCCTCTTTGTGGATCCTTAGGGCACAATATGATGCGGCACAAACTGCAGCAATAAAACCATGGAAGTAATGTCAAATAATTAGGAATAAATGAAACAAGAGCCATTCAAATGTCTTTGCTCAATCAGGAAGCATCACAGTGAATGAGAACATCCGTGGGAGGCTGTAACCTACTGTACGAGATTTGTGGCCATATTAGAGGAATTGTTAAGAATGTCAGAGAGTTGAGAGGGTTAAATGCTGATGAACGGCACATTAGTGTCAAGGACCGCTAAGATCTATCATATAGCTTCCACAATAGAACATCAACTAATCCTCTTACAGCAAATAAGCCTTCTTCACTTTATGTCAGCCGATGGAATCATGTTCTACAACATCTACGCATTAGACAAATGGGAGATGAAAATATTGAATAACGGAGAAAGTGATTCATATTACCAGAGCAGGAGAAGCATTAATTAAGGAAGAATTATATCCCATTGTCCAATACAGCCAACTGATAATGAAATTTAAGGTATCCTTAGAGTAAGGGTGGGGACACAACTACAGTTGATGAAGTTGACAAATACATTGTATATATACCCATACACGGCAGTCAACATCAAGTTTCTAAATTATTATATTAGTCAAGATGTAATCCTAGGGATAACAATTAAGGAAGAAGCGAAACTGTACCAACACATGTTCTACCATCAATCCAGCATAGAATATATAATACTAGTGAGAACAATGAGTGATAACAACAAATTGAGTACCAGGTGTCACGACTGTGACTGATCCAGACAGGTCTGGGAGGAGAAGGTCGCATCGACTTGCTACTTGCGATAGCTTGTGAGTTTGCTCCGTGGTTCAGGGTATGTCATCCGGGTTTTGCCTTGTGAACTTTTTTGTCCTGACTGGGAGTTTGTAGGCATCCTTCTCAGGTGAGTCCTGTCTGCCACTCCCAGCTACTATATTAGTTTCAGTTTCACTTGCAGTCATTGCCAGATATAGTCCTTACTTCCAGTGCTATTCTGACCTTTGAAGGAGATCGTTTGACGGTATTGCTGTGGAGCTCTTGTCTGGCGTGGACTGTCGTTATTGGGATCACCTTCTCTGCTCGTGACTGGATAAGTCTATCTATGTTATAGATTGTTTGTTTGTTTGTTGCTGTCTTCCCCTGTTGTTCTCCTAGACATGAGTGATGGTGACTAGTGCTCCCATCTGCCTTTCTCCAGTCTAGTCTTGTTAGGGTGACTGAGGGTTTAGGCATCCTGCTCGCCGCACGGGTTCACACCCCGTCTAGGGTATCAGGGCAGACAGGTGCCAGCTTAGGGTTAGTCAGGGGTGACCGTCCTATTTCCCATCCGTAGATAAGGGTCCCCCTTCCCCTCCGTCTGGTGCGACACGACTGCTGCTGGGATAGCGGTCGTGACACCAGGCCTCAATTGTCTGTTTCCCTGAACTCCATTTCCACACGGTTACAATTTATGTATTTTTTGTGGGGGATTGTTCAGTTTAATTAACCAGTATACATGTGTGATTATTGCAGAAATACACAGAATAGGGCAGCAATCTAACTATGAGTGTTAACATGAAATTGAGCGTCAAGCCTCAATCGTCCGTCCATTTCCACATTTTTGCAATTTAATTTATTTTTGGGATTGTTTCATTTAATTAAACCAGAATACATGTGTGATTGCTACAGCAATACACAAGGTAGGGCAGCAATCTATCTGTGAGAGTCAAGCCTCAATTGACAGATTCCTATATATATATATATATACACACATGAAAAATCAACGCAGCACTCTTCTTGTAAAGAAACGCAGTGTCTTTATTCACACATGTGACACAAAATAGGCAACGTTTCAATCCCCTTCCGGGATCCTTCTCAAGCCAAGTGCACAGACCAACAACATGCTGGCATCTATATACATAT
Organism: Bufo gargarizans; assembly: GCF_014858855.1. NCBI lineage: Eukaryota > Metazoa > Chordata > Amphibia > Anura > Bufonidae > Bufo > Bufo gargarizans. The sequence continues at coordinate 47,750,236 of NC_058080.1, forward strand.
CCAGCTTTTCAATACATGTGTACAACATCATTTAATCAAGTGATTACAATTAGTGACAGCTGATACAAAATCAAGTGTTCTTAAAAAAATCGATCCATTCCAATATTTCAGGTATCTTCTTATATTGTGATCTTGATATATTATCATACATCTCTAAATATAAAGTGCTTGTGCCAATAAAGTGCAGTTTCACATTGAAGTATACATAAAGAGGACAGGTTGTTACCCATGTCTGCGGTGTATGAATTGCAAGTATCTACAGAAGGGTAGGGAATTCACACATCCGCAGACTGGGGAACGGTTTGAGATTAAAGAATACTTGACTTGCGATTCGTCGTGGGTAGTATACGTTTTATGGTGCCCATGTCACTTACTCTATGTAGGGGAGACTACGTGTGATATCAAGGCTAGAGTAAATAACCACTGACAGTCTATTAGAGATAAAAGGAAAGATCTTCCTGTGGCTAAACATTTTTCGGAGAAACAGCATAAGGAACAAGATCTGAAATTTACAATTCTAGAAAGAATTAATGTGTTAAAAAGAGGGGGTGATAGACAAACTCTTTTGAAGAAATGTGAATTAAAATGGATACATCGCCTTGGTACATTGAACCCCCACGGTTTAAATATAGATTATCGTGTTACAGTGGGTATGAGATAGAGGGCATGGGCTCCCGATTGCATGATCGTCAGACACATCATTACCTTGAATGTATAGACCAGTTACGAATTTTTGAAAGGATAATGATATTTGTTTTGTATTACAGATATGTGGATTCATGGGATGAGAGAGGCGTCCTCCAGGATGATTGAATCTGGCCAATTTTTTTACATGATACTTGATTTAGACGGGAAGTATACACAAGGCCGCATGCGGGTATCGACGGTAATTCACACCGACTCTCAAGCATGCGTTTGTCTGTGAGGAAGTGCTGTCTATGTGATGTGGACGAGTGACTGCACATGAGTTAGTAGTGCGTTGAGGTGCAGTGTAGTATGAAGATACAAATGATGAAAATATGAGAATAGAAGATGCTTAAAAAAAAAATAATTAGGTTGAAATTTTTTTTTCTGTTGGGAGAAATGGTTATCTTATGCGCCATATAGGCGTTACATGATCACACGTCACTAGATTTCTGTGCAGACTGGTCCACACCTCAAGAGACAACATCGGCATGAGCGTTTATATAAAAAAAATATATATAAAAAATTGTACCCTGCAGATGGATGGTGTTTACACCATGCGGTTTTTTTTTAAAAACAGCAAGCTGGATGAATCGTATTCAATTGCAGCACGCGTCTCTCTATCCCGATGAGCTGATGAATTTATTATAGCCAAGTGATTTTATTGTGATTTTAAAATGCACTTACACTTTTTTATAATATGAGATTGTTTATGTATACTTCGATGTGAAACTGCACTTTATTGGCACAAGCACTTTATATTTAGAGATGTATGATAATATATATCAAGATCACAATATAAGAAGATACCTGAAAATATTGGAATGGATCGATTTTTTTAAGAACACTTGATTTTGGATCAGCTGTCACTAATTGTAATCACTTGATTAAATGATGTTGTACACATGTATTGAAAAGCTGGATATGTATATAGATGCCAGCATGTTGTTGGTCTGTGCACTTGGCTTGAGAAGGAAGGGGATTGAAACGTTGCCTATTTTGTGTCACATGTGTGAATAAAGACACAGCGTTTTTTTACAAGAAGAGTGCTGCGTTGATTTTTCATGAATATACAAGCCTGTTGTCAAAGGCGAGACGCTTGCACCGGATAACCCTTAAAGTGAGTGCTGCCTGAATTCACATACTACTATATATATATATATATATATATATATATATACACAGTACAGACCAAAAGTTTGGACACACCTTCTCATTCAAAGAGTTTTCTTTATTTTCATGACTATGAAGGCATCAAAACTATGAATTAACACATATGGAATTATATACATAACAAACAAGTGTGAAACAACTGAGAATATGTCATATTCTAGGTTCTTCAAAGTAGCCACCTTTTGCTTTGATTACTGCTTTCCACACTCTTGGCATTCTCTTGATGAGCTTCAAGAGGTAGTCCCCTGAAATGGTCTTCCAACAGTCTTGAAGGAGTTTCCAGAGATGCTTAGCACTTGTTGGCCCTTTTGCCTTCACTCTGCGGTCCAGCTCACCCCAAACCATCTCGATTGGGCTCAGGTCCGGTGACTGTGGAGGCCAGGTCATCTGGCGCAGCACCCCATCACTCTCCTTCATGGTCAAATAGCCCTTACTTTCAAAGTTTTCCCAATTTTTGGGCTGACTGACTGACCTTCATTTCTTAAAGTAATGATTGCCACTCGTTTTTCTTTACTTAGCTGCTTTTTTCTTGCCATAATACAAATTCTAACAGTCTATTCAGTAGGACTATCAGCTGTGTATCCACCTGACTTCTCCACAACGCAACTGATGGTCCCAACCCCATTTATAAGGCAAGAAATCCCACTTATTAAACCTGACAGGGCACACCTGTGAAGTGAAAACCATTTCAGGGGACTACCTCTTGAAGCTCATCAAGAGAATGTCAAGAGTGTGGAAAGCAGTAATCAGAGCAAAAGGTGGCTACTTTGAAGAACCTAGAATATGACATATTTTCAGTTGTTTCACACTTGTTTGTTATGTATATAATTCCACATGTGTTAATTCATAGTTTTGATGCCTTCAGTGTGAATCTACAATAGTCATGAAAATAAAGAAAACTCTTTGAATGAAAAGGTGTGTCCAAACTTTTGGTCTGTACTGTATATATATATATTTCAATTTAATTAACCAGCATATATATATATATGATTACTGCAGCAAAACACAGGGTATGGCAGCAATTTACCTGTGAGTGATAGCGAGAAATTGAACATGAGGCTTTGTCTTTAATGATCCATTAACGTTTATTTATTTCTGCCCACCGTGGAAATTTTATATTTTTGAGACTTGTTTAATTCAATTAAACTAGCATAGAGGTGATCAGTACTAGTACACCAAACTACTTTCCTGTGAATGATAACGAGAAATTGAGCATCAGGCCTTAATTGTCAGTTTCTGTGAATTCCATTTCCACATTGTTGGAATTTAATTCTGTTTTGGGGGGGGGGGGGTTCAGTTTTAATTTATTAAACCAGTATATAGGTTATCAATACACTAGTCTAGTACACAGGCTAGGGTAACAATTTACCAGTGAGTGTTAACACTATATTAAGGATCAAGCCTCAATTCTCCATTTCCATATATTCAGTTTCCACACAGTTGGAATAATATATTTTTCTATTTGATTAAACCAGCATATAGATGATCAGTTAAACAATACACAGGCTAGGGCAGCAATTTACCTATGAGTGTTTACGTGAAATTGAGCTTGAGGCCTAGGCCTTAGTGTTAATCGAGAACCAATGTGCTCAGATGCTCGGGTGCTCTACAGAGCACCCGAGCACAACAAAAGTCAATGGGAAAACCCAAGCATTAAACCAGGCACCCCCTGCTCTGAAGAGGGGGGGGGGGTTGGTTTATAGGAAAAGGTCAGAAATTGATGGAAACACAACTGAAATGATTCAGGTCGCTGCTGCGAACGATGTTGTCCGAGTAGTACGCCACTTTTACAGACTGACAATAATATGCACCAAACCGAAGATAAAATCGATTTTAGAGGAAAAATTGTTAGGAAACATTCTTTCTTGTATATTTACTTGTATATAAAGTGCAAGTGCTGCAAAAAATTACAAGGAAGAAGCACTCCGATACAACCTGTATATCACATAAAGGAGGGCCTCATTCACATTGTGGTACAATTGTTCAGGTAGTGGGACTTCTACACTCATAAAGCCTATGCACTAAGTGAAAGGGCTGCCAAACATTACAAGGAACCGGCACACCCTTTATTACACATAAAGAAGGGCATCATACACACCCTTGAAAACTTATGATTGATGGCCTGCTGGTAACCCTCAAAAACATTAGGAGCAAGGGCCTGCTGCTGATCTGACCATCTAAAAAATTTGAGGTGAGGGCCTGCTTCCGATCTGACCATCCAAAACATTAGGGGGGAGGGTCTGCTGCTGATCTGACCATCTAAAACATTATGGGCGAGGGCCTGCTGGTGGCCCTATAAAACATTAAGTGTGAGGGTCTGCTGCTGATCTGACCCTCTAAAACATTAGTAACAAGGGCCTAGTGCTGAGCTGACTCTCTAAAACATTAAAAGCGAGGGCAGCCTAATAAGCATGTTGTTATGATGGCGGAGGAGGACAAGAAAAGGAAGATTGAACCATATTCTCTTTTTTGTGGTGGAAGAGGTGCATGGGAATACAGTGTATTCAATACACCATAAAAGCCACATTTAAAGTTCCTTTATGTTCAGTTGCTTTCTCTGGTGGAGTAGAGAAGTCAGGGGCAATCCAGGCCTTGTTAATTTTGATAAGAATCAACATGTCATAATTTTCAGTTGACAGGCGGATGCGCTTATCAGTTATTATGCCCCCAGCAGCACTAAATACCCGCTCTGACAAAATGCTGGCGGCAGGGCCGGCCAGCACCTCCAAGGCATAGAGCGCCAGTTCATGCCACGTGTCCAGCTTGGACACCCAGTAGTTGTAAGGCACAGAGGGATCACTGATGACACTGACACGGTCTGCTACGTACTCCTTCACCATCTTCCAAAACGTTTCACTCCTTGTGACACTAGGTTGCACATCAGGGTGAGGGTGCTGGCGGGTGTCATGAAACTGTCCAAGGCCTTGGAGAGTGTTGCCCTGCCTCTGTTGGAACTGCCGTGTGTTACCCTCGTCTTCCCTCCTCGGTTGCCCAAGGAACTACATACTCTGCCGCCAGCGTTGTCAGCTGGAAATTTGGGGAATTTTTTTCCACAAGTTGTGGAGAGCCATCATCGTTTGGGCTGCCCTGAGGAGGAGGTTGGGGAGGCTGGTGACCCCATGCATTTGGAGGAGAAAGCAGATGGTAATGTTGACGGTGACATTGGCCATGATACCCAATCATCTCAGTGGAGGGGGGGCAGATGTGGAAACAACTGGCTCCTCAGGCACGCTGGCCAAAATGGCCACCTGCAGACTTGATTGCTTATGCAGTGACAGGCGGGATGCCATGCCTCAGTAGACAAATAGTCGACTTGTGAATAGCATGAGAGGTTGTTGTCAAGCTGTAATTAATATTAAAAAGGCCACGTAATATGTTACTAAGACACTGACATTTTTGTGGGGGCATACCCACCACTGGTGTTGGCATTTGTTTCAATACATTTTTAGAGACGAGGAAATCACCATTGTATGCTTACAGTAAATGCCCTACTATGATATAATATCACTGTAGTTTGAACTTTTTACATTTTTGTAGAATTTCACCCGAAAGCTCACTCAGATATCATTTACTATTGCTGTTCCATAGCTTGGGGAGGGGAAAAAAATCATAACAAATATGCAAAAAGAGATAAGTTCTCCTAAAAATTCGGAGTCCCAGGAGGATAGAGGGCGTTATATAACAACTTTCAGTGCAATTGGATCAATGTTCGTTCGGCAGGAACTGATTCGGGTCCAAACCTAATTTTTTCAATAATTTGGTGAACTGGACCCAAAACAAATCTTGAGTGGTTTGTTCATCTCTAATAACAATTATACTTAAGTCCCAATATGTGATGATCCTTATGTGCCCCCTGCCCCGCTACATGACTACCACTACATAGAACATACACGGAAACAATAAATAATGCAATTAAACTAAGTAAAGCTATCTAAATGGCAGGGACTATATTGCTATATGGTACAGTATGTCAAGTTAATGGGGCAGAGCTGGAATACCAAGCACAGCCGCTATTCAATGGACGGTCCTGTGCTGGGCAATCTGCAAGGAGGCTGATTGTTGGCTTTGCTGCATGTCAAACCCCTGCCGATCTGACTTTGATGGGCTATCCTAAGGATAGGTCATCAATATTAAACCTCCAAAGAAAATAAAATTAATGACCAGATACTTTTTAGCTAATTTGTGAATATGGTGGCTCAAAGGGAACCTGTCATCAACTTTATGCTGCCCATACTAAAGGCAGAATAAAGTAGAGACATAAAAATCAGTAAATGGTTGCTGAGAATTAACATCACAATCATTGCAGACTAGGCCTGGAAAAGAGTCACGGCCACCTGAGAAGAGTCCTGGTTATTGATGAATTTCTGCTCTCCTGCCCACCTGCTGATGACTGACAGTTTTCTACCTATTTTTTTCCCTTTCTCTCTAGGAGAGAACTGCCAGCAGATGGTCGGGGAGAACAGAAGACTATGAAGAACAATGACTCTTCTCAGGTAGATTTGACTCTTTTTAAGGCCTGGGCTGTAATGACTATGATGCTGGTTCTCAGAAACCACTTATTTTTAGCTCACGAGTGACATCAGCATTTCTGTCACTATTTTATGCGACCCTCAGTGACGTCAACATAAAGTTGATGACAGGTTCCCTTTAAGGATAGTTTCACACCTGAGCTGTGATCTCTAGCAGGCTTTTCCCGCACAGAACACCCTGCCAAAGTTCTACTAATTTAGCACTGCTGGATAGTGCCGCCTGCCCGCTAGACCCCATTGACTATGATGGGATCTGAGAGAGATCCTTCTGCTCCCTGGAAAATATGCCAGAAGTTAGCTGGATAAAAAACACTGCACACAGCATTTTTTGTCCGTCCTATTCCTAGCATTCTCTGCTGGGACAGCCTGCCAGGACTGCTAGCAGCAGATGTGAAAGTAGCCTAAGGCCTCTATTTTGTTTATTTGTTAGGTTACCAAAATAACTTTTTTAGCATTTTTTTTCTTGACACACAGGGCTGTTTTATTACCTTTTTGTGATTTTTAAATGAAGACTAAGAAAAAAAATTATTATAGTTCTATATTCTATAAATTAGAAAATTGAAACCAAAAAGAAACCCCCCACCGTACAATATCAGTCGCTGCTACGCCGGATAGCAGGCAACAGGGAGCAGGTCACCTCCTAACGCGACCCTGAAGATCTCCCTAAACTCCTAATGCATGAGCCGCCTCAGAAGGTAAGGGGGCTCATGCTCACCAACCTAGAACCCTAGGTATCCCTGCTATGCCCTAATCCTGAAGACACAACGGATGCATGGTGTCTCCAGAAGCCCAGCAGCTGGCCACCAACTAGACAGGGTTCACAGCCGAACCACAGGTAAGTAACAAAAGGCAGCAGACAACCTAGGTTACCCCAACTTACCTGCCGCCGACGAGATGAACCGGAAACGCACTGCCTAGATGTTTGCTTAAACCCCTCCAGGAAAGCAACCCCCTTTCGGAGGAAACACACCACAACACAATAACCTCCAAACAAGGCCCACATTATAACAACATACACCAGGTGGGAGAGGGAAAACAGAAACACGCCGGAGGGGGACACACAGACAGAGCAAGGGGAACAATATAACAAATAAGGGTCTCTCACACAGACTAAATTCATACAGCCAGGGAGCAGAGCTCCTACACAGACTGACAGGCAATATAAAACTGACCTCAGGTTCCACCACCCCAACATATAAGGAGGCCTGAGGTCACACCCACCACAGCTAGAAAACACACCTTAACCCCGTGCAAACCAGGATGGGAAGGGACACACAACTTAAAGGGGAAGTGTCAAAACATGCAAAAACAACATGTTGCCACCAGCAACAAGCATGCACGGCAAAAGTGTCATGGTCCACGATACCAGACCATGACACAGTCGTGACAATTGCATTGTATTCCTTCTTTTGTGCTGGTCCTTTTTGATGCCTATTGTGTACTGTGTAGTCTTGAGTGAACAGAGCAGTCATGTCGACAACTTGGGTTGCCATCTTTTTATATCTATTTGTATTTTTTTTTTTTTACTTTTTTTTTTTTACATTGCTGTACTTTATATATATTTTTTTAAATATCTTGCAATTTTCCAGTTTAACTGAGGTATTCATGGGAGCCTAAGTGGAATTGCAGAACAGCTCTTGTCATCACGGGCAGAGCTAAACTGGACCTGCTAAGTCCCAGCAGGCTCTGCTATGCTGAGGGCACCAATCGATCTCCAATAGAGGCACTAACTGAGCGATCTGTAGACTTCATAAGAGACGACAGATGCAGGTATGATAGATGGCCATCTTACCCACTTCTGCTAATTTTTAGGAGCATTAATGCAACACCGCTAAAAAGTGCAGACTTGGGACCTTTACCACCCACTGTCTAAAGAGGATGAGTTAACCTTTAAGTGAGTAACACTCCGACTGAATTTTCTAATAGCTCTGATGCTTGTAAATATCCTCAATTATGCATATGTCTCTCTGATCCCATTCCAAATGGAGAGGGATTGGCACCGCGCGGCAAATTACTCATTTTCGTTGCGTCTTGTTAGGATGTAGCTTTCATCTGTATTCTGCTCTTTATGATTTTAAAATGCATGACCTGTTACTTAGAAATAACACCATACTTGACTGCCAAACTAATTAACAAGAACACAGCACAGCTGAATACGACATTACATTCAGTTGTCCCCCCCCAAAAAAAAATCCACAAAAACATTCCATCTAATGGAAGAAATGATAAAACTTTTAGCTGCAAAACATTTTAATAGGAAGCAGCCTCGCTCCTTGTCCCATGCCGTTAAGTAGTGGTTGAAGTCCATCATCTAGTCCTGACAAGTGCGATCGCACAGTTTGACACAGAATGTACCGTCGTGGTGTCAGATTGAAATCCCAATTATATCATGCCCTACTTACGGCTTGTCCCTCACACTGGAGTCACTAAAATATGGCTTCTTGTCAGCCTGCGAGCTTAGGAAAGATGAAATAACCTATCTTATTCTCGCACTTGCTGTTAGGCACATGGGGAGATGCATCAGTTCTGTCGTGAGACGAAAGAATTTATGGGTCGGTGAAAAATTGCAGCAATTTTTTGAAAATGGTGGCATATTATATATTTGGGACAACATGTTAGGACTCTAACACTGGAGCCCTGTGAAGGAAGCCTTTTGGATGGTTGCATAATAAATGTGCCACCACATGGTGCCTTGGTACAGCACTTCATTTTGGAGGTATTCTCTCCTGGTCCACCTTACTGTGGCTGGGATAGGTGCTTTTAGTGAGAATCTATACATCTGGGTTGGCAGTGTTCTGTAGCCTTTGTATCAATCTCCTCTACTTTTCTCACATGTCTGAGGCTTCCATCGGGAGGATTTACTAACAGAAAATTATGGTGCATGCTTTTAACAGATTTTATTGAGTGCCATAGATCACCTATAGGTGTCGAATGCCAAATAAAAAATAGCATCTTACACTGTATTTTTTTATTTTTTATTGGTTGGCTCTGTTTGAATGCAGTTGAATGAAAGCCCTAGCAGCTACTGCCAAAGAGAAGTCTAATGAGCACTCTTAGATTAATGGAGGCCTATAGGTATAGGTCACTTTGAAGTACTTGCCGGGAGTTTTCCCGATCCATATAGTGAGTAGTGTTGATCACGAATATTCGAATTGCGAATTTTATCGCAAATATAGGTACATTGAAAATTTGCAAATATTTTGAATATAGAGATTTTTTTATTGCGAATTTTCGTAATGCGGATTCTCGTAATGCAAATTTTTATCGCAAATTTTTTAATTGCCGAGAAAAAACATGATTCCTCCTTGCTTCTTGCTTGTGGGCCAATGAGTCTTTGGCCCACAAGCAAGAAGCAGGGAGGAATCATGACTTTAAATGGGAAAAATGATGAATATTCTAAAAAACAAATATATAGCACTATATCGAATATATTTGTTTTTTCGAATATTCGTAATATTCTAAAACAAGAATAGATAGCAATATAGCGAATATTCGAAAAAAACTAGTATAGAGCAATTTAGCTAATATAGTGCTATAATCTTCTTTGTCTAATAGTTGTAATTTTTTTTCTCATCTGAAGTTCAGATTGGAAAAAAATTTCAACTATTGAAAAAAAGATTATAGCACTACATTAGCTAAATTGCTCTATATTCATTTTTCTTTTCTGAATATTCTCTATATTGCAATATGTTCTTGTTTTTGAATATTACAAATATTTGAAAAACAAATATAGAACAATTTAGCTAATATAGTGCCATAATGTTCTTTGTCTAATAGTTGTAATTTTTTTCTTATCTGAAGTTCAGATTGGAAAAAAAAATATATAAAAAAAAAAGATTATAGCACTATATTAGCTAAATTGCTCTACATTCGTTGCTCGGCAATTAAAAAATTTGCGATAAATATTTGCATATTACGTAATCATTACCTTGCTGATTTTTCGAGTAAAAAAATTGTAGAATATAACGAATATTCAAATTCGCAAATATTCGCCGAATATTCTACAAAATATTCGCAAAATATTGCGAATTCGAATATGACCCCTGCTGCTCATCACTAATAGTGAGCTTTAAATTGTAGACACTGTGTGTGAAACGTCTTATATACTAGACACAAGACTTGTATATTTACATCAGGTCCATTGTTTAAATGTGGATGACCGATGACAATGCAAAGTATATACTATCTGGAAAGGAATGCCCCTAACAAACCCCATACCTGACAACCAGAATGGGGTAAGGCCTGGAATCTGGATATATAAAGACTTAATAATCAGCAACTTCACCCTCATCAACCAGACAAGACTAGGTCACATAGCAACTGCTCAAATAAACCAAGTAACAAGGTGAACACACTTGTAACGTATTCCACATGAACTAGCTATGACGGCAATTAAATGCTTTCTGAACACATATTTATGCCGTCTTGCTACAGGATTTTTTATGTTTTATTGTTTACCAACTACTTTATTAAAACATTATTCCTTTTTATTTGCCAATCAACTCTGTCTCCAGGTCATCAATGGTTGCTAAGTGCTCCTCATTTTTTTTCAAATATTGCTATGACATTGTGATTTGTCATCTGTTGTCTCACACATTCACTACATGACCTTTTATTTGTTTGGCTGCCAACCATATTGACTTTTTATCCATAAATATACAAATTGACAGCACTCCGAAATTGAAGGTGAAGAATTAAGTGATTTTTATTCAGTCGGACATAAATTTAGGCAACGTTTCGGGCTATTTGTAGCCCTTCATCAAGTCTAGCTAGTCGGAACAGACGTGTGGGCTCTGGCGTCCACATGTCTGTTCCGACTAGCTAGGCCTGATGAAGGGCTACAAATAGCCCGAAACGTTGCCTAAATTTATGTCCGACTGAATAAAAATCACTGATTACTTCACCTTCAATTTCGGAGTGCTGTCAATTTGTATATATATGGATGAAAGTGTTCCTGAGGTGGAACTGGGAACGAAATTAGACGAGCACCCAGGAAAAGCCTGTGAATACATGAGTGCTGTGATCATTTGAATTGTATTATCAACCATATAGACCTGATGTAGCATTTTGATCATATATCTACCTGTGTATCTGGGATAAACATTGTTTATGGTGAAACTCCTATAATGTCTCATGAAAACCACTTTTGCTTGTATACTCTATTATTGCTTATGGATATCACATGGTGGTCTCCTACTTGGGACCCCCTTCCTCTGTGATCAAGATAGACATTCTACTGTACAGAAGGATCTCCCATTCTTGCTGAATCGTAGCCACATCTAATTACATGGTCTGTCGTTCATTTAAAAGCATGTCCTGTAATACTACATCCTTGCAGATGATACACAGGGCTGGCTCTCCAAATCATCTGTGTTTTTAAAGTTGATCATTCACCACTCCTGACATGCCTGCTTTAATAGCTTCATGCATTCCCCATGTATGTTGTGTTGTTCCTTTATTATTTGTACTAGTAGTTATGAATGAATTGCTAGCAGTCTGCAGTAAGAGTACAGAGGGGTGGTAACCAGTTGGGGGTGTGTACCTGCACAGTCTCCCTCTAGCTAGATTTATATCAGGCTGGCAACTCAGGGGGGAGTGTCTTTTCTGCTGCAGCTAAGGGGGCGTGTCTCATCCCTCCCTATCACAGCTTAGAAGGCAGTTGAAGGATGAAACTGAGCATGTGCAGCCATCTCAGTGAGCAGGACAAAGAAATAAGGAAAATAACAAGCAGCAGATGGTGCTATGCAGATACATTTTATTGAATAACTCAGTGGCTCTGCTAAATTTTTAACTACATGCAATTAATAAAGTGTTTAGATCCATATGCTGGTTTGAAACCTGTAAAATATTTTTTGCGAGACAACCCCTTTAAGATACTGTGTTATTTGGAGAGTCAGATTGTGGTGACATGACACATCTGAGGAAGAGATGCAATGTTATAACTCACAAATACAGTCTATGGTCAGAAGATTACCTTCATTACAGTTTACATCATCTACCTTTCTAACAGGTCAGGGAATAAAAATGTTTGTGAGAGTGCTTCTTTAAGGTGATAGGAGCAGGATCCAGGGTGATTAGCAGAGGTCACATTCTGCAAGGTGCTGTTTCCAATGGAACATCCTCTTTATAAATCGGTCCACTGGTCTTGACGTTCATTGTGTATAATCATATGCATCATGTGCTTTTGCCTGCATGCTGTGATTAATGGCTGACAGGATTGGAAATTGGAGACACACAGAGGTATAGTGGAGGCCTCATAGACCCACCGCCAACTCTAATGTTGGACCGTTAACTCACTGCAAACCCACACTGATTTGTCAATCGCAAATTATCACCAAAACTGTGGAGTTTAAGCCCTTTATTCTGGGGAATTATTTTTGTCAAAGGTTTTATAAGCAGGACTTCCCAACCATTAGTTTTGGGATGAAACTTACTGGTATCGCTTAAAATTGTGTTATCATCTTCATATCTTCTATGGCTACGGCAACGCAGCTGAACTCCTCCTGGCATTTAGTGATAGATGTATATAACTTTTAGTTAACATTTCCAAATATTAAAATGCGGCTAAATCCATAGCCAGTTAAATGATGTTGGCCTCTTTAAATCCTTCACCGTTAATAACCACTCCATCAATTAGTCATAAGCTTATGGGTACAGAGATTTCACCATGTGTGATTAATTGATGAAGTGGGCATTGTATGTTGGAAGATATTTGATCACATTTTAACGTGCTGGGCTCCAACTGAATTAATGCGTCTCTTGGAAGAGCATGATTAAAGATCAGCAGAAGATTTAACAATTCTCAGAATTATCACGTGAAATAAATTTCAGTTTTTGCTTGTCACCCCTCGAAGAAGAAGCTGAACATTTATTAATATAGGGGAACAATTCTTAAATGAGGTTGTCTTATCAGGACAACCTTGGTTGATATGTCCTATCAGGTTAGATATGTTAGGGGGGTTGAGATCCTTCCACTTGAATCTCCTTCTATGAACAGCAATCTATAGTACTGTGTGAGCAGATAAAATGAATGCTGGGCATGTAATACAACATTTTTCCTGTAGAGGCACTGCAGGGGAAATGTATGGCTGGACAAACAGTTCTCGGAGACAAACCCCTTACAATGCATATTTCCATTACCACTACAATCTTATACCCGATTTTCCTTCATGGTTTGACACATGTAGTACCTATTTGGTTTCTTATAGGAAATTAAGTTGCCACAGTGCCACCCCTAGACCTAGCCTTTCTGTCATTGTATGTGCATACAGTCTTTTCCATAACTTGACCTTTAGAAATATTATATTTTATTATATTTTTAAAGGGGTTATCCAGGAGTTTGATATACCATAGATGGCCTGTCCTCGGGATAGGTCATCAACATCAGACTGGCGGGGATCCAACTCCTGGCACTCCTGTTGATCAGCTGTTCGAAAAGGCAACAGAGGTCTTTGAGCATCTTCTTAGGTCAATAACATCATTGTACATCTGTAACATGGACTAGGCTCAGGTCAATCCCATTCAAGTGCCGTGCTTGGCAAGCAGTGTGGAGACCACACCACTCACCAAAACTCTGGTAAGCTCAGTGGCCTCTTCAAAACAGCAGATTGGCTGAAGTGCCAGGAATCGGACCTCTGCCGATAGGATATTGATGACCTATCCTTAGGAGAGGCCATCAATATAACTCTCAGATTTATACGGTGATAGTACAGTATACATCACTGTGCAGAGATTGTTGTCCTGTTGTTGTCACCCCCTATTGGGGGTCACAATCTAATTCACAAATGAACTTCCCATTATCTTTTTGAAATATGTGAAGAAACATGAATCACGTGAAATAGGAACAGACAAACCCAGTGCAGATGTTGCCCTTGGTCTGATTCAGACCCAGGACTCCAGCAACTCAGGGCCACAATGCTAACCACTGATTACTCAAATTAAACATTATAGGGAACCAACAGATCAAATAATCAAAGAAGACAATGAGAGCAATATATGACTATAACACACATACATTAATTTTACAGAGTTACTACCATTATTCTTTCCATTTGAACAGGATATTATGGCTATCCAAAAGATTGTGGCTTCAATGGACACATACAAGCCCAAAATGAGTCACTGATGGCTAAGAAATGTTGTGATGTTGTCAGAATTTGGCAAAAATTTTATAAGTCCAGAGACTTGCATGTGTTGGTTCTCATTGTGCATTTAGGATACCATTTGGTAGACCACTGAACAGCAAAGACTAACCAAAAGTGGCTGCTTACTATATTAAGTTTCATGGAAACATGGCTACCAATGGATGGTTCCAGTTTAGTTTTCTTTCCATCAGTGACCTCTGCTGTTCTCAGATACCTAATGTATACATAAAAAGAGCCCTATGTGATTAAAGGATAAATATATCATCTAAAAAGGATAACAAACCTAAAGAGCTTGTACAGGATTAGTAAAATATGGTGCCACACGTGTCCATAGACTGTATTGAATATTGCTCTTCAGCTGCATTGAAGTGAATAGGACATGGCAGAAACCGGTGGACAAATGTAGTAATGTTTTTGGCAGAGAGCAGACAAGAATCTGGATATTTTTTATTTCCTATTCTTAGGCTACATTCACACGTCAGTATTTTTCTATAATCCGAATTTCGGTCCGTTTTTTGCGGATCCGTTGTTCCTGAAAATGTTTCCGTATGTCATCCGTATGTCATCCGTTTTTTGCGGATCCGCAAAAAACGGAAACATGTATACATTTCAATAATATAAAAAATACAAAAAAAGTTGTTTGGATTTCTTTGAAAAAAAAAATTAAAAAAAAAATAAAAATAAAAATTTGCTATGCGTTTCCAGGAATGGATTCAGCAAAAAACGGAAGACATACGGAATGACATCCGAATGTCTTCCGCTTTTTGCAGATCCATTGACTTTGTATTGTACCAGGATCCGAATTTTGCGGAAAAGAATAGGACATGTTTTATATTTAAACGGACATGCGGAACGGAACAACGGAAACGGACAGCACACATTGTGCTGTCCGATTTTTTCCAGGACCCATTGAAAATGAATGGGTCCAGATCTGGTCCTGATCTGTTCCGCAAAAAAACGGAACAGATCAGGAAAGAAAAAACGGACGTGTGAATGGACCCTTATACTGTAGTCTTAATCAGTGGGGTGGTAACCTATGGGCAGTGTTGGACTAGCGCGCCTAGGGTCCACCAGTAAAATTATTTCTGGGAACCCACTGTACAGCTACATGCAAATACCACCTGTTTACACAGCGAAGGGAAGCAGCAACATGCTCAAGATGATTGATCATAGTGTCTCAAAAAAGTGAGTGCACCCCTAACTGTCACGGTGGGGAGTGGGGAAAACTCCCCACCGTGACAGTATGTCCCACTAGGTGGCCCTCAAACTGGAAGATGGAACATCCAGACAAAGAGCATAACTCCAGCACACACAAAGGCTGAAGTAAAACTGACTCCTGACCTTAAGCCACAGGTAAAAGAAGAACCTAGTGACCACACCCAGCAAGGTAGTTAACCCCTCCACCACCAAACAGGGGAGGAACCAGGAGAAGGGTAGAAAGGCAAATACAAACCAAAATAAATGTGTTGCCCCTGGCAACAGGCATGCACGGCAATGTGTCACACGCACAACACCAAGGACGTGACACTGACATTTTTGGAAATATCTTATGACATCTTTTCATGGGACAATACTGAAGATCTGACACTTTGATACATTGTACAGTATTCAGTGTATGGCTTGTATAACATAATTTGATGTGCCCTCAAAATAAGTCAACATTAATGTCTAAACCGCTGGCACCAAAAGTGAGTACACCCCTAAGCAAAAATGGCCAAATTGTGCCCAATTAGCCATTTTACCTCCCCGATGTCATGTGACTCATTAGTGTTACAAGGTCTCAGGTGTGAATGAGGAACAGGTGTGTTACATTTGATGTTATTGCTCTCACACTCTCTCATACTGGTCACTGGAAGGTCAACATGGCTCCTCATGCAAAGAAATCTCTGAGAATCTGAAATAAAGAATTGTTGCTCTACATGAAGATGGCTTAGGCTATAAGAAGATTGTCAACACCCTGACACTGTGATGCAGCACGGTGGCCAAGACAATACAGCGGTTTAACAAGACAGGATCCACTCAGAACAGGTCTCTCCATGGTCGACCAAAGAAGTTGAGTGTACGTGCTCAGCGTCATATCCAGAGGTTGTATGAGTGCTGCCAGAGGTTACGGGGGGGGGGGGGGGGGGGGGGGAGGGACGTCAGCCTGTCAGTGCTAAGACCATACACCGCACACTGCATCCCACTGGTCTGCAAGGCTGTCGTCCCAGAAAGATGCATCTTCCAAAGATGATACACAAGAAAGCCCGCAAACAGTTTGCTGAAGAAAAGCGGACTAAGGACATGGATTACTGGAACGATGTCCTGGGGTCTGATGAGACCAAGATAAACTTATTTGGTTCAGATGGTGTCAAGCGTGTGTGGCGGTAACCAGGTTAGGAGCACAAAGACAAGTGTGTCCTGCCTACAGTTAAGCATGGTGGTGGAAGTGTCATGGTTTGGGGCTGCATGAGGGCTGCCAGCTGTGGGGAGCTACAGTTCATTGAGGGAACCATGAATGCCAACATGTACTGTGACATACTGAAGCAGAGCATGATCCCAGGCGTTCGGAAACTGGGCCCCAGGGCAGTATTCCAACATGATAAGCACCTAAAACACATTTCCAAGATGACCACTGCCTTGCTAAAGAAACTGAGGGTAAAGGTGCTGGACTGGTCAAGCATGTCTCCAGACCTAAACCCTATTGAGCATCTGTGGGGCATCCTCAAACGGAAGGTGGAGAAGCGCAAGGTCACTAACATCCACCAGCTCTGTGATGTTGTCATGGAGGAGTGGAAGAGGATTCCAGTGGCAACCTGTGAAGCTCTAGTGAACTCCATGTCCAAGAGAGTTAAGGCAGTGCTGGAAAATAATGGTGGCCACATAAATTATTGACACTGGGCACAATTTGTCCATTTTCACTTAGGGGTGTCCTCACTTTTGTTGTTAGCCGTTTAGACATTAATGGCTGTACGTTGAGCTATTTTGAGGGCACACCAAATTTACACTGTTATACAAGCTGTACACTGACTACTGTACATTGTATCAAAGTGTCAGATCTTCAGTGTTGTCCCATGAAAAGACAGAATAAAATATTTACAAAAATGTTAGGGGTGTACTCACTTCTGTGAGATTTTGTATTTGTGTCCCTGCAGTAATTTAAAGAATTCAGGTCATGGAGAAAGAAGATACTAGCTGGCCTTCCTCTGTGCGTAGAAGTCATCTCAGCCATGCGAAGCATCTATAACAATAAACTGTATGTAGTACGGTCAGTCTACTGTGCCATGTGTGCAGGGGGTGGGTGACTAGGGGCCCACCTTGCTCAGAGGCCCAACAGGGGGATTCACCTGTTCCCCTGTGATCCAGTTCGAGACTGCCCATGGGACTCCATTGTGTTCTGGGAGATCAGACTCCAACGGATCACACATTGATAAACTCTAAGAATAGGTTATCATGTGTATCCCTGGAAAGCTCCTGTAATGTGTTTGAACGTAGGCCTTAAAGGGGATGCCTGCATATTAATTTTGATCTCCTATTCTGAGTATAGGTCATCAATATAAAAAACGAGACAACCCCTTTAAACGGGTTGTTCCATCTGGGACACTTAGGGCAAATCAATAGATGTGTGTCCACCTCTTATCTCAAGAAAGCGCAGTTATGGTCCGTGGTAACGGAATCCATAACGCAATTCACCTTTTATCAGTAAATGAAGCATGAATGAATTTTATAACCTGAAATTCGCTCTTCTCTAGTTATAATATTGAGAAATGTTGAAAAGGAGAAGGCAAAACAGTCAATAGCTACACCACTGAGATGACAGGACATTTGGGAAAGGCACATTTCATCATACGGCTGCCTTGAGCTGAAACCAACTTGACAATACAGAGGTTAAGATTCCGACTCCAAATTTCCTTTCAGACCCCAAATGGCAATCAGAGACATAAACACAGAAAGAATTGACTTGAACGGTTAATCAGTTTATGGAAATTCAATTTTCAGAAGATGCTAAAGCAATTTAAATTCAACGTATTTTGCAAATTTAAAACATCAGGGGCCATGTGTGAGCACTAAACATCTAGCAAGACATTGAAAATCTACTCAGAGGCTGAAATCAGTCTCTCTGTGTGGAACAGGTGGATTTGGGGTTTCTTAATTAGTTTAGCGAGCACAGGAGGACGCCAGGCATCTCTCCGTGTGTCGGCTATTAAAACTTGTGTCATTAGATTGGATTCCAAGCTCGGCTGCCAGTTTTCACTGATTTGTGATATTTTCTTTTGGGCATTTCTTTGTTTATGACTAGAAAACAATTTAAAAACAGGCAGAAATGAGCTTAGAATATGCTTTATTATTGCAATTTTATGGATTTGTGCAGTGTTTCGCTAGATTTAGGTAGAGTTCATAATTTGGGGTAATTGAAGCTTGCCTGAATAAAACTTAGCAAGTAAATTAAGTTGTGTTTGTGATTTTTGTTTTGCTGTTTTTTCTCAACATTGTTTTTCTAGATTACCAGAGGTTCCATGGAAAGAGTACGATGATATCTTATGGGGTCACTACACGTCCTAAAAACTTTAGGATCCTACTCTACAAGTTAAAGCCAAATCACAAAGCCAACATTAGTATTACAAGGCACTCAATGAAAATAATTGATGTTGATATATGTCTGTGAAGGTTCTCAGACAAGTGGATTTGTTGTATTTTTAATTTCTCAAAGATTTTTAACTAGTCTTCCAAATGGCTTTTTCAATTAGATTGGCGTGTATGAGAAGTCTATGGTGTTAAATACTGTAATGTTGACTCATGCTTCAGTCATAGAGGTAAGCTATGACTGAAGTATATGGTATTATTAAAGAGTCTCAGGAGAGGTGTTAAAGCAGCATCGTAAGAGGCAGGCAATAGTTGTCGCACCCCAGTATGCCGGTGTTCTACACAGAACAGAAACTAAAGTACTGTGGTGATCTTTACAGAATGAGAATATGGTGTCTAAAGTTGGCCAAATGCACAGATTTTGGTGGGACAAGTGACCATCTCTAACTCAACAGCAGATGTTGGAAGAAGATGACAACCATTCATTTCCGATTCCTCCTAAATCCAGCAAAGTAATTTTATTCTAGGCCCTCTCAATGTCCCATTATAGCCCCCCTGTACTCAATTTTAGTGCCACATAAGATGATTGGTAACCAATGTACAAGAAAGCATAGACTTGATTGCCAAAGTACAGAGAGGCGGAGAACAAATCTGTCTTCGGTGGGCGTTGTCTACTATATTGCGAGATTTACCTAATCTCGTGAGACCAACCAATGTTAAGGTTTCAGGACTTATGCATCACTCAGAGGCAGACCGCTTTGAATGGGCAATATCAGACTAATGCAGAAGACAATGCCTTCTGAGGACAAAAATTGTCTCTGCCTCTCTATATCTTGGTGGGCAATTAGCATATCTGGCACCAAAAAGGAGCAAGGGGCCATGGCGAGACAATGTTGGGGGGACTATAAAATTTACATACAGTAACAGTAAATACAGTAAAATTTACATTACAGTAACTTAAAATTTACAAGTACAGTAAGCATTAAGAGGAATGTATATGGTAAAAAAAAAAAAAGAAAAGAAAAAGAAACCAGGACTAGCACAGTTCCAAAAAAGTTGCACCAAGATTATAATTTTATAGGGAACATAACGTATGTAAATACTAAGAAAGATGAATCGGGAGAGCAGACAGTCTCCCCTTCTGCATGCATCCATGTACGAAACAGTTTGTGTGAAACTGCATTTATACATTTCAATGGAAATTAATGCCGGATCCGTCATTTCGGCAAGTGTTCCGGAATTTTGGCCAGAGAAAATACTGCAGCATGCTGCAGAATATTTTCTCCGGCCAAATACCGTAAAAGTGACTGAACTGAAAACATCCTGATGCAAACTGAACGGATGTCTTTCCATTCAGAATGCATTAGGACAAAACTGAAGCTTTTTTCAGGTATTGAGCCCCTATGACGTAACTCAATACCTGAAAACTTTAACGCTAGTGTGAAAGTACCCTTAGGTGGCTCTTTAAAATGACCTGTTACCTCCTTTTATCTTCTCCCTCTTATTTCTCTCATATCACAATTAAACCTGCAAAATATATAAAGAACTTTTTTGTGTGTGTTACAGATCAGCCATGTTCCCTATCATAATAAATCTCCTCCAATAAGCTCATTTGAACATGTAGAGGCGTTTGTGTTCTTACCAAATTTGCCAAGACTTTTAAATACTTATAGTGAAATTAAAAGAGAATTCCATCTTTTATCTTCTAACGTCAAGAAATAATGGTGGAGTTGCCGTCTGATCTCAATGATACCCCCTTTCAAATGCTGTAGTATTAAGAATAGAGGTTTAGGAATAATGTGAGTTTCCAACCACCTCGAATGTGGGTTTGGCCACATTACAGACAGCCAAAAAGCCTAAATTTTGGGAAATTTTGTGGACTTGTGGTCACATTGTAATGCTTGCTATGACTCTATGAGATAGCAGAAGAGAAATATTTAAAGGGGTTTTCTGGAACTAAAATATTTATGACCTACCTTCAGAGGTCATTTTGTCCTAGTTTTCAAAATTTTAGTTGAATATTTCATTTAAACTCATTCTAAATGTTTCAAAATTTAAAAGGTGTTTTCCTAGAGTAAAATATTCAATATACTCGTAGGTCTCCAATATCTGATCAGTGAAGGTCCGACTTCCAGCACTCCCTCTGATTAGCCGGT
Organism: Bufo gargarizans; assembly: GCF_014858855.1. Lineage (NCBI taxonomy): Eukaryota > Metazoa > Chordata > Amphibia > Anura > Bufonidae > Bufo > Bufo gargarizans. Next base: position 47,771,485 of record NC_058080.1, read on the forward strand.
TGAAGAGACTGTGGCCTCCTTACAGTGTACCAAGCACAGAGCTATACATTGTATAGTGGCTGTAGCTCAGCCCAAGCCCATTCACTCCGATGGCACAGAGCTGCACATAGGCCATGTAACCATAGAATGTGACATCACTGACCTAGGAAGAGGCTGAAACACTTATCGGAGAGGCTGAAACACTTATCGGAGCACTGTGGCCTCTTAAAATGGCTGCTCAGCAGGGGTGATGGGTGTCGGTCCCCCCACCGATCAGATAATGGAGGCCTATCCTGAGGATAGGTCTTCAATATTTTACGCCTAGAAAGCCCCTTTAAATTCTGAGCTTTTTTGAAAGATTGCCAATGAATTTAAATGAAAATTTCAAATAAAATTTTAAAAACTAGGACAAAAACGTTTGTAGATTCTTTTTCCAAATTACATGAAAAGCCAGAAAGTACGGTAGTTAACTTATATATATATAATACAGATAGTTAGTGGGAGATTGTCAGTGCAGGTTATATCCTGATATAGTGGAGCTGATAGGTTCCAGTGCAGGGTGTTAGGTAGTGTGATAGGGATTACTGTCTCTCTGCTGTCCATACATACATGCTACAGACATAGTGCTGTGATGTCACAACAATACTTAGTGCACCAAATCAGTAATATCTACTCAGACCTGATAAAATGAGAATTTGCATGTATTGCGCAAAAAATATAAGCATCATTAGTGCCGATTTGCGCAATCGCAAAAATAATGACGAGATCACGAATTCTAGAATTTGTGAATTTATTGCGAATATTATATGGAAAATTAGCAAAATATCGCGATAGCGAATATTTCCTGAGCTCATCACTAGTAATCAAATCAAATAATTGGGTTCTGCTTTATTTTGGGGCCAGAGCTCTTTTAACATCCAATAGTTTTTTTTTTCTTCTCTTTTTTTTCTTCTCCATTTTACTGCTTCCTATAATTTAAATGCAAATTTCAGCAATATAAGCAGTCTGCTACTCTCGGCTCTCCACACTTCCTCCGCAGGGATCTATAATACAATACATTAATTGGAATTTTGTGCCAACGAATTGTTTTCATGGTAATTTAATATCCAGGTTAAACTGTCATGTTTGTTTGTGTTATGTAAAATATGTTTTGCTCTATTTTACTTGCACAATTCAGCCTTAAAGGGGTTGTCTCATTTCGGCAAATAACATTTATCAGGAAGTTAATACAAGGCACTTACTAATGTATCGTGATTGTCCATATTGCTTATTTTGCTGTCTGGAATCCTTTCGCTATCACATTATACACTGCTCGTTTCCATAGTTACGACCACCCTGAAAATCCATCAGTTGTGGTCGTGCTAGCACACTATAGGAAAATGTGCCAGCCTCTTTGGTGGTCAGGACCGTGGGAGCTCACATAGGCTGGTGCTTTTTCCTATAGTGTGCAAGCACGTCCACCGCTGCTGGATTTCAGGGTGGTCATAACCATGGAAATGGGCAGTGTATAATGTGATGGAAAAATGAATCCAGCCAGCAAAGGAGACAATATGGACAATCACAATACATTAGTAAGTGCCTTGTATTAACTTACTCTACATGATATCTGCTGAAGTGAGCCAACCCCTTTTAAAGTGGATGTCCACCTTTTTTCATCTCATGTTTAGTTTTAACATTCTGCACTTATTCATTTCTTTAAATATTATTATAGCTTTTAAAGCTTTGTTTTTTTCTGAGCTACCTACAGATAATTTTCTAAATTCTTCTTCCTGCAACCACCACTAGAGGGAGACTATAAGCTCGAAACTGCTTTACTATAGAGTTCTATGTATAAACAGTAGATCATGAGCTCCAAGATCCCCGTAGTGTTGGTAGCAAAAAGTAAGGATTGTATTATTTAAAGATGTTATCCAAGATCAAAAACATTGCAAGGGTGATCAAGGCATGCACTAAAAAAAAAAAAACCTTGTCAAATTCTTCTGGGTTGTATCCTCACCGGACCGGAAAAGTCACATGCTGTCTACATGCTTGTCTCTGCTGCCAGACAATTATTGTGTCAGTAATAGCACCTGACCACTGGGTCTCGTTCAGAATTGTTCCTATACACACCACTTCCGAAGCCATTGATATAGAGACAATACAATACTTATTGAAGCCAAATTCTTATCAGTAAGATAAGAACTGAGCTATAATGAGTGTTGAGTGTGAGTATAATGTCAGAGAGCAGAGATAAGGAGTCCGTCAGCTCCTGGTCTGACGGAAATGACAGAAAATCCAAAGGGTGCTACTAGAGCATCTCAGCTCTGTACAGAAAAAAGGACACCATATTTTTTAAAAGACCAATTTTAAAAATTATTTTAGCTCAAAATGAGTGCAATGCAATTATAATAAATTGCCCCAAAGGTGTACATAGCCTTTAATTAGACTCCTTGGAGATTCTGTAGTCCTTCAGATCTGATGACTTGACATCTGAAGTCACATCGTGAGGACCTTGAGAAGTGACACCGCTAAGTTTGGCATAAATGGGAAAAATTTGTGAACCAATGCTGATCTGTCTTATGCAACCAACCTAGCAGATCTGCGTCATAGCCCTGGAGTGTTGGGTCTCTAAAGCTAGATAATCAAAATGAATGTATTTAGGAAGAACATAAAAACCAATGCATTCAAGTTGATGGAAGCTGACACCATCCCCCCATCCCGCACAGTATTAAGTCTTATTAATGACTTCTCCACAATCTGTTACTTCTAACAAGTCTAGCCATCATTCCTTCACATCTTATAAGAAACCCATGAAATGTTTTCTCCTATGTGACTTCCACCAGATACATTACCTTTTGAAGGCACAGAAGCTTTGGAGCAAAGACAGCCGAGTCTACTTCATCTGATGTACGTTGCAATCAAGAAAACTGGATCAAATATGGCTCAGTGGGAAATGATGTTCGACACAAAGCCCCGGTAATTAGCGGCACCCATTGCCTGGATAATCAAGGAGCATGGACGAGTTAGCAAGAAAAAAGAAATGTTGCTTGTAATTAGGAGGAATTGTCAAAGAACAATTTGAATAATAGGGGCTCAACGTTCCCTTTGGTGGTAGAAGGGTTAAGTCGTCATTACTCGTCTTATACTGTTTTTAAAGTATTTTGTATTTTCAAAAAAAAAGTGTTTCGCCTTCAAACGATTGTCACTTTGAGGAATATGGGGAACAAGCAAATTAATGTCTCCTTCTAAAAGCTTAAAACAGCCAGTAGCAATTAAAGTGAATAAATTACTCCGATCTTCACATCCTGGTGTTGACATACAGAAGAGTGGAACGTTCGAGATGTTACCGTCATTTGTCTTCTTTATAGTGAAAGATGCATTAGCCTGGGTGACCTTGCTATTCCTAAAAGACTTTGGATGGGAAGTACATGTTTGTTTCAAATAAATCTTAATTCGGGAAGAAGAAGTGGTTGCCTCTTTGAGGTAACACCTTCCAGCGGTGGTACTTCAGGACCACACCTGGAGGACCCAGCATATTCTCTCGGTGCAATATGCAGCAATTACAATATATATTGGGGAGGTGGATACTGGGTTTGTGGGTTTGGAATGCTATTGAATGGTGTTGGGATTATCTACAAGTTCCTCCAACCAATCTTCTTGCGGCCTTCAGTGTCCTTCTTCCATTTTGCTTGTCCTGGAAGATCATAGCTGAACATAATGTTTCTCCATAGGCACATGGACAGCTAAGACAGCTCTAGATCATAATACCCCCTTCAAACAAATCTGAGCTTTGTGGACCTGAGTGGGTGTACTTTGGTGTTACCACCTCTTCTTTAAATTTAGCAATTATAGTGAATGAATCACTCCGATCTTCACACTTCGGTGTTGACATACAGAAGACTGGAACGTTTAAGATATTATCATCATTTGTCTTGTTTACAGTGAAAGATGCATTAGCCCAGGTGACCTTGCTGTATAAAAGACTTTGGAAGTAAACGTTTGTTTCATATAAATCTTAACTCAGGATGAAGAAGAAGTGGTTGAATAGCCTCCTTGAGGAAACACCTTCCAATGGTGGAACTTCAGGACCAGGCATATTCTCATTGTATAATATCTTGTGAAGACATATGGAGGAATGTGGATAACTGGGTTCGTGGGTTTCATGACTGAGTAGAGTTAGTATTATTTTCAGGCATCCTTGTGGGTATCTTCTAGAGTCTTCAATTTCCTTCTGTCATTTTGCCGGTCCTGGAAGCTCATAGCTGAACAAAATATTTGCCCTTAGGCACTTGTCCAGAAACAATAAACAACCCCTGTATCTGAGCTTAGTGGACCCCAGTGAGTATAATAATGTGTTACCACCTTTTCTTAGAACTCTGCATTGTGCTGCTCCTCTGCTATTCCTCCTGGAAATAGATAACTGGGTATTGCAATCCCCCTTGTCAACAGGGTGTGTCTCTACACAGTGTAGCAAGGTCAGTACTGACTGGATAGTGTTCCCAGTGCCAAGGGAAATGGTAACCCCTAGTTGTCAATTTAAAGATATATTTCCAGGAGGAATAATAGAGGAGAAGCAAAATACAGTGCTGTTGTGTTAAGTATTTGCATGAGTCCTCTTTAGGGGAAGTGCTGTGCTGCAGGTCACAGGGTTGTTTGCTGTCCCACTTTCTCCTGCACTAGAAGGAATAATAGAGGCGCACACTGACTCCTATAGAGGTAGCACACCAATGAGAGCAATAGATTCTGGAAAAGGGGTCACCTGTTCCCAAGGGATGAGGATAGCAGTATTCCGAACAACTTTCTAATCACTCCTTTTTAAGTGGGGTCCCTAAAGAAATATTGCACTGTCTAATGTACGGCGCTGGGCTTGGTGAAATATAAAGAGACCGCAGTGCTCACCGGAGCTCTGCTGAGCGCTGTGGCCTCTTCAAACAGCTGATCAGCAGGGGTGTCAGGAGTCGGATCCCCACTGATCTGATACTGATGACCATCCTGAGGATAGACCATCCATATCAAATTCTCAGGTAAACCTTTTAACTGAAAAAAACAAGAAGCAGGTTGGAAAGACAAACAAATATAGCCTTTAAAGTGTAACTCTCCTTTAAAAACACTTTCTACGTGTCATAGTGACCACATACCTCTTACATTCAGTGACATCTCCTGTCATGTAGACCTTCTCTTTTCCGCCATGACAAATACTTTCAGCCGCATCTCGTCTGTACAGAGTTTGTAACGTAGACCCGTTCGAATTCTAAATTTTTCCATCAACCTCCCCATCCTGGTGTCCCCACAGTGTCATCCTGCTGCCACCCGCAATACTGTGCCCGTTGTGCCCACAAATGCCCCAGGTACTATACTGCTGAAAAAATAGTGACCCTAATAGACATAACTGGGGTCATTTATCAAACTGGTGTAAAGTAGAACTGGATTTCCAAAAGAGCTGTCAAATATGAAAGGTGGAATCTGATTGCCCCACACAGTAAATTGCCCCACACAGTAGTTTCCCCCACACAGTAGTTTCCCCCACAGTAGTTTCCCCCACACTGCCCGCACACTGCCCGCACACAGCAGTTTCCCCCCACACTGCCCCCACACAGTAGTTTTCCCCACACTGCCCCCCACACAGTAGTTTCCCCCACAATGCCCCCACACAGTAGTTTCCCCCACACTGCCCCCACACAGTAGGTTCCCCCACAATGCCCCCAAACAGTAGTTTCCCCCACACTGCCCCACCACAGTAGTTTCCCCCACACTGCCCCACCACAGTAGTTTCCCCCACACTGCCCCCCACACAGTAGTTTCCCCCACACTGCCCCCCACACAGTAGTTTCCCCCTACACAGTAGATTCCCCCCCACTGCCCCCACACAGTAGTTTCCCCCACACTGCCCCCACACAGTAGTTTCCCCTACAGTGCCCCCACACAGTAGTTTCCCCCATACTGCCCCCACACAGTAGTTTCCCCCACACTGCCCCACCACAGTAGTTTCCCCCACACTGCCCCACCACAGTAGTTTCCCCCACACTGCCCCCCACACAGTAGTTTCCCCCACACTGCCCCCCACACAGTAGTTTCCCCCTACACAGTAGATTCCCCCACACAGTAGTTTCCCCCACACTGCCCCCACACAGTAGTTTCCCCTACAGTGCCCCCACACAGTAGTTTCCCCCACACTGCCCCCACACAGGAGTTTCCCCCACACTGCCCGCACACAGCAGTTTCCTCCCACACTGCCCCCACAAAGTAGTTTCCCCCACACTGCCCCCACACAGTAGTTTCCACCACACTGCCCTCACACAGTAGTTTCCCCCTCACTGCCCCCACACAGTAGTTTCCCCACACTGCCCCCACACAGTAGTTTCCCCCACACTGCCCCCACACAGTAGTTTCCCCCACACTGCCCCCACACAGTAGTTTCCCCCACACTGCCCCCACACAGTAGTTTACACCACACTGCCCTCACACAGTAGTTTCCCCCTCACTGCCCCCACACAGTAGTTTCCCCACACTGCCCCCACACAGTAGTTTCCCCCACACTGCCCCACCACAGTAGTTTCCCCCACACTGCCCCCCACACAGTAGTTTCCCCCACACTGCCCCCCACACAGTAGTTTCCCCCTACACAGTAGATTCCCCCACACTGCCCCAACACAGTAGTTTCCCCCACACTGCCCCCACACAGTAGTTTCCCCTACAGTGCCCCCACACAGTAGTTTCCCCCATACTGCCCCCCACACAGTAGTTTACCCCACACTGCCCCCACACAGTAGTTTCCCCCACACTGCCCCCACACAGTAGTTTCCCCCACACTGCCCGCACACAGCAGTTTCCCCCCACACTGCCCCCACAAAGTAGTTTCCCCCACACTGCCCCCACACAGTAGTTTCCACCACACTGCCCTCACACAGTAGTTTCCCCCTCACTGCCCCCACACAGTAGTTTCCCCCACACTGCCCCCACACTGCCCCCACACAGTAGTTTCCCCCACACTGCCCCCACACAGTAGTTTCCCCCACACTGCCCCCACACAGTAGTTTCCCCCACACTGCCCCCACAAAGTAGTTTCCCCCACACTGCCCCCACACAGTAGTTTCCCCCACACTGCCCCCACACAGTAGTTTCCACCACACTGCCCTCACACAGTAGTTTCCCCCTCACTGCCCCCACACAGTAGTTTCCCCCTCACTGCCCCCACACAGTAGTTTCCCCCACACTGCCCCCACACAGTAGTTTCCCCCACACTGCCCCCACACAGTAGTTTCCCCCACACTGCCCCCACACAGTAGTTTCCACCACACTGCCCTCACACAGTAGTTTCCCCCTCACTGCCCCCACACAGTAGTTTCCCCACACTGCCCCCACACAGTAGTTTCCCCCACACTGCCCCCACACAGTAGTTTCCCCCACACTGCCCCCACACAGTAGTTTCCCCCACACTGCCCCCACACAGTAGTTTCCCCCACACTGCCCCCACACAGTAGTTTTCCCACAATGCCCCCAAACAGTAGTTTCCCCCACACTGCCCCACCACAGTAGTTTCCCCCACACTGCCCCACCACAGTAGTTTCCCCCACACTGCCCCACCACAGTAGTTTCCCCCACACTGCCCCACCACAGTAGTTTCCCCCTCACTTCCCCCACACAGTAGTTTCCCCACACTGCCCCCACACAGTAGTTTCCCCACACTGCCCCCACACAGTAGTTTCCCCCACACTGCCCCCACACAGTAGTTTCCCCCACACTGCCCCCACACAGTAGTTTCCCCCACACTGCCCCCACACAGTAGTTTCCCCCACACTGCCCCCACCAAGTAGTTTCCCCCACACTGCCCCCACACAGTAGATTCCACCACACTGCCCTCACACAGTAGTTTCCCCCTCACTGCCCCCACACAGTAGTTTCCCCCACACTGCCCCCACACAGTAGTTTCCCCCACACTGCCCCCACACAGTAGTTTCCACCACACTGCCCTCACACAGTAGTTTCCCCCTCACTGCCCCCACACAGTAGTTTCCCCCACACTGCCCCCACACAGTAGTTTCCCCCACACTGCCCCCACACAGTAGTTTCCCCCACACTGCCCCCACACAGTAGTTTCCCCCACACTGCCCCCACACAGTAGTTTTCCCACAATGCCCCCAAACAGTAGTTTCCCCCACACTGCCCCACCACAGTAGTTTCCCCCACACTGCCCCCACACAGTAGATTCCCCCACACTGCCCCCACACAGTAGTTTCCCCCACACTGCCCCCACACAGTAGTTTCCCCCACACTGCCCCCACACAGTAGTTTCCCCCACACTGCCCGCACACAGCAGTTTTCCCCCACACTGCCCCCACAAAGTAGTTTCCCCCACACTGCCCCCACACAGTAGTTTCCACCACACTTCCCTCACACAGTAGTTTCCCCCTCACTGCCCCCACACAGTAGTTTCCCCACACTGCCCCCACACAGTAGTTTCCCCCACACTGCCCTCACTCATTAGTTTCCCCCACACTGCCCCCCACACAGTAGTTTCCCCCACACTGCCCCCACACATTAGTTTCTCAACACACTGCCCCCACACATTAGTTTTCCCACACATTGCCCTCCACACAGTAGTTTCCCCCTCACTGCCCCCACGCAGTAGTTTCCCCACACTGCCCCCCACACAGTAGTTTCCCCCCCCACTGCCCCCACACAGTAGTTTCCCCCCACACTGCCCCCACACAGTAGTTTCCCCCACACTGCCCCTACACATTAGTTTCCCCACACTGCCCTCCACACAGTATTTCCCCCCACACATTAGTTTCCCCCATACTGTCCCCCACACAGCAGTTTACCCTACACTGCCCCCACACAGTAGTTTCCCCCACACTGCCCCCACACAGTAGTTTCCCCCACACTGGGAAGGGTTTCTCACATAGAGGATTGTCTAGCCGGGAAACAACTGAACTACGTCTCATCTGTGGGAGGTATCAGGAAAGGAGATGTTTTCAGACTTTGGAGGCCATAAGGAATGCTCTTATTTTCTGACAGCAAGCAGTGATCTTAATGCTGATGTGTGGAAGAAAGTTGCAGAAGTCTTGGTTAGGCAATGACTGAGCGTTCTCTCCCTTTAATGTTTCGCCGCGGCGCTCCGGTCAATCACTTGTGACTGGAGATCCTGTATAATGACTTCATGGTAATTGGTCGCTCCTCTGGTACAAATCACCCACGTGCCGCACCTCGTTAATCCTGCTGCAGTAATTAGCCACCCCTGTCACTACAGATTATGATGTTCTAGCGCACGGCGTTTGCAGGCGACTAAGTAATAAGTAATACTGCCACATACCGCCATATACTGTACATAGATTATATAAACCGTATATTAACACTGAACCAAGCACATTCCCCGTATCCTGAGATCACTCCAGTCTACATGGGTGTAACCTCTGCCCCAAACTAATAGCATCATTAGGAGTTCAGCTCTGGAGTGCTGTCCTCATGGAGTACAGCAAAAAGCCCTTACTAATTGTATAACAAAAATTTAAAGGAGTTGTCCCGAGATGTAAACGTTTACCCTATTCGCAGATAAAACTCTGACTGGTTGGGGTCCGACCACCGAGAACGGCGGTCCCGAGCACTGCCGAAGAATGGGACTGCTCTACTTCAGTGGTCGACCCCCACTGATCAGATACTAATCCTCTATCCCATGTATTTTGGAACAACCCCTTTAAGCAATTTTTAGCGATTTTTCAAGATCTCTGCCTGCTTTCCTTGAGTGTAAATCTTACTTCCGCAGGACGGAAGCCTGTGCTGGTCATGGAGCAATCCTCCAGACTGGTCCTAGTGGTGTTCTTAGCCGTCCTGGATAATGCGGGTACCACGAATGGCCTGGCATGTGACCAAGAGAGATGAGTGAATCTTCCAAGATTCTGTTAGTTTTGGATTCTACAAAGTTCGGTTCGGGTCAAATCTAGTTGTTCCGAACCAAAGTTGCTCCAATTGCCCTGGAGATTGATATATAAAACTGTTTTTTTTTTTTTTTATGAAAAGCTTCATCTTGTTTCATTAATTTTGTACAAATCTTTTAATTTTCCCCGCTCTGATACAGCGCCAGGTGTAACTGTACCTACTTTTATCGTTGCCGCCTCAAACCGTGGTTATTGCTTGGCCGCAACTGACTGCAATTACCTCCCGCCGGGTGGTGACAGCGCACTATTCATTGCTCTTTTTACAAGATTCGGCAGAATCAAACCAGAAAAGATTTGGTTTAGACTCAGTGCCTAAAAAAATCTGAGATTCGGAACAAATCTACGAATAGATTCGCTCATATCTATCATTAGGTTACTTTAGCAACGACATGTTTGAGCACTATAAGGCGGTGTGGTTGTGGCTGCTTAGGCACTGTGCAGTTACTTTTGCAGTGAATGGTTGTGGCACTGTATGATACGGTTATTTATACACTATAAGGCCGTATACAGTGCTGGCGCCGACAGAAGGTTCCGCGCACATGGCATAGGGTTGCCAGCCACCCGTACGGGATTGACCCGGACAGTCCGGGTTTGTAATCCTGTGCCCGGGTACGAGCCTTTCTCAGACCCGGGCACAGTATTCATTCCAAACTGCAGGGCAGACTGTCTGACTTGCTCGCTCACGGTCCTGACAGCCGGCGGTGAGTGAGCGGCGGTGAGCTGTGAGTGGCCGGCACTTCCGGGACCGGCTCCAACCTGAAGAGGACGAGGCCGCCGGTTAGGATGAATTGGAAGCCGGAGAGCTGAGGGCTTCTGGTGGTCACGAAGACGCTGCTGAAGGAGAGCAGCAAACCCTCGCCCCAAAGCATGGCGGCTGCGTCGGGAATGAGCCGCTCTCACTCCCAGATCAGGCCGAATAACAATAAGACGAGCCGCGGGCCTGCGCTCCTCCCGTCCCAGGCTCTTCTGCTGCGCTCCTTTCCTATCACCTCCCCTCTCCCCCGGTCTCCACTGCCAGACTCTCACACAACACTCGAGTGACGGTTCCTGGGGATGAGGGCCACATTACTCTAACTGGGGGTCACTAATGGGGGCGTTATTCTTAATGGGGGGCACTAATGGGGCCATTACTCTTACTGGGGTGCACTAATAGGGCCATTACTCTTACTGGGGGCATTATTCTTACTGGGGGAGCACTAATAGGGCCATTACTCTTACTGGGGCACACTTATGGGGGCATTACTATTACTGGGGGTGCTAATGGCGGCATTACTCTTACTGGGGGCATTATTCTTACTGGGGGGCACTAATAGGGCCATTACTCTTACTGGGGCACACTAATGGGGGCATTACTATTACTGGGGGTGCTAATGGGGGCATTACTCTTACTGGGGCACACTAATAGGGCCATTACTCCTACTGGGGCATTATTCTTACTGGGGGGCACTAATAGGGCCATTACACTTACTGGGGCACACTAATGGGGGCATTACTATTACTGGGGCTGCTAATGGGGGCATTACTATTACTAGGGGCATTACTCTTACTGGGGCGCACTAATAGGACCATTACTCTTACTGGGGCACACTAATGGGGGCATTACTATTACTGGGGGTGCTAATGAGCCTTTAAAGTGAAGGAGAGCAGACTGCGCCCTCCATTCATTCCTATGATAGCGCCGAAAAATTCTGTCTATGCCCCCCCAAAAAAATCTAGTCTAAGTTTACTAAGTTTTATTCCAAAAAATGTGCCAACAATTTTTGGAGCAAGAAGATGCATTTAGAGCATGCCTCCTTTCTGGCGCAGTCACGCCCTTTTCTAGCAAAACCATACCACATTGCTGAAAGCTTAGAAAAGTGTGTTAAAAGGGTTAATAAATGTAATGCAAATTGCGCCCAAAAAAAAAAGGCTGCCTTTCTATTAGTAAATCTTCTCTCTTCTCCTGACACGCCTTATGTCAAATAAGAATTCTGGAGCATCTTCACTTAGCGGTCTGCATTGTGCCGTCCCTCTGTTATGCCTCCTAGAAATGTCTGCAGAAATTGCCGACTGAGCATTACCAGTTGGTTGGCGTGCCCCTGTCCAATCAGTGACAGATTGGTAAAGACAAAACCTCTCGGCACCCAGCTATCAATCTGTTCATCGAGTTCTAGGAGGCATAACAGAGGAACACCACGACAGGGAGACAAGTATTTACTAAAAAAATAAAGCCTCAGGTGGCGCTTTCATTTCCTTTGATGGTGGTGGACGTCCTAGCGGTGGGCGGCGAGGCCGCTTGTCACGCTGGCAGAAGGCGCGCTGTAAGGCGTGGGGAGCAGATGTTACAATAAAACCGGCAGACGTAGACAAATGGCAATTCGCGCCGTGCCAGTTGAAACTAATCACAATTAATATGATCCGCCGTGAAATTCCTCTCTTCAGATAGAAGTGGGAGATTTTACAATTAGGAGGCAGACGCCAAAAAAGAACAAAAAAACAAATTCCATGGAAACGACTCAATGTGTCAGCTCAGACGAGAGCCATGACGAAAACTTCCTTTAATCCGGCGCTCTACAAATATAATGAAGGGGGACCAATACTTCTGCAAAGAAGAGAGGAGCCAGTGTACTGCCCCCAGACTCCTGCACTGATACATTGTAGCAAACTACCAGGACAGGAGACGGTTACAGCTTCCCAGAACTGATACATTGTTGCCAGCGAGAGGAGAGATTCAGGCCAGAGGCGTTTATCATCGGTCCGCTGGACGTGCGATAACCGTAAGGGCTCATGCACACTAACGTAAATTTTTGCGGCCCCCGTATGCGGAATCATGACTCTGTGGGCGTTCAATTTCCGTATGTCCGCAAAAAAGATAGAACACGTCCTATTCTTGTCATCCGTATTTTTTGCAGATCTGTGTTTTGGGGACCGCAAAATACATACGGTCGTGTGCATGAGCCCTTAGATGCGTGGGGTCCAACCCCACACTGGTTGTCAGAAGAGCGGACCCCTGCCCCCCCTATTGCCCCCCAGCTGCAAGACCGCTTGGCTGTTTCTGTGAGGGACTTTCAATGGATCGTCGGGTTGCACGGTCTTGTGGTTAGGGAGGAAGGGGACACTGGGGTCCCGTGTTCATCTCAGCGGTCAGACCCCACCTATCCAAGTGCTTCTGGGGCTCAAATCTCTCCTCTGTTCTGATAGCTTGCAACAATGTATCACTTTGGAGAAACTCTAGCTGTCTCCTGTCCTGAAGGTTTGCTGCAGTGTATCAGTGCAGGTAAAACCTCGCAGAGGATGCCACTGTAGCAAATCTACAACTGTGAGAAGTAATGGAGTAGCATGGGTGATTTCAGTTCACTGACCGCAAGCACTGATATAGACAGCAGTGAGGAATGTGAGGCTGACGACAGGGACTACTAGAAAGCTCTGCTGGTATCTATAACAAGCTGGATATACATGTAAATCTCGCTCTACTGCGCCCCCTACAGGCAGGAGATCATCATCAGTGCAGAGTACGGGTCTGGTTGGCTACGTCCAATGCCAGATGCATCTTCTGCCAAATGTTTAAAGGGATGTTCCAGTTGTATGTACTTTATCTAATTTCTTTATGCTTAAACTATTTGCCATTTTCAATATCTCTGCTTGCTATCAATGAATGAATGAACACTCGTTCCTATTCAGAGATAGTAGACTTGGATGCAGTCTAGACAACTGTGAGCTAAACCCATCAGAAGGAGCTACACAAATCTCTCATGGAAAGTGTTCTCTGCAGGACATAGTATAGGTTTCCTGCCTCTGAATGCAAGCAAGAATGATTCTATTCGCTGACAGCAAGCACAAGTCTTGAAAACTGTGGACAAGTGAAGCATAAAGTGCTGTATATTAGAAAGTTGTAGAATCCATAGTGATACCATGATGGAAAACAGAGATGTGGTCAGGAGAGCGGGTGGTCTGGTTGCTTAGGATCATCAATGTTTGTGGTTTATAAGGTGAACCTATAGGTGGCACTGTAGACAGGGTGGACATCCTTCTAAACCTATTTGCATATTTGTTTTCCCATGGAGCATTGCCCTACTGTCTTCCTAAGGAGAAACATATCTCCAGGTATCTGGGTGTCCATCTTGTGAGAAAACCCAACTGGGTACATCACTGAGAAGACCGAAGACCAAAGACAACACCACTGGTCTGATGACCACCAACAGTCCAAGACAGCTTGGCTTGTTCTAGTATATTGCGTCTGTGACATGACCGCACCATTAGACTCAATCATTGCTCCAACACCTAAACCAATCATGGACCATGGATTAAAACAAGGGGTAACCGAGATTCAGCTACAACCAATGTAAATGTCACACCAAGCAAGGTCACAGGCATGGGTAGAAGACCAGAAGACAAGGTCCCGGAGAAGCCATTAGTAGTGTGTTCCTAGGGACAAGTGAAGGGAGCACTGGTGGACTTCACTTCTTACCTGGGTGACAAGTGGTTCGAGGAGGCTCTCCACGGTAAGAGTCCTGATTTCCAGACTTTTAGGGTCCCATTTAAGAATGATGGGTGATGTTGCGGATGTCATTTTCCTGAAAAGACAATTAAAGGAAGGGTTAAAAAAAAAAAATCAAAGTGCCACAAAGTAGAAGATACTGTTAGTATATAAGCATCCTCTACAGCTATCTCTTCATGATTTCCACATAGACCCAACTAGATGCGATTTACCGACTACTGAAAAAGATGACCAGGTTTATATTGCTCTGCCTATAGCATGATATGTCGGTCAGAGGACATGGCACGTGTGGTCCGCCAAGAGCCAAAATGTCCATTCCTATAAGAAACTGGGTGACAACCGCTGTGAAAGCTCTAACAGAGACTGTATTAGTTGTCACCCAACTTCACATAGAGTTTTCCGGTAGCAGAATATCTTTTCTATATCTTCTCTATTCTCTGTACATCTCTGTGAATATGTGATTGGTGGGGTCAAACTCTGTGGACCCCTATCATCAGTGGTTTGAAGAGGCCATGGTGCTCTATTGAGCTCCATGGCCAGTTCCTAGTCCATTGACGTCACTTTCATTGGTCACGTGGCCAAGGAGCACTTCAATGGGGCTGAGCTGTAATACCAAGCATAGCCAATATACAATGTAGGGTGCTGTGCTAGGTAGGCTTTGAGGAGGCTGGATCAGCATGGATGCCGAAAATTGGACCCCAATAAATCAGATACCAATGACCTATCCCAATATTCTACCCTCGGAAAACCCCTTTAACCTCTTCCTGTTTAAAAACCCCTTTAATATGTATGATGGAAGTTGGATCTGTGCCCACTCACAGGCTGGTATTATAGCTGCCAGGTTTTAAACAGCAGACACCTAGAGCTAGTGTCTGTGATCGGCGATAATCCGATCACAGACATCTAACTCCTCAGATGTGAGCAATAAACAACTGCAAGGAGTTTCGGGTTTTTCCTTCTGGATGGAAGCAGGAATGTCTGCATTCATTAACAGCAAGCAGAGATTTAACAACAAAATAGCGATAAATTGAAACAAAGTATATTAAAAAAACATTTTATCTACATGACATAGAAAAAAATCGTTTTACGCTGACGGAACCCCACCGATCGTCTGGATCCCCGTAACGTGGTTGCATTCAGGAATGGCTATTTTAGCGGTATTCTAAAAAAAATTGCCTGAAAAGCAGCTGCAGTCATCGCCTCCAATATTAACCCATTCACTTCCAGTAATTCTAAAAATACATTGGTTGTGACTTTACAGTACTGGGGCTCTAAGCCTGAGGGGCCCCTTAAAGGGACACAGTGAACGATTACGGGAATAAGTTCCCCTGAAATGAATGGAGCGGCAGGTCAGGCATGTGCACTGCGATATGATCTTCTCTACAGGAGTTCCAGAGACAGACGAGTACAGCGCTTGGCTTTTTTAGGAACTCCCATAGAGATGAATGGAGCAGCAGTGCACGTGCTTGGCTCCATTCATTTCGGGGGGCCTCAGGGGGTCCCTGTTCTTGTCATCGATGGTTGGACCCCCAGTGATCTAATGGCTATCCTCTATCGTGTGGATAGGAGATCACATCTCACAACCAGAATAGTCCTTTAAGAAGATACCAGAATGATAAATGTTGCGTGATACGTGAGGGGCCCGGTTACAGATGTTCCTCTGGGGCCCGGGAGCTTCAAGTTACATCTCTGAAGAAATCCCGGTTAGATGGCAGCAGACACTAACATTTTTGTTGCCAGCCGTGTGGATTCGGATTTTTATTACACCAATTTATCCTTTTAGTTTTTTCAGTAAAACCTTCTCACTGCCGAGAAGAAAACTTCCAGACAAGGAGAAGCGTAAAACCCCCTCCCCACAATTACAGGCAAACTAGCGGAATGAAGGTGTCGCCGCTGATTTTGGTACGTCGCCGTCTCGAGGTGTCCGGCTGTCAGCGAAGACGCAGTTCCTGGGAGTTTTAAAGACTATGCATTATCTTGACCCAGGAGGAATGATAAAAGGTCTTCAGAGAAGAAACACACAAGACGTGGAAAATGTAGCTGTCTCCTCCGGGTCAGGGCGTTACGTCAACGCAAAGACAACCTGACATCCCGCACGCCGTCTGCTCAGCGAGGACGGCACATGGAGCACAAGATGGTACTTTACACGTAAATGCCTTCTGATTAGAAGAAGAGGTTGACTGGGGACAGATTTCAGGTGGTCGGTGATAGAATGCACTGCAACCAAACACAGCGCGGGAATGATGGTAGCAGCAGGAGAGGAGTATGCTGATTTTATTGGGGGGCAGTGACCTGTCCACTCATGTGAGGGAGGACAGGTCTGTATGTGACATAGGCAGTGTCATGACGTGAGAATGGGAATATATAACAGACTGAGAATTATATAGTGGAAGGAGCAGGTTACCCAGCAGCACAGAGTATTTTAGGAGAGGAGTGTGTTGATTTTGCTGGAGGGCAGTGACCGGTCCACTCATGTTATGTGAGGGAGGACAGGTCTGTATGTGACATAGGCAGTGTCATGACGTGAGGATGGGAATATATAACAGACTGAGAATTATATAGTGGAAGGAGCAGGTTACCCAGCAGCACAGAGTATTTTAGGAGAGGAGTGTGTTGATTTTGCTGGGGGGCACTGACCTGTCCACTCATGTTATGTGAGGGAGGACAGGCCTGGATGTGACATAGACAGTGTCATGATGTGAGGAGGGGAATATATGACAGACTGAGAGTTACTGTATACTGTGGAAGGAGCAGGGCCTCCAGCAGCACAGAGTATTTTAGGAGAGGAGTGTGTTGATTTTGTAAGGGCAGTGACCTGTCCACTCATGTGATGTTAGGGAGGACAGGGAGGCTGGATGTGACATAAGCAACCGCAGTGTCATGATGTGAGGAGGGGAATATATAACAGACTGAGAGTTGCAAAGTATCGCAAATTCAAATATTGCCCCTGCCGCTCATCACTAGTGAAGAAGGGTCTCCAGCAGCACAGAGTATTTTAGGAAAGGAGTGTGCTGATTGTAAGAGGAGGCAGTGACCTGTCCACTCCTGTGAGGTAGAGAGCACAGAGCTTCATACCACAGGGACAATAATATGATGTGAAGAGGGGGAAAGTGAAGAGCAAGTGAAAGGAAAGTAACCCTTCGGAAGTGAAGACCACTACAGGAGAGGAGTGTGCTGATTATAGGAGGAGACAGTGACCTGTGAGTAGGGGAGGGACACAAGGGGCATGTCTTGAGGTAGTGAATGAAGACAAGTGGGTCATCACAGACTATTGGAGAAAGGAGATGAATTCCCGGCAGCACAGAGTATTTCAGAAGAGTCTGCTTACCAGTGATATGAGCAGTTAGTGAGGACAGGGATGCATGTGCCAAGGACAGTGGCATGACGTGAGGAAACTAATGAAAACAAGTGGAACATCACAAACTACTAGCGGAAGTAGAAGGGTTCCCAGCAGCACAGAGTATTTCCAGAGAGGATTGTGCTGATGTTGGTTAAGGCAATGACCTATATGTGGAGGGATACAGTGACCTGTTAAAAGGGCAAAATAAAGTGGGAAGTCGGAAGGCACAGAATCTTCCAGCAGCACAGAGTCTTTCAGGACAGCAGTGTGCTGGAGCAGTCACCCAGCTTTTCCAGAAAGATCTAAAAATCATCTAATTACTTCACAATCTGAGCCCCCTGATCGCTGTGCTCATGAGGCAGGGGTGACATTGGCAAGTGTGCAGCTTGCGGGCTGATCTATGATATGACTATAATTGTCGCTCTCTTCTTGCACGGTGCAATGAACATAATAATCTATTTGGATCAGACAATATGCTCGCTGTACCGCCATATGCTTCCCTATTTAAAAAGCATAATTTCCACAAAATGTTCCTCTGCCGTAACCGGTCGGCGCCCCACAGGCAGCTAAAAGCGATGAGACCATAATCTGCGGAGCAGCCTCCTGCCTAAAGAGGATGTGCACTATATACAGAGAGAGAGACAGTCACCCAGAGAATCAGGGTACTTTGTGGTAATACAAAGGAACCCAACTAGGACCCTAATATTTTGTATATTAATCGAGTTCTGCTCTGGAGGTCCCTGTCTCTGAAATCAGTTGGTGGTCTAAATGGGATGAAGAAGGGGAAACTAATGAAAGGTAGCGGGTTCTCCCTTCAATCACTCATTTTGTTTTTGTTTCCATGTGTCCCCCTGATTCTGTGAGCCAGCTCTGGACAGAATCAGTCTGCTTCCCCTTCTGGCAGCTAACAGCACACCCCCTGAAGTAGTAGTCTTCTCAGTTATACTGTCATGTACTGCAGAAAGCTATTTCTATTGGACAGAGAACCGCTATGGAGAGTCCTGGAGGAGTGACTGAGCATGTGTGACCAGCAGCAATAAGCTCAATAGGTGGACAAGGACATTGCTACACAATTTGACCACCAGGTGGCGCCATACTATATGAGTAGATGTCATAACTCTTCACAGGATCGGCGTTTCAACAGAATGTAAATGGCAAATATGCTTCAAATATGCTTTTTTTTAAATGTTCTATATAGTGACCATGACATATCATGACATAAAATAGACATACAGATGTAGCAGGGTTAACACTCAAACTCTTAACTCAAATTTCTTAACTCCTTGAGTTATCTTGAAACAAAAGCCATTGAAAAGCAATTGCAGGTGTTTGCTTAACGCATTTAGTTCAGATAACACGTCTCAGAAAGCATGAGTGTTACCTCTACTACATCCGTAGCTGTTGACAAATGCCTGAGCTTCACTCGTTAGTATAGATGCCCTTTCCTAAGACAAATCCACTCTTTATCCCATCTTTAAAGCTCTGCTTCCCTATCATCACAAGGCTGACCGTAGGTGTCATGCCCTGCTCAGGTTATGTGCGGAGGTCTGCCAGGTTAGCAGCACGTGTGTAGCCTTTTGTTTTGGAGTTGAGCTGTATCCGCCTCTCTTCAGGTGCATTGGTATGAGTTTAAATTATGCCCACTCCCAGTGTCCTGTGCGGGTTATAGCTTCTGTCTTGCTGAGAGGAAGTAAGGGAGGATTTGCTGTTCCTGCTCACTAACAAGATAAGTTGGTTTTGTTTTTCTTGTGATTGTCTAGGCTGCCTCTTTCCCCCTTTCACCCAGTGGCGTCTCTAGCTTTCAAATTTTGGGGGGGCACACTGGGGGCCAGGACAAAAGTAGGGGGGGCAGCTATAACAACGATACATTTACACAAGTATGCTGTAGAAATGCTGCGATACTTTACCCAATACCTAAAACCGCAAACGGGAAGAAAAACACCAATCACTCAGATTTCAACATGTCCTAGCTGCCTGGGCATGCTGGAATTACTACAATTACAGCATCTACCGGCTGTGTCAAGTCCCCTTCTCTTTGTCACATGGCATGACCCGATAGTATCGCTATCAGCGAGCACCTGAAGTACTTGTACTCAGTATTAAAAAATATATTTAGTGCATTCCTATAAAATAATGAATAAAACAATAACCTCCTACTGCAATTTGTAAAGAAAACAAAGGTGCAGTCCCCACTATTCACTCCAGGCACAATTATGTCCCATTCTCAGGATTGGTGGGGGCCACAGTGGTTAGACTTCCATCTGCTGCTTTAGCTTATAGAGCAGTGGTCTCCAAACTGTGGAGCTCCAGATATTGCAAAACTACAACTCCCAGCATGCCTGGAGTGGACAGCCAACAGGAGTTGTAGTTTACTGAGGGCAGTGATGCGGCTGAATTCAGGAAAGCACCCGCAGCTGCTGACCGAAGCTCCTAGCATTAAGTAATGCTGAGAGCATCAGATCATTAGGATCTGTGGGTGACACTTATGGAGGGGGGATCTGTGGGTGACACTTATGGAGGGGGGATCTGTGGGTGACACTTATGGAGTGGGGATCTGTGGGTGACACTTATGGAGTGGGGATCTGTGGGTGACAATTATGGAGGGGGATCTGTGGGTGACACTTATGGAGGGGGATCTGTGGGTGACACTTATGGAGGGGGATCTGTGGGTGACACTTATGGAGGGGGATCTGTGGGTGACACTTATGGAGGGGGATCTGTGGGTGACACACCGTTTATAGCATCTTATGCGATATGTGTCATCCACAGATCCACCCCATATCAGTGTCATACCGGGATCCTTCTCCCTATAAGGCCCCATTCACACATCCTAAATTTGCATAATAGAATTGCGGACCCATTCATTTCTATAGGGCAACACAACGTGCTGGCGGATACGGAAATGCGGACATGCACTTCCGGGTCCGCAATTCCGTTCCCGAAAAAAAATGCGAGACCCGCACATTGCTGCTGTTACGGATGTCTGAATGGAGCCTAACAGTGTCAGCCACAGAGTGGCACAGATCCCCCCCCCCATAATCGTGTCATCTACAGATCTCCCTCCCTATAACAGTGTCATCTACAGATCCCCCCCCCCGTAACAGTGTCATGACATCCACAGACCCCCAAACCCCATCCCTATAACACTATAAGAGTATCATCCACAGATCCTTCCCCCCTATAACAGTGTAATGACTCATGATATCCACAG
This sequence comes from Bufo gargarizans, assembly GCF_014858855.1. Taxonomy (NCBI): domain Eukaryota; kingdom Metazoa; phylum Chordata; class Amphibia; order Anura; family Bufonidae; genus Bufo; species Bufo gargarizans. The sequence continues at coordinate 47,792,406 of NC_058080.1, forward strand.
ACCACCCTCCCACCGCTCCCATTTGAACATGATTTCTCTAAACGGTAAAGTAGTAAACACTGTAATCATCCAGGCTGCACTGACAGTAACTTTAAAGGGGTTCTGCACTTTCATTTAACTGATGATCTATACTCTGGATAGATCATCAGCTTCTGATCGGCGGGGGTCCGCCGCGGCCTTCTAACTTTTACGGCCAGCCCACTGACGTCACGACTAGTATCCACTAGCCTGAGCGCGGCTAAGCTCTGTTCACTTGAATGGAGCTTAGGCCTCGTTCACATCAGCGTTCAGCCTTTCCGTTCTCCTGCTCCGTTATAGGAGCAGGAGAACGGAAAGGACGGATTGGGCACATAACTGAGGCGAGCGGAGCCTACGGACCCCATAGACTATAATGGGGTCCGTTATGTTTACGCTCAGAAAATGATTTTGGAGCGGAGACAAAAGTCCTGCATGCAGGACTTTTGTCTCCGCTCCAAAATCATCTTCTGAGCGTAAACCTAACGGACCCCATTATAGTCTATGGGGTCCGTAGGCTCCGCTCAGTTATGTGCCCAATCCGTCCTTTCCGTTCTCCTGCTCCTATAACGGAGCAGGAGAACGGAAAGGCTGAACGCTGATGTGAACGAGGCCTTAGCTGCACCCACGCTAGTTAATATTAGTTGTAACTCGTTACATCACTGGGCCGGTAAACAGTGAGAAGGCTGCGGCGCTACTGGAGCGCCAGTGCCTTCTCTAGCCTTCTTCTCAAGCAGCTGATCGGCGGGGGTCCCAGGGGTCGGACCCCCGCTGATCAGAAGCTGATGATCTATCCAGAGAACAGATCATCAGTTAAATGAAAGTGCAGAACCTCTTTAACTTTTAAATCAGGAAGATTCAGGGAATCAGGGGCAGCCGCCATCCAGCTCTCCTCTCAGACTCAGTCAGAGCTCAGATCTAATCTAATAGAAATATAGAAAGATACTTAGTCCACGTGCCACGTCCACTAAGTCACTAGTAATTTGTACCTTATTATTAAGTAAACCTGACTCTGTGTCCTGACTCCTGCTACACACCTTCACCTGTTCTCTTCACCACTAGGTCTGGTCTCTTTGGTCAGTCAGTCAGGCTCAGTCCAGTCTGTCTGTTGTTCGATATATCAATCGTGTAGGTTAAGGTGGGCCACGCCGACTCCATCCACACCACTCTGTCTCTGTCTCTTCTGGGCCTGGCTGGCTTAAGCAGGTAGACTACAGGCAGTGGGCGGGCTGCTCATGGTGACGTCACGCGCCGGAGGAGGACGAGCACCGCCCACACTGCTGCCAGTCAGACCCAGACTGCGACGCCTAATTAATTAATCTAATTAGTGACTCAGCAGCTGAGCCTGAGGCTGAGAAGCTGAGCTGATTTATGCACAGCACCTCCAGCCAGGCTGTCTGCAGTGCCACTGAGTCTGAGGTCTGACTCAACTGATCAACTCGTCAGGGCCTGGGGGCGGGGCTGGGGGCGGGGCTAAGGACGCGGCGCGGCGGCGGTGGGTGGAGAGAGTCAGCGAGACCACAGAAGAAGAGACTGACTGAGTTAGACTGAAACCGCAAGTGAGTGAATGAAGATGCATGTCCGATATCCGGTACAGTCAGTGCACAGCAGCACAGCAGGCAACACAACTCACAGACAAGTACTAGTAGTGCCAAAATGAATGGGGGCATTTTAGTTGGGGGGGCACATGGGGGGGCACAGCTTGATGTAGGGGGGGCCGTGGCCCCCTCTGGCCCCCCCCCTGGCGACGCCACTGCTTTCACCATCTTAGGGATTTTAGGGTATCTTCAGCCTAGGGACGAGGACACGTTCATTCCCATCTTCAGGGTCTGAATGTGGGCATAGAACTCTAGGGAGAGGTGGTAGGGATTTGTCAGGAGGTGACCTTTATCCCCAGCTTCTTGCCTAGACACTTGTTTGGTTGTATTCTGTGTATCTGTCCAGCGTGACAGTAGGACATCTCGTTTTTGGTATACATCGGTGATATGGTGCCATACTGTACATATATGTAAGGCTCAGATACAGACGTGGACAAAATTGTTGGTACCCTTTGGTCAATGAAAGAAAAAGTCACAATGGTCACAGAAATAACTTTAATCTGACAAAAGTAATAATAAATTAAAATTCTATAAATGTTAACCAATGAAAGTCAGACATTGTTTTTCAACCATGCTTCAACAGAATTATGTAAAAAAATAAACTCATGAAACAGGCATGGACAAAAATGATGGTACCCCTAGAAAACACAGAACATAATGTGACCAAAGGGACATGTTAATTCAAGGTGTGTCCACTAATTAGCATCACAGGTGTCTACAACCTTGTAATCAGCCATTGGGCCTATATATATGGCTCCAGGTAATCACTGTGTTGTTTGGTGATATGGTGTGTACCACACTCGACATGGACCAGAGGAAGCAAAGGAAAGAGCTGTCTCAAGAGATCAGAAAGAAAATTATAGACAAGCATGTTAAAGGTAAAGGCTATAAGACCATCTCCAAGCAACTAGATGTTCCTGTGAGTACAGTTGCACATATTATTCATAAGTTTAAGATCCATGGGACTGTAGCCAACCTCCCTGGACGTGGCCGCAGGAGGAAAATTGATGACAAATCTAAGAGACGGATAATCCGAATGGTAACAAAAGAGCCTAGAAAGACTTCTAAAGAGATTCAAGGTGAACTTCATGCTCAAGGAACATCAGTGTCAGATCGCACCATCCGTCGTTGTTTGAGCCAAAGTGGACTACATGGGAGACGACCAAGGAGGACACCATTGTTGAAAACGAATCATAAAAAAGCAAGACTGGAATATGCCAAACTACATGTTGACAAGCCACAAAGCTTCTGGGAGAATGTCCTGTGGACAGATGAGACAAAAATCGAAGTTTTTGCCAAGGCACATCAGCTGTATGTTCACAGACGAAAAAATGAAGCATATCAAGAAAAGAACACTGTCCCTACTGTGAAACATGGAGGAGGCTCTGTTATGTTCTGGGGCTGCTTTGCTGCGTCTGGCACAGGGTGTCTTGAATCTGTGCAGGGTACAATGAAATCTCAAGACTATCAAGGAATTCTAGAGAGAAATGTACTAGCCAGTGTCAGAAAGCTTGGTCTCAGTCGCAGGTCATGGGTCTTGCAACAGGACAATGACCCAAAACACACCGCTAAAAACACCCAAGAATGGCTAAGAGGAAAAAATTGGACTATTCTAAAGTGGCCTTCTATGAGCCCTGACCTCAATCCTATTGAGCATCTTTGGAAGGAGCTGAAACATGCAGTCTGGAAAAGGCACCCTTCAAACCGGACACAACTGGAGCAGTTTGCTCATGAGGAGTGGGCCAAAATACCTGCTGAGAGGTGCAGATGTCTCATTGACAGTTACAGGAAGCGTTTGATTGCAGTGATTGCCTCAAAAGGTTGCGCAACAAAATATTAAGTTAGGGGTACCATCATTTTTGTCCATGCCTGTTTCATGAGTTTATTTTTTTACATAATTCTGTTGAAGCATGGTTGAAAAACAATGTCTGACTTTCATTGGTTAACATTTATAGAATTTTAATTTATTATTACTTTTGTCAGATTAAAGTTATTTCTGTGACCATTGTGACTTTTTCTTTCATTGACCAAAGGGTACCAACAATTTTGTCCACGTCTGTATATCTAAGCTGCAAGTCTTTCATAAATCTGTCACGCGCCATATGACACTTACCCCAAATGGCTCATTGACAAATGACACCCCCTTGTGCCCACAGAACAAAGCACACATTCTGGCGCTGAACGTTCACTCTAAGTCACAAATACACTTCGAAGTGCAAACTGAAATATGCATCAGACGCTCCTTCATCAGGAGGAGAAATACACTGGACGGATCTGTCAGCATAACTCAGCCCTGAGTGATTTGTCTCAGCCGACAACGTGTCTCCTTCTGATGCCAATGTAGAAGTCCTTGGCCGGGACAGAGGAGCCGCTATCACTGACAAGACATTTGCATTTTACTTCTGGAATAAGACTGGTTATTTCAAGTAATAGCAGGCAGATCTTAACCCTTTCCTGCATGCTCTGTATTAGGTTGAAAGCCTTTTACATCAAATCCTCAGTGAGCAAAACAGGAGGGAGAGAGAGAACCTAGTATACTAATCTGTGTTTCTCAACAATACTGTATATATGCACTTACTAAGGAGCACTCATCATGGAGAGCCCCTTGTATGCAGAGTACGTGTGAAGTATTGTAGGTGCCACGAGGGTGTCAAGAAGGGCCACGCCTGACTCCGTTGTACCCGGGGTCAGGAGGTCGCAGCGGTTGGCTGCACGCTCTATGTAAGATAGGTATGTTTCCTTATTGTAGCTTTCTGGGTTTGCTTTGCAAACCCTTTTGGCTCACTCAGGGATCCGTAGCTCCTTCTCTCAGCTGTTCCTTGTCCAGCACTCCCAATCCTCCTTATATTCCCCTCTCACACTTCTCTGGTTGCCAGATATAGAGCTTCCTGCCTGGACTTCTATACTGACCCACTGGAGCTGTGTTGCTGCGTTCTCTGATTGTTGCTTTAGAACGCTACCCTCCGGATCCCTGTTGGACCTTTGTGGACAGTTGTTGTCGTCCACCTGGGTGTTTGTGTTTGTCTGTGTTTGTCTGTCCTCTCCCTGGTGTTTCCCTCTTAGTGCAGTGGTGAGGACTAGCGATCCCACCGGCCCGTTCATTATCTAGGGTTCATTTCAGGGAAAGCCAGGGTTTAGGCACGTGATCGCCGCACGGGTGAGGAACCCGTCTAGGGACGTCAGGGCAGTCAGGTGCCAGCCGCAAGGAGAGTTAGGGGTCACCACCTTTCCCTCTCCCTTGGGCAGGACTTTCCCTTTTTCCTCCCTGTGCGTGTTGCCGGTCATTACAGTAGGCCAGGTGATGTCCCTCTCAGTTTCTGGGAAAAATATTCAAATTATCTTTCCTAAGCCTATCTGATACCAGTAGATGTTAGACATGATAATTTGCATATATTTTCCCCAGAAATCTAGAGGAGTGTTGTCTAGCCTACAATAGTCATTACATATATCTACTGGTCTTCATAATAGAAATAGTACCAACCCAGAGATCCCCCCCTGGGATCTGGGTTCTCCTTACTGTTTACCTGCCTGCAGTGCAATTATAACTAAGCTCTCCCAATTCACTTCAATGGGATGGCTCCTTCCTATTTACCTGAGAGTCTCAGTATAGAAAAAGAAGACAATCCCTTTAAGAATAAGCAATTCAATTTTACTATCTTGGGATTGTTTTCAGATGAATCATAGAGAAGCCTACACTATTTCTACAAGGATAAAAGAACCAGACAATTGCTGTATTTGGTTGACTGGCCTTGTGGGGTTCTATTTGGGGTGCTCTTTATCATTAGGGAGACTAAAAAAAAGTATTCATAAGTATTGCATACCAGGAGACACTACTCTTGGTTTCTATGAACAATAAATACAAATATAATATATACAAATTTGCATTCTGTTGTCCTTCTAGAAGGAGAACTAACTTGCATGTTTCATTGAGAGAAGTGTAAGCTTTGTGGGATGTTCTAGTTCTCTTGTCTCACTTTCAGTTGAATATTACTTTGGAGGTCTCTCTCTTGTTCATCTGAAATAATCCCATAATGGGGAAATGAAATTGCTCAATCTTAAAGGTTGTTCTGCTTTTGCTATACTAATAATCTAAATTAGGTTAATAGAAGGAGACATTCCATTGAAGTGAAATGGGACAGCAGAGCTACACTTGCACAGTGAGCCGGTGAACAGTAAGGAGAACACAAGTACCACCACTGCATTATATTCACACGGCTAATCAGCAGGGGTGTCTTCCAGCCTATTAAACATGCTTATGTACCAAATCTAATAAAATAGCTAAATTAGCCTCATATCTGCAACAAAGTCTTTCAGGTCACAAGACCTTTATAAGAGCAAAGCATATAGGAACAGCTTTCCAGTTGCAAGGCCTTGGTAAGAACCTTTGGGTGGGTACTATTTCTATTATGGAGACCAGTTGATATACAGTTAGGTCCATATATATTTGGACACTGACTCAAATTTTGTTTTTATTACCTGTTTACTAAAACATATTCAAGTTATAGTTATATAATGGACATGGACATAAAGTCCAGACTTTTAGCTTTCATTTGAATGTATCCACATTAAAATTGGATAAAGGGTTTATGAGTTTCAGCTCCTTTTCATGTGGCACCCTGTTATTAAAGGGACCAAAGCTAATAGGGCAATTGACTCAAAGGCTGTTTCATGGGCATCTCTGGGCAATTACTTCATTATTTAATTCTCGATTAAGCACATAAAAGGCCTGGAGTTGATTTGAGGTGTGGTGCTTGTATTTTGAAGATTTTGCTGAGAAGTAAACATGTCAAAGAAGCTCTCCATGCAGGTGAAACAAGCCAGAAAAAAACACAACTGAGAAATTGCTACACTATTAAGAGTGGCAAAATATACCGTTTGTTACATTCTGAAAAAGAAAGAAAGCACTGGTGGGTGACCTCAACAATACAAAAAGACCTGGACGTCCACGGAAGACAACAGTGGTGGATGATCACAGAATAATTACCACGGTGAAGAGAAACCCCTTCACAAAAGCCGACCAAGTGACAACAATCTCCAGGATACAGGCGTATCAATATCCAAATCTACCATAAAGAGAAGACTGCATGAAGGTAAATACAGAGAGTTCACTGCACGGTGCAAGCCACTCATAAGCCTCAAGAATAAGAAGACTAGATTGGACTTTGCTAAAAAAACATCTTCTGGAAGAACATTCTTTGGACAGATGAAACCAAGATCAACCTCTACCAGAATGATGGAAAGAAAAAAGTACGGTGAAGGCATGGAACAGCTTATGATCCAAAGCATACCACATTGTCTGTAGAACACGGCGGAGGCAGTGTGATGGCTTGGGCATCCATGGCTGCCAGTGGCACTGGGTCCCTACTGTTTATTCATGATGTGACACAGGACAGAACAGTCGGATGAATTCTGGGGTTTTCAGATACATACTGTGTGCTCAAATCCAGCCAAACTGATTGGTTGGCGTTTCATAATATAGATGGACAATGACCCAAAACATAAAGCCAAAGCCACCCAGGAGTTTATTAAAGCAAAAAAGTGAGTCAGTCACCGGATCTGAACCCAATAGAGCGTTTCACTTGTTAAAGACTAAACTTCAGACAGAAAGGCCCACAAACAAACAGCAACTGAAAACCGTGGCAGTAAAGGCCTGGGCTAGCATTAAAAAGGAGGAAACACAGCGTCTGGTGATGTCCACGAGTTCAAGACTTCAGGCAGTCATAGCCAACAAAGGGTTTTCAACCAAGTACTAGAAATTAAAATTTTATTTAAAATTATGTAATTTGTCCAATTACTTTAGAGCCTCTGAAATAAAGGGATTGAGTTTAAAAAATGCTTTAGTTCCTCACATTTTTATGCAATAATTTTGTTCAACCTACTGAATTAAAGCTGAAAGTCTAAACTTCAACTGCGTCTGAATTGTTTTGTTCAAAATCCATTGTGGTAATGTACAGAACAAAAATTAGAAAAATGTTGCCTCTGTCCAAATATATACGGACCTAACTGTTTGTGATGAGTATTGTAGGTTGTAGGCTAGACAACACTTCTCTTGATTTTTGGGGAAAATATATGCAAATTATGATGTCTAACATCTGCTGGCATCAGATAGGCTTAGGAAAGCCAATTTTAATATCTTTCCCAGAAACCCAGAGAGGCATACTAGAGACTCTCTATAATGATAAAGTGTACCCCTTAGGCAGTAATGATGGACAAACATCTGCCGGGACGGTTCGCGAACACGATCGTGCGAACGCTATCAAATGTTCGCTAACCGCAAGTTGGCGAAGGGGCCCCGTTCATTTTAATGGCAGGCGAACCTAAAATATATACATGAAGATAAAACGTAACCTTTAATATTGTTACTATGAGGGTCCATTCACACGTCCATAAGTGTTTTGCGGATCCGCAAAACACAGACATTGGCAATGTGCATTCCGCAATTTGTGGACCGCACATCGCCGGCACTATAATAGAAAATGCCTAATCTTGTCTGCAATTGCGGACAAGAATAGGACATGTTCTATTTTTTTTGCGGAAACAGAATGACGGATGCGGAAGTGCGGATCCGCAAATGTGGATCTGCACATCCGGATGCGGACAGCACATAGCGGCCCCTTTGAAAATGAATTGGAATGGATGCGGACCCATTTTGCAGACGTGTGAATGGAAAAGATATCCCTCAAAATGAAAATAAATTAAATTAATAAAGTTAACCCCTTCAACCCCGGGCCTGTTTTCACCTTCCTGCCCAGGCCATTTTTTGCAAATTTGACATGTGTCACTTTATGTGGTGATAACTTTAAAACTCTGACTTATCGAGGCCATTCTGAGAATGTTTTTTCATCACATAGTGTACTTCATGACACTGGTAAATTGGAGTCAAAAAAATAAATTTTTATTTATAAAAAAATACAAATTTGCCAAAAATTTTTGAAAATTTGCAAATTTCCAAGTTTCAATTTCTCTACTTCTATAATACATAGTAATACCTACAAAAATAGTTATTACTTTACATTTCCCATATGTCTACTTCATGTTTGGATCATTTTGGGAATTACATTTTATTTTTTGGGGATGTTATAAGGCTTAGAAGTTTAGAAGCAAATCTTGAAATTTTTCAAAACCCACTTTTTAAGGACCAGTTCAGATCTGAAGTCACTTTGTGAGGCCTACATAATAGAAACCACCCAAAAATGACCCCATTCTAGAAACGACACCCCTCAAGGTATTTAAAACTGATTTTTCAAACTTTGTTAACCCTTTAGGTGTTCCACAAGAATTAATGGAAAATAGAGATACAATTTCAAAATTTCACTTTTTGGGCAGATTTTTCATTATAATAATTTTTTTCCAGTTACAAAGCAAGGGTTAACAGCCAAACAAAACTCAATATTTATGGCTCTAAATCTGTAGTTTACAGAAACACCCCATATGTGGTCATTAATCGCTGTACGGGCACACGGCAGGGCGCAGAAGGAAAGGAACGCCATACGGTTTTTGGAGGGCAGATTTTGCTGGACTGGATTTTTGACACCATGTCCCATTTGAAGCCCCCCTGATGCACCCCTAGAGTAGAAACTCAAAAAACTGACCACATTTTGGAAACTACGGGATAAGATGCCAGTTGTATTGGTACTATTTTGGGGTACATATGATTTTTATTGCTCTATATCACATTTTTTTGTGAGGCAAGGTAACAAAAAAATTTATGTTTTGGCACCGTTTTTATTTTTACACCGTTTACCTGAGGGATTAGGTCATGTGGCAATACCTAATGTGTCTACTTTTTCTTATTTATTTAAGTTTTACACAATAATAGCATTTTTGAAACCGAAATAATGATATTTTAATGTCTCATAGTCTGAGAGCCATAGCTTTTTTATTTTTTAACCGATTCTCTTAGGTAGGGTCTCATTTTTAGCGGGATGAGGTGATGGTCTGAGTGGTACTATTTTGGGGGGCATACGCCTTTTTGAACACTTGCTGTTGCAATTTTTGTGATGTAATGTGACAAAAATGGCTTTTTTTTTACACTGTTTTTTTTTTCTTTTTTACGGTATTCACCGTAGTAGAGTAGTTAGGTCATGTGATATTTTTATAGAGCTGTTTGTTATGGACGTGGCGATACCTAATATGTATACTTTTTTTGTTTTTTTCACTTTAGTTTTGAAGTAAAAAAAATAATCATATTTTTGTGTCTCCAGCGTCTATAGTTTTTTTTTATTTTTTGGGCGATTGTCTTAGGTAGGGGCTAATTTTTTGAGGGATGAGGTGGCAGTTTTATTGATACCATTTTGGGGGGCATACGCCTTTTTGATCGCTTGGTGTTGCACTTTTTGTGATGTAAGGTGACAAAAATTGCTTTTTTTTACACTGTTTTTTTTAATTTTTTTATGGTGTTTATCGGACATGGTGGATCATGTGATATTTTTATTGAGCCGGTCATTACGGATGCGGCAATACCTAATATGTGTGGGTTTTGTTTTGTTTTTTCTGTTAGGGGCGTTTTTATTTTTTTATTTTTTACTTTATTAATTTTATTACTTTATTAGTTTTATTAAAACCCCTTTTTTTTACTTTTGTTTACTTTACTTTATTTATGACATTCAGTTTTGGGGGTCTGATCCCCTCTGCAATGCATTACAATACATCTGTATTGTAATGCATTGCCTGTTAGTGTATGACACTGAGTCATACACTAACAGGTTGCCTAGGAGACCGGGCCTGAGGCTGGATCTCCTCGGCTCCCGTAGAAGGCAGTTCCCGATGCTCTGCACGGCATCAGGCTGTCTTGTGTCGCATTGGGTCCCCGCCACAGCAGTGCGGGGACTCGATGCGATCGTTCACCTGACACAAACCTCTTGTATGTCGCGGTCAGCGCGGACCGGGGCATAGAAGGGGTTAATCCACCGGCATCGGCTTTTACAGCGATGCTGGCGGATACAACAGGGGCCCGGCTACCACGGACTGCTGGGCCCCTGCAGTGATCGTGCGTGCACCACTCCAGTGCCCGCGCGATCACTATGACATACTATTACGTCAAATTGCGGGAACTCAGTGGTTCCCATAACGTAACAGTACATCAAAGGTCGGGAAGGGATTAAGCAAAAAGCATAGATGTGGTCGGCAATAACAAGTGCTCGCGGCACCAAATCAGAAACCATATGTCCTACCACAATCCGGGGGGCTCCAGTGCACATCCATGAATCCCGGAGGGAACGCAAAAACCATCTATCCCTGGGCTAGATGATGATGTGGTATTGAAGGACAGGTGGGCAAAGAACTGTCCCTGATATTGCCCTACAGGGGGGAGCTATTCTGGCCCTGATAGCCTAACCACAGACCACCCGCCCTGATAAGAGCGACCCCGTCCGGAACCTTACCCTATATAAAAATGGCCCTAGTAAGCCTCTATCCCCCTAGACTTCCCGGTGATCACTATATAGATCTATGTGTTTTTGACTCATTATTAAAGTATATTATAAGTATATCGCACCCCTCTGTGTATCACACCTATCGATAGCACACCTATACCAGTCCTTAAAATGACTTTTGTGGCCCTATTAGCTAGCGATTTGTGTCTCTGCTCCACACAGCAACCTCTCCCTACACTGGCAAAACACAGAATGTAAAATGGCGGCCAGATCAGGTTTATTTATAAGGTAGGTGGTATGTCCATGTGCTGAAACATCTCAATTGGCTGTCCTGTACCACCTGATGGATGTGTCATGGGTCAAAGTTCTTCACGGGCGCGAATATCTCCATATGTTCGCATGTTCGGCGAATCGCGAACGCGCAAAGTTTGCCGCGAAAAGACCGCCGGGCGAACCGCAAGGCCATCTCTATTATGCAGAGCACATATATTGTTGAGAAACACCAACCAGTATACTGGGTTCTGTCTCTCGCTCGCTCTGTCTATCTTTTAAAATTTGGCTTTGTGTGACCTTTTAGAGAAATTTAGAATGAATCCCGAACCAGTAGAGTCGATATGTGCTTATCCTTAATATCCATCCATCTATCTATGTATCTATGGAAATAACTTGAAGCTCCAGGGCATCAATACAAAATCTGTATCAGTCCTTTACGTCACTGTATTGGACACTTACAAATGTATAATTTATAACACTGTTCATACAGTATGGCGCACAGGGACCAGCAAGGCCAGGGTGTGACTACTAACATGGCACCCATTTTGTTATACCCCTAGGGTTCGGGTAGATTCAATTCTCTCATCCTTAATAGCTATCGTCTATCTATCTATTTATCTAACAGGTTATTTTTTTTTAGTTTTTCAAAATGCAATTAACTCTTGTCTAAGTGAAATCTAGTGTTGATCGCGAATATTCAAATCGCAATTTTTTATCGCAAAACTCCGAAGCAGCCATTTTCTGCTGTTTTTTTGCAGTTCTGAGAGAGAGAGCAGTGACATTGCTGTGCTCTGCGCTTTCGTCTGGATCCTATTCCTTATCCAATTACATTAGATAGTTAGTGGGAGATAGTCCGTGTAGGTTATATCCTGATATAGTGTAGCTGATAGGTTCCAGTGCAGGGGGTTAGGTAGTGTGTACAAACTGAATGGAATGACGTGGTATAGCAGGAGGTGCTCAAACCCACATGCAGTCGTGCATATATATAGGGGAGCAAATCCTGCACTTGTGGCCCGTTGCTAATGGCAATCCCCAGCAAACATACATACGGTGGAGGATGCCCGCAGCGAACCACAAGTACCACAATAGACATCCTACACAAGGTAACAATTGTGTGGATGTGATAATCAATATAACAATATAACAAAATGGCAAAGGACAGGTGCACTCTGCGGTATTACTAAATCCTCAAACTGGTTTTAAAATTGAGAAATTAGTCAACATGTCCTACGGAGTAGGACATGTCTAAGCCCGGGCACCGCGACAAGGTTAGGTAGTGTGATAGGGATTACTGTTTCTCTGCTGTCCATACATACATGCTACAGACATAGTGCTGTGATGTCACTACAATACTTAGTGCACCAGTCAGTAATATCTACTCAGACCTGCAAAATTGTGAAGTTGCATGTATTGCGCAAAAAATATGCGCATCATTAGTGCCGATTTGCGCAATCGCTAAAATAATGACGAGATCACAAATTCTAGAATTCGCAATTTTTTTGCGAATATTATGCAAAAAAAAGTGCTAAATATTGCAAAAACTAATATTGCCTATGCCGCTCATCACTAGTGAAATCCTATTGTGATGCCCAATGTGGACAAAGGGGGCGATGTGCATGTAGCTTGCATACAGTGTTGCGGCGTGCGGCGTTATACATTAATTTTTTTCTTTATTTTACTCACTTATATGGCGCCATATCAATGATAAGGAGTGAAAAAAAGTTATTTACACACTGCTATAGCGATACCCATACAGATATGGCACGCCCCCTACAGGTAGAGGATGCTACCACATAGTATGTTTAATCCATGCAGATCTTAGGAGAATAATAGTCAATAAATAAAGGAAAAAGGCGTCTTCGGAAAGTTATCGTTCAGCCACATTTCATCTGCTGCTTCCTGAGGACAATAACAGCTTTATTAGGAAAGCAGCAATTTAGGCAGGCGAGGTGCGGAAAGTTCATGAGGAATATAGAAACAATGAGACGGCAGAGCTGAGGAAACCGGCAAACTCCGCTTCACAAATAATTCATAAGCAAACGAGCCGAGTGTTAATATTTCCTCGCACTGTCATAAAAGATCTAGAAATCACACATGCAAGTTAAAGAGATAGCACAAACCCACAGCAGCCTTCAACAATGTCTCACTTCATGCATCCAAAATTCTGTGCTGATTGGTTTCTTAATATATTGTTATACTGGTGTAAAGCGAGTTGTTTTTATTGTTTTTTCTTCTTTAACTTCATGCAGTTATTTAGTGATGTCTATGCCTGGTCACATTTCTGCAGTACAAGGTAACTGTACAGGTGTACTAATGTTTAGGTGGGGCTAGGAGGGGTCAGGAGAGTAGAAACACTAAGGGGGTCATTTATTAAGACCGGCAAATTATACGCCGATATTTATACCCGTGTGCTGTTGGTGGATGCTCTTAAGTTATGTAAAAAGGGCAGTCCTCTACATAACTTTGGCGCTTGGTTCCACTGACCATATGACATGCTGACGCAGTTTAAGAACTGGCGTTGAAAATGGTAAATAAGATGGGCAGGCCGCCCTCTTCCCCGCTCCCCCATGAGCGGGGAAAAGTCACAGATTTTGCCGTAAAACGCCTTTGTGATAAAACCTTTGACAAAAATACGTCAAAACGACCACCTTAGTTTTGGAACAGAGACCTTGGCTCCACTGAAGACATCATCAGGTTAAGATGTCTTGCTACCATCACCTCTCTTTGTAGTATATGGGCATCGGCCAAGTGCCATGTTGGGCACTGGTCGATGTTGATCCCTTCCATTTGTCCACACGACTCTCGGTGACTGTTACTTTACTTTATCGTTGTATATATTTGTGTATATATCATAGTTTAGTAAACTCTTTATGCACCTAAGTCGTGTTGAGTGTATTTTTTCCTGAACTTCGGATCTCACGCTAATACAAGTGGTTGGAGCTCCATTTTTCTGATACAAAGCTCCAAATCTGTTGCAGCTAAATGATCTGGCTCCCAGCAATCACCAGTAGGGGGAGCTGAGTGCATACATTTTTATTATTGCATTTAATGTATAACCAGTCTGCAGAAAGCTCATAGACTCCCCCTAGTGGTGGCTCCAGGCAGACAGAATTTTATAATTTCATAAGCCTCTTCCTAAACCTTACCTCAACGGATTCAATGCAAATCATAGAGAACAGATGGGGTAGCCAACTGCAACGAAGTCACCAGTATGATGGCATGAACTAGACAGAGAGGCTGGAGTAAAGTGTGAATCGACAATCCCAGCCTAGATAATTCAGCCACCACATTCAAAATTCTAATGCAAAGCCCCAAATCTTCTGCACAGAGCTAAATAATCCGATTTCCAGCAAGCTTCGCTAGGGGGCGCTAAGTGCATACATCTTTACTATTGAGCTCAATATATAAACAGCCTATAGAAAGCTCCCCGCCTCCTCTTAGTGGTGGCTACAGGCAATCAGGTTTTTTGAAGTCTCACAGCATCTTCCTATATCTCCCCACAGCAAACTACAAGCAAATCATGGAGAAAGGATAGGGGTAGCCAACTACAATAAATCACCAATATGGCAGCGTGGACTAGATAGAGAGGCTGGTGTAAAATCTGAATCAACAATCCCAACTTTCATAATCACCAAGTTAGAAATTGTTCTTGATCTTGAACAATCCATGGTCGATTTCATAGGTCATCACTAGAGTTGAGCGAACACCTGGATGTTCGGGTTCGAGAAGTTCGGCCGAACATCCCGGAAATGTTCGGGTTCGGGATCCGAACCCGATCCGAACTTCGTCCCGAACCCGAACCCCATTGAAGTCAATGGGGACCCGAACTTTTCGGCACTAAAACGGCTGTAAAACAGCCCAGGAAAGGGCTAGAGGGCTGCAAAAGGCAGCAACATGTAGGTAAATCCCCTGCAAACAAATGTGGATAGGGAAATTAATTAAAATAAAAATTAAATAAATAAAAATTAACCAAAATCAATTGGAGAGAGGTTCCATAGCAGAGAATCTGGCTTCCCGTCACCCACCACTGGAACAGTCCATTCTCAGATATTTAGGCCTAGCACACAGGCAGAGGAGAGAGGTCCCGTAACAGAGGATCTGGCTTCATGTCAGCAGAGAATCAGTCTGCATGTCATAGCAGAGAATCAGGCTTCACGTCAGCCACCACTGCAACAGTCCATTGTCATAAATTTAGGCCCAGCACCCAGGCAGAGGAGAGAGGTCCCGTAACAGACAATCTGGCTTCATGTCAGCAGAGAATCAGTCTGCATGTCATAGCAGAGAATCAGGCTTCACGTCAGCCACCACTGCAACAGTCCATTGTCATAAATTTAGGCCCAGCACCCAGGCAGAGGAGAGAGGTCCCGTAACAGACAATCTGGCTTCATGTCAGCAGAGAATCAGTCTGCATGTCATAGCAGAGAATGAGGCTTCACGTCACCCACCACTGCAACAGTCCATTGGCATATATTTAGGCCTAGCACACAGGCAGAGCAGAGAGGTCCCGTAACAGACAATCTGGCTTCATGACAGCAGAGAATCAGTCTGCATGTCATAGCAGAGAATGAGGCTTCACGTCAGCCACCACTGCAACAGTCCATTGGCATATATTTAGGCCTAGCACACAGGCAGAGCAGAGAGGTCCCGTAACAGAGGATCTGGCTTCATGTCAGCAGAGAATCAGTCTGCATGTCATAGCAGAGAATCAGGCTTCACGTCAGCCACCACTGCAACAGTCCATTGTCATAAATTTAGGCCCAGCACCCAGGCAGAGGAGAGAGGTCCCGTAACAGACAATCTGGCTTCATGTCAGCAGAGAATCAGTCTGCATGTCATAGCAGAGAATGAGGCTTCACGTCACCCACCACTGCAACAGTCCATTGGCATATATTTAGGCCTAGCACCAGTGGCGTAACTAGAGTTTTATGGGCCCCAGTGCAAACTTTGGAACGGGGCCCCCCCCCCCATTTATACAAAGAAGCGGCAGAATTTCTTACTAAGGGCTCTTTCCCGTGCGGCTAGTCCGCTGCGTGAATGAGAGCCAAGCCCCATTCCGGACAGCAGAGACAGCTCCGTGCCTCTCTGTGACCTTTTTACTACAAAATCACAATGAGATAAAGTTGTCACCGTGATTTTGTAGCAAAACGATCACAGAGAGGCAAAGAGCATTATCAATCATGTTACTGCTCCGTGTCTCTGCTGTCTGGAACGAGGCTTGGCTTTCTTTCACACAGCAGTTTAGCCACACGGGATCCGCTCGTGTTAAAGAGCCCTAAGCCCAATGCATGGCTACACTCACCCAGTCCTAATAAAATCTGGTCCTACCTCATCCAGGGTGTCTCTGGCGTCGGCGTGATGTCCGCTGGATCCAGAACAAGGTTCCTGTGGTGATAGAGAAAAAAAGAATAATCACATAAGGAAGGGATGGTGACTGCCCCTATGAAACTACCAGCAGGGGGCGCTGTGCTGGCCTGGTAGACTGAGCTATGCCAATGTATAGCAGGGTAATTTAGGACATTTCCCCTAAGTGCAACCGCACAGTACTAATGTCTACATTGTGGCCCCTCACAGTACTAATGCCCACCTTGTGGCCTTTCACAGTAATTAAGCCCACCTTGTGGTCCCTTCACAAAAGTTATGTCCTTCTTGTGGCCCCTCACAGCAGTTATGCCTACCTTTGTTCCTGTCACAGTAGTTATGCCCAGATATGTGTCCCTCACAGTAGTTATGCCAAATATGTGCCCCCTAACAGTAGTTATGCCAAATATGTGCCCCCTCACGGTATTTATGCCAGATATGTGCCCCCTCAAAGTAGTTATGCCCAGATATGTTCCCCCTCACAGTGGATATGCCCAGATATGTGCCCGCTCACAGGGGTTTGCCCAGATATGTGCCCGCTCACAGTGGTTATGCCCAGATATGTGCCCCTCACAGTGGATATGGCCAGATATGTTACCCCTCACAGTAGTTATGCCAGATTATGTGCCCCTCACAGTAGTTATGACCAGATATGTGCCCCCCCTACAGTGGTTATGCCAGATTATGTGCCCCTCACATTAAATATGCCCACATATGTGCCGCTCACAGTGGTTATGCTAGATTATGTGCCCCCCTCACAGTAGTTGATATATGTGCCCCCTCATAGTTATGCCTTTATATGTGCCCCCCTCACAGTAGTTATGACATAATAGGTGCCCCCTCAGTAGAGATGCCCACTTTTGTGCCCCCTCACTCTAGTTGTGCCCATCAACCCCCTTCCCCTTTGCCCCCAGTCTGCAGTGTTAGGAAAAGAAAAAAACACATACTTACCCTCTTCCCTGATGTTGCGCTGCCACACTCACATCGCACTGCTGGCTGTGCTGAAGGCAGTTTCCCGGGCCTTCAGAGCTCCTCCCACAGCCAGCAGCGCGATGTGCGGCCAGCAGAGGGAGCTCTAGAGCTCCTGCTTCACTGATGATCTGGATACAGCCCGGCAGTGACAAGAAATGCCGGGCGGACTGTATGTGAGTGAGTGCGCGCGTCCCCCCTCTTCCTCCTCCCCCCCTCTGCGCAAACCTCCCCCACCTTGCTTCATATTAAACATGTAATGGAGCGCCCTGATGGGGGCCCGGCATTGTCACTGTACTTCGTGCTGGGCCCCGTCACAGCGCTTCATTACATGTTAGTACAGCGGGCCCCTCCCCCCGCCGGGCCCGGTCGCAGTCGCACTCCCTGCGACCGCGATCGTTACGCCCCTGCCTAGCACACAGGCAGAGCAGAGAGGTCCCGTAACAGACGATCTGGCTTCATGTCAGCAGAGAATCAGTCTGCATGTCATAGCAGAGAATGAGGCTTCACGTCAGCCACCACTGCAACAGTCCATTGGCATATATTTAGGCCTAGCACACAGGCAGAGGAGAGAGGTCCCGTAACAGACAATCTGGCTTCATGTCAGCAGAGAATCAGTCTGCATGTCATAGCAGAGAATGAGGCTTCACGTCACCCACCACTGCAACAGTCCATTGGCATATATTTAGGCCTAGCACACAGGCAGAGCAGAGAGGTCCCGTAACAGACAATCTGGCTTCATGTCAGCAGAGAATCAGTCTGCATGTCATAGCAGAGAATGAGGCTTCACGTCACCCACCACTGCAACAGTCCATTGGCATATATTTAGGCCTAGCACACAGGCAGAGCAGAGAGGTCCCGTAACAGACGATCTGGCTTCATGTCAGCAGAGAATCAGTCTGCATGTCATAGCAGAGAATGAGGCTTCACGTCACCCACCACTGCAACAGTCCATTGGCATATATTTAGGCCTAGCACACAGGCAGAGCAGAGAGGTCCCGTAACAGACAATCTGGCTTCATGTCAGCAGAGAATCAGTCTGCATGTCATAGCAGAGAATCAGGCTTCACGTCAGCCACCACTGCAACAGTCCATTGTCATAAATTTAGGCCCAGCACCCAGGCAGAGGAGAGAGGTCCCGTAACAGACAATCTGGCTTCATGTCAGCAGAGAATTAGTCTGCATGTCATAGCAGAGAATCAGGCTTCATGTCAGCCACCACTGCAACAGTCCATTGGCATATATTTAGGCCTAGCACACAGGCAGAGGAGAGGTTCATTCAACTTTGGGTAGCCTCGCAATATAATGGTAAAATGAAAATAAAAATAGGATTGAATGAGGAAGTGCCCTGGAGTCCAATAATATATGGTTATGGGGAGGTAGTTAATGTCTAATCTGGACAAGGGACGGACAGGTCCTGTGGGATCCATGCCTGGTTCATTTTTATGAACGTCAGCTTGTCCACATTGGCTGTAGACAGGCGGCTGCGTTTGTCTGTAATGACGCCCCCTGCCGTGCTGAATACACGTTCAGACAAAACGCTGGCTGCCGGGCAGGCCAGCACCTCCAAGGCATAAAAGGCTAGCTCTGGCCACGTGGACAATTTAGAGACCCAGAAGTTGAATGGGGCCGAACCATCAGTCAGTACGTGGAGGGGTGTGCACACGTACTGTTCCACCATGTTAGTGAAATGTTGCCTCCTGCTAACACGTTGCGTATCAGGTGGTGGTGCAGTTAGCTGTGGCGTGTTGACAAAAGTTTTCCACATCTCTGCCATGCTAACCCTGCCCTCAGAGGAGCTGGCCGTGACACAGCTGCCTTGGCGACCTCTTGCTCCTCCTCTGCCTTGGCCTTGGGCTTCCACTTGTTCCCCTGTGACATTTGGGAATGCTCTCAGTAGCGCGTCTACCAACGTGCGCTTGTACTCGCGCATCTTCCTATCACGCTCCAGTGCAGGAAGTATAGTGGGCACATTGTCTTTGTAGCGTGGATCCAGCAGGGTGGCAACCCAGTAGTCCGCACAGGTTAAAATGTGGGCAACTCTGCTGTCGTTGCGCAGGCACTGCAGCATGTAGTCGCTCATGTGTGCCAGGCTGCCCAGGGGTAAGGACAAGCTGTCCTCTGTGGGAGGCGTATCGTCATCGTCCTGCCTTTCCCCCCAGCCACGCACCAGTGATGGACCCGAGCTGCGTTGGGTGCCACCCCGCTGTGACCATGCTTCATCCTCATCCTCCTCCACCTCCTCCTCATCCTCGTCCTCCTCGTCCTCCAGTAGTGGGCCCTGTCTGGCCACATTTGTACCTGGCCTCTGCTGTTGCCAAAAACCTCCCTCTGAGTCACTTCGAAGAGACTGGCCTGAAAGTGCTAAAAATGACCCCTCTTCCTCCTCCTCCTCCTCCTCCTCCTGGGCCACCTCCTCTTCCATCATCGCCCTAAGTGTTTTCTCAAGGAGACATAGAAGTGGTATTGTAACGCTGATAACGGTGTCATCGCCACTGGCCATGTTGGTGGAGTACTCGAAACAGCGCAACAGGGCACACAGGTCTCGCATGGAGGCCCAGTCATTGGTGGTGAAGTGGTGCTGTTCTGTAGTGCGACTGACCCGTGCGTGCTGCAGCTGAAACTCCACTATGGCCTGCTGCTGCTCGCACAGTCTGTCCAGCATGTGCAAGGTGGAGTTCCACCTGGTGGGCACGTCGCATATGAGGCGGTGAGCGGGAAGGCCGAAGTTACGCTGTAGCGCAGACAGGCGAGCAGCAGCAGGATGTGAACGCCGGAAGCGCGAACAGACGGCCCGCACTTTATGCAGCAGCTCTGACATGTCGGGGTAGTTGTGAATGAACTTCTGCACCACCAAATTCAGCACATGCGCCAAGCAAGGGATGTGCGTCAAATTGGCTAGTCCCAGAGCTGCAACGAGATTTCGCCCATTATCACACACCACCAGGCCGGGCTTGAGGCTCACCGGCAGCAACCACTCGTCGGTCTGTTGTTCAATACCCCGCCACAACTCCTGTGCGGTGTGGGGCCTGTCCCCCAAACATATGAGTTTCAGAATGGCCTGCTGACGTTTACCCCGGGCTGTGCTGAAGTTGGTGGTGAAGGTGTGTGGCTGACTGGATGAGCAGGTGGAAGAAGAGGAGGAGGAAGCCGAGAAGGAGGAGGTGGCAACAGGAGGCAAAGAATGTTGCCCTGCGATCCTTCGCGGCGGAAGGACGTGCGCCAAACAGCTCTCCGCCTGGGGCCCAGCTGCCACTACATTTACCCAGTGTGCAGTTAGGGAGATATAGCGTCCCTGGCCGTGCTTACTGGTCCACGTATCTGTGGTTAGGTGGACCTTGCTACAGATGGCGTTGCGCAGTGCACACTTGATTTTATCGGATACTTGGTTGTGCAGGGAAGGCACGGCTCTCTTGGAGAAGTAGTGCCGGCTGGGAACAACATACTGTGGGACAGCAAGCGACATGAGCTGTTTGAAGCTGTCTGTGTCCACCAGCCTAAATGACAGCATTTCATAGGCCAGTAGTTTAGAAATGCTGGCATTCAGGGCCAGGGATCGAGGGTGGCTAGGTGGGAATTTACGCTTTCTATCAAATGTTTGTGAGATGGAGAGCTGAACGCTGGCGTGTGACATGGTTGAGACGCTTGGTGACGGAGGTGGTGGTGGTGGTGTTGGTGGTACATCCCCTGTTTGCTGGGCGGCAGGTGCCAACGTTCCTCCAGAGGCGGAGGAAGAGGCCGAGGCGGCAGCAGCAGAATAGGCCGAGGCGGCAGCAGCAGAAGAGGTAGCAGGGGGAGCCTGAGTGACTTCCTTGGTTTTAAGGTGTTTACTCCACTGCAGTTCATGCTTTGCATGCAGGTGCCTGGTCATGCAGGTTGTGCTCAGGTTCAGAACGTTAATGCCTCGCTTCAGGCTCTGATGGCACAGCGTGCAAACCACTCGGGTCTTGTCGTCAGCACATTGTTTGAAGAAGTGCCATGCCAGGGAACTCCTTGAAGCTGCCTTTGGGGTGCTCGGTCCCAGATGGCGGCGGTCAGTAGCAGGCGGAGTCTCTTGGCGGCGGGTGTTCTGCTTTTGCCCACTGCTCCCTCTTTTGCTACGCTGTTGGCTCGGTCTCACCACTGCCTCTTCCTCCGAACTGTGAAAGTCAGTGGCACGACCTTCGTTCCATGTGGGGTCTAGGACCTCATCGTCCCCTGCATCGTCTTCCACCCAGTCTTGATCCCTGACCTCCTGTTCAGTCTGCACACTGCAGAAAGACGCAGCAGTTGGCACCTGTGTTTCGTCATCATCAGAGACATGCTGAGGTGGTATTCCCATGTCCTCATCATCAGGAAACATAAGTGGTTGTGCGTCAGTGCATTCTATGTCTTTCACCGCTGGGGAAGGGCTAGGTGGATGCCCTTGGGAAACCCTGCCAGCGGAGTCTTCAAACAGCATAAGAGACTGCTGCATAACTTGAGGCTGAGACAGTTTCCCTGGTATGCATGGGGGTGATGTGACAGACTGATGGGGTTGGTTTTCAGGCGCCATCTGTGCGCTTTCTGCAGAAGACTGGGTGGGAGATAATGTGAACGTGCTGGATCCACTGTCGGCCACCCAATTGACTAATGCCTGTACCTGCTCAGGCCTTACCATCCTTAGAACGGCATTGGGCCCCACCATATATCGCTGTAAATTCTGGCGGCTACTGGGACCTGAGGTAGTTGGTACACTAGGACGTGTGGATGTGGCAGAACGGCCACGTCCTCTCCCAGCACCAGAGGGTCCACTAACACCACCACGACCATGTCCACGTCCGCGTCCCTTACTAGATGTTTTTCTCATTGTTATGGTTCACCACAACAACAAATATATTATTTGGCCCAATGTATTGTATTCAAATTCAGCGGGATATAAATTTGAGGCCTAGTATTTAGGCGCTGGGTGACCGGTATGGATTTAGTGACAGAATTAGACTTGGAAATGCACAGAAGCGTGTGTGTGTGAAGTTATTCTGAATGACCCAATGTGCACCTTGAATATTATATACCCTTTTAGGGATAGATTTCAAATAGCTCTGATATAGCAGAAACCACTAAATTATGAAATTGTTAAATTGGGAATTGTATTTCAACCCAGAACAAAAAATGTGCTTTGACGGACACTAAATAACTTTCCCAGCCACAACAGGACAGCGTTAACGAGAGATTTAGCAGGATATAAATTTGAGGCCTAGTATTTAGGCGCTGGGTGACAGGTATGGGTTTAGTGACAGAATTAGACTTAGAAATACACAGTAGCGGGTGTGTGTGAAGTTATTCTGAATGACCCAATGTGCACCTTGAATATTATATACCCTTTTAGGGATAGATTTCAAATAGCTCTGATATAGCAGAAACCACTAAATTATGAAATTGCTAAATTGGGAATTGTATTTCAACCCAGAACAAAAAATGTGCTTTGACGGACACTAAATAACTTTCCCAGCCACAACAGGACAGCGTTAACGAGAGATTTAGCAGGATATAAATTTGAGGCCTAGTATTTAGGCGCTGGGTGACAGGTATGGGTTTAGTGACAGAATTAGACTTAGAAATACACAGTAGCGGGTGTGTGTGAAGTTATTCTGAATGACCCAATGTGCACCTTGAATATTATATACCCTTTTAGGGATAGATTTCAAATAGCTCTGATATAGCAGAAACCACTAAATTATGAAATTGTTAAATTGGGAATTGTATTTAAACCCAGAACAAAAAATGTGCTTTGACGGACACTAAATAACTTTCCCAGCCACAACAGGACAGCGTTAACGAGAGATTTAGCAGGATATAAATTTGAGGCCTAGTATTTAGGCGCTGGGTGACAGGTATGGGTTTAGTGACAGAATTAGACTTAGAAATACACAGTAGCGGGTGTGTGTGAAGTTATTCTGAATGACCCAATGTGCACCTTGAATATTATATACCCTTTTAGGGATAGATTTCAAATAGCTCTGATATAGCAGAAACCACTAAATTATGAAATTGCTAAATTGGGAATTGTATTTCAACCCAGAACAAAAAATGTGCTTTGACGGACACTAAATAACTTTCCCAGCCACAACAGGACAGCGTTAACGAGAGATTTAGCAGGATATAAATTTGAGGCCTAGTATTTAGGCGCTGGGTGACAGGTATGGGTTTAGTGACAGAATTAGACTTGGAAATACACAGTAGCGGGTGTGTGTGAAGTTATTCTGAATGACCCAATGTGCACCTTGAATATTATATACCCTTTTAGGGATAGATTTCAAATAGCTCTGATATAGCAGAAACCACTAAATTATGAAATTGTTAAATTGGGAATTGTATTTAAACCCAGAACAAAAAATGTGCTTTGACGGACACTAAATAACTTTCCCAGCCACAACAGGACAGCGTTAACGAGAGATTTAGCAGGATATAAATTTGAGGCCTAGTATTTAGGCGCTGGGTGACAGGTATGGGTTTAGTGACAGAATTAGACTTGGAAATACACAGTAGCGGGTGTGTGTGAAGTTATTCTGAATGACCCAATGTGCACCTTGAATATTATATACCCTTTTAGGGATAGATTTCAAATAGCTCTGATATAGCAGAAACCACTAAATTATGAAATTGTTAAATTGGGAATTGTATTTAAACCCAGAACAAAAAATGTGCTTTGACGGACACTAAATAACTTTCCCAGCCACAACAGGACAGCGTTAACGAGAGATTTAGCAGGATATAAATTTGAGGCCTAGTATTTAGGCGCTGGGTGACAGGTATGGGTTTAGTGACAGAATTAGACTTAGAAATACACAGTAGCGGGTGTGTGTGAAGTTATTCTGAATGACCCAATGTGCACCTTGAATATTATATACCGTATTTTTCGCCGTATAAGACGCACCGGCGTATAAGACGCACCTAGGTTTTTGGGGAGGAAAATAAGAAAAAAAATATTTTTAACCAAAAGGTGTGCTGTGGGTTTGGAACTAGGTGGTCTGTGGATGGCACTATTACTGGGGATCTGTGGATGACGGACACTGTTATGGGGGGATCTGTGGATGACGGACACTGTTATGGGGGGATCTGTAGATGACGGACACTGTTATGGGGGGATCTGTGGATGACTGACACTGTTATGGGGGGATCTGTGGATGACGGACACTTATGGGGGGATCTGTGGATGACGGACACTGTTATGGGGGGAACTGTGGATGACGGACACTGTTATGGGGGGAACTGTGGATGACGGACACTGTTAGGGGGGAACTGTGGATGACGGACACTGTTAGGGGGGAACTGTGGATGACGGACACTGTTAGGGGGGGATCTGTGGCTTTCACTGTTACAGGGGGATCTGTGGCTGGCACTGTTACAGGGGGGGATCTGTGGATGGCACTGTTATACATGTGTCATCCACAGACCCTCCCAGCCCATAACTGTGCCATCCACAGATCCCCCGCCGCTCCTGTATACTAATATCATATGTCTTATTCAATTAATAGTTTTTAAATATGCCTCTTTATTCCTAAAAGTACCTTAAATCCGAAGCGCTTCAGTACAATGCCGGCAGGCCGGGCAGCCGGCGCGGCGCGTCACTCACTGACGTCACTTGCCTGCGCCGCCTGCTTCATTCATAAAGTAGGCGGCGCAGGCACGTGACATCAGGGAGTTACGCTGCCGCCCGCCCAGCCTGCATACTACTGAAGCGCTAAGGATTTAAGGTACTATTAAGCATAAAGGGGCATATTTAATAACCATTCATTGAATATGACATATTTTATTAGTACACCGGAGCGGCGGGGCGGGCCTTTAGTACAGTGACTGCACCGCCCCGCCGCTATTGCCGGCCCCAGCTCCTCCTCCCAGTCCCTCCCCGAGTCCTCGCTCTCTTTACATCGCTGCCAGCGATGTAAAACTGACTGCATTCGCCGTATAAGACGCAGGGGCATTTCTCCCCCATTTTGGGGGAAGAAAAAGTGCGTCTTATACGGCGAAAAATACGGTACCCTTTTAGGGATAGATTTCAAATAGCTCTGATATAGCAGAAACCACTAAATTATGAAATTGCTAAATTGGGAATTGTATTTCAACCCAGAACAAAAAATGTGCTTTGACGGACACTAAATAACTTTCCCAGCCACAACAGGACAGCGTTAACGAGAGATTTAGCAGGATATAAATTTGAGGCCTAGTATTTAGGCGCTGGGTGACAGGTATGGGTTTAGTGACAGAATTAGACTTGGAAATACACAGTAGCGGGTGTGTGTGAAGTTATTCTGAATGACCCAATGTGCACCTTGAATATTATATACCCTTTTAGGGATAGATTTCAAATAGCTCTGATATAGCAGGAACCACTAAATTATGAAATTGCTAAATTGGGAATTGTACTTCAACCCAGAACAAAAAATGTGCTTTGACGGACACTAAATAACTTTCCCAGCCACAACAGGACAGCGGTAACGAGAGATTTAGCGGGATATAAATTTGAGGCCTAGTATTTAGGCGCTGGGTGACCGGTATGGATTTAGTGACAGAATTAGACTGGGATATGGCCAAAAAATAACCACACTATTGCTGGTTAAATGCACTTGGTGACGGGCGCAGCTTGCCCCTGATTTAGTATATGGCCAAAAAATGAACAGACTATTGCTGGTTAAATGCACTTGGTGTCACAGCTTGACGCACCACACTACTGAGGGTTAAATGCACTTGGTGACGGGCGCAGCTTGCCCCTGATGTAGTATATGGCCAAAAAATGAACAGACTATTGCTGGTTAAATGCACTTGGTGTGACAGCTTCACCCTGATGTAGGCTTTAGCCAAAAAACAACCACACCATTGAGGGTTAAATGCACTTGGTGACAGGCGCAGCTTGCCCCTGATTTAGTATATGGCCAAAAAAATGAACAGACTATTGCTGGTTAAATGCACTTGGTGTGACAGCTTCACCCTGATGTAGGCTTTAGCCAAAAAACAACCACACCATTGAGGGTTAAATGCACTTGGTCGCAGCTTGGATGCACTTGGTCGCAGCACCGCACAAGACACAAAATGGCCGCCGATCACCCCAGAAAAAAGTGACTGACAAACGGTCTGGGCAGCCTAAAAACAGTGAGTGAGCATTTGAATTTCAGCAGCTCAATGATGCACAGCTGCAGATCGATCGATTAATCAAGTCCTTTGGAGGAGTTAATCTGCCTAATCTCGCCCTACTGTCGCATCCGCAACCTCTCCCTACGCTAATCAGAGCAGAGTGACGGGCGGCGCTATGTGACTCCAGCTTAAATAGAGGCTGGGTCACATGGTGCTCTGGCCAATCACAGCCATGCCAATAGTAGGCATGGCTGTGACGGCCTCTTGGGGCAAGTAGTATGACGCTTGTTGATTGGCTGCTTTGCAGCCTTTCAAAAAGCGCCAAGAAAGCGTCACAAAAGCGCCAAGAAAGCGACGAACACCGAACCCGAACCCGGACTTTTACGAAAATGTCCGGGTTCGGGTCCGTGTCACGGACACCCCAAAATTCGGTACGAACCCGAACTATACAGTTCGAGTTCGCTCATCCCTAGTCATCACCTTCTCCAATATAAATCATGGTTGAATTACACTTAATGGCAAAATGCTTGGAAATTTGCGTCATCCCTTGGTGGAGTTGAGAAGAAGTGGTACAGCATCTTTGAAATGTTCCCAAAAAAGTTTAGAATTTTACTTGCACTACCGTTTTAGACCTCTGGGGGTGCTGTTAAAAATAACCATACCTATGATCACTCTACAGCACCTTCTAGTGGCAGAAATATTCACTGCAGTAAGTTCTATAGAAAAACTCAAAAAAGGCTACAGCTCCACTACCCACTTATAGACAAGCACCCCAGTGTCCATCACATACCACACCCATATCACGGTGACAAGAACACCAAATATTTCACACAGAG
Organism: Bufo gargarizans; assembly: GCF_014858855.1. NCBI lineage: Eukaryota > Metazoa > Chordata > Amphibia > Anura > Bufonidae > Bufo > Bufo gargarizans. Next base: position 47,819,919 of record NC_058080.1, read on the forward strand.
ATAGATCTCCATGTATTTATATGATATCAGCAACCCCCCCAGCTACTACTAACTTTCACCTGGAGTTTGATTATTTAATAAAAAAATAAAGTCCCCTATTGCTACTCCCCTTGGGTAGAGGGTGGCCTCAGAACAGATCTGGTGATTTAACAGACAAGGTGACTGCCTTCCAGCAGCCAAAAGCTTCTGATGCATAAAGACTCACAAATAACTACTCATCAAAAATCTGTACTCTCCTCCACCCTGTCAGGACTAAGAAGCCGTCCCGCTAGCTTTTATTACCGTGTCGGCCATTAAAGGTCACTTTTTGGAGTCCTAATTATCCATTGCAGAGACAATTGAACGCGGGTCAGTGACTTCTAACTAGTTAAATTGCTTAGTCTCCGAATAATATGCTTTCTCAATTGTTATAACAATGCCCATCATTACCCGTGCCACGTGGAGATGCTGCTCCGGCACAAGGATAAAAAACAACACGTGGAGAATTAACAACGCAACATAAAACTTTGATATTAGCTTGGCTGAGAAGAGATCCAATCATCATTCTACAAACTGCAATGACCGTGGTGTGGAAAAGGGTTTTCAACTGCAGGAATTCTTCCTTGTCCATCTCCATAATCACCAGTCAAAAACATTCAAGAAAATTCCATAATCTGTATCAGATAAGACACCAAACTCCATAGTCATCTGGTCCTACGTATATCTACCCTGGCCAGGGCATATCGTCGTTCTGTTTCCTCCCATAGTACCCATGGCACATGTCCTATCTTCCCTTCCTAACTACCCGTAACAAGGGACTGATGGAAAAGAAACCAGAGGGATTCTTCCTTGCCCTTCTCTATAATCACCAGTCAAAAACATTCAAGAAAATTCAACAATAAGATAAGATTCAGTTTCAAGAGTCATAGCTAGGATTGAGTTTATTTTCCAAGTTCTTGGCCAAGATAGTCCAAAAGTCCAGCACTTGTGTCAAGAAGTTCCAGATCGTTCTCAGAGTTCTAGCTAGACTTTCTTAAGATTGTGTTTGATGTTCTAGTGTTCTCTACCCTGACCAAAGTATATCTGCTTGCTGTTGCCTCTAGTCAAGGCACATGCCTTAACAATCCTCTCTAACTACTAGTTGCGAACACTATCTTATGCCAATACTGGGCTTTAGGAAGAAGTACATGACACCAGTATTATAAATTACACATGGTACATGGAGGTTCTGTTACAGGTTTTCTTTTAGTGCCCAGGAGCATTTACTTTAGAGCCCAAATGCTTGTCTGTTGACACTGACATAACTGAAACCAAAGCTCAGATGAGTTCAAACTTTTTATGACCAGCCTCTCGACTTCCCCCGCTATACATTCTTCATATCTTGTAAAACAGGAAGAATGTAGCAGAGTGCGAGCAGTAAGGACCAGCCACTAGCTCCAGATGAGCTCTTCATGGTCTTGGCCTTTGACTAATGTTATATTGGGTTTCATGATGGTGGTACTGCCAGAAAAGGAGGTCTCATGACCTTTGTACACATTAGATAAATGTTGACCAAGCTCACTGATTTTGGCAGGACTAACCGACCACCTAATGTGTATGGTGACCTCCCAACTCTTCCCTAGGGATCTGTCAAGATGAATTCAATCCCCAATCCATTAATTTTCAAAGGAGATAAGCTGGCACCAGAAATGCCTGGTAGCAGATTTCTCCTCTTAAGTTGTTAAAAACACATACAGACTTGGCCGAATCCAGCATGCATGTGTATAGAGGAGTCGGGAAGAACAGCCAACAGCTACTGAAGACGTAAGGACACATTTAAAGGGTCACATAGATGAGAAGACCTTCCTTCATTAAGAATTGAGGGTCAAATAGTGGACCCTGTTGATGGTGGAAGAGGAACTGATGGTTTAGGAGAACTGTGGAACACAATTGTGTGGTGTTCATGTTCTGAGCTCCTACAGATGATGCTCATAGAGGAATGCGGTCCAACTTTTCCTTCCACTTTAAATACTAAGTACCGTCTGGAAATTGAGAAGAAAGGTCTGTGACCCTCAAATCTACAGAAGAATATTCCTCTGCCTCCCCCTTCATCCTATTTCTTATGCTTTTTCTTCACTTTCTGTGTCTGTCAAGCTTTCTCCGTCACGGCCCCTTACTCTCTTTTGTCTGCCGTGCTTTGCGTCACAATTAGGGATGAGCGAACTCGAACTGTATAGTTCGGGTTCGTACCGAATTTTGGGGTGTCCGTGACACGGACCCGAACCCGGACATTTTCGTAAAAGTCCGGGTTCGGGTTCGGTGTTCGTCGCTTTCTTGGCGCTTTTGTGACGCTTTCTTGGCGCTTTTTGAAAGGCTGCAAAGCAGCCAATCAACAAGCGTCATACTACTTGCCCCAAGAGGCCATCACAGCCATGCCTACTATTGGCATGGCTGTGATTGGCCAGAGCACCATGTGACCCAGCCTCTATTTAAGCTGGAGTCACATAGCGCCGCCCGTCACTCTGCTCTGATTAGCGTAGGGAGAGGTTGCGGCTGCGACAGTAGGGCGAGATTAGGCAGATTAACTCCTCCAAAGGACTTGATTAACTGATCGATCTGCAGCTGTGGATCATTGAGCTGCTGATCCTCAATTGCTCACTGTTTTTAGGCTGCACAGACCGTTTGTCAGTCTCATTTTTCTGGGGTGATCGGCGGCCATTTTGTGTCTTGTGGTGCGCCAGCACAAGCTGCGACCAAGTGCATTTAACCCTCAATGGTGTGGTTGTTTTTTGGCTAAAGCCTACATCAGGGTGAAGCTGTCACACCAAGTGCATTTAACCAGCAATAGTCTGTTCATTTTTTGGCCATATACAAAATCAGGGGCAAGCTGCGCCTGTCACCAAGTGCATTTAACCCTCAATGGTGTGGTTGTTTTTTGGCTAAAGCCTACATCAGGGTGAAGCTGTCACACCAAGTGCATTTAACCAGCAATAGTCTGTTCATTTTTTGGCCATATACAAAATCAGGGGCAAGCTGCGCCTGTCACCAAGTGCATTTAACCCTCAATGGTGTGGTTGTTTTTTGGCTAAAGCCTACATCAGGGTGAAGCTGTCACACCAAGTGCATTTAACCAGCAATAGTCTGTTCATTTTTTGGCCATATACAAAATCAGGGGCAAGCTGCGCCTGTCACCAAGTGCATTTAACCCTCAATGGTGTGGTTGTTTTTTGGCTAAAGCCTACATCAGGGTGAAGCTGTCACACTAAGTGCATTTAACCAGCAATAGTCTGTTCATTTTTTGGCCATATACAAAATCAGGGGCAAGCTGCGCCTGTCACCAAGTGCATTTAACCCTCAATGGTGTGGTTGTTTTTTGGCTAAAGCCTACATCAGGGTGAAGCTGTCACACCAAGTGCATTTAACCAGCAATAGTCTGTTCATTTTTTGGCCATATACAAAATCAGGGGCAAGCTGCGCCTGTCACCAAGTGCATTTAACCCTCAATGGTGTGGTTGTTTTTTGGCTAAAGCCTACATCAGGGTGAAGCTGTCACACCAAGTGCATTTAACCAGCAATAGTCTGTTCATTTTTTGGCCATATACAAAATCAGGGGCAAGCTGCGCCTGTCACCAAGTGCATTTAACCCTCAATGGTGTGGTTGTTTTTTGGCTAAAGCCTACATCAGGGTGAAGCTGTCACACCAAGTGCATTTAACCAGCAATAGTCTGTTCATTTTTTGGCCATATACAAAATCAGGGGCAAGCTGCGCCTGTCACCAAGTGCATTTAACCCTCAATGGTGTGGTTGTTTTTTGGCTAAAGCCTACATCAGGGTGAAGCTGTCACACCAAGTGCATTTAACCAGCAATAGTCTGTTTATTTTTTGGCCATATCCCAGTCTAATTCTGTCACTAAATCCATACCGGTCACCCAGCGCCTAAATACTAGGCCTCAAATTTATATCCAGCTAAATCTGTCCCTAGTGCTGTAGCTGGGCGAGTTATTTAGTGTCCGTTCAAGCACATTTCTTGTTCTGGGTTGAAATACAATTCCCAATTTAGCAATTTCATAATTTAGTGGTTCCTGCTATATCAGAGCTATTTGAAATCTATCCCAAAAAGGGTATATAATATTGAAGGTGCACATTGGGTCATTCAGAATAACTTCACAAACACCCGCTACTGTGTATTTCCAAGTCTAATTCTGTCACTAAACCCATACCGGTGACCCAGCGCCTAAATACTAGGCCTCAAATTTAAATCCCTCTAAATCTCTCGTTACCCACCGCTGTACTGTTGTTGCTGGGCAAGATATTTAGTGTCCGTCAAAGCACATTTTTTGTTCTGGGTTGAAGTACAATTCCCAATTTAGCAATTTCATAATTTAGTGGTTTCTGCTATATCAGAGCTATTTGAAATCTATCCCTAAAAGGGTATATAATATTGAAGGTGCACATAGGGTCATTCAGAATAACTTCACACACACGCTTCTGTGCATTTCCAAGTCTAATTCTGTCACTAAACCCATACCTGTCACCCAGCGCCTAAATACTAGGCCTCAAATTTAAATCCCTCTAAATCTCTCGTTACCGCTGTCCTGTTGTAGCTGGGAAAGTTATTTAGTGCCCGTCAAAGCACATTTTTTGTTCTGGGTTGAAGTACAATTCCCAATTTAGCAATTTCATAATTTAGTGGTTCCTGCTATATCAGAGCTATTTGAAATCTATCCCAAAAAGGGTATATAATATTCAAGGTGCACATTGGGTCATTCAGAATAACTTCACACACACGCTTCTGTGCATTTCCAAGTCTAATTCTGTCACTAAATCCATACCGGTCACCCAGCGCCTAAATACTAGGCCTCAAATTTATATCCCGCTGAATTTGAATACAATACATTGGGCCAAATAATATATTTGTTGTTGTGGTGAACCATAACAATGAGAAAAACATCTAGTAAGGGACGCGGACGTGGACATGGTCGTGGTGGTGTTAGTGGACCCTCTGGTGCTGGGAGAGGACGTGGCCGTTCTGCCACATCCACACGTCCTAGTGTACCAACTACCTCAGGTCCCAGTAGCCGCCAGAATTTACAGCGATATATGGTGGGGCCCAATGCCGTTCTAAGGATGGTAAGGCCTGAGCAGGTACAGGCATTAGTCAATTGGGTGGCCGACAGTGGATCCAGCACGTTCACATTATCTCCCACCCAGTCTTCTGCAGAAAGCGCACAGATGGCGCCTGAAAACCAACCCCATCAGTCTGTCACATCACCCCCATGCATACCAGGGAAACTGTCTCAGCCTCAAGTTATGCAGCAGTCTCTTATGCTGTTTGAAGACTCCGCTGGCAGGGTTTCCCAAGGGCATCCACCTAGCCCTTCCCCAGCGGTGAAAGACATAGAATGCACGGCAGGGGGCGTCATTACAGACAAACGCAGCCGCCTGTCTACAGCCAATGTGGACAAGCTGACGTTCATAAAAATGAACCAGGCATGGATCCCACAGGACCTGTCCGTCCCTTGTCCAGATTAGACATTAACTACCTCCCCATAACCATATATTATTGGACTCCAGGGCACTTCCTCATTCAATCCTATTTTTATTTTCATTTTACCATTATATTGCGATGCTACCCAAAGTTGAATGAACCTCTCCTCTGCCTGTGTGCTAGGCCTAAATATATGCCAATGGACTGTTGCAGTGGTGGCTGACGTGAAGCCTGATTCTCTGCTATGACATGCAGACTAATTCTCTGCTGACATGAAGCCAGATTGTCTGTTACGGGACCTCTCTCCTCTGCCTGGGTGCTGGGCCTAAATTTATGACAATGGACTGTTGCAGTGGTGGCTGACGTGAAGCCTCATTCTCTGCTATGACATGCAGACTGATTCTCTGCTGACATGAAGCCAGATTGTCTGTTACGGGACCTCTCTCCTCTGCCTGTGTGCTAGGCCTAAATATATGCCAATGGACTGTTGCAGTGGTGGCTGACGTGAAGCCTGATTCTCTGCTATGACATGCAGACTGATTCTCTGCTGTCATGAAGCCAGATTGTCTGTTACGGGACCTCTCTGCTCTGCCTGTGTGCTAGGCCTAAATATATGCCAATGGACTGTTGCAGTGGTGGGTGACGTGAAGCCTCATTCTCTGCTATGACATGCAGACTGATTCTCTGCTGACATGAAGCCAGATTGTCTGTTACGGGACCTCTCTCCTCTGCCTGGGTGCTGGGCCTAAATATATGCCAATGGACTGTTGCAGTGGTGGCTGACGTGAAGCCTCATTCTCTGCTATGACATGCAGACTAATTCTCTGCTGACATGAAGACAGATTCTCTGTTACGGGACCTCTCTCCTCTGCCTGGGTGCCGGGGCCTAAATATCTGAGAATGGACTGTTCCAGTGGTGGGTGACGGGAAGCCAGATTCTCTGCTATGGAACCTCTCTCCAATTGATTTTGGTTAATTTTTATTTATTTAATTTTTATTTTAATTCATTTCCCTATCCACATTTGTTTGCAGGGGATTTACCTACATGTTGCTGCCTTTTGCAGCCCTCTAGCTCTTTCCTGGGCTGTTTTACAGCCTTTTTAGTGCCGAAAAGTTCGGGTCCCCATTGACTTCAATGGGGTTCGGGTTCGGGACGAAGTTCGGATCGGGTTCGGATCCCGAACCCGAACATTTCCGGGATGTTCGGCCGAACTTCTCGAACCCGAACATCCAGGTGTTCGCTCAACTCTAGTCACAATGTCTCAGCTCTTCCCTTTAGGATAAGATTTATTTCATCCACACTCCATTAGGACTTCAATAAGACACGGACACCAGAAAGTGCACAAAGTCACCAGTCACAGGCTGTGGCCATGTTGATCAACCTAAAGGGTTCCTTATTGTTACAATGAGTTATCCTCTGTCCACTGGATGGGTGGGGTGTGACTTCTGGGACCTCCAATGACCCCAGAGATACTGCCACCCAAAGATAGTCAAAGGCCATACTCGGCACTCCCATAGATGAAGAGTGGGGCGGCAGTTTGCATGTTCAACCTGCTTGTGAGTTTATTCTTGGATAAGGGGGGTCTTGAGCTGGGGATGTCCATGGGTGACCTACATTCTCTTGCCAGAATGATTGACTATGGTACATTTAGTAAAAATATTCAAAGTAGCCCTAAAGATCCAACCACACTCCATGTACCAGTAAGGTCTCCACATGGTACCAGTATGTGCCTGGGATCTCCATCTCCTTCTCTTGCACCTCACAGGACAGATGGACGTTCAAGCAGAAATTCTTATTCTTAACTGTGAAAAGAGGGACCAAAAGAAATCTAGACCTTCTATTTATAGTAACAGCTCTGGATGTGTAACTCATATTCATTTATGAGTGGTACAAATGCATGGCAAGAGCTCTGAATGGGTAACTTATATTTTAGCAAAAGCCCTGGATGTGTACATCGTATTAACTGTAAAATTCATTATAACAGCTCTGGATGTGTAATTCATGTTCTTTATAAAGAGCACTGAAATTGTAGCACAGCCAGTATAAGAGCCCTGGATGTGTTATTCATATTCACTGTAAGAGCACTGGATGTGTAATTATAATCACTGTTAGGGTACTTTCACACTAGCGTTTTTCTTTTCCGGCATAGGGTTCCGTCCTAGGGGCTCTATACCGGAAAATAACTGATCAGGCATATCCCCAGGCATTCTGAATGGAGAGCAATCCGTTCAGGATGCATCAGGATGTCTTCAGTTCAGTCACTGTACGGCGTTTTGGACGGAGGAAATACAGGCACATGCTGCGGTATTATCTCCGTCCAAAATTCCGGATCAGTTGCCGGAATGCCGGATCCGGAATTAATTTACATTGAAATGTATTAGTGCATAAAAAATACCGCAATGCCGGATCAGTCCTTCCGGTCTGCGCAGACCGGAATAAAAAAAATAAATATATATAATGGATCCGTTTCTCTGGACTACATCCGGAGAGACGGATCCGTTTTTGCAATGCATTTGTAAGACGGATCCGTCTACAATTGCTGTCTGTTTGCATGCAGATTGTCGGCGACGGAACTGCTTGCCGGATCACTCTGCCACAAGTGTGAAAGTACCCTAAGAGCCCTGGATGTGTAAATCATATTCACCGGAAGAGCCCTGGATGTGTAATGCATGTTAGTAACACAGTAATATAGTCTATAAGGCTGAAAAAAGACATCTGTCCATCCAGTTCAGCCTGTTATTCTGCAAGTAGAGCCAGAGGGCTCCGTTAGAGCTCTGGATTTGTAAATCATATTCACTGTAATAGCTCTGGATGTGTAGTGCATGTTCTGTGTTAGAGCTCTGGATGTATAACTATAATCATTGTAAGAGCCCTCGATGTGTAAGTCATATTCACTGTAAGAGCTCTGGATGTGTAATTCATGTTTTCTGTAAGGGTTTCTTTATAGGCAGCAGGTTTTGTTGCAGAAAATTTCTGTGACTGAAATTAATGGAGTTGTTTTGGCAGCCGTCATATATACTGTGCCGAATTATGCCGTGGTTGTCCACTTCAGAAGACGAGAATCCCCTCGTGGATTAGGTCTATTTAACTAAGCTGTCTGCTCGCGGCTTCCAGTGGCGGCTCTCCGATTTTAATGAAATGGGAGGCAGACACCACATGGCACTTGGCAGTGCCCGATCCAAAATTCTGGGGTAAAAATCTGCTGTGTTAATGGCCCCTTAGAGCCCTGGATGTGTAACACAGTCACTATAAGTGCCCTGGATGTGTAACACAGTCACTATGAGTGCCCTGGATGTGTAACACAGTCACTATAAGTGCCCTGGATGTGTAACACAGTCACTATAAGTGTGATGGATGTGTAACACAGTCACTATAAAAGCTCTGGATGTGTAACACAGTCACTATAAGCGCAATGGATGTGTAGCACAGTCACTATGAAAGCTCTGGATGTGTAACACAGTCACTATGAAAGCTCTGGATGTGTAACACAGTCACTATAAGTGTGATGGATGTGTAACACAGTCACTATGAAAGCTCTGGATGTGTAACACATTCACTATAAGTCCTCTTGATGTGCAACACATTCACTATAAGTGCCCTGGATGTGTAACACATTCACTATAAGAGCCCTGGATGTGTAACACAGTCACTATAAGAGCCCTGGATGTGTAGCACAGTCACTATAAGAGCCCAGGATGTGTAACACATTCACTATAAGTGCGATGGATGTATAACACAGTCACTATAAAAGCTCTGGATGTGTAACACAGTCACTATAAGTGCGATGATGTATAACACAGTCACTATAAAAGCTCTGGATGTGTAACACAGTCACTATAAGAGCCCTGGATGTGTAACACAGTCACTATAAGTGTTCTGGACGTGTAACACATTTACTATAAGTGCTCTGAATGTGTAACACAGTCACTATAAGAGCTCTGGATGTGTAACACAGTCACTATAAGAGCCCAGGATGTGTAACACAGTCACTATAAGTGCTCTGAATGTGTAACACAGTCACTATAAGACCTCTGGATGTGTAACACAGTCACTATAAGACCTCTGGATGTGTAACACAGTCACTATAAGAGCCCAGGATGTGTAACACAGTCACTATAAGTGTTCTGGATGTGTAACACATTTACTATAAGTGCTCTGAATGTGTAACACAGTCACTATAAGAGCCCAGGATGTGTAACACAGTCACTATAAGAGCCCAGGATGTGTAACAGTCACTATAAGAGCCCAGGATGTGTAACACAGTCACTATAAGAGCTCTGGATGTGTAACACAGTCACTATAAGACCTCTGGATGTGTAACACATTCACTATAAGACCTCTGGATGTGTAACACAGTCACTATAAGGGCCCAGGATGTGTAACACAGTCACTATAAGAGCTCTGGATGTGTAGCACAGTCACTATAAGAGCCCAGGATGTGTAACACAGTCACTATAAGAGCTCTGGATGTGTAGCACAGTCACCATAAGTGATCTGGATATGTAGCACAGTCACTATAAGAGCTCTGGATGTGTAGCACAGTCACTATAAAAGCCGTGGATGTGTAACACAGTCACTATAAGTGCGCTGGATGTGTAGCACAGTCACTATAAGAGCCCAGGATGTGTAACACAGTCACTATAAAAGCCCTGGATGTGTAACACAGTCTTTATATGTGCTGCTGGCGCTGTAATCTCAACCTGTGACTGCTGACTGGTATCGCGCCCCATTACTTGGAGTTTGGAGACCTTACACACTGGGATGAGGGGGGGGGGGGGGGGGTTCTGGTCTAACTGGTGTGGACTGGGACTGATTGGTCCTTGGTTGCTGATGAGCTGCTCTCCAGCCTCATCCTTCCAGCACCGGGACCTTCTGAGCCGACAGCCGGACACACAGCACAGAAATCTGCGGACCCTAATCCTTCCGCAGCCTGCTGGAGGCTGGCAGTGTGTACTGACACAAACACACTAGGATTATGTGCTTTACACTTGGTGTAGTTATACAATGCTGTTAACCCTGTGTGCAGCATGCGGCGTCTAATAAATGCACCACACTAATGACATCTGCCTGTAATGATACGTGTATCTAAGCCTCTGGTATGTGATGGCGTCTACTGAGCCACTGTATCTAAATCCAGTGTGATACTGCCTGCTGAGCTGCTGTATGTAAGGATCTCACATGTGATACATCCTCGGAGAACCACACCTTACCACATTCATTGTCATGTATCTAAGCCACCAGTGTATGATACTCACCAGTGAGGTATATCTAAGCCGATCATGTGTGATACTGTCCACTCAGCCAGTGTATCTAATCCAGTCATGTGTGATACTGTCTACTGAGATAATGTATCTAAGCCTATCATGTGTAATAGTGTCCACAGAGCCAGTGTATCTAAGCCTATCATGTTTGATACTTTCCTCAGAGCCAGTGTATCTAAGCCAGCCATGCGTAACACTATTAACTGAGATGATGGATCTAATCCTTTCATGTGTGATACTGACCAGTGTATCCAATCCTTTCATGTGTGATACTGGCCAGTGTATCCAATCCTTGCATGTGTGATACTGACCGGTGTATCCAATCCTTGCATGTGTGATACTGACCAGTGTATCCAATCCTTGCATGTGTGATACTGACCAGTGTATCCAATCCTTGCATGTGTGATACTGACCAGTGTATCCAATCCTTGCATGTGTGATACTGACCAGTGTATCCAATCCTTGCATGTGTGATACTGACCAGTGTATCCAATCCTTGCATGTGTGATACTGACCAGTGTATCCAATCCTTTTATGTGTGATACTGACCGGTGTATCCAATCCTTGCATGTGTGATACTGACCGGTGTATCCAATCTTTTAGTGTGTGATGATGACCAATGTATCTAGGAAGATAAGGGGTTAACAGTGGTGGTCTAAGCAGGAACGTTTTATGAGATCTGAATAGCTGCAGAACTCTGACACACAGCACCAAACCCTCTGCTTCACTCACACAACCATCCAGGTGAATAACAAAAAAATGTGTCCGCCTTCGGCTACCACTAGAGGGAGCTCACTGTATAGGGCTCCCATTGTGCTCCATAGTAAACCAGTACGCTGTTTTCCGAGCTGCCGATTGCGGAAACGCTCATTAGTACCAGAGGACCGGGAAGCGGTGAAGGCTCTGTACTCACCGCTTCCTGGTCCTCGGCTGTGCTGAGTGCCGGTTCACAGCACAGCCCGCGTCGGGATGAAGACAATCACGCTGGAGGTGAGGAGCGGCGGCGTCCAGGAGCAGGAGAGGTAAGTGTTTTTTTAAAATTTTATGTGCTCTGTGGCATGGGGGGCCGATATGGGGGCTGATGAGAGGAATAGCGCTCATATTTGAGGTCTGATTGGGGGTCATTAACATTGGGGTCTGAGCTGAGGTCTGATTGGGGTCTTATTAGCATTGGGGGTCTGATTGGGGCTGTGAGCTGAGGTCTGATTAACATTGGGAGTCTGACTGGTGGTCTGACCTGAGGTCTAATGAAAAATATATTTTTCTTATTGTCCTCCTCTAAAACCTAGGTGCGTCTTATAGGGTGAAAAATGCGGTATATCATGCACAATGCCCCTGTGGTAAAATGTATTGAGTCCGAGAAAATGTAAGAGAAATAGACAAAGCGAAGGATGAACCAGAGGTTAGGAATTCAGAAACAATTCCCAAACATCTACCATAAAAGTAATCCAAATCTAATGAGATGTAAGGGCATTGACATGGTCCGGAGGGGGAGACAAAGGGAAAAAGTAGGTGGATATTCATGTTAGGAAGCACCGCTCCTAAGGGGTTAAATGAACATTTGGCATATAGTGCCTTTCTGTAGTCGTGGGTATTGTTAAAATGGGGGGTTGTGAAAGTATTCTTTTACTATTGAATGTTGTTTTTATTGGCTTTTAATTTTTTATTTGCTCATTTGCAGAATCGAGAAGATGCTGTAGAAAGGGTAAATAAGGACAGCGATCTCTGAGACGTATGCTGCTAAACAACGGCACGGTCATCATCCAGAAGGTATCACCAAGGAGAAATATGACTCAACTATTCAAGTGTTATATAAAGAAGAAAGGGAAAAAGAATAAAAGATTTTAAAAAAACTGCGGCTCTCCAGCTGTTGTAAGACTACAATTCCCATAATTCCCAGACAGCCTACAGCTATCAGCCTACAGCAGGGCATGGTGGGAGTTGTAGTTTTGCAACAGCTGGAGAGCCGCAGGTTGCCCATCCCTGCAATATGGGTTGGCACTTCGGACATCACTGATTTTTAGATATTGATATTGGATTGTATTTTGCCACTATGTATATTTTATATTCCAGCTCTCATCACTGATTGATATTATATATGCACCGTATAAAGCAGATATAGATAACAGCACGGGGTAACAATACTTTGGGTAATTCACATACTGCACCTCGGTTGTTAGATCATCAAGGGTCTTAGGCTGGTTTCACACGGGCGTTGCGGAAAAATGTGCGGGTGCGTTGCGGAAACACCCGCGATTTTTCCGCGCGAGTGCAAAACATTGTAATGCGTTTTGCACTCGCGTGAGAAAAATCGCGCATGTTTGGTACCCAAACCCGAACTTCTTCACAGAAGTTCGGGCTTGGGATTGATGTTCTGAAGATTGTATTATTTTCCCTTATAACATGGTTATAAGGGAAAATAATAGCATTCTGAATACAGAATGCTTAGTATAATAGTGCTGGAAGGGTTAAAAATAATAAAAAAGTTAACTCACCTTATCCCCATGATCGTGTAGATCCCGGTCTGTTCTTTAGCTGTGGACTGAATGACCTTTGGTGATGTCAGATCACATGCTCCAATCACATGGTCCATCACCATGGTGATGGAGCATGTGATCTGACATCACCACAGGTCCTTTAGCCACAGCTAAAGAACAGGCCGACCGGGAACTAGGCGATCATGGGGATAAGGTGAGTTAACTTTTTTTATTTTTTTTAACCCTCCCAGCACTATTATACTAAGCATTCTGTATTCAGAATGCTATTATTTTCCCTTATAACCATGTTATAAGGGAAAATAATACAGTGAATAGACTGTCACCTAGAGCCCATGTGTGGAAATCGCACCGCATCCGCACTTGCTTGCGGATGCTTGCGATTTTCACGCAACCCCATTCATTTCTATGGGGCCTGCGTTACGTGAAAAACGCTGAATATAGAACATGCTGCGATTTTCACGCAACGCATAAGTGATGCGTGAAAATCACCGCTCATGTGAACAGCCCCATAGAAATGAATGGGTCAGGATTCAGTGCGGGTGCAATGCGTTCAACTCACGCATCGCACCCGCGCGGAAATCTCGCCCGTGTGAAAGGGGCCTTACTCTTATTTTATCTCACTGTTCTATGTAAAGTATTAATACATAGTGATCATGCCCCATAGTCCTTCCCTATTATAATATATGTAGGAATAGAGAAGTATGGTTTAGATGTAGCTCCATTCAATTGATCACCTCGGTCACGTGCGCGTGGCAATCGGCTCAGCCGCAGGGCTTTCGCTCGTTGCCAAGAAGAACGGATGCTGGTGACGTCAGGTTGGTTTCCCTTGCTGGCGTCAGGCGGAAGTGACTCGTAAGATGAAGACCGAAGCACATTATAGTCACATGTTAGGGTTCATATCCCTCTATTGGCTGACTGACCACGTAAAATGTATCCCAGCATTCCCCTGAGCCTCTCCTCCTGAAAAAGCATTACGCGAAAACGCGCGTTGAGGGGGCACGACATCTTCATCTTTCTTTTGCTATGTTACTACACGATTCCGGATGTGTTCAGAGTGCGTTCAGGGAAACTCGCGCCATTTTGCAAGCAAGTTCAGTCAGTTTTGTCTGCGATTGCGTTCAGTTGTTAAGTTTTTAACCGCGCGGGTGCAAAGCGTTTTGATGCGTTTTTCACGCGCGTGATAAAAAAACTAAAGGTTCACAAACAACATCTCCTAGCAACCATCAGTGAAAAACGCATCACACCCGCACTTGCTTCCGGATGCAATACGTTTTTCACCGAAGCCCCATTCACTTCTATGGGGTCAGGGCTGCGTGAAAATCACAGAATACAGAACATGTTGCGTTTTTCACGCAACCGAGAACTGATGAGTAAAAAAAAAACGCTCATGTCCACAGACCTATTGAAATAAATTGGTCAGGATTCAGTGCGGGTGCTATGCGTTCACGTCACGCATAGCAATATTACAGGTTTTTCCCGGTCTTATCCGCTGTATGGTTTAGTATAAGTTAGGTCCAAGGGAGTAGGTGCAATCATTGGTATAATGAAATGGTATCATCCAGAGTGTTATATTGAACGTTAAAGATGGTGTTTTATAATTGATTCCCCTGCTGTTAATATAAAATGTATGTTTAATATTGTATTACTAAAAGAGGATTATGTTTAAAAGGGAACATAGTTGTTATTTAATTGGTATAATAACTTAATTTGAGTAGTTCAGTAAGGTCATGGTGTTACTGTATAGTGGATAAAAATATTCTATTGAAAAGCCATATTTTGCCATTTTTTTGAAGAATGAATTCTGGACTGCATAACCATGGAATGTGTGATAAATCTCCCACTACCCAAGTGTTCACAACTGAAATAATGGGGTTAGGTAACATTTTTACAGCGCCCTCTATGAACGAAAATATAAATTGTATAATACTGCCCATATGTACAAGAATATAACTACTATAATACTGCTCCTATGTACAAGAATATAACTACTATAATATTGCCCATATGTACAAGAATATAACTACTATAATACTGCTCCTATGTACAAGAATATATCTACTATAATACTGCTCCTATGTACAAGAATATAACTACTATAATACTACTTTCTATGTACAAGAATATAACTACTATAATACTGCTCCTATGTACAAGAATATAACTACTATAATACTGCTCCTATGTACAAGAATATAACTACTATAATACTGCTCCTATGTACAAGAATATAACTACTATAATACTGCATCCTATGTACAAGAATATAACTACTATAATACTGCTCCTATGTACAAGAATATATCTACTATAATAATGCCTCCTATGTACAAGAATATAACTACTATAATACTGCTCCTATGTACAAGAATATAACTACTATAATACTGCCCATATGTACAAGAATATAACTACTATAATACTGCCCATATGTACAAGAATATAACTACTATAGTGATGCTAGAACTAAGCTTAAGAACTTACTAAATGTTACATCAGCCAAACTGCTCTTACGCTCTAGATTTAAATCGTACGCTCATGGCGATAAGGGGAACAAACTTATGGCAGCGCTGGTTAAAAAACAACATTCTGATTCTTTTATCTCTGCTATCAAAGATGCTAAAGGAACTCACCTGAAGTCCACCCCTGACATTGCGATGGCCTTTAGCACCTTTTATACGGAGCTCTACAATCTTCCACCCCCCTCGAATCAGTCGCTCAATACCCTCACGGACGCCACGGAAAAATTTCTTTCCTCCCTACATCTCCCTAATATCACCCAATCCCAGTCAACTCAACTAGTAGCCCCAATAACAGATGCTGAAGCGCGGAAAGTACTGGCCTCTATTCCTTCAGGGAAGAGCCCTGGACCTGATGGCTTCTCCATTACGTACTATAAAAATTTTCAAGAGGTCCTAGTCCCCCACTTCCGCTCCATGTGTAACCACCTACTGAACGGTGGCCACCTCCCCCCCCAATCGCTTTCGGCCCACATTACGATTATTCATAAAGAGAACAAAGATCCTCTAAATTGTGGTAGTTATCGCCCAATCTCCCTCCTTAACACGGACGTAAAGTGGTGGGCTAAGATATTGGCTCAGCGAATTCAGCGGATTCTCCCCGATATCATCCATAGGGAGCAGGTTGGGTTTGTCTCTGGTAGACAGGGGAACGAAAATACCGTCCGCCTCCTTCACCTCATGAATTGGGCACGGAGCACTTCAACTCCGCTAGCCTTGCTCAGTACAGACGCGGAAAAGGCCTTTGACAGGGTCAGTTGGCAGTACATGTCTGCGGCACTGTCAAAATTTGGCTTCCCTGATCAGTTTATCGCGGCTATTTTCTCTTTATACTCGTCCCCCTCTGCCAGAGTCAAAGTCAACGGCACTCTTTCCCCTGCCTTTGCCATATCCAATGGCACTAGACAGGGATGCCCCCTCTCCCCGTCTCTTTTTGTCATAGTTATGGAAACGCTGCTATGCAAGATTAGACAGGACCCCGCAATTGAAGGCATCAAGATGGGCTCTTGTATGCATACCACCGCGGCATTTGCCGATGATCTATTGATTATGACCACCAACCCCACGATTTCTTTCCCACGGCTCCATTATCTGTTCGAAGAGTTCGGGTGGATATCTAACTTCAAGATTAATTATAGCAAATCCATGGCCCTGAATGTTTCATGCAAATCATATGTAGTCAAGGACCTTAAACGCGCCACCTCCTTTGCTTGGGCCCCCCGTGATATTAAGTTTCTAGGGATACGAATTTCGGCTAACCAAGATGACCTATTTAGTCTGAACTATGGCCCCCTACTCAAAGATATTAGAACACATCTACAGTCCCTTAAACTCCCCTTCATCTCCTGGATGGGAAGGAAGAACTTCCTTAAAGCCTTCATTGTACCCAAACTTCTATATTTAATTCAGACACTACCAATTTGGCTACCCCGCTCCTTTTTTATGGAAATACGCCGTGTGTTCTCTTTGTTCATGTGGGCGGGCAAGTCCTCCAGGATAGCGTACTCAATATTGACAAGAGAAAAGAGATTTGGGGGCTTTGGTATGCCCGACATCCAAACTTATTACACAGCGTCGCTCCTGAACAGGTGCTTTTCTCTCCTCTCACGCCAACCCCCGAATCTTTGCGTACACCTGGAACGTGCTCTTCTCACCTACAAAGAAGGACTTATCCTATGGGGAATCCGCACATGCACCCCGAATAACGCGTTTGCCTCTCCCATTTGGAAAGGTATGTTGGTGGAATGGGCCAAACTGTATAAATCCCGAGACATCAGATTCCCTAATATCCACCTCCCCCTACATCTACTACAGAACTATATCCACCCCGATATACTCAGACCCTCCGGAGTCTGGAGCATACTATCTGACCTTACCTTACAAGATATAGCTTCCACGTCTGGGGACTTGGCATGGGACAAGATTCAGGTTCTGCCAAAGGTTAAAGCCCTCTCCTTCCTTTCTATTGGGGCCTTTGGCCGAGATGTTAAAGCCCTCAAGCTACCTTCCCCCACTGATGATACACCTACTTGGCTAGAAAAGAAGCTTTGTGTTCCCGAGTTACCGAAAAAGCCCCTCTCGACACTCTACAGGGAGCTGCTCTCTTCTGCTCCTCCAGCACTGCACTTTATGTCTGCCTGGGAAAAGGAGCTCACAATCCAACTGACTGAGCCGGAGAAGGCCTTTATCTTAGCCCATTCACATGGCTTCAACCGATGCATCAAAATTCAGGAGAATTCCTACAAGTTACTGACCCGCTGGTACAAAACGCCAGAATTCCTACATAGGCTCAACCCTGACATTCCATCGCAGTGCTGGAGGTGTGGAACAGAAGTTGGCTCTTTGTCACATATATGGTGGTCTTGTAGTAAAATTCGCCCCTTTTGGTCTCAAATAGAGAACACAATTAACCGGATATGCGCCTCTAAGGTACGTCTGGATGCAAAACTAGTACTCCTCTGGTGTCCCAACGATTCCCTTACTCCTGCCAAAGCAGACCTCCCGACCATGCTTCTTACTGCAGCGCGTTTGTTGGTACCCCTCCTCTGGAAGAATGACTCACCACCCTCAATGTTAATGTGGACCGAGAAAACAGATCAACTGTTTAGATTTGAGGAATTAGCCCATTGGGAAACTCGCACACGTTCCAAATTTCTCAAACTGTGGCGACCATGGGAGAAATACCGCAACCCCGAGTGAATTGGAAGAACTCCCTCTCCTCCTCTACCCACCCAATTCTACCCCTCCTCCCATCCCCCCACCCTCCAATCTTGTCTGTGTCTTTTCTTTCATTCGTTGTTACTAAATTGTTTATACTCACTATGTTAGTAGATCTGACATGGTCTGTGAGAATATTGGCACCCATTATACTGCTGCCATCTGCGAATGGCTTTATATTGATGCATGATTTTTTGTCCAGACCATATGCACTCTCAATAAAAAGAGTTTTGGTTAAGAATATAACTACTATAATACTGCTCCTATGTACAAGAATATATCTACTATAATACTGCTTCTATGTACAAGAATATAACTACTATAATACTGCTTTCTATGTACAAGAATATAACTACTATAATACTGCCTCTTATGTACAAGAATATAACTACTATAATACTGCTCCTATGTACAAGAATATAACTACTATAATACTGCTCCTATGTACAAGAATATAACTACTATAATACTACATCCTATGTACAAGAATATAACTACTATAATACTGCTCCTATGTACAAGAATATAACTACTATAATACTGCTCCTATGTACAAGAATATAACTACTATAATACTGCCTCATATGTACAAGAATGTAACTACTATAATACTGCTCCTATGTACAAGTATATAACTACTATAATACTGCCTCCTATGTACAAGAATATAACTACTATAATACTGCTCCTATGTACAAGAATATAACTACTATAATACTGCTCCTATGTACAAGAATATAACTACTATAATACTGCCCCTATGTACAAGAGTATAACTACTATAATACTGCTCCTATGTACAAGAATATAACTACTATAATACTGCTTCCTATGTACAAGAATATAACTACTATAATACTGCCTCTTATGTACAAGAATATAACTACTATAATACTGCCTCCTATGTACAAGAATATAACTACTATAACACTGCTCCTATGTACAAGAATATAACTACTATAATACTGCCTCCTATGTACAAGAATATAACTACTATAATACTGCCTCCTATGTACAAGAATATAACTACTATAATACTACCTCCTATGTACAAGAATATAACTAGTATAATACTGTCTCCTATGTACAAGAATATAACTACTATAATACTGCTCCTATGTACTAGAATATAACTACTATAATACTGCTCCTATGTACAAGAATATAACTACTATAATACTGCCTTCTATGTACAAGAATATAACTACTATAATACTGCTCCTATGTACAAGAATAAAACTACTATAATACTGCTCCTATGTACTAGAATATAACTACTATAATACTGCTCCTATGTACAAGAATATAACTACTATAATACTGCCTTCTATGTACAAGAATATAACTACTATAATACTGCTCCTATGTACAAGAATAAAACTACTATAATACTACTCCCATGTACAAGAATATAACTACTATAATACTGCTCCTATGTACAAGAATATAACTACTAAATGACTGCCTTCCCCTATGCCCCTATAACAAATAAGTGCTTTACTTGGGATTACTTGGGATACATTGGGATTTTTCCTTATATTTACAAAAAAAAAACACACACAAAAAAGGTCTCCTGATCTAGGTGTTCTCCTTCTTTTGCCCAGGAAATAGCGGTGGGTCTGTTTAAAATTCATTCACGACACAATATGCGCAAAGAGGTGTTAAAGCAGATTAAACAATAGCATTCAACTGCACAGCCAATAAAGTTCAACTACACAACCGTGTCCAACAATTTTCGGCTGCTGTACACAACCATCCCCAAAAATCTTAAAGAGGACCTGTCACCACTCCAGACACGCCTGTTTTAATAGCTTCATACATTCCCCATGTAATAACAATTCCGGAACATCTATTCTTATGGCTCCATGTTGCACCATTCCTGTGTTATTTCTACTCAAAGTTATGGATGCATTGTTAGCAGTCTGCAGTAAGGCACAGTCTGAAAATGGCAGTGCTGATTGGATAGAGTGAGTCTGTGCAGGTACACGCCCCCAACTGGTTACCTCCTCTCTGTACCCTTACTGCAGACTGCTAGCAATTCATTCATGACTTCTAATAGAAATAATAAATGAATGGCACAACATAGATCCATAAGAATAGATGCTCCAGAATTGTTATTACATGAGGAATGTATGAAGCTATTAAAACAGGCGTGTCAGGAGAGGTCACAGGTCCTCTTTAAACTAAACACCTATTCCTAACAATGTTCAGCTATACAACCATACTTGATTCATTTCCACAACATAATCATATTGAACAGTCATTAACTAATCACCCATACCCAACAATGTTCAGCTACACAACCCTACCCTACATTATTCCAAACACAATCATATTTAATAATGTTCTACTACACACTCAGCTACAGAAGCATATCCATCAATGTTTTACTAAACACACATAGCCAGCAATTTTCTACTAAATACCTGTACTCAACCATCTTCAACTTAACCATTTCCAATATCATTCACAACCATATTCAGTAATCTTCAACTACACAACCATACCCAACAACCTTCAACTACATGACTAAACCCAACAATCTTCAATTAGATCACTATACCCAACAATCTTCAACTTTATGACCAACCCCAACAATCTTCAACTTCATGACCAACCCCAACAATCTTCAACTTCATGACCATACCCAACAATCTTCAACTTCATGACCATACTCAACAATCTTCAACTTCATGACCATACCCAACAATCTTCCACTTCATGACCATACCCAACAATCTTCAACTTCATGACCATACCCAACAATCTTCAACTTCATGACCATACTCAACAATCTTCAACTTCATGACCATACTCAACAATCTTCAACTTCATGACCATACCCAACAATCTTCCACTTCATGACCATACCCAACAATCTTCCACTTCATGACCATACTCAACAATCTTCCACTTTATGACCACTCAACAATCTTCCACTTTATGACCACTCAACAATCTTCAACTTCATGACCATACCTAACAATCCTCAATTACATGACCATACCCAACAATCTTCAACTTTATGACCATACCCAAGAATCTTCAACTTCATGACCATACCCAACAATCTTTAACTTCATGACCGTACCCAACAATCTTCAATTACATGACCGTACCCAACAATCTTCAATTACATGACCATACCCAACAATCTTCAATTACATGACCATACCCAACAACCTTCAACTTCAAGACCATACCCAGCAATCTTCAACTTCAAGACCATACCCAACAATCTTCAACTTCAAGACCATACCCAACAATCCTCATCTTCACGACCATACCAAACAAAATTAATCTATAGTGCATGGCCCTACTACAAAGTTTTCAGAGAAATGTCTATTCCGACAACAACATGCTTATATACAGCAATTTTCAAGTAATCATCAGGCTCGACTATTCTGAACTCCATTCTCATACCCAACAATGTTCTTCTACACACTTATGCTTTGCTACATATCCATACCCTTATGATTTGTGCAGTGTTTAATTTCACTAGTGCATGCATCTTATAAAGAGTAGTATATGTCAGTTTCCAAAAGGATGCTAATTGGTGGTCATCGGCAGTGACAAGTAGAAGGCATATGCTATACCTAGTAGAGTCGTATGTCATGGTACAGACCTTGAGAATCTTCAGGTGCAGCTGTGCTTGAAAACCTTGTAATCTATAAAGACTGCATCCTAGACAATGTAGCTAGAAATAACTTTCACTGGTAAGATAATAGGCGATCCCACCAGGTGCCGATACCTTACATAATCAGAGTGGCGTATATCAACAGGAGCATAAATTGAGAAACAGCGCGCATTCTATGCCGGCGCCGCACTGCTGTGCTTATTAATTGGATAGCTCATTTAGACAAAATGCTCCAATTTGGACCTGTTAAATATAGCACAAATGTGCTTGAGCGTACGTATGGCAGTCATACTAGGGGAATTACAAAGGCACAGCGGCGTCAATTACTCTCAGTGCCCTACAATTGAGAAAACCTAACATCCTACCAAACAACTTCTGCTAATGATTGTAACTTCGTGACGCTATTTGTACAAGAATCCTGGTTGTTGTTTGAGTAATTTGCATTGGGTCCAGTCAAAACACTCCAATCAAATAATTGGTAATCATGACATCTTCAAAAGAGGATTTTTTGCGGGCAGTGACCGTAGTGTCCAGGTGAAGACGGTAATGAGGATACGGGTATATCTGACAAGGATAGTGTCTACAGATGAGTGAAAGTTTTCAAAGATTAGTTTTGGACGCTTTGACAATTTTTTTAAAGAAATTTGCTTCGTTCCAAATTAATTAGTGACAAAGTGCATTAAAACAGCTATATCCCGCCTGCAAGGAGAGCGTCATTGTTGTCATCACTGTGCATTGCAGAAACATCGATAGCTATTCCTCCTGATAGTGAAACAGTTACTGTGAGAATCAAAGTGTAATTGAATTGCTTATCGATTCAACAAGGTGGGCACTGTTAAGTTAGATAGTTCTGCGTCCTACACAGGGACTGATGCAAACTGCTCTGACTTCTATGTTTCCCTTCAGCTTCAGATTACAGTCCCTGCACTGTCCCTGCAGTCTCCCTATGCTCTCCCTACAGTGTGCAAAAACTCTCCCTACAATCTCCCTACACTGTCCCTGCACTCTCCCTATCCAATATTCCACAATTAAAAAAGCTTTTAGCAAAACTGTCCTTAGCGCTTGTCATGTCTCTCCGTATGCTCAGCCCATAGTGAAATGGCGAAGACTGCATGGGATGAGGTTTTTAAAGGGCTGTGACATCAAACTGGGGCTGGCATGCTGCTGAGTGGCTTTCTGCATGGCATTTTGGGTGATTTCACATTCCCAAGTTTCTTACTTTCACTTTGTAACACACATAGCCGCCATTGTAGGAAAAAAACATTTGTTACCACGAAGCGCGAGGAATTCCACTTCGGATGCTTCTATTCGCTCAACACTAAGGGTCCATTCACACGTCCGTTTTTTCTTTCCTGATCTGTTCCGTTTTTTGCGGAACAGATCAGGACCAGATCTGGACCCATTCATTTTCAATGGGTCCTGGAAAAAAATTCGGACAGCACAATGTGTGCTGTCCGTTTCCGTTGTTCCGTTCCGCATGTCCGTTTAAATATAAAACATGTCCTATTCTTGTCCGCAAAATTCGGATCCTGGTACAATACCGTTTTATCCGTTTTATGCGGAATCCGTTCCTGGAAACACATAACAAATTTTTTTTTTATTTATTTTTTTCAATTTTTTTTCAAAGAAATCCAAACAACTTTATTTGATTATTGAACTTTATACATGTTTCCGTTTTTTTGCGGATCCGCAAAAAACGGATGACATACGGAAACATTTTCAGGAACAACGGATCCGCAAAAAACGGACCGAAAATCGGGATATAGGAAAATACTGACGTGTGAATGTAGCCTAATAGTGTCATCATGCAAGGAGGGAATAAAGACAAATGGTGTAGAATAGGGACTCCTGCTGACGGAGTCTCGACAATGCTCTGTGGGCTCCAGACTCAGAGAGATGTGCCGCTGCTGCTGATGTGTTTACCTCACAGAGAATTCGCAAATATTTCGAATATAGTGCTTTATATAAATTTTTTGAATATTCGTCATTTATTTTTTTTACTCGAAAAATCGGTACGGTAATGATCGCGTAATATGCGAATATTATGCGATCAATACAGGCGTGGGTCAAAAACGAATACCTTATATAGCACTATAGAATATAGTGCTATACAGTATATTCATTTTTTTCGAATATTCATAATTTTTTTCCATCCAAGTCAAGCAACTTTTATCAAACAACTTAAGCAGGGAGGAATCATGACTTCAGATAGAAAAAATGACAAATATTCTAAAAAACTAATATATAGCACTATATTCTACAGTGCTATATATTCGTTTTTGACCCACGCCTGTATCGATCGCGGAATATTTGCAGATTACGCGATCAGTACCTTGCTGATTTTTCGAGTAAAAAAATAAAGTTGAATATAACAAA
Organism: Bufo gargarizans; assembly: GCF_014858855.1. Taxonomy (NCBI): domain Eukaryota; kingdom Metazoa; phylum Chordata; class Amphibia; order Anura; family Bufonidae; genus Bufo; species Bufo gargarizans. The sequence goes on from NC_058080.1 coordinate 47,844,372, forward strand.
TATTCAAATTAGTGAATATTCGACAAATATTCTACAAAATATTCGCAAAATATTGCAAATTCAAATTTGACCCCTGCCACTCATCACTAGCGTCTAGTTTGGGCAATGCTCTGCAAGCTAAATATATCAGCCTGAGGGAACTTTCACACTTGCGTTTTTCTTTTCCAGCATAGAGTTCCATCATAGGGGCTCATAACCAGAAAAGAACTGATCAGTTTTATCCCCATGCATTCTAAAAGGAAAGAGAAATCTGTTCAGGATGCATCAGGAATTCAGGATGTCTTCAGTTCAGTCACTGAACGGCGTTTCGAACTGAGGAAATACCGCAGCATGCTGCGGTATTATCTCTGTCCAAAATTCCGGATCATTTGCCGGAATGCAGGAAATTTATTAGTAAACAAAAAAAATATATATAATGGTCAGTTTCTCCGGATGACATCTGGAGAGATGGATCCGTTCTTGCAATGCATTTGTAAGACGCATTTGGATCTATCTACAAATGCTGTCCGTTTTTATGCAGATTGCCGGATCCGGCAGGCAGTTCTGGCGACGGGACTGCTTGCCGGATCACTCTGTTGCAAGTTTGAAAGTAGCCTGACCTGTACAAGTCTCTCTGCTAGTTTGCTACAGTGTATCAGTGGGTATTCCAGATTGTTTAGCTCACAGAGCATTGTCTAGAATGGATTAAATGGTGCCGACTTCTCAGCCGAGAGCGGAGCTAGGATGTAACTATCCTGAGGATAAGCCATCAGTGTCTGATTGTTGAAGCTACCAGGAAACGGTTGATAGGGGTACGTGGTGTTGGACTCCCACCGATGAGATATGGATGGTCTATCTTGATGATATACCTTCAATCTTAAAATCCCGGACAAACCCTTTAACTCCAACCTCAGGTGACTTGACTTTAGAGCCAATTCCACCCGGCATAAGATGGAGATGGAGTTCTCGCTCCAGTAGCTAAAATGTCAGACTAGATGAGTCCATAATTTGCCACCATCAATCCATCACCGCAAGCCAAATTTATGAACTGTCCTGGTTGGAAAAACACGGGACACATCAAAAGCCTAAACCTGTTACTTTATTCTAAAAGCATTTGCCATTGTTTATTGAGCTGTCAGATGGGGAGTCTCGCGGGGAAGGTTAGAGTCATTTGCCGTGTCCCGGCTGGTGGGAGACATTTTGAAGTTCTAATGCACTGACTGCCTTTTATTCTCCAGGCGCTTTTCCACTGCTGAAATATAAATGCATTGACCTTTTCTTGCAAAATCACTTGCCATGTTCCATGGCAGTCTTTGAAAAAGTTAGCCAAAGATTCAGACTTGAGGAGGAACGAAGAATAGTTGAAGATAAGAAAACCTCATAGAGTGGCCATCACCAGCAGGACCATTAACTTTAGAGAAGCCCAGAGGACACAAGAGAAGGACATTTCATATTTCACATCCTGTCTAAGAACTTCAAGGGTACATTCACTGTTCGACAACTTTTTGCACTTTATACAATGTTAACCCACATAAGGCTGGGTTCACATCACGTTTCATTTTCCATTCTTCTGATGCGTCAAAAGAACAAGAGAAAAACACAAAACAAGAACCTGTAAAAAACAGATACTGTGCATGCGTTATGCACATTTTGCATCCGTTTGAGACACTTCCATCTGAGCTCCATTTTTGTAGACGGGGAAAAAAAATCCTGCATGCAGTACTTTTTTTCCCATAAAAAAAAAAACAAAACGGATCTGAGATGTAAATGGCTAAAACGGATGCCAAATGAGCATAATGTATGCACAGGATCCGTTTTTTACGAGATCCTGTTTTGTTTTTTGTTCTTCTAACCGATTAGAAGAACGGAAAATAAAACGGTGATGTGAATCCAGCCTAAGGGCTCATGCACACGACCGTATGTATTTTGCGGTCCGAAAAACACAGATCCAATGTGGATCCATTGTAACAATGTCTTTCCTTGTCTGCAAAATGGACAAGAACAGGACATGTTCTATTTTTTTTGCGGACATACGGAAACGGAATGCACACGGAGTCATTTCTGTTTTTCTGTGGGCCCATTGAAGTGAATGGTTCCGCATACGGACCTGTAAAAAAACGGAAACTAAAAAAATGTATACGGTCATGGGCATGAGCCCTAAGGTCTCATGCACACAAAGTATTTTCTTTCCGTGTCCGTTTCATTTTTTTTTTGTGTGGACCATATGCGGAACCATTCATTGGGTCCGCAAAAAAAATTAAAGCTACTCCGTGTTCATTCCGTTTCTGTATGTCCATATTTCCGTTCCGCCCAAAAATAGAACATGTCCTATTATTGTCCGCATTACGGACAAAGATAGGACTGTTTTATTAGGGGTCAGCTGTTCCCTCACGCAAAATACGGAATGCACATGAACGTCATACGTATTTTTTGCTGATCAGTTTTTATGCAGACCGCAAAATACATACGGTCGGGTGCATGAGCCCTAAGGCAGGTGGTAGCCTCAGGGCAAATTAAAATTGTTGAAGCACATGCCCTATTTGTGCTGACCCTGAATTATATACAGACGTGGACAAAATTGTTGGTATCCTTTGGTCAATGAAAGAAAAAGTCACAATGGTCACAGAAATAACTTTAATCTGACAAAAGTAATAATAAATTAAAATTCTATAAATGTTAACCAATGAAAGTCAGACATTGTTTTTCAACCATGCTTCAACAGAATTATGTAAAAAAATAAACTCATGAAACAGGCATGGACAAAAATGATGGTACCCCTAGAAAACACAGAACATAATGTGACCAAAGGGACATGTTAATTCAAGGTGTGTCCACTAATTAGCATCACAGGTGTCTACAACCTTGTAATCAGCCATTGGGCCTATATATATGGCTCCAGGTAATCACTGTGTTGTTTGGTGATATGGTGTGTACCACACTCGACATGGACCAGAGGAAGCAAAGGAAAGAGCTGTCTCAAGAGATCAGAAAGAAAATTATAGACAAGCATGTTAAAGGTAAAGGCTATAAGACCATCTCCAAGCAACTAGATGTTCCTGTGAGTACAGTTGCACATATTATTCATAAGTTTAAGATCCATGGGACTGTAGCCAACCTCCCTGGACGTGGCCGCAGGAGGAAAATTGATGACAAATCTAAGAGACGGATAATCCGAATGGTAACAAAAGAGCCTAGAAAGACTTCTAAAGAGATTCAAGGTGAACTTCATGCTCAAGGAACATCAGTGTCAGATCGCACCATCCGTCGTTGTTTGAGCCAAAGTGGACTACATGGGAGACGACCAAGGAGGACACCATTGTTGAAAACGAATCATAAAAAAGCAAGACTGGAATATGCCAAACTACATGTTGACAAGCCACAAAGCTTCTGGGAGAATGTCCTGTGGACAGATGAGACAAAAATCGAAGTTTTTGCCAAGGCACATCAGCTGTATGTTCACAGACGAAAAAATGAAGCATATCAAGAAAAGAACACTGTCCCTACTGTGAAACATGGAGGAGGCTCTGTTATGTTCTGGGGCTGCTTTGCTGCGTCTGGCACAGGGTGTCTTGAATCTGTGCAGGGTACAATGAAATCTCAAGACTATCAAGGAATTCTAGAGAGAAATGTACTAGCCAGTGTCAGAAAGCTTGGTCTCAGTCGCAGGTCATGGGTCTTGCAACAGGACAATGACCCAAAACACACCGCTAAAAACACCCAAGAATGGCTAAGAGGAAAAAATTGGACTATTCTAAAGTGGCCTTCTATGAGCCCTGACCTCAATCCTATTGAGCATCTTTGGAAGGAGCTGAAACATGCAGTCTGGAAAAGGCACCCTTCAAACCGGACACAACTGGAGCAGTTTGCTCATGAGGAGTGGGCCAAAATACCTGCTGAGAGGTGCAGATGTCTCATTGACAGTTACAGGAAGCGTTTGATTGCAGTGATTGCCTCAAAAGGTTGCGCAACAAAATATTAAGTTAGGGGTACCATCATTTTTGTCCATGCCTGTTTCATGAGTTTATTTTTTTACATAATTCTGTTGAAGCATGGTTGAAAAACAATGTCTGACTTTCATTGGTTAACATTTATAGAATTTTAATTTATTATTACTTTTGTCAGATTAAAGTTATTTCTGTGACCATTGTGACTTTTTCTTTCATTGACCAAAGGGTACCAACAATTTTGTCCACGTCTGTATGTATTATACTCCAGAGCTGCATTCATAATACTGCTTTCAGTAAAAACAGTTAAAATCGTTCCAGCATCTTCTGCTGGTTCTATGTCTGCACATAGTTTTCTTCAATGATTTACACTATTATGAGAGTAGGGTAGGTTCACATGGAGTATTTTCAGGGCTTATTCCATCTCAGTTTATTATTTTTTTTTGCTTGTTTTTTTTGTTTCCTGATGCAATTTTAAAAGCACTTTTTGATGCACAGATATTTATTCCTGCCGATTTTCTTTTGGAATTCTGGAAGCAGAATCCACGTCAAGAATGGGCAGGTCACTTTTTTTGGTGGTGCAGTTTTAAAAAAAAAATACGTGAGCAGAAGAAAAAGCCCAGTAAAAATTTACTCGTGGATTCCCCATTGAATCTGCGCCAAAATCTGCACACAAAAAAAAAAAAACCTGGTGTGAAAAGTCTCTTACTGTTATTGGCCTATGCTGCTCTATAGGCAGTGCACCATGGAACTCCTCTATAGGCACTATACAGCGGAGTCAGTCTGCTGTAAACAGTATTTTTTTAATTTTATTTTTAGAATTCAGGGGAATAACTTGCATATCTAATGTAATCAATGGAAAAACAAACAAGCGTACAGTTCTACACTGCTGGTTTGTCCCCAGTGTTTACACTGCCAAGCAGCTCAGTGTGGGTTGAGCTATAGTTCAATCAAATACCATCGGTATAAAACTTTTTGATAGTTTGACGACAGGAATAGTGCCGTCTGCAACACTTTTCTCTTTCAGTGTCTGGATCCTGCATAATGTTATTGACTCCTTTATAAACCAAGGGAATAACACTGGTGTGAACAGAGCCTTAGATTGACAGATCCGCTCTGAAGCTACACCACATGATGCCGCAAGCATCAGAATTGAAAAATAAAATACTACTCTCAACTTGAATACTCCTGCAGTATCATCCAAGGACATAAAACCACTAAACTTTATTGATAGGCTTTAACCCTTAGGCCCCTTTCACACGGGCGAGCATTGCGCGCGGATGCCATGCGTGAGTTGAACGCATTGCGCCCGCACTCAATCCGGACCCATTCATTTCTATGGGGCTGTTTGTGACGACCACCCGCCAATCCCGTCGTACTATGCCACAGTTGCCATACAGGTCTCCACTAGAGACTCCTGGAGGCGAATCCACTGTGAGCACAGAAGACGTTTAAGATTGGTTGGTGGGCCCAGACAGGATGCAATCACGATTGTATGTACAATCGGTAAAAATAAAATTACTGATTTCACGCTGGAAATCAAATTAATTTGCTGCCACCACTCTTCGTATTGAATCGGGGCGAAGAGACCCCGGCTAGCTAATCCTAAAGGGACGAAACAGTTATTTGCAACCTAGCTAGTACATTAACAATTTATAAAAATAACACAATTTGGTAGTATGTCTTCTGAGGACAGCGTTCTTAGCATAGATCAGGTCATCAAGTAACAAGGGCAAAACTGGAACGATGAAATCGTTAGTTTTTATTCTAAAACTACACACAAAAATATATATATTAAAGCTGACAGATAAATATACCGGCCAGGTGAACAGATTGGTTTGGATAGAAATAGTTAGAGGTGGAAGGGAATAGAATGTCTGTAAGTTCAGAATTACCGTGGTAGTGTCCAGTAATAGGCAAAGTCTTTGAAATAATAATCCAAGATGGTGGGGTGCCCGTGTCCCTGCGGGCGGTCGAGATGTTAGACGACGTCAGATGGTAGATGAAGGACGCAGGACCTCAGTGTGTCACTGTTTTTACCTACTCTGAAGCGGGGAGTGGTTATGACACGTTCAGGTCCAGCCTTGGGTAATTGGAACAGGGGCAGTCCTTTGCCCCATAGGGAGAAAACCTGGCAGCATCTTTGCTTTGCCCATTTCTCCATATCCCGTAAGTCCAATCAAGAAATATAGTAGATATTGATAATCAGTACAATTTTACGCATCATCTGATAACAAATACGACTAGAAGATAATACAGGGTGCCCGAGAACCTTTATCTCTCAGAGCGGGAATCTCTGATTTGTCCGCGGGTTTCCTAGAAGGTGGGTTAGGAGAACCAAAACCATCTCTGAAAAGATGGTTCCTTTCCCATTTCCATAACCCATAAAATATTAGGAAAATATGGGAAGAATATGAAGTTTATGGATTGGAGGTGACTTTCAGGTCATCTTTCCTCCTGTACCAACCAGCTGTGTGATAAGGATCTGTCCTTTTTCTTCTGAAGCTCGCTGCCCAGGCTAAAGGTGTGAGACCCCTGCTGGTATTGGAGACACTATGGCTGCAGAGAGAAAGTTTTTATGAGGTTCTGTCAAGAGAATACCAGATTGATGGGTACTTAAACCTGGCATGGGGCAGGAAGATTCTTTGGCAAGAAGGTGCTAATTGTACCTCTGATCTGTGAGTTACTCCTTTAGTGAAAGAGAAGATTCTTAGTGAAGGCTCTTTTGTCTTTGTGATTGAGAAATATGGCGCATTTGTGATTTCCTATTATCGCTGTGGATCGCAAAGCGTCACACCTCCCCCCTTTGGAAGATTGGGGAAGGAGTGGTCAGCAAGACTGGGACTGAAGCAATCCCAACTCCTTATTTGAGCTAGTTACAGCGGGAAAGTCCGTCAGCATTCTGATGGCGACTTCCCGGTTTGTGCTGAATCGTGAAATCGTACTGTTGGAGCGCTAAGCTCCAGCGGAGAAGTTTTCCGTTGGTACCAGAAGTACGTTTCAGCCAGCTGAGAGGGTTGTGATCTGTGATGACCATGAAGGATCGTCCGTATAGGTACGATTGTAGTTTCTGTAGAGCCCATACGATCGCTAGGCACTCTTTCTCAGTGGTGCAGTATGCGGTTTCCCGCGGGAGTAGTTTTCGGCTCAGGTAGAGGACAGGGTGCTCATTCCCGGTTGCGTCCACCTGACTAAGGACGGCTCCCAGACCGTGGTCTGAGGCGTCAGTTTGTACTAGGAACTGACGGGAGAAGTCGGGAGCTTGAAGGACAGGAGCGCTAGCTAGCGCTTCCTTCAGGGCCCGAAATGCCTGTTCTAGTTCCGAGTTCCATGTGACCGTGTTGGGTTGTTTTTTGCCCGTTGCATCGGTCAGCGGTTTAGCCAGAGTACTATAGGATGGAACAAACTTCCTATAGTACCCGGCCGTTCCCAGAAATGCCTGTATTTGTTTTTTGGTGTTAGGCCGTGGCCATGCTACAATGGCATCGACCTTCCCTATCTGAGGTTTCAGGGTCTGGCTGCCTACTCTGTGTCCTAAGTACTGAACCTCTGTCATGGCAATCTGACATTTGTTGGGCTTAACGGTCAGATTGGCAGCGGACAGTCTTCCCAATACCTGTGACAGATGATCAAGGTGATCTTCCCAGGTTGGACTATATATGGCTATATCGTCCAGATAGGCTAGGGCATAACCTTGCATTCCTTCCAACAGTTCATTCATTGCCCGCTGAAAGGTGGCGGGCGCATTCTTCATCCCAAAGGGCATACGAGTAAACTCATAGAGGCCAAAAGGGGTGATGAATGCGGATTTCGCTCTCGCCTCTGGCGCAAGCGGAATCTGCCAGTATCCACGGCTCAAGTCCATGATTGTTAGATAGCTGGCAGACTCCAGCTGATCCAGCAATTCATCAATTCGAGGCATGGGATACGCATCGGTTATGGTGATGTCATTCAGTCTCCGATAGTCGACACATAACCGGGTTGTCTTGTCCTTTTTGGGGACTAAAACAACCGGGGCGGCCCATGGACTAGAGGATTTCTGGATGACCATTAACTGTAGCATCTCATCAATCTCTCGTTTGATTTCAGCCTGCACTTCGGGTGAGGTGCGATAGGGGCCCTGCCGTAAGGGCTTGTGGGTCCCTGTATCAACTCGGTGAGCTGCTAGGTTGGTTTGGCCAGGGATGCCTGAGAATGTGGCGCTGTGCGCACTCAGGAGAGTGGTGAGCTGAAGCTTCTGTGGGTACGAGAGGTGGGGGTTGATGTTCCAATCATCTGCCACGTCTCGTAGCTCTGCTAGCAAGTCTATCAGTGGATCTGGCTCTTCGGGTTCTAGCTGGCTACACACTGCTAATACATACTGCTCCCTTTCCTCGTGGGCTTTTAACATGTTCACGTGGAACAGTTTCTGTCGCTTACCCCCGAGACTCACTAGGTAAGTGACTGGGTTCACCTGTTTCAGAATGGTGTATGGCCCGTCCCAGGCAGCCTGCAATTTGTTCTGCCTGACAGGGAGTAGGGCGTATACCTTCTGACCTGCTGCGTATGGCCGCTCTCTGGCATGCTGATCATACCAAGCCTTCTGTTTGGCCTGTGCCTTTGCAAGGTTTCCCGTCACTATGGTCATGAGGGACTCCATCTTGTCCCGAAATTTTAGGACATATTCAACCACAGAGACTTCTGAGGGGTCACCTTTTCCCTCCCAGGTCTCCCGAATCAGTTTTAAGGGCCCTCGGACGTCTCGTCCATATAGGAGTTCAAAGGGCGAGAACCCAGTGGACTCCTGTGGCACTTCTCTGTAAGCGAACAGCAAATGAGGCAGGTGCCGCTCCCAGTCCTTCCCCTGCGATTCCACGAACGTGGCCAGCATTTGCTTTAACGTTCCGTTGAAACGTTCGCAAAGGCCGTTGGTTTGCGGGTGATACGCACTGGAAGTGGTGTGCTTGATTTGCATCCTCTCACAGAGGGCTTCCATTAGCTCCGACATGAAGCAGGAGCCCTGATCAGAGATCATCTCGGCGGGGAAACCTACACGCGAGAAAATCCCGATCAAGGCGTCTGCCACCGTGGCCGACCTAAGGGAAGACAGTGCTACCGCCTCTGGGTAACGGGTGGCATAGTCCACGACCGTTAAGATGTAGCGCTTGCCAGAACTGCTAGGAATGGGAAGGGGACCAATTATATCCACTGCCACTCTCTGGAAGGGCTCTGTGATCACGGGCAGTGGCTGCAAAGGGGCTTTGCGGGGTCCTCCAGCCTTCTTAACCCTCTGGCAAGTGGTACACGATCGGCAGTACTTCGTTATGTCCGTTCCCATCGTGGGCCAGTAAAAATGGTTCTGAACACGTTTGTGGGTCTTTCTGATACCCAAATGTCCTGCAAGTGGAATGTCGTGGGCTGCTTTGAGCACCTGTGCCCGAAATTCCCTAGGGAGTACCAGCTGTCTCGTGTTCTCACCTGCGCCACCTTTTGTAGGCTGTACAGCTTCACAGTACAGTCGGTCGTTCTCCCAATAGATTTTATATGGAGTGCCCTCCCCTGGAGGCTGGCCAGCTCGGGCCCTAAGTGCCTCCAGACTAGGGTCACCCTTTAAGGCCTGCACGAATGCAGCGCCACCGTTCTCCTCCAGCTGACCAGTGACGTATGAGGTCAGCTGTGGAGAGTTACCTTCAATGCTGGGGTCAGAGGTGGGTGGAGGGACGGCTGGTTCTGTCCCCGCAGCCCCATCTGAGCCCAGGTTACTGGCGACACTGGAAGCGTCTACCAGCGCAGTGACACAATCATCATCATCATCACATGAAAAGGTCTTTCTCGCATTGTTATCCACCTGAGGGTCAGAATCGCCCGAGGGGGTCCCTTCGGTCGGTTCTGAGTTCAGGCGGCTGGCCATAGAACGTGTAATGGCCAGAACAGGTACAGCATCATTTATATCACCATTGCTAACACTAACACACGCATTCGGATCAACAATGACAGGTGCAGAAGTAGGCAAATGACATTCGGTTGCTTGTACATTTAAATCTGATACCACCCTAGGTGCGTTAGGGACAGTAGGAATAGCAGGCAAAGTGTCCCCGTCTCCCTGTTTCCCCAAAGGGCTGTACAGTACCTGGTTTTGGTCAGGGAGTCCTGCTTGGGCCTCCTGCGCGCTTGCAGGGTATTCGTAATGGGAAACAAGGGTGCCCAAATCAGTGCCAAGCACTGTGGCAACAGGAATATCATCCAGGACCCCAACAACTCGCTTTTGCCGTCCCATTCCCCAATCAATGGTGACTTGGGCTTGGGCCACATGAGTCCGAGTGCCCCCAACTCCGGTCAGAGCGAGGTACTTTCCTGGAAGGATATCCTTCTCCGTAACAAGATGTGAACGGACCAAGGTTACATCTGCACCGGTATCACGGAACCCGATGACAGTCTGGCCGTTCACAGTGACAGGCTGGTGATTCTGGGATCCGCGGTGCACCTCGGGTCCTCCGACCAGCAATACAGCAGATGAGGTAGGTGTGGAAACGTTGGCCCCCTTAGGGCTTGGCGTCGTCGCGGTGCTAGGAGGTTGGGCCGGCTTCCCTGCGTAACAGGTTTGCTTGGTGTGACCGGGCCTGCGACACAGCTCACACCAGGGCCTGGTTGTCTCACGGTTCACAGGGCCAGTGGGCCTGCCTTCTCTCCAGTTCTGGGACATGGCTCTGTCCTGGTTGGGTACTGGAGTTTTGCGGCTGTCAGGTACCAGGGGTTTGCGGATGTCTGATACCACCGGCCTGCGGATGTCCGTCATCACAGGTTTGCGAATGTCCGGTACCCGGGTTGCGACAAACATGTCTGCCAGCTCAGCAGCTTCTTTCACAGACTGGGGCTTGCGCTCCAGCACAAACTGTCTCACATCTGTAGGGCATATTGCAAGGAGTTGGTCATGGATCATCAAATCCTCAAGGGTAGCATAAGTCTTTTCTTTAAGAATTCTAGTCCATTGGCGGAATGTGGTGCATAAGCGGCTAGCCACATCCGCGTAAGAGTCTGTGGATCCTTTCAGGATGGCACGGAACTTTCTCCGGTAAACCTCAGGGGTTAACTGGAACTTAGCAATTATGGCATCCTTGATAGTCTGATAATCGCAATCTTGGTCTGTGGGTAGTTCCGCAAAAGCATCCAGCGCTTTACCAGTCAGCTGAGGCGTCAGGTGTAGAGCCCACTGATCCTCAGGGATGCAGAACTGGCGGCACGCTCTCTCAAACGAGCGTAAATATAAATCAATGTCCCCGTTTTTCTCCATAACTGGAAACCTTGCTTTGGGGACCCCGGGTAGAGGAATGCCTCCTGCAGCAGGAGTGTTAGGAGAGGCAGACCGCTCGGCCTGTCTCACTTGGGCCAGTTCTAGTGCACGCTGGTGCTGCAGCGCTTCTCTCTGAAGCTGGAACTGCTGCTGTCGCTCCTCTCTTTCGAGCTGCATCTGAAGCTGGAACTGCCGCTCCTCTCTTTGCTGCTGTTGCTGCATCTCCAGGTATAAACGTAAATCCGCGCCAGTCAGGCCCGGTAACAACTGCTGGCTCATAGGGCCCAAGGCAGTGAAGTTCAGTCCAGAGCTGCTTGTTCCTTGCTGAGGGTTAGCAGGGGCTGTGGACATGCTGTTATCCTGGGTACCTGCATCACCCGGAGCTGAAGTAGCAACATCAGCACTCCCATAGCTGGCGGTGCTGGGTGACGTTGAACGAAGGGGCAGCGAAGCCTCCCGCACGGGATTGGAATCCTCCATCGCTTGGCTGTCTCTCTCCGTCAGAGCTTTGATCAGCTGTGATCGATTTTTGTTCAGGATGGCAATGCCTTGCGACTCACACACGGCTTGTAAGTCGGCGACAGACCAACTTTGGTAATTTGGAACTGAATCAGACATTCAGAAAAGAAGAGGAAAAGAATAGGATATAGCAAAGAAAAGGTGGGAAAATGTAAACCAATCTATTCCTATCAATGTGCACCGTTTTGCGCCTGGAACACAAGTTCCGCAGGACAGGATACTAAGTAACCGCTGTCCTATTGTTATGATTGCGCAAAAAGCTGCACTTGTCAGTTCTTTGTGCTCTGATCTCCCAAAAGCTGACGTCTGCCTGGTTTTGGGTTCTGCTATCCCACTAGCTGCCAACAATGTGACGACCACCCGCCAATCCCGTCGTACTATGCCACAGTTGCCATACAGGTCTCTACTAGAGACTCCTGGAGGCGAATCCACTGTGAGCACAGAAGACGTTTAAGATTGGTTGGTGGGCCCAGACAGGATGCAATCACGATTGTATGTACAATCGGTAAAAATAAAATTACTGATTTCACGCTGGAAATCAAATTAATTTGCTGCCACCACTCTTCGTATTGAATCGGGGCGAAGAGACCCCGGCTAGCTAATCCTAAAGGGACGAAACAGTTATTTGCAACCTAGCTAGTACATTAACAATTTATAAAAATAACACAATTTGGTAGTATGTCTTCTGAGGACAGCGTTCTTAGCATAGATCAGGTCATCAAGTAACAAGGGCAAAACTGGAACGATGAAATCGTTAGTTTTTATTCTAAAACTACACACAAAAATATATATATTAAAGCTGACAGATAAATATACCGGCCAGGTGAACAGATTGGTTTGGATAGAAATAGTTAGAGGTGGAAGGGAATAGAATGTCTGTAAGTTCAGAATTACCGTGGTAGTGTCCAGTAATAGGCAAAGTCTTTGAAATAATAATCCAAGATGGTGGGGTGCCCGTGTCCCTGCGGGCGGTCGAGATGTTAGACGACGTCAGATGGTAGATGAAGGACGCAGGACCTCAGTGTGTCACTGTTTTTACCTACTCTGAAGCGGGGAGTGGTTATGACACGTTCAGGTCCAGCCTTGGGTAATTGGAACAGGGGCAGTCCTTTGCCCCATAGGGAGAAAACCTGGCAGCATCTTTGCTTTGCCCATTTCTCCATATCCCGTAAGTCCAATCAAGAAATATAGTAGATATTGATAATCAGTACAATTTTACGCATCATCTGATAACAAATACGACTAGAAGATAATACAGGGTGCCCGAGAACCTTTATCTCTCAGAGCGGGAATCTCTGATTTGTCCGCGGGTTTCCTAGAAGGTGGGTTAGGAGAACCAAAACCATCTCTGAAAAGATGGTTCCTTTCCCATTTCCATAACCCATAAAATATTAGGAAAATATGGGAAGAATATGAAGTTTATGGATTGGAGGTGACTTTCAGGTCATCTTTCCTCCTGTACCAACCAGCTGTGTGATAAGGATCTGTCCTTTTTCTTCTGAAGCTCGCTGCCCAGGCTAAAGGTGTGAGACCCCTGCTGGTATTGGAGACACTATGGCTGCAGAGAGAAAGTTTTTATGAGGTTCTGTCAAGAGAATACCAGATTGATGGGTACTTAAACCTGGCATGGGGCAGGAAGATTCTTTGGCAAGAAGGTGCTAATTGTACCTCTGATCTGTGAGTTACTCCTTTAGTGAAAGAGAAGATTCTTAGTGAAGGCTCTTTTGTCTTTGTGATTGAGAAATATGGCGCATTTGTGATTTCCTATTATCGCTGTGGATCGCAAAGCGTCACACTGTTCACATGAGCGGTGATTTTCACGCATCACTTGTGCGTTGCGTGAAAATCGCAGCAAGCTCTATTTTGTATAACTTGGTTTAAAGGGAAAATAATAGCATTCTGAATACAGAATGCACAGTAAAATAGCGCTGTAGGGGTTAAAAATAATAATAATTTAACTCACCTTAATCCACTTGATCGCGCAGCCCGGCATCTCTTCTGTCTTCTTTCATTGCTTTGTGCAGGAAAAGGACCTGTGGTGACGTCACTCCGGTCATCAAATGATCTTTTACCATGGTGATGGATCATGTGAGGACCGGAGTGACGTCACCACAGGTCCTGTTCCTGCACAAAGCAAAGAAAGAAGACAGAAGAGAAGCCGGGCTGCGCGATCAAGTGGATTAAGGTGAGTTAATTTTTTTATTTTTATTTTTTTTAACGCCTCCAGCGCTATTTTACTATGCATTCTGTATCCCATGTTATAAGGGAAAATAATACCATCTACAGAACACCGATCCCAAGCCTGAACTTCTGTGAAGAAGTCCGGGTTCGGGTCTGGGTACCAAACATGCCGATTTTTCTCACGCAAGTGCAAAACACATTACAATGTTTTGCACTCGCGTGGAAAAATCGCGCATGTTCCCGCAACGCACCCGCACCTTTTCCTGCAGCGCCCGTCTGAAAGAGGCCTTAGAGAACACAGTTTTATTTTTTTATTAATTTTTTTGACGACGTTCCCTAAGCGGTAAAGTTGACCAGTTTTCTTTATTCTTCAGGTCAGTAGAATTACAATGATACCACACTTGTATCGTTTTTATTGCGTTTTAATACAAAAAAAAAAAAAAAAACCTTGAAAGATTTTTTTTTTTTCATTGCCATTTTCTGCAGTTACGTGTACAGAGCTGTTTGAGGGCTCATTTTTTGTGGGGCAATCTCTACTTTTCATTGATACTATTTTGAAGTGTGTGTGACTTTTTGATAAGTTTTTATTGCATTTTTTCCTGATGCTGAAGTGACAAAAAATTGCAAATTGGCCATTTAATTTTTTTTCCCGTTATGTCATTTGTTGTATAGAATAAATATTGTTATGTTTTAATAGTACAGGTGTTTTTGGATATGGCGATGCCTAGATTTTTTTTATTGTTTATTTATTTAGATTTTAAGGAAAGGGAGGTGATTTACACTTTTATATATTTTTTATACTTTTAAAAACTTTTTTTTAACTTTTTAAAAAATATTCTATGTCATTCTAGTTGATTATATCTGGCAATCACTAGATTACCAATTGTGTTTTGTGAGGGAAGTACTGTATATATCCATCACAGAACACACCATTTACTATATGCCAATACTGCCACCTGCTGGCCTGTATTGGTGTACACCAGTGATGGGTATCGAAGCCTGCTTGAGACTTCAAGGCATCACTGTGATACTGCAGCTTCTCCAATCTCAGCTGGGGAACACTGAGACTGCTCAGATGCCGTGGTCACATTTGACCATGGCATCTGAAAGGTTTAATGTATGAAATCAGCCTTATGGCTGATTGCATACATTTTCCCCAGGTCTCTACGCAAGCAGCCGCCATCTTTAAAGTACCAACTTCAGCCATACAGGCGGAGGTCATCATGGGGTTAAAGGCTATGTATAACTTTAGGGGTTTTATTATAGCATTGTACTCATTTTGAACTAAAAAAAAAACCAAACATTTTTTCAATTGGTCTTTATTAAAAATTTTGAGCCCCTTTCTCTGTACAGACTTGAGATTCTCTATTACCATTATCTGTATTTTAACTTTTAGCTGTCAGGCAGCTGAACCGACAGCTCCTTATCTCTGACCTCTTACCTCCTATACACTTATTATAGTTCAATTCTTATCTTACTGATTAAGGTTGTGGGCCTAAATTTAAGTTTGTATGGCCTTTTAGTAGTTTAGAAATAAGGTTTACTAGCTGACTGGCACAAAGTGAAAGTCAAATTCACATACCTAGATAAATAGTTAACCCTTTGTGACAGACTGGCGGCCATCACAGTGCCGGATTACATGCACACTAGCACGCAGCACCTCAGCCTAGAGGTTGCTAGCTCAGGCAGGATAGTGACTGTTTGTAAAGCTCCGTACCTCACACTAGAGGAAAACGGTGCTAGGCAGGGATCTCTATCACTGACTGTTTGTTTGTCCATTACCTCGGTCATTAAAACAACACTGAGGCTCTGGGCTCTAGTATTAACCTGGTGCACATAGCTCCTGATGAAATGCATTCCCAATGCATGGAAACGCAGCGTTGAGCTGTTGCAAATAAGGGACATGTCAGGGCAACCATTGCTCCTTTAATCCACCTGGAGTGAATGCTATTGCTCTGCCATAGTCCAGCACCTGTGATTATTAGTGCAGTGAGAGTCTGCGCGCTGGCTCTCACTGTTTTGGAGTGGTGTTTGGTGAAATTCCCATACCAATACATCCCCTTGATACCTTTCACCCTGGGATACACATCTTGAACCCTGTGGTTGAATGAGCCCCTTATGCTAGTAGCTTGTGAGACTACACTGGCAATCCAGATGGTGGTGCTATTTGGTATGTATCAGTGTTTTCACAATTGTTAAAGTCAGTTTTGCACATTATACTGACGGTTGATACCCCTTATTTCTTAATCAGACAATTAATAAAGACATTATTATTTTGTTTTAGCGCCTATCCCCATGTTATTTGCTCTTTGTGACAGACTGGCTGAATATTTATTTTTAATAAAAAACAATTGAAACAATGATTTTTTTAGCACAAGAGTAAAATGCAATCATAAAAAAGTGCATAGCCTTTAAAAACTTATCTGAACAGAAAAACTGGCCTAAACTGGCATAGAATAAGTAAAAAATAGTCCAATTGTGCCCAGCAGGAAAGCGCCACTAATTCACAGTTTCCGTTGCACATCCCAGGACACTATGATTATTCCTACTGAGAACCAACTCCCATAGTCCCTGGGTGGTTATCAATATATGAAGCCTAACAGCAATGTTGCGTTATTTGCTTATGCAGCTGAAAGAACAGTTTTTGCCTCACTGCTGGCACTTGTGGTACTACCACATAAATCAGTGCTTTTCGCTGCTTTCACAAGAAGAGGAAGAAGAACATCTGGAACAGCTGCAGTGAATTTTGGCTCATCTGGAGCAGTTTCAGATCCCCATTCCCTGTCCCTGAAGAAAGGGTTAAATTCCACCAGTACCTGCCCAGCAAGCGGGCACGGTACGGAATTAAAATGTACAAGCTGTGCGAGAGTACCTCCGGGTACACCTACAGGTTCCGGGTTTATAAAGGGAAAGATTCCCGGATACAATCCCCTGAGTGCCCCCCGTCCTAGGAGTTACTGGGAAGATCGTGTGGGACTTACTGCACCCACTAAGAGTTACCACCTCTATTATACCAGCATACCCCTATACATGTCCCTAAAAGCCAGAGGTACTGTGGCTTGCGGCACAGTGCACAAAAATCAGAGAGGCCTGTCTAGATCCCTGATAGGGCAACTACTCCGAAAAGGCGACAGTAAGGCTGTCTGCCATGAGAACATCCTGGCGGTTAAGTACAAGGACAAGAGGGATGTCCTTGTACTGACCACCATTCACACTCACACCAGTTCTCCTGCCCGAGTGCGAGGTACCACTACCACTGTCAACAAGCCAGACTGCATCCTTGATCACAGCAGGCACATGGAAGGGGTTGATCTGTCTGATCTGAAGCCATACAGTGCCATGCGTAAAACCAAGGTGTGGTACAAAACGCTGGCCGTATACATTGTACAGATGGCTATGTACAATGCGTACATTTTACATCGAGCTGCCACACAGGAACTTTCCTTCAGTTCCAAGAGGCGGTCATCAAGGCCCTAATTTTCCAAAGTCAGGAAGGGGAGGGCCCGAGTACTTCAGGAGGTCATGGTGCCCGTGTTTTACCAGGACTGGTGAAATCTTACAAACAGCAAAGAGGTAAAAGACCCGAAAAAGATGCCGGGTTTGTTACAAAAGGGAAATACGAAAGGACACCATTTGTCAGTGCGACACCTGCCCAGATAAACCTGGCCTCTGCATGAAGGATTGTTTCCGAACCTACCACTCCTCTCTGGGTTAATTTCATCCTTTATGCTCCCTGTAATATTTCTATATCTCTGATTTAGTCCACCTCGCTTTCATATCCACTTTCAAACAACAACCACTACATATTCTTTTCTGTTAGACAACTGTTAGGTCAACAGTGGCCTTTCCACCCCTTAAAATGTTCGTACGGGGGTGCTCTTTCCAAAATGGGGTCACTTCTTGAGGTCTTTCATTTCTGGGGACTTCAGGAATTTTTTTAATGCAACATGAAATATAAACATAAAATCCATCTCTGTTTATTCAAGCCTGCAAAAAACAAATTTTGCACTTTGCCTCTTGTGCCCCGCTGTGCGCCCATACAGCAGGCTACAAGCACATATGGGGTATTGCCGTATTCAAGGAAAAATGGGTTACAAAATTTGGAGTGCATTTTGTCCTGTTACCCCTTGTGAAAGTGAAAAATGTGGGTGTAAAACAAGTTTTTCTGGAAAAAATTGAAATTTTTCATTTTCACAGCCAAGTGTTTCCTAATTCTGTGAAACTCCTGATGGGTCAAAATGCTCACTACACACCTTAAAATATTCCTTGAGGGGTGTAGTTTGCAGAATAGGGTCACTTTTTGGGGGTTTCCACTCTAGGGGTACATCAGGGTGTGTTCAATTGCAAGATGGCTCCTGTCAATTATTCCAGTAAAATCTGCCTTCCAGAAGCCATTTGGTGCTCCTTTCCTTCTGACCCCTGTTATACACCCATATAGCAGTATACAAGCACATATGGGGTATTGCTGTAATCAGGAGAAAATGGGCAATAAATTTGGGGGTGCATTCTCTCCAATTCCCTCTTGTGAAATTGAAAAATTTGTCCCTAAACTAATTTTTCTGGAAAATATTCCTTGAGGGGTGTAGTTTCCATAATGGGGTCACTTTTTGGGGGTTTCCACTCTAGGGGTACCTCAGGGTGTGTTTAATTACGAGATGGTGCCTGTCAATTATTCCAGTGGAATCTGCCTTCCAGAAGCCACTTTGTGCTCCTTTCCTTCTTACCCCTGTGGTATGCCCATATAGCAGTATTCAAGCACATATGGGGTATTGTCTTAATCAGGAGAAAATGGGCAACAAATATAGGGGGGAATTTTCTCCAGTTCCCCCTTGTGAAAGTGAAAAATTTGGGCCTAAAATCACTTTTGCTAGAAAAAAACATAATTTTTCATTTTCACAGTCAAGTTTTTTCTAATTCTATGAATCACCTTTGGGGTCTAAGTGCTCACTACATGCCTTGAAAGATTCCTTGAGGGGTGTAGTTTCCAGAATGAGGTAACTTTTGGGGATTTTTTACTGTAGGGTGCATCAGGGTGTCTTCAATAGTGACATGGCGCCTGAAAATAATTCCTGTGAAATCTGCACTTCAAAATCCATATGTTGCTCCTTGCAGCCTGCGCCCTGCTGTGTGCCCGTACAGAAGTTCACGGCCACAAATGAGGTGTTTCTATAAACTGCAGAATCAGGGTAATAGATATTGACTTTTGTTTGGCTGTCAATCCTTGTTGTGTTACAGGAAAATATATATGAAAATGGAAAATCTGCCTTTCATTCTTGTGAAACAGCCAAAGAGTTAACAAAGTTTGATAAATTAGTTTTGAGTAACTTGAGTATTGTAGTTTCTAAAATGGGGTAATTTATTGTCAATTTATGTCATGTAAATTTCAAAGCCATCCGACATCCTAAAAAAATAAAATGACATTTACAAAATGATGCCAACATAAAGTAGACATATGGGGAATGATGATTGATAACTATTTTATTAGGTTTTACTATCTGTCTTAAATGTAGAAAATTTCAAAAATAGTGAATTTTTCAGAATTTTCTGTAAATTTTGATGTTTTTCCCAAATAAAGGAAAAAAATATTGACTTACATTTATCACTTACATAAAGTACAATGTGTCATGAGAAAACAATCTCAGAATGGCTTGGATGAGTAAAATTTTGTGTTCCAGAGTTATTACCACATAAAGTGACACAGGTCAGATTTGCAAAAATAGGCCTGGGCAGGAAGGTGAAAACAGGCCTTGTGTAGAAGGGGTTAATATGGGTCAATATGTTTACAATATGTATATTTATATTTTTTCCATACTAGGCCACGCCTCTAACTCCGCCCAAAGCATAACTATACACAACCAATCTCCTAATGCCCCCACATAGTAATTATTCCCCCTTTGTACCTGCACATAGTAGTAATGCACACACTGTGCCCCTTTCACAGCAGCTATGCCCAGATATGTGCCCCTTCATAGTAGCTATCCCCAGATATGTGCCCCCTTCACAATAGTTATTCCCAGATATGTGCCCCATTCACAGTAGTTATGCCCAGATCTGTGCCCCATTCACAGTAGCTATGCCAGATATGTGCCCCCTTCACAATAGTTATGTCCAGAAATGTGCCCCTTACAGTAGTTATGCCCAGATATGTGCCCCTCACAGTAGCTATGTCCAGATATGTGCCACTCATAGTAGTTATGTCCAGATATGTGCCCCTCACAGTAGTTATGCCCAGATATGTGCCACTCATAGTAGTTATGTCCAGTTATGTGCCCCCTTCACAGTAGTTATGCCCAGATATGTGCCCCCTTCACAGTAGTTATGTCCAGATGTGTGCTCCCTTCACTAAGTTATGCCCAGATATGTTGCCCTCACTGTAGTTATGCCCAGATATGTGCCCCTCACAGTAGTTATGTCCAGATATGTGCGCCTCACAGTAGTTATGCCCAGATATATGCCACTCATAGTAGTTATGTCCAGATGTGTGCCTCCTTCACAGTAGTTATGCCAAGATATGTGCCCCCTTCACAGTAATGTCCAGATATGTGCCCCCTTCACAGTAGTTATGTTCAGATATGTGCCCCCTTAACAGTAGTTATGTTCAGATATGTGCCCCCTCACAGTAGTTATTTCCAGATATGTGCCCCCTCAAAGTAGTTATGTCCAGATATGTGCCCCCTCACAGTAGTTATGTCCATATATGTGCCCCCTTCACAGTAGCAGTGTGATGTCTGACACTACATCCTGCTGCTGCTGTGGAGCCAGGGCCATATTTAGATGTTATGCTGCCCTAGGCACTTTAGTGCCAGCCTCCTCCCCCCACCTGAAGTCCATATTTTTTAGATAGTTGACAGTAAAATGCTCCCTATGCCTTCAGCTATCCCTCAGGACTCCCTCATACGCTTGCACAATTAAAGGGCTGACCTGTTCCATGTGCGCTTGGCAGCTGAAGGCATCTGTGTTGGTCCCATGTTCATATGTGCCCGCATTGCTGAGAAAAATGATGTTTTATTATATACAAATAGGGGCATTACCATTAGGCCTCATGCACACGACCGTGACGTTTTTTGCGGTCGGCAAACCGCGGATCCGCAAAAAACTGAAGTAGTAATGCTATTTTTTTTTTTGCGGGGCCACGGAACAGAGCAATGGATACGGACAGCACATGGAGTGCTGTCCGCATCTTTTGCGGCCCCATTGAAGTGAATGGGTCCGCACCAAAGCCGCAAAAAATGCGGCTTAGATGCGGACCACAGCAACGGTCGTGTGCATGAGGCCTTACACATATAGGCTCCGCTCTCTCTGTAAAAGCTGCGCCCTCTGCACTTTGACTTGGCCAGTTGTGATGACCTTTTCACTGCCAGGCTCTGTCAAAGTAGACATGGAGCCGCAGTTGCAAAGAAACGGGAGCCTCTAGGTGTAACGGCATTGAAGCTAATTTGCATAAATTAAAACATAATTTTTCTCAGCAATGCCGGCACTTATGAACATGGAACCAACACAGATGTCTTCAGCTGCAGAGTGCACATGTAACAGGTCAGCCAGTGTCATAGGTACTGTGACAGTCAGTTATTTAGCTGAAGGCAGTGGCGTACCAAGGGGGGGGGGGGGCGGGGGGGGCGGGGGGGGGCGGCCCGCCCCGGGTGCCACTCACAAGGGGGGTGCCATGACGGAGTCACCCCTCCATCCACTGCTGCAGGGTGGCTGTAGCGCCCGGCGACGGGGAGGAGCACTGCAGGATGTGGCGGTCACTCAGGCGGACGCTCTCCGGCTTCTGTGAGTCTTGTCCGCGCTGCGTGCCGGCTTTCTTAATATAGCCAGCCAATAGCAGAGGCGGAATGCTCCGGGAAGCTGCGCTGATTGGTGGAGGTAGGAGAAGGGGCGGGGTCGCCTCCGGCAGCCGCTGACAGGGTGTTACAGGCTGGAGCTTGGGAATGGAGGGGGAGGAGGTGGCGGGGGGCGGGGCCGAGAAGGGGATCGACCATTCACTACAGGAGAAGGGGGTCATTCACTACAAGAGTAGGTTGATAGTGACTACAGAAGGAGGGATCATTCACTACAGGAGGAGGGGGTCATTTACTACAGGAGGAGGGGGTCATTCACTACAGGAGGAGGGGGTCATTTACTACAGGAGGAGGGGTCATCACTACAGGAGGAGGGGGTCATTCACTACAGGAGGAGGGGGTCATTTACGGAAGGATCCATTACCAGCGGTCGGACGGAGCCTGAGGCATCATCAAAATGGGAGTAAATAATTGTGTAATTAAGGGGTGTGTGTGTGCGTAATTAAGTGGGGGTTTGTAATTAAGGGGGGGGGGGGTGTAATTAAGGGATGTGTGTGTGTAATTAAGGGAGGGGTAAGGTGGGTAGGGAGGGGGTGTAATTAAGGGGGGAGAGTGTGTAATTAAGGGGGGGTGTAATTAAGGGAGGAGGTGTAATTAAGGGGAGAAGAGAGGGGGTGTAATTAAGGGGGTGTGCGTGTAATTAAGGGGGGTGTAATTAAGGTGGGTAGGGAGGGGGTGTAATTAAGGGGGGGTGTTATTAAGGGAGGGGGTGTAATTAAGGTGATACTTGCAGTTTGCAGGCTCTGGACCTTCAGGGTCCCTCAGTGAGATGTGGCTTCTCTCACTCCCAGGGAGTTCTGAGCAAGTGTGTTGACAGCCCAGTTTTCTAGCAACTCCCCAGGTGCAGCTCATCAGGACCCAGGCTTAGGTTTTTCTTAACCCTTTCCTAAACAACTTTCTTCAGCATATGCTAAGAACCTGGGAGACACGTATATACCCTCAATTACTTCACCCTGTGAGACACCACATTTCCCCAACTTTTGCACTAACCTATGGGTTGGGGCACCCTGGCTTGACAAACAGTAAGTACGAGACAAACCATCTACATTCCCCTGGAGGCTGCCTGCTCGGTGCTGTACTGTGAACCTAAAAGGCTGGAGGGACAGAAACCACCTAGTAACCCTACTATTCTTTTCCTTGTTATTCTGCATCCATTTTAGGGGTGCATGGTCTGTGATGAGGGTGAATTCTCTGCCCAGTAGGTAGTATTTGAGAGCGTCCAGGGCCCATTTAATGGCCAAAGCCTCTTTCTCTACAGTGACATACCTCTTTTCAGGGTCATTCAGTTTCCGACTTATGTATAAGACAGGGTGTTCTTCCCCATCAATTATTTGTGATAACACTGCTCCTAACCCCGCCTCCGAAGCATCGGTTTGCAGGTAGAAGGGTTTATGAAAATCCGGACATACCAGTACCGGCTGGGAGCACAGGGCTTGTTTCAAGGATTGGAACGCCCTCTCGGCCTCTGGGGTCCATTTTATCATCACTGAATTTTTCCCCTTTGTAAGATCGGTTAAGGGAACCGCCATAGATGCAAAATTAGGGATAAACCTTCTGTAATACCCTGCAATTCCCAAAAACTATCTCACTTGCTTCTTGTTTAGGGGTCTAGGCCAGTTTTGTATTGAGTCTATTTTGTTTAGCTGGGGTTTGATCAGACCTCGCCCAATGGTGTATCCCAAATACTTGGCTTCTTCCAAGCCGATGGCACACTTTTTAGGGTTTGCGGTGAGACCCGCCTGTCTTAGTGAATCCACGACCGCCTGCACTTTTGGTAGGTGAGACTCCCAGTCGCTACTGTAAATTATTACATCATCCAGATAATGCTGATGTATAACCAATATGTGGCCTTAGGATCCTATCCATCATACGCTGAAAAGTCGCCGGGGCCCCATGGAGGCCAAATGGCAACCTAGTGTATTGGAAATGACCACTGGGTGCAGAAAAAGCCGTCTTTTCCTTGGCCCTTTCAGTTAGCGGAATTTGCCAGTACCCTTTAGTTAAGTCCAATGTTGTTAAGTACCGAGCACTACCCAGTTTGTCTATTAGTTCGTCTACTCTCGCCATTGGGTAGGCGTCAAACTTTGAGACCAAGTTTAACTGGCGATAGTCATTACAGAACCTTATGGACCCATCAGGTTTGGGAATTAAAACGATGGGACTAGACCACTCACTTACGGACTCTTCTATTACCCCTAGGTCTAACATCTTGTTAATCTCTTGGGTAATGACCTCGCGCCTCGCTTCGGGGACCCGGTAGGGCTTAATCTTCACCTTAACACTGGGTTCTGTGACAATATCGTGTTTTATCACATGAGTGAGGCCTGGGAGTTCTGAGAAGAAATCGTTATTTCTCATAACGAATTCCTGTGATTCCTGTTTCTGATGGGGAAACAGGGACTCAGCAATTCTAACCTCAGGTACGGTGTAGCTTCGTGGTGCTGAGTTTACCACCAGAGTTTCCCTATCTTTCCAGGGCTTTAGCAAGTTAATATGATAGTTCTGTTCGGGTTTTCTCTTCCCGGGCTGATGAACTAGATAGTTCACCTCGCTTATCTTTTTAACAATTGTGAAGGGCCCTTGCCATTTTGCTAAGAATTTGCTCTCTACTGTGGGTATTAACACAAGCACCCGGTCCCCTGGACTAAAATGACGCAGTTTCGCACCCCGGATATATATTCTACTTTGGGCCTGTTGGGCTTGTTGCATATGTTCTCGAACCAAGGGCATGACTGCCTTGATCCGGCCCTGCATCTGTGACACATGCTCAATTACACTGCGGTACGGGGTAGATTCGTGCTCCCACGTCTCTTTAGCTATGTCGAGGAGCCCTTGGGGCTGCCTGCCATACAGAAGTTCAAAGGGTGAAAACCCTGTAGACGATTGCGGTACTTCTCGTATGGCAAACAGTAAATAGGGAAGTAGGCAATCCCAATCCCTACCATCCTTGGCAATCACCTTTCTCAACATGTTTTTCAGGGTTTTATTGAATCTTTCCACCAATCCATCCGTTTGCGGATGGTAGACTGAGGTTCGGATATGCTTCACCCTGAATAGCCGACATAATTCTTTGGTCACCCTGGACATAAATGGGGTGCCCTGATCCGTTAAGATCTCTTTAGGGATCCCAACCCTACTGAACACCAGGACCAACTCCTTGGCTATGGTCTTTGCCGTCATATTTCTTAATGGAATAGCTTCTGGATATCTGGTGGCGTAGTCTAGGATCACCAGTATGTACTGATGTCCGCGAGCTGATTTCACTATAGGGCCTACCAGATCCATAGCTATTCGTTCGAATGGCACTTCCACAATGGGTAAGGGTACCAATGGGCTTCTAAAGTTAGGGGGCGGAGACGTATATTGGCACTCGGGACAAGATGCACAGTAATCTCGTACCTCTGCTACTAGCCCTGGCCAAAAGAAACGCATTAAAATTCGTTCTTTTGTCTTTTCCATCCCCAGGTGTCCCCCCAACAAATGACCATGTGCTAGATCCAAGACCATCTTCCTAAATGGCTTGGGAACTATCAGTTGTTCTACGATGTCTTCACCTTGCTTGTCTACCTGATATAGTAAGTTATTTTGCATCGCGATATGGGGATAAGCAAGCGTGACATCTGGGTAAACCAGGACACCATTTATTATTTTTACATTTTCCCGGGCCCGAGCCAAAGTAGGGTCATTCAGCTGTGCTGTGGCAAAATTGTCGCGTGAAACCTTTATATCTGCTAAGACATTTTCAACCCTCTCCTCTGGCCCCCTACTTACATCAGTGGTTTCAGTGTCCCCCGACATTACATCAAAAGGAAACACGGCCTTATCAGGAGATGACAGAACCTCATGAAGAAGCTCAGGTTCTGTGACTCCTGTTGCCCTTTCTCCAGAGACCGTAACCACTGTTGGCTCTTTAACCCTTTTTTCCCACAATTCCCAGAAAGAAGGAAAATCCCTCCCCAGTATTACGTCATACATGAGAGTGGGTATTATCGCTACTTGACAGGGTACCCGGTTGAGCACAGTTCCTATGGAAACACGTGCCGTATTATACTCGCGAGTTTCCCCATGAATACAGGTGACCCCTACTGTCTGGGTCTGTAAGCTATCGGAGTTTACCAAACTGGCTTTGACTAACGTGATCATACTGCCAGTAGTATCCAGGAGAGCCTGCACCTCTCTCCCCTCCACTGAAACAGGACACAGATGTTTATCGACCTTTTCAGGGGTTCCAATAGAACAAACCCCTTGGGCAAACATCGATTTCGTATTTGGCATAGCACTCATATCACACTGCATGGGCTCTGAGTTTAACGGACAGTTAGCAGCAATATGTCCTAGTCCCCTACACCGGAAGCATTTGATAGTTTTTGGTCTCAGAAAGTCAGACCTGGCCCTTTCGGGGCGTTCCGGCCAGAGTTCAGCTTTGGACCTTGTGTCCCTGTTAGGGGCCCCACCCCTCGCAGGAGCACCCCCCTGCCGGGTACTTTCCTGGGTTAGGCGGGGCTTTTGTACCAGGTCCTTTGCCGCAGCATATCTTTCTACCAGAGAGACCAACTCATCTGCGCTGTTAGGGTCACCGTGGGTAACCCACTTGCATATTTCAGGTGGGAGGGCTCTAAGATATCTGTCCACTACCACACGTTGGACAACCTCTGGAGCCGATAGAACATCTGGTTGTAACCACTTCTTGGTTAAGTGTACCAGGTCGTACATTTGGAAGCGAGCTGGTTTGTCTGCCTGAAAACCCCAATGGTGCACTCTTTGGGCCCGCACCGACAAAGTGACTCCCAGACGGGCGAAAATCTCCGCTTTCAGCTTACAGTAATCCTGAGCGTCGGCAGGATCCAAATCATAATAAGACTTCTGAGCCTCTCCACTCAGAAAGGGGGCAATCAACCCCGCCCACTGATCTAGTGGCCATCTTTCACGCTCAGCGGTGCGCTCAAAGGTCATCAAATAAGCCTCCACATCATCCGTGGCAGCCATATTTTGTAGGTAGTTCCCAGCAAATATGTCCTTCTTCCCCATGGGACCAATTTCAGTCGACCAAGGGGTCTGGTCTGCAAAGCGCTGCACCACCTCAGTCAAAGCAACACGATCTTTGTTTTGCATCTCGGTTAGAGTGGTAAGTTGCATTGCCATAGACCGCGCCAGATCCTCTGTCTGCCGATTAGCTTCTTGCTGCACTTTGTTTGCATGTTGCTGGGCTGCGGTGGCTTGCAGCAAAGCCTTTAACATATCCTCCATGTCAGGAGTCTTTCTCTGCAGAAATGTAGCAGGTTTTACCCAGGACATATACCTGTTCCCAAGTCCAGAAACAATTTGTATTCAGGCGTTACCCTTAGCAACCAGCTGTTCAAGGACCAGAAAAATTTCCAGCAGCACCAGTTCCACTGAGCAAACGGGCTTCTGGCCCTTTAAATTCCCACACAGCACTGCAGCATTCAGCTTTTCTGAGGTGTCGTTGCCCTTAGCATCCTCCACCAATTGTGACAGTCAGTTATTTAGCTGAATGAGACCTCAGGAGACAGAAGTGCATTTCCACTGGCGTCCTGCCAGCTTTATTTCACAGGTTGCATTTAAACACAAAACATAAACGGAACACCTAGCCTTATCCAGGCTCTAACTAAACAATAGGTCCCTCTCTAGGACGTGGATGAGCTAACCTCAGTCCACACAAAATAAGCACGCTCTCTGTACAGCAACCTGTGATACTTGCAGTTTGCAGGCTCTGGACCTTTACGCTGGGTTCACACCTGAGCGTTTTACAGCGCGTTCCTACGCGCTGTAAAACGCACAACAGGCAAGAACCAATGCTTCCCTATGGGAATGGTTCTCACCTGGGCGTTTTACAGCGCGTACGATCGCGCTGTAAAACGCCCGACGCTCAAACAAGTACTTGAGCTTCTTTGGGACGTTTTGACGCGCGTTTGTGGCCATAGGACACTGCAGTCAATGACACAAACGCGCGTCAAACGCGCGTTTACTATTACAAAAAACGCGCATAAAAACGCACGACAAAAACGCACGTAAAACGCGCGTTTGAGAAACGCTCAGGTGTGAAAGCAGGGTTAGGGTCCCTCAGTGAGATGTGGCTTCTCTCACTCCCAGGGAGTTCTGAGCAAGTGTGTTGACAGCCCAGTTTTCTAGCAACTCCCCAGGTGCAGCTCATCAGGACCCAGGCTTAGGTTTTTCTTAACCCTTTCCTAAACAACTTTCTTCAGCATATGCTAAGAACCTGGGAGACACGTATATACCGTCAATTACTTCACCCTGTGAGACACCACAGTACAAATCTGCTGACAGATGCCCTTTAAAGGGTTGTCCAGGTTCAGAGCTGACCCCGGACATACCCCCTTTTCCCCCCACTCGGACCCTCTGACATTTCATGCTCCGATGCTCTCTCTTGTAAAGTATAGGGCAAATGCTGTTTTGTTTACAGCCCTAGCAGTGTTCCCGGTGATGTCACCGGACTGATGGGCGGCTTTACAGGCTAGGGCAGCACTAAAGCCCATCCATTAGTGCCGGTGATGTCACCGGGCTCACTGCTAGGCGGAAGCCCCCCCGAACCACCACCATCATAGTACCCCTCCCTACAGTGCCCTCACTACTAATAAGGCACCCCTAATAGAAATAAGGCCAATCTATAAGACACTCCTATGGAGCCCTCCGTAGTAGTAATGGCCACCACCACTGCCCACAGTATTTATAATGCCCCCTGCAGTGCCCCTTGTAATTATAATACCTCCTGCCGTACCCCCTGGAGTTATAGTCTTCCCTTTGGTGCCCCCATTAATTATAATGCCTGTCCTATCCCTACCGTCTTCTATGCCAAGCAGACCCATGTAAATAACACCAGTCCTCTCCCTCCAGTCCCATGTAAATAACCTCTCTTCCTTACAGTCTTCTATAACATACAGTCCCACGTAAATAACTGAAATCCCCTCCTTCAGCCCCTCCAACACATAGTCCCATGTAAATAACATTACTCCTTACCCTCTGGTCCTTTATAATATCCAGTCCCATGTAAATTCCACCAGTCATCTCCCCCAAATCTTCTGTAACATACAGTCGCATGTAACTAACACCCTTCTCCTCCCCTTCGTTCTGCCACTCTAACATACAGTTCCAGTTAAATAACATATTTCCCTCCCACTAAGCAGGGAGGAGGTATAATGGGGAGAACCACATCTCCCAGCATGTCTCTGGCACTTACATTCATTCCATGACATCACAGGTCTCCAGTGCTGAGCTGCCTCTTCCTGAACTGGTCACATGACGGTGACCTCATCACAGATCCCATTCCTACCTCAACTTCCAGTGATGTCATCGCAGGTCCTTCAGCTATGGAGTATAGGCAGAATGGGCAGCAGATTCACAGTAAGTCCTAATCAGCCCCCCCACCCCCACCCTGAGGTGACCAGGTTACCCTGGCAGAGTAAGGGAGGGAAAAAAATAAAATAAATAAAAAAACACCTCAGCTGCCACTGGGAAGGGCCCCCCTCCCTCTCTGGGCCCCTGTGCAGCTGGTCCACCCCTGACGTAGAGCTCTTCCTTCCATCTTAGTTGCTCCTCGCTTTGCCCAGAGACGAGACGCACAGTAGAAATGTTATGACACCTCTTACAGTCAAGTGTGAGAGCAATAGAAGACACAGAGGCCTCACTCCCAGTCAGCATCATATCATTTGTCTCCAGCATTCAGCCGCACAAAAACCTGTCAAGAATCTCATCTCTTCATCTCGAGCATTGTATTTCTTCTACCAAATAATAAAACATATTAGCGACTCATCATCGGGCCGTCTATCGGTGCATGCCGGTGGTGGAGCCTCTACCGTCACCCAGAAGAAGACCCTACTTCCTGTGGAGGCATGTGTGAGAAGGAACATTTTTTGGGGGAAAATGAAAGTGAGCCACATAGGACTGCAGGAGACATCTACTACATTATCTGTACTCAGAGAGCTATCACTGTGTTATCTGTGGTGTTACATAGGACTGCAGGTGATATCTACTACATTATCTGTACTCAGAGAGCTATCACTGTGTTATCTGTAGTGTAGTGTTACATAGGACTGCAGGAGGCATCTACTACATTATCTGTACTCTGAGAGCTATCACTGTGTTATCTGTGGAGTTACATAGGACTGCAGGTGACATCTACTACATTATCTGTACTCAGAGAGCTATCACTGTGTTATCTGTAGTGTTACAAAGGACTGCAGGTGATATATACTACATTATCTGTACTCAGAGAGCTATCACTGTGTTATCTGTAGTGTAGTGTTACATAGGACTGCAGGTGACATCTACTACATTATCTGTACTCAGAGAGCTATCACTGTGTTATCTGTAGTGTAGTGTTACATAGGACTGCAGGTGACATCTACTACATTATCTGTACACAGAGAGTTATCACTGTGTTATCTGTGGAGTTACATAGGACTGCAGGAGACATCTACTACATTATCTGTACTCAGAGAGCTATCACTGTGTTATCTGTAGTGTAGTGTTACATAGGACTGCAGGTGACATCTACTACATTATCTGTACTCAGAGA
This sequence comes from Bufo gargarizans, assembly GCF_014858855.1. Taxonomy (NCBI): domain Eukaryota; kingdom Metazoa; phylum Chordata; class Amphibia; order Anura; family Bufonidae; genus Bufo; species Bufo gargarizans. The sequence continues at coordinate 47,874,660 of NC_058080.1, forward strand.
GCTATCACTGTGTTATCTGTAGTGTAGTGTTTCATAGGACTGCAGGTGACATCTACTACATTATCTGTACACAGAGAGTTATCACTGTGTTATCTGTGGAGTTACATAGGACTGCAGGAGACATCTACTACATTATCTGTACTCAGAGAGCTATCACTGTGTTATCTGTAGTGTAGTGTTACATAGGACTGCAGGTGACATCTACTACATTATCTGTACTCAGAGAGTTATCACTGTGTTATCTGTGGAGTTACATAGGACTGCAAGTGACATACATTACATTATCTGTACTCAGAGACTTATCACTGTGTAATCTGTGGTGTTACATAGGACTGCAGTTAACTTCTATAACATTATCTGTATTCTGAGTAATTATATCAATTTTTTCTGTAGATGCTGAATCTACGTGCTTCCCGATTAAAGAGTCCCCCGAAATGTATTTGATTGGGGCCCCAGATATGACTTTGCTTGGGACCCCAGAAATGCCAAGCCTGCCTCTGGGTCCGACTCCAGACATCTGCGAGGATCGGCTTTCTGAAGAAGCTGAGTGCTGCTCCTCTTCCTAGACCAGTAACATCATCTTCATCAGTCACATGGCCTATGTTCAGCTCAGTGAACGGCCCTGGTCTGCAATACCAAGCACAGCCACTATCCAATATACGGCGCTGTGCACTTTGCAAAAAAGCTGATCTTTGGGTTGTTAGGAATCAGACCCCCACCAATCTAACAATAATGACCTGTGCTGAGGAGACCCATGTATGGAACTAGAATTAGACAAAATGATTAAGACAGCGCCACTTATGGCCTGTGCCTGGTATTACAGCTCTACATTATTCATATGAATGTGACTAAGTTGCAGTACCAGGTACAGGCCATAGATAATAGTGGCGCTGTTTCTACAACTCACAATATCTTGGTGCAGCACTCCCATCCATTGTAGATGTGGCGTTATATCAGTTTGTTGGATATCTACTAAAGAAGGAGACGTCTATTCCACCTCGCCACCTCGCCTGTCAGTGATTCCTCCTCCTGACTATGAAATAGGTTTACATATTATTTCTAATTCTAAAGCTATTGTGAGCTGAGCGCTCAGGGTGATAATTGGGTCCGCGTTACTGGCGCTTTCTCATCTCCGCAGTTCCGTGTTTTCTGATTGCATAATCTGATGACAATATTCTAGGGCTAAATCTAGGATGAGGAGAGGTAAAATCACTGAAAATAACCGCTCATAGTCCTAAGGCCTCATCCACATTTCCGTGTCAGTGGCACGTTTGTGTTTTATCCGTGAAGCTGTCCGTGAAGGATCCGTGTGTCCTATTAATCTCCTATTAGTCTTCAGTGAAAAACGGATGCACCACGGATGCCATCTGTGTTGTGTCTGTGATTTTCACGGACCCATAGACTTCAATGGGCGTGCTAGGTCCGCATCACAGATCAAAGTAGTGCATGTCTCCATGATTTGTTAACTGACCCACAGTGAACAGACACATTTAAATCAATGGGTATGTGTGCTGTCCGTGGAAAATGTGAAAAACGAAAAAAAAAACGTCTGTGAAAAACGAAAATGTGGCCGAGGCCTAAGAGCTATAAGCATAGCCTAAAATATACAAGGGGAAAATGAAGGATTGGCAGAAAATGTATGTGGATTGCCTGAGACTATCCATGCTTATGCCTCTTGCACACGACCGTATGGATTTTCAGTATTTTGCGGTCCGCAAAAAAACGGATCAGAAAAAAAATACAGATGACGTCCGTGTGCATTCCATTTTTTGCGGAACAGAACAGCTGGCCCCTGATAGAACAGTACTATCCATGTCCGTTATGCGGAGAAAAATAAGACATGTTCTATCTTTGAACGGAACGGAAAAACGGAAATACGGAAACAGAAGGCATACGGAGTACCTTCAGTTTTAATGCAAAAAACGGAACGTAAACGAAAAGAAAAAAGTTTGTGTGCAAGAGGCCTTAAAGGAATTGTCCACTTTGTTAGGCCTCTTTCACGCAACTGTTTTTTGCGTACCGTATACGGAACCATTAATTTCAATGGTTCCGCAAAAAATACAGAATGTACTCTGTATGCATTCTGTTTCCGTATTTCCGTTCCGTTGAAAGATAGAACATGTCCTATTATTGCCCGCAAATCACGTTCCGTGGCTCCATTCAAGTCAATGGGTCCTCAAAAAAAACGGAACACATACGGAATGTACTCCGTATGTCTTCCGTATCCATTCAGTTTTTGTGGAACCATCTATTGAAAATTTTATTTCCAGCCCAATTTTTTCTATGTAATTGCTGTAAACTGTGTATGGGTGGGTTCACACTAGCGTTATGGAGTCTGTTATGGCTTTCCGTTATAACAGGGTTATAACGGAACATAACGGAATCTATAGGATGGAATGCAAAATGGAAGCCTTTAAAAGGCATTCCGTTTTGCTCCGTCCTAATAGAAGTCTATGGGAAAACATAACGGATCCGTCTGGATCCCGTTATGCAAGACGGACTTTGTTTTCCGTCTTGCATAACGGGAACCAGACGGATCCATTTTGATTACCGAAAACTTCTATTAGGACGGAGAGCAAACGGAATGCCTCTTAAAGGCGTCCATTTTGCATTCCATCATAATGCAAGTCTATGGGCAGCAAAACGGATACGCCCTTCCATCTTATCGATTCCGTTATGTTCTGTTATAACCCTGTTATAACGGAAAGCTATAACGGACTCCATAACTGCCATATGGAAAAACGGAACGGAAAAACGGAACAGAAACGGAAACACAACGGAAACAAAAAACGGAACAACGGATCAGTGAAAAACAGACTGCAAAATACAGAAAAAGCCATACGGTCGTGTGAAGGAGGCCTTACAAACATTTAGAGATTAGTGAAGTTCTTAAAAATTTGATTTGGCTACTTCGCCGAATTTTACAAAACAGAAATGCTTTGTGACTAAATACTTCTACTTAGGCCTCATGCACACGACTGTGCCATTTTTTGCGGTCCGCAAACCGTAGATCCGCAAAAGACAGAGGCCGCCTCTGTGCCTTCCGCAATTTGCGGAACGGAACGGGCAGCTTTGTAGAAATGCCTATTCTTGTCTGCAAAATGGACAAGAATAGGACATGTTCTATTTTTTTTGTGGGGCCACGGAACGGAGCAACGGATGCGGACAACACACAGAATGCTGTCCGCATCTTTTGCGGCCCCATTGAAGTGAATGGGTCCGCATCCGAGCCGCCGTTTTTGGACCCAAACAACGCGTTCATCGCTGATCACGGCATCTGAGATGAATATTCAGGCCTTTCATGGGTTAAAAAAATAAAATAAATCATATTCACCTAATCCATTTGAGCGTGAGGAGGACGCCATGGCCATCGTGCTAGAAGATCCAGCGCAAAATCTCGTGTGCATGATGACATCATCACGCTGGCCGGTGTGGTGACGTCATACGCCACTGCGCACAGCAGCCACCTCGCGCTCAAATGGATGTGGCGAGTATGATTTTTATTTTTAATTTTTACTAGCATTTCAGGAAAAATTGATTCGTTACCATGAAGCACAAGGAAATTCGGCTTCTCAAAAAATCTAATTTTCGGATCGAAGTCCACTTAGGATACTTCAAGTCTCTCAGCACTACACACATTCATAAAGAACTTGTTTAGGATGACGTAAAGAAACATAGCTGCCTTGTTGTAGAAACAGCGCCACGTCTGCTCGCAGGATGTGTATGGTATTGCAGCTCAGTCCAATTCGCTTCAATAGTGATGTACAAAACGGTTCGTCCCGCTACAGATGAACCCGACTAGTCCATCATATTATCAATATTGTGATCCAGGAAATACCCTAACTGTGTTGTTAGTGTAACCCTGTGAAGTTACACAGGCTGCATTAGCTGAAATGCCCAGTAGATGGCAGATGGACTCAGTATGCTGTTAATAAAACATTGAGCATTGGTCACATGATTGTGACATCATCGTAGGTCCTGGAGTTTTCTGGAAGTGACTACATGCTCAGCCAGAGAAAGGACATGTTGTGAGAGACTGCAGCACAGAGATGGAACCTTGCTGAGAGAACCTGCTTCACCCAAGATCACACCTGCTGAGAGAGGGGCCTGCTGGCAAAGACAAGCACTGAGTCCAGACGTCTGGTGAATCCAGTGAGAGGAGACTGCTGCTGACTGACCTGGCTAATCGTGTTGTGAGGGTAAGCCAAACCTCTCCCTGTATCACCACAGGGCACCTGTCTCCTCACTCACAGTAAAGACTCTGAGGTCCAGTGACGGACATTACACAGCTCAGGCTGCTTCAGTGACCCTGCAGAGCAGGACTTTAAGGGCCCCAACTCTCCTATGTGCACCAACGGCCACTAGGGCGAAGATAAGGGGGTGGGACACAGGCGTGCTTGTCGGTGGGTGAGGAAAATCCACATTGCATTGTTACCTGTATTACTCTATTGTATTTTCTTATGTATGTTGGTTAATTTGCTGCTTACTATATAAAGTAAATTCCAGTTAGGCTGTGTCAGTCTCATTGCACTAAGTATGTTCCCAGTGGGGCCCCACATCCCTACCCCGGATGCTCCACTGGGTGGAGGCACTGCCGCAGACATGTACCCCAGCTCCCAGATAGCGGAGGCTCAGGATCCGCCTGTCAGGCATAGTGAGTTAACTAGGTTTAGGGACCCCAAAGACACTAGGGGGCGCCCTCAAAACCCTGTTACATGTGGAGGCACTGCTGAGATGAACTGGGGTACAACCAGTGAGAATAAGTTAAGTCCTCAGGCCACTCCCTCCTTTGCAAAAGAGTGGGCCCAGCAAAGAAATGTACCATTACAGCAAGCTGTGATGTTATGCAAAGTCCCATCCTGCTGTGAGATGAATCACGTCATCTTGTGTGTAGAAATTCGACTGGGAATAGAAATGGCGACCGTCAGGGATATCCTGCAGGATTCCGGAGGCCAAACTTACATGTTAATATATTGTCATACGGACTTGGGAGACCATGAGATGCCTACCAACGTTCATTTATATGGAGCCCCGGATGAAGGATGCTCCTTAGTGTACGCTCTCCTTGATAAAAAAAAAAGGGTCTCACTGCAACAACCCTTTAAATTAGAACAGAGAGATTATGTCACAGAAAATTATTCTAAGCTCCTGACTCTCATCCCCGGAAAGACCGGAGCCATTCTTAAACAAGCTGCCCATCCTCCTAGAGGACAGGGGGTGATTACTCCTAAAGCAGAATCTCATCCATCTACAGCATTACTGAAACCAGACAACCCTGAAGTACGCACCCTGCCTACAGGAGGTAGTGATGTATCGGACATACTACAGAAACTCTCAGAAGCCATAGTGACGGCAAACCACACTCATAGTTACCGCAAACTAAAGGTGTTTTCTGGGAATCAGCCTGTTCCTTCAGGAGAAGAGCCTTTTGAGGTCTGGAAGGATAATGCTATGCAGTTGTTGGAGGAATGGTCTTGTACGGATACCATAAAGAAACAGCGGTTGGTGGAGAGTCTCCGTTTTCCCGCTACAGACATGATAAGACTGTACAAGGGAGTAAATGGGCAAGCTACTGTGCACGACTATCTACAAGTTTTACAGGATGCTTATGGGAGATCAGAAGATTTGGATGATCTGTTGGTTAAGTTCCTAGCCACTAAGCAGAAGGAGCATGAAAAAGCCACTGACTATATCAACCGGTTACAGCTATCGCTTGGAAAGTTATTCCATAAAGGAGCAGTCACTGCCTCTGAGTTGGATGCTCGGCTATCTAAGCAAATTCAGAGAGGTGGTTTGACCAATAATCCAGTTATGATTCTGCTGAGAGCCAAGTTGGATGATAAAGTTCTGCCTTATTCCACATTAATAAATACAGCCAGGAGATTGGAAGATCAGACGTGTCCACCCCTACAGAAGGAGAAAGAGGATACAGAACTGTCAGCTCTTAGGAAGAAGGTGGCTGAATTGGAGCTCTTATGCAAATCACCACCAGAGAGAGCAGATCCTCCCCCTGGAAGTGGGGGGCAACACAGGAAGACTCAGAAAAAACTGTTTCCTGAGGATTCACCCCGCCGAGGGGACTGCTTTAAATGTGGAAAGTCAGGGCATTTTCAGCGGGAGTGCCCTGCGAATTCCATGGAGGTGGATGTGGAGGTGCTGGCAACCGAGCTGGAGGAGACTCAAATGACCAGGTCTTACAAGCGACGGAAGACCCGGCCTACATATAGTTTATCTGTAGGGGCCAAGATTGGGCCAAAATCTTTGATACACGTGCAAGTAGAAGGAATTCATGCTTCAGCATTACTAGATACAGGTTCTCAAGTCACCATTATCTACAGAGACTTCTATGAACGTCATTTGAAACACATTCCTATGGAACCTGCAGGAGAGTTTCAGCTATGGGGCGTTGGGTCTCAAGCTCAACCTGTGGAGGGATGCATAAAAGTGACCATAACTATTCCCCAGTTAAACACCGGGATGATATGTCCTATGGAGCTGGAAGTTTTGATATGCCCTGCAGCCAAGAAAGTGTGTGCCCCAATAATATTGGGTACTAATGCAAAGATGGTACAGGATGTATTCAAGGCCTATCTGACCGAAGTGGGAGACGTCTCCTTAGACCGATTGATGGAGGTCAGCCCTGTCCTAGGAAAAGAGTGTAGACGACTAGCCCTTGAAACAAAACCAGGGTCGTGCCACTATTCAGGAACAGAATCCGCATTTGTGAAGCCTGGTGAGACCAAAACCTTACGAGCCATAGCCTCAATGCACCATGAAATGTTGGGGGGAACTGGACAATACCTTATTGAGTCTCTGCCTGAAGAGGATCAGAAGAAGGGGTGGACTCTCATACCTGAGGTAAAAGATTGGCGAAAAAGGTGGTGTCGGAGCTTTCCTGTGATGGTACAGAATTTAACCCCCACAGAAATCCGGATTGATCGTCATCAAAAGATTGGTGTGATACACCTTTTAGATCAAGTTTCGTCCATCATGTCTGTGAGTGCAGAACAGAAGGATCATGTGAAAGCACCTTTAGATTTTGATCTAGAAGATTCTCCTCTACCACAGCAGTGGAAAGACAGCCTTCGTTCAAAACTGGCCACCCGAGAGGGAGTGTTCTCCAGAGCAGAGATGGACGTGGGGTGTTCTAAGAGTGCCACCCATGCTATAAGACTTGCTGATCCTACTCCTTTCAGAGAAAGGTCAAGAAGAATACCCCCTCGAGATGTGGAAGATGTCCGGGACATACTCCAGCAGATGGAAGGAGCAGGCATCATCACAGAGTCCCGGAGCCCCTATGCCTCACCTATTGTGGTAGTGAGGAAAAAGAATGGTTCAGTTCGGCTATGTGTGGACTACCGTACTCTGAACAAGAGGACTGTGCCAGATCAGTACACTTTGCCCCGGATACAGGATCTTCTGAACGCCCTATCTGGCAGCCAGTGGTTCAGTGTGCTTGACTTGAGGTCTGGATATTATCAGGTACCCATGAAGAAGGAGGATCAGGAAAAGACAGCGTTCATCTGCCCTTTGGGGTTCTTCCAGTTTACCAGAATGCCACAGGGAGTCACAGGAGCTCCTGCTACTTTTCAGAGGCTGATGGAGAAAACTGTGGGGGATATGAATCCCAAAGAGTGTCTAAGTATCATGATCACCCTGACAGAAAACAATTGGTACTACCGCACAGACACCGTGGCATGGTCCTGAGAGCTCTCCACGATCAACATGGGCATCTCGGGGTGGACAAGACCTATGGCCTAGTACAAGATCGGTTCTATTGGCCTCGCATGAGGGAACATGTCGAGCAACATGTAAAGACATGCAGGAGGTGTATCCAGAGGAAGACCCTGCCTGTGAGAGCTGCCCCTATGGGTCATCTGAAAAGTACGGGACCCATGGATCTTGTGTGCATGGACTATCTCTGCATTGAGAGCGATACAGCGGGAATTGGAAATGTGCTGGTGGTAACGGACCATTTCACCAGATATGCTCAAGCCTTCCCCACTAAAGATCAAAAGGCTGTGACTGTAGCCAAAGTCCTTTGGCAGAAGTATTTTATTCACTATGGACTACCCAATCGGATACACTCTGATCAAGGTAGAGACTTTGAGAGTAAGTTGATCAAGGAGCTGTTGGACATGTTGCAGGTGCAGAAGTCCAGAACCACACCTTATCATCCGGAAGGGGATGCACAGCCAGAACGATTCAATAGGACCCTCCTAGATATGCTAGGGACTCTCAAGCAAGTCGAGAAGCGGTCTTGGAGTAAACATGTGGAAGCCATGGTCCACGCATACAATTGTACAAGGCATGAATCTACAGGGTTCTCACCCTATTTCCTAATGTTCGGAAGAGAAGCTCGATTGCCGATAGATGTCCGTTTGGGAGTGTCTCCTGATGGAACAGATTCAACTTCACACTTTCAATATGTGAGGAACCTCAAACAAAACCTTCATCGGGCCTATGAGTTGGCTACCCAAGCTGCAGCAAAAATGGAAGAACGGAACAAAAGAAGGTATGATTCTAAGGTGAGATATCGGGAGATTCAAGCAGGGGATAAAGTTCTTCTCCGGAATCTAGGTGTGCCTGGAAAACACAAACTGGCTGACAGATGGAAAGATATCCTGTTTGAGGTTGTGTCCAAACTGGAAGGACTGCCAGTGTACAACATTAGGGGCCCGGAGGGCCGAATAAAGGCTTGGCATAGAAACCATCTGCTTCCAGTTGTGTATGCTGATGAAGAGGAAGAGAGTAGTGAAGAACTGGAGGAAAACCCAGCAGAGAGTCCTGGAAATGGGACAGAGGAGACCCCGGGAACTCCCAGTGCAGAGGATCAGTGGTGGTCATCACCCGCAGAAGAAACACAGCAATTGCCTCCTTTAACTCCTGTGGTTTCACCAAGTCCCGAAACCTCTCCTGGGTCACAAAGTTCTCCAAGGTTGAATCCAGAAAGTCCATGTTTTGTGCCTGGAACTTCCCTTAGACACTCTACTTCGAGGGCAGGAGTTGAAGTTCCACAGTTGATGTCCCAAGATCCTCTCCCACAGCGAGAACTGAGACACAGCACCAGAGTGCGGCAACCCCCTAGGGCTCTAGTTTATGATAATATAGGAGAGCCCAGTTATGCCCCGCTGACACAAGCAGCATCTAAAATGGCCACTTTCCTACATGCACTAGCTGAAGTGGTAAATGTTAGCGACTCTTTACCCTAGATAACTAGCTAGCTAGGATGTTACTGTGTTAACTGTACTGTATGTATGCTAAAACTTTTTCTGTTGAGTTTTTGTTAAGCTCCCTGGCTAGGACTTGCCAGTGGAAGGCAAGTATTTTCAAGGGGGAGCATGTAACCCTGTGAAGTTACACAGGCTGCATTAGCTGAAATGCCCAGTAGATGGCAGATGGACTCAGTATGCTGTTAATAAAACATTGAGCATTGGTCACATGATTGTGACATCATCGTAGGTCCTGGAGTTTTCTGGAAGTTACTACATGCTCAGCCAGAGAAAGGACATGTTGTGAGAGACTGCAGCACAGAGATGGAACCTTGCTGAGAGAACCTGCTTCACCCAAGATCACACCTGCTGAGAGAGGGGCCTGCTGGCAAAGACAAGCACTGAGTCCAGACGTCTGGTGAATCCAGTGAGAGGAGACTGCTGCTGACTGACCTGGCTAATCGTGTTGTGAGGGTAAGCCAAACCTCTCCCTGTATCACCACAGGGCACCTGTCTCCTCACTCACAGTAAAGACTCTGAGGTCCAGTGACGGACATTACACAGCTCAGGCTGCTTCAGTGACCCTGCAGAGCAGGACTTTAAGGGCCCCAACTCTCCTATGTGCACCAACGGCCACTAGGGCGAAGATAAGCGGGTGGGACACAGGCGTGCTTGTGGGTGGGTGAGGAAAATCCACATTGCATTGTTACCTGTATTACTCTATTGTATTTTCTTATGTATGTTGGTTAATTTGCTGCTTACTATATAAAGTAAATTCCAGTTAGGCTGTGTCAGTCTCATTGCACTAAGTATGTTCCCAGTGGGGCCCCACATCCCTACCCCGGATGCTCCACTGGGTGGAGGCACTGCCGCAGACATGTACCCCAGCTCCCAGATAGCGGAGGCTCAGGATCCGCCTGTCAGGCATAGTGAGTTAACTAGGTTTAGGGACCCCAAAGACACTAGGGGGCGCCCTCAAAACCCCGTTACATTAGAATATATCCGTAATAATAGGGCAGATTAAGATGGCCGCCATTATTGTGAGACTGTCTTAATCATGCGCATGCGCCTTTACTATGAGTAGCGACACATGCGCGAATATACAGGTCCTTCTAAAAAATTTTGCATATTATGATAAAGTTTATTATTTTCTGTAATGTACTGATAAACATTAGACTTTCATATATTTTAGATTCATTACACACAACTGAAGTAGTTCAAGCCTTTTATTGTTTTAATATTGATGATTTTGGCATAGAGCTCATGAAAACCCCAAATTCCTATCTAAAAAAATTAGCATATTTCATCCGACCAATAAAAGAAAAGTGTTTTTAATACAAAAAAAAGTCAACCTTCAAATAATTATGTTCAGTTCTGCACTCAATACTTGGTCGGGAATCCTTTTGCAGAAATGACTGCTTCAATGCGGCGTGGCATGGAGGCAATCAGCCTGTGGCACTGCTGAGGTGTTATGGAGGCCCAGGATGCTTCGATAGCGGCCTTAAGCTCATCCAGAGTGTTGGGTCTTGCGTCTCTCAACTTTCTCTTCCCAATATCCCACAGATTCTCTATGGGGTTCAGGTCAGGAGAGTTGGCAGGCCAATTGAGCACAGTAATACCATGGTCAGTAAACCATTTACCAGTGGTTTTGGCACTGTGAGCAGGTGCCAGGTCGTGCTGAAAAATGACATCTTCATCTCCATAAAGCTTTTCAGCAGATGGAAGCATGAAATGCTCCAAAATCTCCTGATAGCGGCTGCATTGTGCCTGCCCTTGATAAAACACAGTGGACCAACACCAGCAGCTGACATGGCACCCCAGACCATCACTGACTGTGGGTACTTGACACTGGACTTCAGGCATTTTGGCATTTCCCTCTCCCCAGTCTTCCTCCAGGCTCTGGCACCTTGATTTCCGAATGACATGCAAAATTTGCTTCTCTGTAGCCCAGGTCAGGCGCTTCTGCCGCTGTTTCTGGTTCAAAAGTGGCTTGACCTGGGGAATGCGGCACCTGTAGCCCATTTCCTGCACACGCCTGAACACGGTGGCTCTAGATGTTTCTACTCCAGACTCAGTCCACTGCTTCCGCAGGTCCCCCAAGGTCTGGAATCGGTCCTTCTCCACAATCTTCCTCAGGGTCCGGTCACCTCTTCTCGTTGTGCAGCGTTTTCTGCCACACTTTTTCCTTCCCACAGACTTCCCACTGAGGTGCCTTGATACAGCACTCTGGGAACAGCCTATTCCTTCAGACATGTCTTTCTGTGTCTTACCCTCTTGCTTGAGGCTGTCAATGATGGCCTTCTGGACAGCAGTCAGGTCGGCAGTCTTACCCATGATTGCGGTTTTGAGTAATGAACCAGGCTGGGAGTTTTTAAAAGCCTCAGGAATCTTTTGCAGGTGTTTAGAGTTAATAAGTTGATTCAGATGATTGGGTTAATAGCTCGTTTAGAGAACCTTTTCATGATATGCTAATTTTTTTAGATAGGAATTTGGGGTTTTCATGAGCTGTATGCCAAAATCATCAATATTAAAACAATAAAAGGCTTGAACTACTTCAGTTGTGTGTAATGAATCTAAAATATATGAAAGTCTAATGTTTATCAGTACATTACAGAAAATAATGAACTTTATCACAATATGCTATTTTTTTTAGAAGGACCTGTACTTAATTTCAAATCCGAGCCCGGAATTAGTGGACTGCACCTCAATCATAATGAATCCATAATGAAGTATATTCATGCATTCGCCACTACTCACAGTAAAGAAGCATGCACGTGATTAAGACGCTCTCGCAATATCGCCGGCCATCTTTATCTACCCTCATCGTAACTAATACATTCTAACAGCTTAGTTAAGGTATTTCTTAGGACACAATGATAATGTGATGAATGAAGCAGAATTGTCTGTAGGGGGACAAACCGATTCACAACCCATGGGGAGGTGTGCTCTGTTTTTGGAAAAAAGCAGCCATGTTTTTCTCATCCTGGACAATCACTTTAAGCTCATTACAATTTACGCTGCTACTTTGTCCGCTATAATCTGGGAGGGAAACTGGCAACAAGTGATCATTTACTCTATAGCACCTGTAGTACCTCAGAGCGGCACTATCATTCCTACACCCTGTTACTCTCTCTAATGGCTAGAAAATAATGTCATCTGTGTATTTAATTCCAGGTACTTTGATACTGTACCTTAATAACATTGCTATGTAACTGTTATGTATTGTATTTTGTGCACTGTGCCTGGTTGTCCAGCAGGTGGCAGTGTATCTGACAGAGAGATCTTTAGATAGAATAGAATTTACTATTCTATTCTCCCCCTTTTGGGCAGAAGTGGGCTAGTACTGCTTCCTACCAAGGGAGGGGTTGCAGGAAGCTATAGGCAATTGAGAGTTTGAAGGAGACAAGAGCAGACATTGCACAGTGAGGGGAGCACCCCCCCCCCCTCCCCTCCTGCAGCAGGAGTCTTCCAGGGGATGCAACTCATAGAGCACTCCAACTCCTTGCATTTTATAGACTGAGTATAACGAGGGGGTCAACTGCAAAAGGCACCCCACTCAAAGGTACCAGAACTGCTAAAAAGTACAGTGGTCAGACTGAAGCCAGAGATTAGCACAGCAGAGATCATTCAAGTTTGCCTACCAGTTTAGCTCAAAACCTTGGGGGGTCAAGTGTTATCTGGATGCAAGTTTATTCAAGTAAAACTGTTGAACTTTATCAACTCTGGACTTGACTTATATTCCACCAACTATAACTCTTTAAATGCTATGAAGCGTAACCCTGAAAAAAGATGGTATCACGGTAGGAGCACCGTAACACACAGAACTGGTAAGGCCACACCACCACTCGCCATTTCCTGCGTACTGAGACCCTGATCGTCCCCTGGGGGCGGCATGCTGCAGAGAAAATGAAGCATTACACCATTGAATCAGTAGGGAATAAAGGAGTCTTCCATAGAAAGCGTCCAATACAGAAGACCCCACCCCTTAGGAACTTGGTATTTGAAAATAGATATTCTAAACCAGACAAACCCTTCAATGAATCCCCCCCACTTCACCAAAGATATTATGGACCCAATTTCAAGCCATAGCTATAGGTACCCAGACAAGTTTATATACATAGGACATTACATGTAGCATTAATGTGATGAATTCAGCTCTGTACATCTGTAAATTGTGTAAGAAAGGTGCGATAAAATGCTGTAGGAATAAATCCTGTTCTGTGCTGTATATTTTCCTCTGAAGATGAACACACTGATCTGCTGCTCACATGGCTGGAAGGAAATTTATGTAAGAGGAGATTTCGGCACTTCCTGTTATTTAGTGCTGCTTCTGGATATGATATTTGTAATACTTCAAACTCTGGCATTTATCAAAGGTGACACAGCGAGGAGAACAAATCAACAACGTTCCGGCAGGGATGGGGGGGGGGCGTACCGGAGATACAGTCTCCCTAATAACCTCTAGGATATGGCTAGCCTCACCACAGAAAGGGGACAGCCATATTTAAAGGGACAGAACTGAAAACTCTTGTCTCCCTTGTAATGCCCCCCATAGTGTCCCCTAAGTTTACCTGCACAATGGTTTCAAAACAGAAGATCTTTCATGTGAGCTTCCACACCAAAAACTACACTTGTCACTTTGGTGGAGATTTTGGTGACGATTTGATGCAGAGATTTGCAGATGTCACCCTTGCATTAAAAGGGGTTAAATCCCCCAAAATCACACAAAGAATTGACACATTGTGGATTTCAAAATCCGGACAGCAGGTCACATGGAAAAAAAGGAAAGCTTACAAATTCGTGAAATCTCCTACACTTTGCTGGTGCTTTATTACACTGCGGTTTTTCCGCATGAGAATCTTCGTGGAAAAAAGGCATGTAATTCTCATCGTGAGAAGGTGGCCTAAGGAGTGTTGATCACAGTTCTCTACTAGAGCTCACATCAGGATGTGAATCGTGTGATCGACTTTCAACCAAGTTGGGAGGGGCATTTTGATGGGTCCTAAGCAGCTGTTGCAACCATGGGTGGCGAGATGCCTTGCTGGGCCTAGAGATGATGGGAATGTTGATGGTGGCAGATGAGGGTGAATGTAGTCCTCGTGGTTGGTATTTCCTCTGCCTCTAGCACTCCTTGGGCAGTGCAGTGTGTGGAGGACCCTTTCTTCCCCAGTGGCCACATCCTGGACTCTTGGGATCTCCTACCTGGTAGTGGTTGGGGTGTCCTTGTTTTGGGTGATTGTCGGGATGCAAGGCAGGAAAGCAGGTGCAAAGATGGAAAGTCGGTGGATGATGGTGTAGTCGCCCGTTGTGTTACAATAAATAAAGTCTCTTTTTAATGAATAGACAATGGGAGTTGCAGTACAAAGCAGCAATAGGCACAGTTTGGAAGTATATTACAGGATAGGCTTCTCCAAATTTGACTGGTGTGCAATTCCATTCTCAATAACACGTTATTAAATTCTGCAGGGTTCAAGATCTTAGATCCAAATGGCCAGTCTATCTCAAAGTATGGTGGATGCCGGAGGCAACTAACCGTTTCCAAGTGCAGTAAAGTCTTTTGTCATAAACAAGCTTTACCTTACTGTCTGTCCAGGACAGCCTTAAAGTGATTCTCAACCATCTATAAATATCTGTTCTCTTTGTCTCAGGAAGTAGTCTTTCAGTTCAGTTGCATCTCTGGTGGCTTATTAGTTTCAGGAATGGTGTTTTTCTGGATAAAAGGTTTTTTTGTGGGCTTATCTAATTGCAGCAATCATCAAACAGGCATAGTCCCTAGCTCCATACGCCCCACAAGAACTCTTTAGATGGAAAAAAAGTACTGTATGCAGGACTAAAATAACGGATCTCAGACGGAAATGGCTCAACCAAATGGCAAATGTGCTTAGGATCCGTTTTTTTAAACAGAATCAGGTTTTTTTTCTCCTCTGTTCTTCTGATGAATAAGAAGAATGAAAAAATAGCGGTGAAGTGAACTTTTCCTTATAAGCTTACTCTCAACTTATTGCTAAAACCTGTCATGGTCAAACTGGGTCCTATTCCAAGCGTCACCAAAGGGCCCCATGTTGTCACTCCCTTCATCCTTTATTAGTGTTGAGCGCGAATATTCGAATTGCAACTTTTTTCTCGAATATCGCAATTTCGAGATTTTGCGAATATTTAGAATATCGTTCTATATATTCGCGAAATCGAATATTCGTTTTTTTTTTTGTTTTTTTTTGTAATTGTTATATTTATTTCTTTCCCACTTCCCTAAAGTTGTTCTTACCTGTCCTTTGGATTCCTGGCTTCCTGGCTGCTCCAGTCAGTGCCCGTTGCCGCTTCTTAGCACTGCTATATTCCATATTAGCTAAATTACAATCTATATGGGTATTTTACAAAATTTCGTAATATTGCTCTAAGTTCGTCTTTTAGAATATTCGTAATATTGCTCTTACTTCGTCTTTTAGAATATTCGTAATATTGCTCTAACTTCGTCTTTTAGAATATTCGTAATATTGCTCTTACTTCGTCTTTTAGAATATTCGTAATATTGCGCTAACTTCGTCTTTTAGAATATTCGTATTGTAATATTCTAAAAGACGAAGTTAGAGCAATATTAAGAATATACGTAAAAAGTTGAAATTGCGAGGCGATTAATATAACTCGAAGTAATCGCATGGCGATTTCAACTTAGCACTGCTATATTCCAGATTATGGAATATAGCTGTGCTAAGTTGAAATCGCCATGCGATTACTTCGAGTTATATTAATCGCATCGCAATTCCGACTTTTTACGTATATTCTTAATATTGCTCTAACTTCGTCTTTTAGAATATTACAATACGAATATTCTAAAAGACGAAGTTAGCGCAATATTACGAATATTCTAAAAGACGAAGTAAGAGCAATATTCGTAATATTCTAAAAGACGAAGTTAGAGCAATATTACAAAATTTCGTAAAATACACATATTAGCCTAGCCATAGTCAATTAGTCATAGGAACGTTGCCTTATACTATCAAAGAAAAAATTCGCAATACGTGATTGATTAAATCGCATGTTATTCGCGATAATTAGAATAATTACGAATATTCGATTTCGACTAATATAACACGAATATTCAATCGAATATTCGCGAAATATCGCGAAATCGAATATGGCACCTCCCGCTCATCACTATCCTTTATACACTTTGCTTGAAATTTCTTTTTAAATACAGGATATTGCTTTCATATCCCTATGTTTCTCTCCATTTCCCTGCATATCTGATATCACCTCATTTAAGATTATTTTATTTTTAACCTTTTTTCAAAGTTTTGCTTTTTTGCTCTCATCCACAATTTTAAGCAGCAAAGAAAAATCTCATCAGCGGAGTCTGGAGGCGATCGTACTGCAGGGCATCAAGAGTGGCTGTGTGTGTACCATAGTATAAAGATATCCTCAAAGTGCTGCAATGTAATGTTCCGCTAAATGTAGCATGTTATCTATGTAACAAAATGTGTCTCGGCAGGGAATATAAAAGCACTCTCAGCACTCTCTCATTGCTCAAATGTGGTTATTACTATGAGCAGCGGACGGGGCTTTGTTCCCAAAATGTGCAAAGTTTATTAAAGGCTCATTAAAGGGGTTCTCCCATGAGTAATGTAAAAAATGAAAATCAGATATCATATAGTACATGACAATCTCTTTCTAACAAAGCTAGAACCAGCCCTGCACCTCCCATGGATTCAGAGATCTCCTCATTTGTTGCTCTACTAGATTCATATGAAGCTTGGCAGCTCAAGTGATTTTACAAAACTGTAGAATATTTTTAGTGGGACAATATCTTTAAGGCTACATGCACACGACCGTATGTGTTTTGCTTTCTGCAAATTGCGGATCCGCAAAAAAAACGGATGGCATTGGAATGCATGGGTCCGCTTCCTATCCGCAAAGAAATGGATCAGACACGGAAACAAAATACGGTCGTGTGCATGAGGCCTAAGTCAGAGAAAAATATACAGACTTTCAGAGATAGAGACCATGTCCATGATGGCCGTCAAGCATGGCAGGAAGCTACATAAGATTTTACCTAGTCTGATACAATTAAATGAGTTGTCCCATCCCACCTAAGGTACCTGCTCCTATCTCCAGAGCAGAGTCCCATAAGTGAAGGACTCCTCTCCATTCACTGCTGAAGTTTCAAAAATAGCAGCACAACAGCATAGCAGTAAATGTAGAGGTGCACTGCACATGCACGGTCACCTCTCTATTGACTGTAATGGGATTGCTGGAAATAGATGAGTCAGTCCTCGACTATTTTTAAAACTCCCATAGAAGTGAATGGTGGCCATTCTTGTACTGCTGCTCTCCCTTCACTTCCTGGGGAAAGGGTGTGCTGTTATGAAGAGAGGAGCTTGTCCCACAGGTGGAACCCACACCTTTCTGATATTGATGGCATATCTTAGCGATGTGCTACCAGTGTCTAAGATGGGACTCTCTCTTTAAGAACTTTTTTGTGTAGTGCCCTGGAGCAGGGGGTACTTTGACGTTTGGACATTTGTCTATTTCCCCCATGCAAAGTTAAGGCTTCTTACTTTATTTCTCTTTAAAGGGTTAACTTATACTGTTTATTACTGTGTTACTGCATTTTTATTACAATAGAGGGAGGGAGGGGGGGCGATGGTGGGCGCACACTGTGCCACCAACGATATTCAAACTGGGGAGGGGGGGGGGGTCTGCCCCCTGCTGCCTGGCAGCCCTGATCTCTTACAGGGGAATATGATAGTACAATTAACCCCTTTAGGTGCCGCACCTGAAGGGGTTAATTGTGCTATCATAACCCCCTGTAAGAGATCGGGTGGTGCCAGGCAGCAGGGGGCAGTCTTGTACAAAGTTTGCAGTGTATTCTAACTAGAAGCGTCCCCATCACCATGGGAACGCTTCTGTGTTAGAATATACTGTCGGAAATGTATGTATGTTGTGATATATACTGCATTTTATATGTATGTTGTGATGTATGTTGTTATCATTGTATTTGTATAAGACTCTGTGGAAAGGGTTAGTGAATACTGAGAGACTGTTAGGACTTTGAATGAGAAGCTGGTAATTTTTCACAGCTACCATAGAGTTTAAAGAAGACCATGTTTTGGAGGGAAAAAACTAGATGTTGTTTACCACCAAAAGCAGACAGTCTGATCTTATACATTTATGGTTTAGCTCTGTTATTAAGTCTGTAAACTTGTTTTTGTCTGGAAAAACTACTGTGTCATTGCCATTGAGTATCATTGAAGCTCTAATATAAGTCTATGAGAGACGGAGAGTGTTACAATGTATCTGTTTGTGAGAAGCTTCTACACTCCACCCCTCCCACTAGAAGGTTCCAGTCTAGCTAAAAATGGTATATAAGGAGAGCAGTCAGAGCCCCTAGTTTTCTGCATTTAGGGACCAGTGCTTCTAGCGGAAGAGTCTGCCAGCCTGCATGAGTGACCAGAAGAAGATGCTGAGATGGGGATACGCTGCCACAGACCCTGGATCACCAGCCTTGGACCAGGGTACAAGCCTTCTAAAGAGAGAGAGAGGGACAGCTAGCTTAGGGTACTTTCACACTTGCGTTTTTCTTTTCCGGCATAGAGTTCCGTCACAGGGGCTCAATACCGGAAAAGAACTGATCAGGCATATCCCCATGCATTCTGAATGGAGAGTAATTCGTTCAGTTTGCATCAGGATGTCTTCAGTTCAGTCGTTTTGACTGATCAGGCAAAAGATAAAACCGTAGCATGCTACGGTTTTATCTCCGGCGAAAAATACTGAAGACTTGCTTGAATGCCGGAATGCCATAGGAATGTATTAGTGCCGTATCCGGAATTCAAAATAAAGGAATGCCGGATCCGTCCTTTCGGCCCGGTAAAAATGTGAAAAAATATACAAGACGGATCCGTCTGTCCGCATAACAAGCGGAGAGACGGATCCGTCCTTGCAATGCATTTGTGAGACGGATCCGTCTCCGGATCCGTCTCACAAATGCTTTCAGTCAGCGGCAGAAGTGTGAAAGTAGCCTTAGGCCTTTCCTCAGCACAGAACCTTCTTCTGCCAGGGAGGAGACTAGAGAAGCCAGCCTTATGCCTCGCCTGTATTGTTTTGCACCTGAATCCCTCCAATAAAGAAGCCCACTGGTTTACTGCAGACCCTAACTTATTTCCCATTGGGGTGCACCATGCCTTACCATCCCTTCCGGGGAACAGCAACACATGGTGACACCTCAAAGGTGTCCGGGGGACCCAGCGTAATGTTGGGGGGCCATCCCAAACCCGGCCACTGCATTTGCACCCAAGGAAAACCTGGCAAAATAAACCCCCTTCTATACCCCGAAAATATCTATAAGAAACTCAACTGTAGATTTAGATGGCTGGATACTCATTCAACCGAAAGCTATCCCTCCACAATATCCCAAAAACATTCAAATTGGGTTTGTTGGGTGTGCATTTGGAGAGAGGAGTAAGCCTCTGCCAGAATCCTCTAGCCGAATCTTATTGACCTTGAGAAGAAAGGCATGTTGAAATCCAACAGCCCCATCATTCTGCTGTTGGAAAATCATTATACACATTAAATAGTCGGTGGGTCCCACCAGTAAACAGAAGATTTGGCTGGCCTTTATCTAATGTGCATGGCCACTGTTGATCATGATTCCCTCATTAGATTGTCACTTACAGTGTCTTCATAAAAGCCTTAGCTGGTGTCCAGATAATGGTGCCAGCCCTTAAAGCAGGACCATGCCAGAGTTCCCAAATAATAATGTAGCAGTGTCCCAAAAACAGTGATGGGTCACTGTGTCCTTGTAAAGGTGCCATGTCAAAATCCCCTCAGATCAATAAAAAGTTCTCCAATGAGTTCCGGACATAGTGTTGCCGAAGAGTGTCAGTTCCCCTATTGAAATGCCATGGCGGCTTAAAGGGAACCAGTCATCACCTTTTAGCTGGCTTCATTGAAGGCAGCACAAAGTAGTGTCAGACATGCTGACATCAGTGGTCTGTCACTCAGATATTAAGTGATTGCCATGTACGTATTTACTGTCACCCATGCTGGTGAAGAGTCAGGGGCTGTCTGAGAAGAGTCATGGATATTTATGAGCTAATTCTCGCCCAGCCCACCTGCCAATGATTGACAGTTGTTCCCTATTGAAAAAATACTAAGGAGAAATCTGTCAATCATCAGTGGGTGGGGGGAACAGAGATTCCTGAATATCTGTGACTCTTCACTGCCAGCCCATGACTCTTTTACGGCACACATGGCAACGGTTATATCTTCTAGACATTGATCTTCAAAGGTGAAGCATTGCTGAATGGAATAAAATGAAATGATGAATGAAGAAACTTCTTGTGGGGCTACCACAAATTACCAGCAATTGACAATGGAATGTCATAGTCTTCACCCAAAAATGTTCTTTTTTCCATACAACTGGACATCTTAATTTTTGGAAAAACTTGACACCAAACTGTATTGTTTCCTTTGTGACCCTAAAAAGGGAACATGTTCTACTTGAATGGACAATGAGAGCACTAGGCCAACACCATAGCATTACTACTCCTTGGAGTCAGTAGCGTAAAGGTCTCAGGGTCCAACTATGACCAGATCTTGAGAATGGGTATCCAGTTAAATATGATTAATTATGTTAATTTGTACTCTCATCAAATCATGCTTGATCAGGGCCCTGTCACTCTGTGCTGCTATTTCCAGACACCATCACTCTGTTCTACCGATAACGCTACATTTAACCATACTGGTAACTCATTGCATACAGCTCTTTATTCTCTCCTGCAAGATCTTGTATACACCACAGCACAGACCTTGTGTGCCAGGGCCTAATGTGGCTGGGTCCTGAACACAAGAGAAGCCAGCAAGGATAGGTGAGTAAATGACTCCTTTTTATAATGTCTGGCCTAGGGTAAAGTGTAAGCTCATCTGTTCATTCCATACCTTACAACCTACCTAACCTTTACAACAGTGGGTGTGGAACCACTGTGTCAACCAACAGATTAGGCTTTGAGGTATTCCTGAAGGAGTTATCCTGGGAGTCCCCCTGGTTTTCACTCTTCAACCCCTGTACAGTGACCTGGAGTTTGCTGCAGGTGAACTACCAGTCCACTACCTCCTGAATTAGCCTCTGTGTGATTGACAACTGACCAACAGCAGTCAGAGCACCAAGGGGTCAGGAAAAACCACAGTCATGGACAGGCTGATGTCTGGGCATGTAGAGTTTGAATGAGTGTGGAACTACTGTGTTGACCAAAAGATTTGGCCTTAAGCTATTCCTGAAGGAGTTATCCTGGCAGTTTCCCTGTTTTAACCCTTTAACATATGTACAGTGACCTGGCGTTTGATGCAAGGGAACTACCAGGCTACTACCTCCTGGAGTTACCTATGTGTAATTGACAGCTGACCCACAGCAGTCAGAGCACCAAAGGGTCAAGCAAAACCATAGTCATGGACAGGCTGATGTCTGGGCAGGCAGCGTATGAGCAATTTGATAAACAGTCAGAGGTCAGAGTAGGCATCGAAAAGTAAATACGGAGGTCAGGCACAAGTCAGGTCAGTCAGAGGAGGGCCAGAATCCAGTAAATGGGCAGAAGTCAGCACATGGGCAGAGAAATGAATACAGCACACCTTTGTTGGAACTAACAAACTAGATACTTTATTGCTCAGGCACCTTCCTATTGAGGAAGATTTCTTAACTACCTAAAGGTGCTCAGCCAGTGATTGGTGTGAATTAGGGTGTACACTGGCTCTTTACGAGCCCGGAGGAGCTTGTGCGAGCACCCTACAGTTAGAGGGAAGAGGCCTTTCTGGCAAGAAGCAGGCAGGCGATAGAGGTTCCAGCACAAGGATTCAGATGAAAGGTGGTGGGTCTGGGATGCCAGAGCTGATGATGATAGGTTTGTGGGGCAGCGCCTGTGCCCGCCCAGGAGAGCAGGCCGCCAATATAAAAATTTCAGGATGGCACTGATTTTACAATGTATATCAGAGGACATTGACAGCTATTCTACAACAGGAATCAGAAGAGCAATCTTTCATTAAAAAGACTGAAAGCCTTTCCTTCTCAAGCTCTGCTTGGATTGATATGTTGGCTCACTAACAGGTATCACTCTGCAGAGAAAATATTTCATCAATACTGACAGGATGACGGGGAGCAGAAGATTTTATGGACATTTTGGGAGTTACTGACGGAACACGAAAATAAATGAAGTGGTATTTCAGACCTATCCAGGCAGAATTAAATGATGAATGTATTCTACCTTCATACCGCAAAGCCACAATCATTCAATATTGTATATACGTCTCCCAAAGGACATTGGTCGGAGTTCACTGGTTGGTGGCCTGTTCCGCTCCCGGTGATCACAATAATTAAAACGTCAACGACCCAAACTCTTGAAAAGAGATTTGCTCTAGTAAAGTTCCTTTGAATTTTTGATGAATGGCTAGGTAATCGCCGACCGTAAAGTGTCCAGGAAAGGTTTTTCTACTTTTCAGGTAAAGTTATAGAATTTGTAGAGTTTGCAGGAAGGTGTCCCTATAATTATGTTCAAAAAATAAAATAAATAATCAGAGAATTGAAATCAGAGAATAAAAACAAATTAGAAAAAAAGGATATGTGTTACTATCTAGTTTTAACTGGTAAAGAATTTTTGGGGTGACACATTCCATTTAACCGTAAACAATGCTCAGTCGCACACTGCCTATTCAGGAATAAATTCCTTGAAGTCGGGTTCCCATCCTGTTAGATAATATGCAATAAACTCCAGGAAAAATGTTTAGTTTTTCTTAGAATGCCAATTTTATTTCTTATCTAAAGCAGTTTTTGTTACGTTTCGGCCACTCAACTCACGCAACTGGTGCCGCATGGGTACGGTTTAGCTCAATTCATCTGAAAGAAATCGTCAAATTTCCGATTGGTTTGGCAGTAGAATTTTTGTCGTAACAAAACCAATTTGTTCAGAATCAATTTGCAACAGTGTTAGTGGATCATTTTATCGCAAGCTGTATCCCTACAACTTAGGCTAGTTTCACACCAGCGACAGGGGAGTCTGGCAGGCTGTTCCGGCGGGTGAACAGCCTGTCGCATCTGTCCTGCCGCTAATTCACGTGTGCCCCCGGACTGCCCCCAGTCCCCATTGACTATGATGGGGGCGTAGTTCCGATGGAAGCTCATGCCGAGAGGCAGCCGGACTAAAAGTACTGCATGCAGTACCTTTAGTCCGGCTGCCTCTCGCCGTGCGCTGCCGTCGGAACTCCGCCCCCATTATAGTAAATGGGGATGGAGCGGCAGTCCGGGGGCACACGTGAACAAGTGGCAGAACGGATCCAACAGGCTGTTTACCCGCCGGAACAGCCTGCCGGACTCCCCTGCCGCTAGTGTGAAAGTACCCTTAGTTTTATCTACTTTTCACAGACAATAATATACACACAACCAAGAAAAACATAGTCATCGACAATACGAGACCAGTAATTCTCCTTGAGAGTTGTGATTGCAGAACATATAAATGAGAAACAATCTGCCCGCTCTGTGCCTCTGGTATAAACAATATTCATAAGAGTGATAGATGAGATATATATTCATTGTAAGTGCTCATTCATGAGGGTACAAGCTGCATAACTCAGGTTTGGTTTTGGCTTGGATGTTATATAGGCTTTGTGGTGACTCGTGTGGAGTGATGAAAAGCTGGTGCCGACTCATGTTGGGAATATTCGCCCCCTTACATCCTGTGAAATGCACAATTTGACGCGCTGTCTCTTCCTCTACATTTGTTTGCATGTGGCAGGGAGAACACGCGCGCGCCGGGAGCCTTTTCCAAACAAACACCACACACTTGTTAAAATTCAGACGGCTTTTCTTTTTCAAAAAGATTCCATATGTTGTATCTACTGTGTACAGATAGACAGAAATATGGAAATGTCGCTATAGGAAGCAGTTTATCAGGATGGGAAGACTGGATCTCTAGATTGTCAGATCACCATTACTGAACTGTACACCTCCCTACAGGATCACTACTGTTCACCCCTTGAGGCCAGTTTTCTCTCTGAGTTCTGGAGGTCATAGCAATGTCATTTTTGGGGTGAGAGTTTGCATTGTACTTTATGTTGGTGTCATTTTTACATCTATATTAGCAGGGGCGGACTGACAACTCATGGGGCCCCCAGGCAATAGGAGATTATGGGTCCCCTGTGTCCCCACCCACCCTCAAGCCACACCCACCCACAGCCCCACCCACATCACACCGTGCCAGCTTCAAGCTCATGTGGGCCCTTGGGCGATAAAGTCTCAGTGGGTCCCCCTATACAGTGATAATTCTCTGAGTACATAAATTGTAGTAGTGTTACCTGCAGTCCTATGTAAAACTACAGATAACACTACTGCTGATAATGTGGTAGTGTTACCTACGTCCTTAGTGTGCCTCCCTATTAGTGTTGAGCGAACTTATGTTTTAAGTTCGGCGTCTAAAGTTCGGGTTCAGGTTATCGAAGTATCCCGTTATGGATTCTAAATTCCGTTATGGTCCGCGGTAGCGGAACCCATAACGGGATACTTTGATAATCCGAACCCGAACTTTAGACACCGAACTTAAAACACAAGTTCGCTCAACACACTTCCCTATGTCTCTCCCGCGGACTCCATGCTGGCGGCGCTGCTTTCTCCTTTTCTTCTTGCCCCGCACAGAATGTCTTGATGCAGCTGCGTCAAGACATAGGAACACTGTCGGCATGGTGATGGTGACACACAGGGACAGAGAGACACACACACAGAGAGACACAGACACACACACACGGAGAGACACAGACACACACACACACACGGAGAGACACAGACACACACACACACACGGAGAGACACAGACACACACACACGGAGAGACACAGACACACACACACGGAGAGACACAGACACACACACACGGAGAGACACAGACACACACATGGAGAGACACAGACACACACACACACACACGGAGAGACACAGACACACACACACGGAGAGACACAGACACACACACACACACACATGGAGAGACACAGACACACACACACATGGAGAGACACAGACATACACACACACACACATGGAGAGACACAGACACACACACACGGAGAGACACAGACACACACATGGAGAGACACAGACACACACACACGGAGAGACACAGACACACACACACGGAGAGACACAGACACACACACACACACACATGGAGAGACACAGACACACACACACATGGAGAGACACAGACACACACACACATGGAGAGACACAGACATACACACACACACACATGGAGAGACACAGACACACACACACACATGGAGAGACACAGACACACACACACATGGAGAGACACAGACACACACACACATGGAGAGACACAGACATACACACACACATGGAGAGACAGAGACACAGACACACATGGAGAGACACAGACACACACACACACGGAGAGACACAGACACGGAGAGACACGCACATGGAGAGACACACAGGGACAGACTCTCACAGAGTACTGTAGACAGATCCCAGAAATTACAGAGAACATCTGGCTGAAAGAAAGAACCAAGCAGCTTCAGGTGGATCTCACCCTGGAAAAGCTTATGTTAGATGGAGACAGTCAGCAGGTTGTATGCAGGGCTCTCTGTGTGCTGACACACTGTAACACAGGTGCTGTAATGGAGGCACCAAGGTACAGAAGGGCTGGGATCACCACTAGGATGAGGTAAGGGGCAGGAGGACACACACAGTTGTGTTAATTAATGAACATCCAAAACATAGGCCCCTTTTAGGACCAATCTAGGATACCCTAATAGGATATTTGACAATCCTTTAAAATATAAAAGTTGTTGGATCCCTGATGCCATTGGAGGTTAGGAGGTGCCAATTTCACTAAGAGGACAAAAGGGAATTTGATATATTTCAAGTAGTGTACATTCACAAAGAAACTCAGAAACTATAGACCAAGAAGGAAAGACAATATTTATTTTAGACAAGCAAGTTTGAGCCTAGAGGATGACACATAACTTTTGCCACATAGAAAACTTTGATTTTTAGCACTATGCAGAAGCTTGAGCTCAGTAGGGCATATCAAAAGTTGTGGTTGGAAAGGTCATGACAATATCCTGCTGAGGCCAAATGAACTATTACTTGTTCAAGTTTAGATATATAAATAGTTCTGTAGACCAATATTTTCCAACCTGTGGCTCTGAGGCTGCTGACAAAACTCTGAGCATGTCCTGACAGACTTTGGTGGGCAAGAAATTCAGAAAGTTGTAGATCTGCAACATAGGTGGGGCCCTGGTCACAGACTTTACCTATGGAATCCCACTTGACTTTGCCCATACAGCATCACAGGGTCGCAACGTCATCACAGGTCCTTTACCTCCTCCAGTTGCACAGCCTGTGAGCCTGACTCCTCCCACACAGGATCACATGGTCTTGACATCATCACAGGTCCTTTACCTCCTCCCGCTGAACAGCCTGGAGACTGACTCCGCCCACGCAGGATCACGTGGTTGTGACATCATGAAAGCTCTTTTAGCCTCCTCCAACTAGAAAAAGCCTCTAATGTATGGGCTCCTGGGAGGAATAGGTCACGTGAAGAGGGGACGCGAAATAGGCGGTGAAAAATAGCTCTTTAGCACAGCTGCGGCGGGCCCCTATCCTGGCCGGGCCCTCGGACCACGTCCGAAGTGCCCGACCGGTCAGTCCGCCCCTGTATATTAGCATCTCTTATAGTATACCATAAATGTCTTAAAGGTTGGGCCTCCTTTCCTTTCCTCTCATCTCCTCCTTTGGAGGTCAGGACTCACTAATTAGATGAGAACCTCATAAGAATGAAGAGGCTGTCCTGTGGCTTTCTGACCCATTGGGCACAAATAAGCATGCCATTGTCTTGACATAGAACTGCATAGCGGGCCACTTGTGTCACATCAGGTAGGGAACGGTGCAGACCAGAGCGCCACCCACACCACTGTCCCTACCTATTTGGATGTTCCTCTGCAAACAGCAATCTTCAACTGGGTGATGGTCTCTGACCTGACTAAGTGCACAGGACCTACTTAGGGGAGACTAAATAGAAATCAGACTGCTTAACTTCCTGTAATAAATGAGTTCTGCTTTGATACTTGGTATCAGTGTGGTTCTTCCATGCACAATAAACTAAAAGCAGACAGTCACTAAGACAGCACAGCTTGTGTGCATCCAAAACACAACCATCCAGATGATCTGTCCATACATGTGTTGTGCAAAAATTATTGTTAGCCGTATGGTCACCATCTATCCTATGGAGATGTGCAGATTTGTTCGCATTCGCATCTGCGCAGAGACTTTCGCACGATGGTCTGGTCGTCCCGACCTGTAGCTGATTTGTACCCGGCCTGGTATTACAGCAGGATACCAGTGTCATGGCGCCAGCTGAGGCGGGAGGGATGGGGACCGTCGAACAAAGGTTTCTTCATCCACGAGGATAAGCGCGGCAACGGAAAGGGCATGAATAAGTGTGCGAACGCGCGAACATAAGTTTGCGTGATCATTCACATCTTCGCCAGCCAATCACTTCATACCATAACCTGTCTCCCTATTGGTCATGATTGTAAGACCGCCTTCCAGCCAATCACTTCATACCATAACCGGTCTCCCTATTGGTCATGATTGTAAGACCGCCTCCCATCTTCTGGTATAAATAAACCACGCCTAGAAGTTGGAAGCAGGCACATTATTGGAACCTTTTGCGGTTGTAGTGAAAATCAGAGTGGCACTGCATGAAACAGAATGGATCCCTTTCATGTCAACCATCTTGGTACCTTGTACCCAAGGTCCACAAGTCACTGACCCAGCCTCCGGGCAGACCCATAGTGTCTGGGGTTGGGTCAGTGACTGAACCCTTGTCACGGCACATTGACTGGCTACTTAGACCCATGGTGATCTGTGCACCTTCTTATCTCAAGGACATGTCGGATCTCCTACGGGCGCTAAGGTCTATACATTGGCAAGAGGGCTTCCAACTTGTGTCTCTAGATGTTGAGAGCCTGTACACGCGCATCCCCCAAGATAAATGCATTGTGGTAGTCACTGACATTTTGGCCAGCACGGGCAAAAGTGAGAAGTTCTCCAACTTCGTTCGCGATGCACTGGGGCTCATTCTCAGGAACAATGCCTTTAGATTTGGGGATGCGTGGTACAGGAAGAAGTTTGGCACCGCCATGGGGACTCCAGTCTCATGCACCTTCGCGAATCTATACCTGGCAAAATTCGAGGAAAGATACATATACACGCTCTCTAACCCCTATCTTTCCTGCATACACACATATTTAAGAAATATTGACAATGGGTTCATAGTATAGATAGGGACAGAGGCTGACTTTGCTGACTTTGCACAGCACCTCATTACAGTTAACGACATGAACATGTTGATCACACACAAGTTTGGAGTCGAGAGTCTAGATTTTCTGGACGTTTAGATATCAGTGAGGGACGGCGAGCTGGTGACCGAGGGTTATTGTAAGCCAACGGCCACCAACTCGCTTTTACACTACTCGAGTTATCACGCCCCAAGTGTCAAAAAGGCGGTACCCTATGGCCAGTTTGTCAGGCTTAAACGCATTAACAGGTTTGAGGTTGATTATAACCGACAAGCCTTGGAATTTAAAAACAGACTCCTGGCCAGGGGGTACCCCTTAAAATTACTGAACCAGGCCATGAAGAAGGCCGCATTAATAAAACCCCAAAATTGCTCCACATCTTCTGGCAGTGATCAGAAGAACTGTCTGTCTCTGGGAATTCGTCGCCAGGGATGGATGGCCTTCCATATGAGGTTTATCGTAAGTATAGTGATGTGATTCTTCCTCAGCTGTTAGAGGTTTTCTCCCAGGCAGTACAGGGAGGGAGCCTACCATGCTCTATGATGGAGGCTCTTATTGTTCTAATTCCTAAAAAGGATAAAGACCCGATAGAAATGAGTTCTTATAGACCAATTTCGTTATTAAATACAGACGCTAAGTTATTATCAAAAGTCTTGGCTAGGAGGCTTTCACGGGTGATATCCTCTATTATCCACCCAGACCAAAATGGCTTTATGCCAAAAAGGGGTACCCATCACAACCTGCATAGGCTATTTATGAATATTCAGTCCCCGGCATGTGGTACCCGCTCCATCCTGTCGCTGGATGCCACCAAAGCATTCGACAGGGTGGAGTGGACCTTTCTCTGGGAGGTAATGAAAAAAATGGGCTTTGGCCCCAGATTTATGGCGATGGTTCAGTTATTATATAGCTCCCCAGTTGCTAGGATTAGGATTAATGATACGATCACAGAGAGCTTTACCCTAGGAAGAGGTACCTGTCAAGGTTGCCCTCTCTCCCCTCTCTTGTTCAATATTTATATCGAACCCTTAGCAGCCAGTATAAGGCAGGATCCGCAGGTGGCCGGTTTCGGCATAATGGGGAAGCATGACCGTGTATCTCTCTATGCAGATGATATCTAGGTTTTTGTTCATCAAACAGAAACCACTCTCCCTCGTATAATGGATCTGGTTGGCTCCTTCTCTGTGCCGTCTGGTCTGGAGATCAATTGGGAGAAGACTGTTCTCCTCCCTATAGACGAGCTGCGAGGCGACTGGGATAACCAGTTAACAGTCTCTGACTCAATAAAGTACCTGGGGATTTCAGTTTCTGCCAAACCTCAGGAATATTTACAACTCAACTTGATTCCCTTGTTGATAAAACTGAGGGCTAAAATCAAGATATGGCAAAAAATTCTGCATGCAAGAGCGGATAGAATCTCTTTAATAAAAATGGTAGTACTGCCCCAGGTCCTCTATGTCCTGCGCAACTCGCCTGTATGGATCGTAGACAAGTATTTTAGATTGATAGAGCGGATGCTTAATGATCTATTATGGGGGAGGAAGCGTGTGAGATTGAAGGCACTCTATTTCTCCATGCCTTACAACCAGGGAGGTCTTAATCTCCCCTATTTTAGGGGTTACTTTATGGCCTCTCAACTTTGCTTTTTTAATGACTGGGAAAATAGCCATTTCTGCAATAAGGTGGTGAAAGACTCAGGTTTTACGGACTTCTTTACTGTATTGGAGTCCGATTATTTACTAAACATACAGACTGGGTATACACCTTTTTGCAGAATGGCTATAAATACCTGGCTGGCTATTAGGAGTTGGTGTGGAATTAAGGCATCACTTATTTGTACTCCATTGTGGCATAACTCAAAGCTTTTGAATTTAAGGGATTTGAATTGCTGCCAGTATTGGAGGACCAAGAATGTTCAGTACCTACATCAGGTGGTTAGTGGCAGACAAATTCTGCCCCCGATGGAGCAAAGGGTAAATTTGGGTGAGGTGGCTTGGTATGCATATTTTCAATTGAGGTCAGCACTCTCTAGCACTTTGAATAGTCACCTTCTTTTTATAGATACTCCTGAATTCTTACATGATCTAATTATCAAGAAAACTGTCACGAAAATTAAAATATCACATTGCTATAGACACTTAATGAAAAACATTTTTGGGGGTCTTCTTTCTCCAGGACAGAAATCCTGGTCATCGACACTTTCAGAGGTGGGTCCCCCAGATTGGGAGAACATAGGGGAAAGCTTAAAATTTGTTTCACAGAATTTTAATCACACAGTTGTACAATTCAATATTTTGCACAAAATATATGTGACACCTATGTGGTTATATAGGAGAGGACTCAGAGCCTCCTCTGACTGCCCACGTTGTGGCGACTCCGAGGCAGATCATCTACATCTGTTTTGGGACTGCCCGATGGTGGGTAGCTATTGGAGATCGGTCCAAATTACCTTGGCTCGTAAACTTAATATTGTTGTTCCTTTGTCCCCCAGGATATGGGTCCTGGGAGACTTATCGGAGGTTAA
Source organism: Bufo gargarizans (assembly GCF_014858855.1). Lineage (NCBI taxonomy): Eukaryota > Metazoa > Chordata > Amphibia > Anura > Bufonidae > Bufo > Bufo gargarizans. The sequence goes on from NC_058080.1 coordinate 47,905,755, forward strand.
CTATCAGCCCATAAAACGCCAATTACTGATTAAGGTTATGTTCTTGGCCAGGCTTCTGGTCTCTAGACTATGGTTTTGCTCCTCCGCTCCAGATTGCAGTAACTAGTTGGCCCTGGTCGAGAAAGTGAAAAGCTATGAGAGGATCCTGTATAAACAAAGAGGATCCTATTTAAAGTGGTGTAAACTGTGGGAAGATTGGGACATGGGTAATTAATTAATCTGGAATTGTTCCCTTTTTTATTTATTTTTTATTTATTTATTTTTTCCTGCAAGGTGGGGTGGGGGGCATGGGGGGGGGGGGGGGCTAGGGATGATCTTATTAGTCCGGTTTTTATGTATGTACTGCAATTGGTGAAGGATGTGAAGTTGCATCTGAGTATTGGATTTTATTTATTTTTTTCAAAAAAAGAATTAAAAAAAAGGTAGGAAAAAAAAAGTAAAAAAAATAAAAAAAAAAATAGAAGAAGTAACGGATGACGGTAGCTCCCACCCCTTTGTCTTCTCTTTCAAGTACGGACCAATGGCCTCTCAAATCAGAAAGGTCATTAAGGATAACTGGTCCATACTTGAAAGAGACAAATCTTTAAAGGAAATCAAAAATGTGGCACCAATTATGGCCTTCAGGAAATGTCATACCCTGAAGGATAAATTGGTCCGCAGCAGATTTCAGGAGAAGAAACCTATGACCTGGTTGGAGAACTGGGGACCTAAAGGTAACCGCAGGTGCGGACATTGTTCGTTCTGCAGGCTCAACCCACAATGGAATATATTAAGGTTTGGAGGGATCCAACACAAAGTGAATACCCTCATCACCTGCAAAAGTAAATACGTGGTGTACCTTGTAAAATGCATATGCGACAGGTTTTATATAGGTAAAACGACAAGGAGTCTCCAGGAGAGAATCAGGGAACATATAAATTCACTTACCACGGGAAAGGGCTGTTTACGGCTGATTGAACATGTGAGGAAGGAGCACGCAGGCAACTATCTGACCCTCAGTTTTGCTGGTATAGAGATAGTACAAAGTCTACCACAAGGGGGAGACAGACATAAGGATCTCCTTAGGAGAGAAAGCAGGTGGATCCTACGTGCAGACGCAATGGGACCTTTAGGTCTAAACGACAAAATTGACATGGGTATATTCTTATAGGTGCCCTTCTCCTCTCAGCAATAGGTTGCACAAATAGTTAGAAGGTTATGGTACTGTTTTAAATGTGTGTTTTATTGATTGTCTTTCACTATCACGCGGTCCTCCCTGACGCACACAGGTAAGTGCCGTATTAGCGTGTTGCCTGTGGGGCGCAGAGAGAACAGCTTGAGCCTCTTAAGAGCAGGTGAACTGTTTCACCTGATTATGGGCCAGACGAAGCACTGAGGTGCGAAACGGCCGTCGCCTAACTCACCTGGAGCACGCGTGTATGTTGCCCGCTCTCTACCAGGAATAAAGTAAATTGTTTCAGCGTACATCGGTGAGTGCCGTCCTTTTGTCTCTAATCTGTGCAACATTATTGGAACCTACTTGAGAACGTCTCTGTGATGTTATTTTGGAGGAATTGCGCACACATCGACGCACACTACACCAAGGATTTCCCGATTGTACTTCTGGCAGTCGTTTTCGGTTTGACAACGGGACAAAGGAGCAAACGACGATATCACACACAAGCATTTACAGTCCCCAGTTGAAAGTTGACCATGCATCCGAGATATAGTAACTATTAGGCCTCATGCACACGACCGTTGTTTGTTTCTGCATCCATTCCGCCGATTTTAGGACCCATTCATTTCTTTCGAGCCGTTGAAAATGCGGATAGTCGACCGTTTGTTATCCGTGTACGTGGTTCCAGTCCATCAAAAAAATATAACCTGTCCTATTCTTGTCCACGGAAAACGGTTTGCGGACCCATTCAAGTCAATGGGACCGCTAAAAAATGCGGATGCACACCCGATTGTCGTCCGCGTCCGTTTTATTCCTATCATTTGCATGGCAAACCTGTCTTACACTTTTCCTTCCTTTTTTTCTGGTGGTCCTTCAAAAAAAAAAACGGAAGACACACGGAAACAAAAACGGATCACGGAACAACGGAACCCCAATTTGCGGAACGGAAAACAACAACGGTCGTGTGCATCAGGCCTCAGCCAAATGTTTATTCAATTGACAGTTATGTGACCTGATCCCACCATACACATACATGCTCAGTAGTCAGTACCTCAACACCTCAGGTGGCTTATCAGGTGGAAGAGATGAAATTGTTGGGTTTGTCTGACATACAACTAATATTTATGGCCAGAACTTGCTTTTTGAGGAGCAAATCAGGTCCCATCCTTGAATAGTTTTCTGAAATTTTAATGAGTGATACAAGCGTTAATCCTGGAAGCCTGGTATAATTGGTGGCAGGCGGCTGTAGATAAGAGCTTTGCTTATTACATTTTATCTCTTGCTCCATCTCTTTTCTTTCTAGATCGTAACCTTCATCAATCTTCTGAAGATTTCAATTTGGTAAAAAATTGATTTTCAGTAGAGAAGATTATATGTACTGTTTTTGTGTTGGGTAGATAAACCTGCAAATCAAAGGCTTATTGTGTGTAAAATAAAGCCATAGATGAGTGAAGCGAATAACATTGAATATCCGATCACAATGGTGCTTGTCAGGAGGTGAGATATATTAGGCGGCAGTTGAACAGTCAGATCTTGAAATTGATTTGTTGTAAACAGGAAAAAATTAGCAAGCTTAAGGATCTGAGTGACTTTGACAAGGACCAAATTGTGATGTTTAGAGAACTGGGTCAGAGCATCTCCAAATGAGCAGATTTTGTGAGGTGCCCTTGCTATTCTGTGGATAGTACCTACCAAAAGTGTTCCATGGAAGGACAACCAGTAAAATAGCAACTGGCTGATGGACATCCATAGTTCATTGATACACATAGAGAGTGAAGGCTAGCACATGTGGTCCAGTCCCACAGAAGACCTGCAAAAGGTTACTGCTGGCAATGATCAAAAGGTGTCAGATACACACAGGAACTTGCTGTGTATGGGGCTGCGTAGCTGCAGATCAGTCAGAGTGCCCATGCTGACCTCTGTCCAGTGATTGAAGTGCCTACATGAAGCAATGGAAGAAAGCCGTCTGGTCTGATGAATCAGAGTACATCATGTGGATGGCTTGGTGCATGTGCGTCACTTACCTGGAGAAGAGATGGCACCAGGATGGGCAGTGTGAGGCTCTAGGCAATGTTCTGCTAAGAAACCTTGGTTTCTGGCATTCATGTGACATGTACCACCTACCTAAACATTGTACAGACAAGTACCCCTTAATGGCAGCAGTACCCCCTGGTGACAGTGGCATTTTTCATCAACCTAACACCCTGACCACACTGCAAGAACATGACAAAGAGATCAGGGCAATGATTTGGTCTCCAAATTCCACAGATCTTAATTCAATTGTCACCTATGAGGCATGATGGAGAAACAAGTCTGATCCAAACAGGCCACAACTTACAGGACATAAATGGTCACTTACTGTTAATTCAAAAAGTAATTGCACAAGTGAATATCAGAAACTTTGCAATATACATTATCAGAGAAAAATGCCTGTTTCTCCCTCTAGCAGCTCATTATCTTCCCTTCTCCAAAAACTTCTATGGGCAGAATGTAATCTGGTCCCTCAGTCAGCTGACAACCATCTTGCTTCTCAAGAAAGATTCAGCAGAGGATGTCTGTTTGGGGGGGGGGGGGGGGGGTAAGCTTTCTTCTCTGATAATATATATTACAATGTTTTTTTTTATATTCACCTGTAATAATGATTTTTGCAAAGCTTGTTGAAATGACAGAAGCCATTTAAAGGATGTGCTGATAATGTCTTGTGCAAAATACCACAAAAGGCCTTCAGAGGTCTTGTGGAGTCCATGGCTTGACAAGTCAGAGCTGTTTTAGGATCCCTTTAATAGGAGCAAGATTATTTCACAATAAACCTTTTGCACTTACTATAAATAACTTTTATTTCTAAGCTTTTAAATATTGAGAATACATTCTTTATTATACAGAAAGAAAACCTCAGACTCCCCGTGTGTCTGAATAGCTGCTTCAAGTGAATCAGTCGCTACACGTTACCTAACCATTCATTCTCTAATGTTGATAGTTCTGCAACATTTTATCAAATTGTAAAGCAAAATGTTGCCAATGTAATAATAGAGCTTCTCTCCATAGCAGCGTGTTATTTCACCGCCGAGCACGGTAGCGGCAGATGGTGGTGCTGATATTTAAAACATTAAAGGGGTTATCAAACATCTATAATGCCCCCCAAAATTCCAGAGCACCTCATACAGGTTATTCTTACCCCACTCACCGGCTCATTGCCCCCCCCCCACTGCCACCGCTGCATCTCCCCGTTGCGCGGATCAAAACACCAGGCAACAGCAAGGGGGGGACAAGCAGCCTCCATAGCATCGTGCGTGGGTTAAGCTAGGGAGGCTCGACCACACCACCCCAAATGCCCATCCCCCCACCCCCGTGTTGCGCGGATCAAAACATCCGGCGTGATACAGCACAGCCGTGTGGGGAGCAGGAACAACGTGGGTGGCAGGGAGTGGGGTAAGTAAAACCTGTATGAGGTGCCCAGGCATTTGGGGGGGGAATTATAGGGGTTGGATAACCCCTTTAAATACTGCCTGAGGATGTCAAACAAGCAGTGTCCTCGGGGGTTCACAATATCTTTAAATGTTGGGTGGAGTGACCTTTTGGAGTGTGGTGGAGTGACCACAATCTCTGTGACAAACTAAAACATTTGTACCTGACTGTTAATGCTCAATGTTTCAAAGGGTTAATAGCTGAGTTCTAGTGTCTTGGCCTTGAGGAACCCTGCGGTTTATGGCCTCACATTCCTTCTGAGATGGGGCAAGTTTAAAAAAATACATCTGGCCATGTCGGGGGAGAGTCTATGTGTGTGTGTGACCATTTCTTCTACCTATCTTTGTATTGTCTGTCCTGTTGATGGTACCTAGTTGTATGCAGTATTGTAATCTACTGTATGTAAAGCAGTGCATTGGCTTGGCTGCAGTTGCGATGCAGTGGGTGGGATAGTCCTAGCATAGGCAGGAGTCCCAGCAGATAATGGCGGGGCCCTATTGGATAGAGTACTGTATCTGGCTTTGTATAGCCTGGGGTATTCTGGAGTCAGCTTTTATATCAACCCACAGGTAAGTGAGGTGTTTGGCGGGGGTGCCGTGACAATCTCCAACATAAATCTCTATCCTCATCCAGTCCTGGTACAATCATGTCCATACCCTACCAGGGCAGACACCATACAAGGTCTCCCCCCACACACCACGCATTACCTGTGATTAAGTTATTGAGCTGTTTTGGTGGTGTAAGATAGTAAGATGTGTATTGAACTCTAATTCTGCCTCGGAAGAACGACCCAGGAAACCATTACTAAGGGACGTTGAGCACCTTCCAATAAAGCAACCCTGTAGTCTTATGTGAGAATGCATACTTTAGGCAGAGGGGCACCATGCTATATTGTTATAGTAGGTGTCAAGAGCCTAAAAATGATAAAATAGACTGCTTTGGTGCAAAACTTTTGTGGAGTGTAGTCTGTGAACATGGAGAGATCTTCCAGGTGTCAAGAGGTGACATTAAGACCAAGTGCTGAGAGATGTGACTCAAAATTGCTGATGAAGCTTAAAAGTCTGGAAGAGACTTCCTCATAGGCTGTGCCAGGTGTCACCAGAGCTGAGCGAACCTGAGAGACAAAGGGCGAAAGTGACCAAAAGAGAGAAGACTAAAGAGTAACCTAAATGGGTGGAGAGGAGGAATCCCCAAGGAATATTCAAGAGTCTTAAAGGGGTTTCCCGTCCACACTAATGGATATTCGGGACCCAACATGCTTTAATAATGTATATTATATCCGGCTGATCATTTTGAAACCACACATGATCGGTGTGGTTGCCCCAGAAGGTGAAATACTGGGTATGTGGGAATGCTGGCTGTCAGGGATGGGATGTTTAGACCTCCTACGATGCCCACATCACGCAGAATGTAATTATCACAATTATTAATACGTGAGTTGTACCAGAGATTAATTATTGCTTATGAGATATTTTCTTTATCCTCTGGCACTTTATTTGAAAAGCTTCTGGACCCCTGCTGGGCGAGGTTCCATGCTGTCTGAGTGTCTGCATTTCCAGGAACCATCCTCATTACCACTTGCAAGGGGCCCGTTTTTTAACATTCAGGTGATAAACTGATTTCCTCCAAGGGCAGTGCGTATTCCAGCTGCAGGCCCAGATGGAACGGCATGTACAATCACAGAATGGCATGAATATATATGGGATCACACGGCAGGTATAAAACATACAAGGATAATAGGAGAGAATTGTTGTCCATTTCTCCATCCCCATCCATTGTTCTGCTAGATTTATTTCCAGCTGGCAGCTCAAGGGGAGTGTCTTTTCTGCTGCAGCTCAGGAGGCGTGTCCATGTTCTCCCTATCACAGCTCAGGAGGCAGTTGAAGGATTAAACTGAGCATGTGCGGCCATCTCAGTGAGCAGGACAAAGAAATAAGAAAAACAAGTGGTGCTATACAGATACATTTATTGAATAACTCAGGAGCTATGCTAAATTTTTTATTACATGAAACTATAAAAGTATTTGAATCCAAGTGCTGGTCTGAAAACTGTAGAATTTTTTTTGTGGGACAACCACTTAAACCTTGCCGGACATGGCCTCTCTGACACATAGACAAATATTGGTTGGTTGGTCATTGGTTGGTGAAAGGTTTAACATCACAGAGGAAAGTTCCCTCAAGGTGATTGACTGTCAGGCAGAACTAACAGAAGGAGGTCCCAGAAGAAAGACCCACGTTGGTCCCCAACCTGCCCAATCCTGAGGACCGGTTTCCTTTCATAAGATGGCATAGTTCATCATTATAGAAGAAACCATTCCATGTAGCCAATAAATAAAGACATTCTGTGTTCCCTCCTGGAAGGAACTGACATTGAGATAAAATGAGCGCGCAAACAGGTTCAATTAGAATACTAAACACGCGTTTCATTGCAGGCGGCTTCGGAATCCAGATCATTATATCAATATATCAATCAAGTCTCAATGTGGAGATGAAAGGAAACAGAAATAATGAATTGTGCAGAAATGAGTAAAGCGTTTCCATTAGCGTTCTCCTCCACGTTCCCGTCTTACGATCGCTGTGTGAACTTCACATGTAATTGTTCTTTTTATTTGTGTCTTTTTATTATGGAGAGGAGAATGGAGTCGTAATGACTTCTCGAGACATTGTGTCTTTCTGCGCTGAATTACTGCATACAAAACCAGAGCTAGGATCTGCTCCAGCCAGAGCAAAAGCGTCAGAGCAAAAGCAAGAACATTAACCTACGCGAGATGCCGGAGATGTATAAAACTCTGTCAAACAAGACAATAAAGTAATCCTTGAACTTTAGGTGGAAATATCATCTCTGAAACGCAACGTTTCTACTCTGGTAAGGAGAAACGGCTTACCAAGGTTACAGTACCCAAAGTTCTAAGAAGCTAGCAATTAAAATGATGGCCCATAAGACATTAAACTTGCCCTGAAAGACTAGAGGTGGACTAAGACGTTAGGTTTTAATGGCCAATTTTTTTTAGGTATAGTGACAGAAGGACTGGGGTTCCTTGGGTCCACCATAGGAAATAGACCCTACACCAAAGCTTATGGACAGTTGTCAAAAGGTCTATTAAACCTCTTTGAAGATAATCCATAAAATTAAAAAGTAGGGTTGACCGAAATGTTAGGTGAAATTGTAACCTGGTATTCATGAATGACCAAGTTTAATCCAATGTTAATTAGTCCAACAAGTAGTCAGAAGGTCTATAAAATGTCACTTTATGGTCAACAAAAGCTTACACAAAGCTCTCTCAAAATGTTATCTATTGATCAATCGAAGTAATCTATCATCTACCTATTTATCTAAAGTAGAACATAGGCAGCACTCCAGAAATCTAGCTTCAATCCATATAGCAAAGACCTTTCTTCCTGCTATATGTACTGAACCTAAAACATCTTCACAAGGGCTAAATAAAGTCCTAACTTTTTTGGATTTCTGGAGTGCAGCCTATTTCTCTACTATCTATTATCTATCTATCTATCTATCTATCTATCTATCTATCTATCTATCTATCTATCTATCAATATTTTTCAGGAAGTAATCCCCATATAGTATAGTGTTCCAGGAGTTGTCTCATGGACAGAATCCCTTCTTGTCTAGACACAGTGTCCTGGCTTCTAACCCTTGGAGATCAGCTAGCTTTGGGGAAGATTACCCCCGCCCATCGGCACTGCAGAGGAAATATGGTGTTACATGCCGTCCTGCGGTTCTGGGGAAATTGCACAGTATGATGCAGCTCTGTTACCGGCAGCGGCAGATTATCCGTCTTTCTAGATTATCAGATTAAAGACATTTCTCTGTATTAGCTGAAGAGGAAATGTTCTTCTCCATAGATAAATATATGTAATATTTCCTACAAGTCGCCCTCTCTGGAGAGATCTGTGGTTTAGTCAGCAGCTGCTTTTTAAGGTTCCGTTTAGCAAAAATCTTGCAAATATTAAAACTATTCATCTGGAACATAAAAATCTAATTAAACTAATAAAGACAACAAGCCACCACATGGGGAGCTGTAACGGGACGCAGAGAAATTACAGGAAGACTATCCTGTCAATACAGGGGGATGAAAGATTTGTGAGAGGGTATTTTAATGGCATCACATTTTCCATGATAACCTCATTTACATAAGATATTTGCATAAACAGCATTGGCCTGAAATATACGTATTCGCTCCTTTCATGCACTTGACTCCTTTCAATCCTGAAAATAGTAAATAATTTACAGTTTATTCTCTTCCTGTCCCTTTGCCTATCATTTTGAGTCATTTGCCGGAAACCACCACTAGGGGGACCTTACTGGATTTATATCTTCCCAGCTCCCATTGATTTCTTCTGTACAAGTTTATGTGCAGTGAGCTCCCCCTAGTGGCGACTACAGTAAGCCAGAATTTTATCATGTAACACCACTGCTATAGGAAGGAATATAGGGGATGCAAAGTGTTTAGTGAGGTGTTATCACATGGCTGTCTATTCCTTTAAATGGACGCTATATTATACTAGTGGGTGGCTGTGCAGAGCTTCCTCCAGTAATAAGCTGGGATTGAAGAAACTGAATCCAACTGGACCGACTTGACTAGAAGGAGGGATTTTACAGATATCCCTTTAATATTTCTTGACACCTGTATAGGCCAGATACTTTGCACAGCTGAGGATTTGCTACACTTGTATCTAGTTTAAATAATCCTAGGTAAGCTAAATACACCAGCAGTAGCTTAACTTTCTGAGGGTTTCTTGGTTTCCTTTCACTGACAACAAGCAATGATAATGAAACTGGGAAGAACTAAAATGATGTATATAAGAATTGAGGCGCTCTACATGATTGATTCATTAAAGGGGTTTTCTGGGACTTTAATATTGACGACCTGTCCTTCAGGTCATTAATGTCAGATTGGTGGAGGTCCAACTCCTGACATAGCCCCATAAACCAGGAGCTGGATCTGAATACTATTGCAATTAAAAATTTAGTATAGCCACTGATTTATTCAATACAATGAATGTGTATAGCGCCACCTGCTGTTTGTTCTTTTCCTTGTTTCTCTGTCCCCTTCACTAACATCACTGAGGTGGACGCACATGCTCAGTTTCATCTTTCAATTACCACCAGCAGGATCTACTGTTAGAATCTGTCACAGTTACAGGTAGAGAGCTGCGGCAGAAAGGACACGTCCCCTGAGCTGTGATAGGGGGAGAGCTGCAGCATAAGGCTACTTTCACACTAGCGTTCGGGCGGATCCGTTCTGAACGGATCCGCTCATAATAATGCAGACGGAGGCTCCGTTCAGAACGGATCCGTCTGCATTATATTAGCAAAAAAAAGCTAAGTGTGAAAATAGCCTGGGACGGATCCGTCCAGACTTTCAATGTAAAGTCAATGGGGGACGGATCCGCTTGAAGATTGAGCCACATTGTGGCATCTTCAAACGGATCCGTCCCCATTGACTTACATTGAAAGTCTGGACGGATCCGCACGGATCCGCACGCCTCCGAACGGCCAGGCGGACACCCGAACGCTGCAAGCAGCGTTCAGCTGTCCGCCTGTCCGTGCGGAGGCGAGCGGAGCAGAGGCTGAACGCCGCCAGACTGATGCAGTCTGAGCGGATCCGCCTCCATTCAGACTGCATCAGGGCTGGACGGCTGCGTTCGGGTCCGCTCGTGAGCTCCTTCAAACGGAGCTCACGAACGGAAACCCGAACGCTAGTGTGAAAGTAGCCTAAAGTGTACATCTACTGAGCAGCAGGAGAAAGGGCATACCTTCTAAGAAAGGACACAACCCTTAAACTGCATGAGAAAAGACCCCCGAGCTGCGAGCTAAAGAGAATCTATCAGAGCAATTGGAGTAATGTATAAGGAGATCTCTGGATCCATGTGAGGTCCAGGGCTGGTTCTAGCTTTGTTAGAAAGAGATTGTCATGTACTATACCATGTCTACTCCATCGTTCATTTTTTACAATAATCATGGGAAAACCCCTTACAGTGTTGCAGTACCATTTATGGCCACTACCTTGTGTATGGAGCTGTGGTGTTTTGATGCTTGTTTCCTGCACCAAAGAGATGGTGGCGGTGGTGTGAAAGGCCGGCCTCTTACCAATCAGATGCTGATGACCTATCTAAACAATAGGTCATTAATAGTAAAGTCCCAGAAAACCCTTTTTAAGGTGTATTGACCAAAAATTGGAGGACCCCTTAAAATGAATGAAAAATGAACTTCCTTAAGAACAGAACCCGTTAACGGCCTGGACCAGATTCCAGGCAGACTGCGCTGTGCCGTCCTGACAGCACGAGAAGACAGTTTATCACAAACGCTCCTCAGAGAGTTATTAACAAGAAGAGAATAGAAAATCAATGACGTTTAGGACTAAATCCCCAGAATACAAGGCAGACGGGGGATCGATATGTAAACTGTGTCATATATACATATATATGTAACCATGATCTGGGGCTGTATGGCAGCACTTTATTTAAAGGGACACTGACCACAGGATTGCGCTGTGAACTTGATCCTATGTATTGCAAAAGGGTCAAATCTGTGGGGGAAACCCGCAGCATTAATTGACAGAAATCTTCACTACGTATTTTTCTCAAAGCGTGTAGATGAGATTTACGATCTACATTGCCGGTACTGTAAAACGGTATTGCGGTAAAATGGCAAATCCGTCCAGTGTAGACATACACTTATAGCACCGGGAGCTCCATTGTTCCAATACAGAGCTCTAAATTCCCTGAATGAAATAATAACATTTTAGATATCTGCAGCCACCACTAGGGGGAGCTTAGAACACAGTGTATGGTAAGCGCCCTCTAGTGGCAGCTGAACGCAGAATTTCATTATTTACAGCTACAGTTAGGCAGATTATTTGTAGCTGTTACTTGCTATACATATGTATTTACAAAGTAATCTGCATGTAGTGCTGTACCCAACGACCACCGGGTGCTGAAAAGACAACTGTCAACTCCACCATTCCTCACTGAAATTAGTGGCCAACACTGCCGAGAGAGGGAGAAACTCTACAGTGGTGCTAGGATCTGGCTAACAAAGATGGGTTCCAAATGGGAGACTATCCTTTCTGATGTTCACATGCCCTAACATAGTATATGGAAGCATTCTATCAGGGCTTTAAGAGCCCTGTTCATTTATCTCATTGTACAAAACAACCACAGAAAGTCAGTTGTGCAGATAGTGGACCGATCTTCTAAATGTTCAGGGTGAATGAGTGGAAAGGTATATGCAGTGTAATCATCAAACTCTATTTCTGTCTGTCTATGAATCTTCTATCTATCTCATTATCTATCTATCTACAGCTGTGTTTAAAATAATAGCAGTCAGACATCACTACCCTGATCAATCACTGTTTTTGGTAGAAATGATATTTCTACATGGCAAATAATTTACCAGCAGGTGTAGTAGAGCAATAGAAATCCAACAGTCATGACATGCATGCTGCTGATTCTCTGTAATTCAATCACTTATTGAAAGGGACATGTTCAAAATAATAGCAGTGTGGAGTTCAATGAGTGAGGTTATTCAGTCTTTGAAAAACAGGTGGCATTTATTGCCCTTATTTAAGGAAGGAAGGCAGCAAATGTTGTACATGCTGGTTACAGTGCATTTCTCTCTGAAATTCTAAGGAATATGGGTAGTTCCAGTCATTGTTCAGAAGAACAGCGTACCTTGATTAAAAAGTTGAATGGAGAGGGGAAAACATATGAAGAAGTGCAGAAAATGAGAGGCTGCTCAGCTAAAGTGATCGCAAATGCTTTAAAATGGCAACCAAAACCTGAAAGACGTGGAAGAAAGCGAAAAGATACCATTCGAATAGATAGAAGAATAGCCAAAATGGCGAGGACTCAGCCAACAATCAACTCCAGGAAGATGAAAGAAGGTCTGAAGTTCCCTGTGAGAACTGTTACAGATAGAAGACGCCTATGTGAAGCCGAGCTCTCTGCAAGAAGCCCCCGCAAAGTCGCACTGTTAGAAAAAAGACATGTGCTGAAGAGGTTACAATCTGCCACAGAGCACATTGACGGTCTAAAGAGACATTCTGTGGACTGATGAAGGTTAGATTGTTCTTTTTGGGTCTAGTGGCCGGAGACAGTTTGTCAGACGACCCCCAAACACTGAATACAAGCCGCAGGACACAGTGAAGACCGTGAAGCATGGTGGACCAGCATCATGATATGGGGATGTGTCTCAGACTACGGTGTGGGGCCTATTTATCGCAGACCAGGGGTCATGGGTCAGTGTGAATACATCAGAATACTTGAGGAGGTCCTGCTGCCTTATGCTGAAGAGGAAATGCCCTTGAAATGGGCGTTCCAACAAGACAACGACCCCAAACACACCAGTAAACGGGCAACATCTTGGTTTCAGACCAACAAGATTGACGTTATGAAGCGGCCGGCCCAATCCCCGGATCTTAATCCAATAGAAAACGTGTGGGTGACATCAAAAATGCAGTTTCTGAGGCAAAACCAAGAAATAGAGAAGAACTGTGGAATGTAGTCCGATCATCCTGGGCTGGAGAACCTGGTCACAGGGGCAGAAGGTGGTGACTCCGAGCAGCACAGACGTCCAGCAGTTCTCAGAGACAGCGGTTATACAACTAAATATTAGTGACGGGATTCAGAGGAAAAGCTAAATCTTCAAACATTTCTCAGTTTATATAGTGAATGTTTGAGTTTGTAAAGAAGAATACAAACACTGCTATTTCTTTGAACAGTCTAATATTCACTTTTCTTCAATTCTTTTTAGAGGAACAACACAAATTTGATATATATTTTTTTCATGTTTTGATTTGGAATAGAATGTGTAGTGTTCCCAATGCATTTGTGTGTATGGAAATAAAATCCATCATCTATCTCTCATATCTATCTATCTATCTATCTATCTATCTATCTATCTATCTATCTATCTCTCTCCTATCTATCTATCTATCTATCTATCTATCTATCTATCTATCTATCTCCTATCTATCCATCTATCTATCTATCTATCTCCTATCTATCTATCTATCTATCTATCTATCTATCTATCTATCTGTCTGTCTATCATCTATCTATCTCCTATCTATCTATCTATCTATCTATCTATCTCTCATATCTATCTCTCTCTCTCTCATATCTATCTATCTATCTATCTATCTCACGTCTCTCTATATGTCTATATTTCCGTGGTGGTCCGGGTCCCCTCTCCTCCGGTACCAGTCTGTGTGCTATGTGCCTACATCCTTTCCATGTGTTCAACGCCCTGAAATAAAGGCCACTTTAATAATAAATAATAAAACAGACGATGGCGTTTCATGTAAGTCAGGGAGTGGAATTTCGCCCTTACTCTTTCCTTTTCAGCGCTCATACCCGCAGAGCACATTACCGATGAATGAGCCGCGACCTACGGCTTCATAATATTTGTTTTTCTCACTATTGAAAAGCAAAGGATTGAAAATAGTTCAATATGGCAACGCTTTGTGTCGCAGAGGCGGCCGCCTGCTGAATTTTAATGACTGTTTGAATCAGCAGCTTAGGAGCGTAGCGTCTCTCCAGAGCAGCGGGCACACGCGATAAGTGGAGAAATTATGCAAGAAAATTAAAGCAAAATAAATCATTTTATTGATATACATAGTAGAAAGTGAAGGAAAACATGAGGTGTCAACGCTCTTGTAAAAATACAGCCACTTACGTGAAGTGTTTACGGAATAACGTGCCGTACATGTGTCTTACGTAACATAAGTATGCTCCGTCTAAGGCCTCCTGCACACGACCGTAGGTGTCCCGTTGCCATATTGCGGACCGCATTTGCGGATCCGCAATACACGGGTACTGTTCTGTGTGCATTCCGCATTACGGATGCGGACCCATTCACTTTAATGGGTCCACAAATCCGGTGATGCGGAATGGTGCGGAACGGAAGCACGGAAAGGAACCCTATGGAAGCACTACGGAGTGCTTCCTTGGGGTTTCGTCTCGTACTTCCTTTCCGCAAATAAATAGAACATGTCCTATCTTTTTGCGGAAGTGAATGGGTCCACGATCAGCTGCGGCTGCCCCGTGGTCGGTGTTCGTGCATTGCGGCACGCATTTTGCGGGCCCCAGCACGGCCATGGGGCCCACACATTCATGTGTAGGAGGCCTAAGGCTGGTTTCACACGGGCGTTGCGGGAAAAGATGCGTGTGCGGGAACATGCACGATTTTTCCGCACGAGTGCAGAAAAATCTGCATGTTTGGTACCCAAACCCGAACTTCTTCACAGAATGGGTCCGCATCCGTGATGCGGAATGCACACAGAACAGTTCCCGTGTATTGCGGATCCGCAAATGCGGTTTGGGTTAGGTGTTGTGTAGATTGTATTATTTCCCCTTATAACATGGTTATAAGGGAAAATAATAGCATTCTTAATACAGAATGCTTAGTACAATAGGGATGGAGGGGTTAAAAAATAAAATTAAAATTTAACTCACCTTAATCCACTTGTTCGTTCAGCCGGCAACTCTTCTTTCTTCAGGACCTGGGTAAAGGACCTGTGGTGATGTCACTGCGATCATCACATGGTCCGTCACATGATCCATCACCATGGTGATGGATCATGTGATGGACCATGTGATGGGCGCAGTGACGTCACCACAGGTCCTTTTCCTCACAGATGAAGGCAGAAGAGAAGCCGGGCTCCGCGAACAAGTGAATTAAGGTGAGTTAATTATTTATTTATTTTAACCCCTCCAGCCCTATTGTACTATGCATTCTGTATTAAGAATGCTATTATTTTCCCTTATAACCATGTCATAAGGGAAAATAATAATGATCGGGTCTCCATCCAGATCGTCTCCTAGCAACCGTGCGTGAAAATCGCACCGTATCCGCACTTGCTTGCGTGAAAAACGATCAAAGAGGAGCATGCTGCGATTTTCACGCAACGCACAAGTGATGCGTGAAAATAGAAATGAATGGGTCTGGATTCTGTACGGGTGCAATGCGTTCACCTCACGCACTACACCCGCGCGGAAATCTTGCCCGTGTAAAAGAGGCCTAAAGCTAAGGTGCATGAAGCGAACCTGTCAACCCTATCAAACCAGGCATAATGCATGGCAGGGCTGATCCTGCTAATTAACAACCTTTCTTCCCCGATCGATTGCGTTTTAAAAAATATGCAAATTAGGGCTTAAGTGCACCGTGCAATCCATCAGCGGTGGTTGTGCTTGCACACTATAGGAAAAAGTGCCGGCCTCTATGGTGGCCAGGACTGCAGGAGTGCACTTAGGCTGGTGCTTTTTCCTATAGTGTGCAAGCATGATGGATTGCAGGGTGGTCGTAACCATGGAAACGTGCAGTGTATCATGTGGTGGAAAAATTAACCCAGCCAGCAAAGGAGGGAATATGGACAATCACAATACATTAGTAAGTGCCTTGTATTAATGCTTTCTACATAATAAATGCTATTTTCTGAAGTCAGACAATCTGAAGAGCGTGCACGTGTATGGACTGAACAACCAGAAGGGTTAAAAAATCTGATGTTCATCCCCCATGTCTGTCGCCATTCCTAATGAAGTCTATAAGAAGACAATGACATCGAAATCATCTCTCCTATACCCTGATATCATCTGTTCCAAGTTATCCATAATGAGGGGGAAAATGTGCGCCAAGAATGGCCACCTGTACCCGTTGATCAGAAAATTAGGCTTTTCTCCCCGTATTTCTCAATAGAAATGCTGATATTTCTCATTCTTCCTTATCAGCTAATGTCTCGGAGAATGTTATTTATCTATATTCCATCAGCTTTCAGAAAAATCCTCTCTCCCTCTCTTTTGGCACTGGCAGCTGCGTCTCCCTTCCAGCTAGAGATACTCCGTGAAACACCGTCCACGTAACATCTTTCATTACCAAATATTTATAGACAGAGAGACAGGGAGGACGTACTGTGTGCGGAACAAACAGTGAATTAAGAGCCGCTAATCAGCCTTTAATTAGGAACATTGGAACCACCCGCTCATATTTCCTTACTGGTGCCAGAGTTCGGTCCAGTTGGCTTTCATTCCAGTTGGAGGATTTATATGCTTATCTGGTGCTTGGTTATTAAAGAATTTAAAGGGACAGACCCTTCTTGATCGATTGTCTCAAAGGATGTTCTTCCTGTTTCTGAAGACTCATGGTAGCTGAAAATCTTGGTGACTACTGTGTTGGGGCTGCTGATGAATTCCATGAACCATGACGCCATTGATATCAAGTTGGAGGGATTGTAGCCTATGCACTACTGGGTTCTGGGGGACTGGGCTCTGGGGGAAAAGTTTCATAAAGTACAGAAGGTGGGCAAAATCGGATGCAAGGTGGGTCAATGTGTGATGTATGCGTCAAAGAAAGCAGAGGAGAGTGTGGAGCAGAGCAACAAACAGAGCCAGGAGACAATGAGCAAGAGAAGAGTGAAGGGTCAATAAGAGGACAATGGAAGGCTTCTGGTAATGCATGAGAGAAACTGGTCTCTGAGATTTGTGAAGCACAGGAAGTGGGCAGAATCTGATGTAAGGTAGGTATCGTGTGCTGTGTGTCAAGCAAATCAGAGGAGAGTGTTGAGCAGAGCAGAGATAGCATAAATAGCGCAGGATCGGTGAGAGGACAGTGGCAGCCTTCTGGTCTGTGTGTAGTGTACTCTATAGCAGTGGGGCCTGCATGTAGGTGGCACCACCCCTAGGTCAGTCAGATCCCTAAAGTGGATCCGAGAGCTAGAGAGTGTGAGAAGCAGCAAAGCTACTGGAGACATGAGTCCAAAGAGGAGTTTGGGAAAAAGCAGGAGGCACCTGGTGCATAACAGCATAGTTAACTAAGAAATCGGACACTATGTTGTCCGAAATGAGCACAGAGACTGTGATATTGTTATTTTAAGAACTCCAGAGACTGTTAAAGATGCCAATGAAGTCGTTACTTTGGTGCATATCTAAATAGCCTTGTGTGCTAAGATGACGTGTTCAGTTATAGCCTGTTAAAGAGTTATGCAGCAATGAGTAGAGCACGGTTTTGCATGTTTGATATCTGCAACATTTCCTACGACATCCTCAGCCCCAAGAGCTTCAAAGGGTATTTTGATCTTAGAATGATTTGGTATATCATTAGGATATGCCATCATATTATGATCAGTGGTGGTCCAACCTCTGAGAACCCCTGGATTCATAGAATGAAGGAACTGAACTACTTCTTCTTTTCTCCAGTCTCCTGACCACCTGGCCACTAGTCTTGCTAATTGGGTGACAGGGAAGTCTAAAGTTCCCAATGTTCTCTGGTCTACACCATTATATTAGATTATTATTGGCCAAACCCACTTCTTTTGATGGGACTAGCGATCATCTAATGTGAGTGGGGAAGTTCTGACTTTCCCGATGGTAAATGTTGAGGAATGAAGGATGGGGCTCTTAACATTCAATATGTGGGATTCTTTTGTTCTCAGCAGGACTAATAGACCGCAACCAGAGGTGTCTAGTAGTGGTTTACTCCACTCTCCGCATTCAGGACACTTGCATGCTCTACTGAGTATGAGTGTATGTGCAGGTTAGGAGGAATAGCACTTGGCTGCATGGACACTTCAGCAGTGCAAAAAGTGAATGGCCAGCTTTATTGTTTGGTAGCAATGGCTGAACTTACTAGTATGAAGAACTACAGCTGACCATGCATAATAGAAGCTGTCAACAGAAATCCTGCCTAGCTTTCCTATAGTTACCCCAATGTATAGTTACCCCGATCGAAAGTCAGGAATGAAGATCTTCCCAACCATCCTTGGAGCATCTTTTCTCCCACATGAACAAAGTATAGTCTTCTTCTTCGTGACTGTATACATTGCATTGTTGGCCGATTCCTTAAATATTGTCAGACTTGTCCAACTTTATCTAATAAGTACATTTAACTGTATGGATAATTTAAGTCTGTGTCCCCAACTTCGTCATGAAATGTGGGTCCTACAAAAAGAAGGTCATAAACGGACTCAGGATTTCGATGGTGTTGTTTATACTGTAAGTGAAACAAGGTGAAATACAGACTGCCCAACCTCTGAGGTTTGACAGTCAATGGCCATAGACCAAAAATAGGTTGTTATTTACCACAACAAAAATGATGGAGAACTTTATATTAACTTGCCATTTCAGTCCCATCCTGTACATTCAATGAATGAATGTAAAGCCAATTTGCATTTCTCATACAAAAAGAAACAGCAATACAATGTGGATGAAATAAGGTCACCGGAGGACAGGATGAAGCCGATGGAGAGCAGAGCTGTAGAAGAGCAGCTCTGCAGAAGTCTATCACCACTATATGACCTTCTCGACTTATTATCTTATAAATAATAGATTTGATTATAATTAGTGATGAGCGGCAGGGGTCATATTCGAATTTGTGATATTTCCTGAATATTTTGTAGAATATTCATCATATATTCACAAATTCGTATATTCATTATATTCTACAGTCTTTACGCGAAAATCGGCAAGGTAATAATTGCGTAATATGCAAATATTGTGCGCTCAATACAGGCGTGGGTCAAAAAGGAATGTATAGCACTATAGAAAATAGTGCTATATATTTGTTTTTCGAATATTCGTAATTTTCTTCCATCTGAACACATGATTCCTCCCTGCTTCTTGCTTGTGGGTCAATGAGTCATTGGGCCACGAGCAACTTAAAGGGAACCTGTCACCAGGATTTTGTGTATAGAGCTGAGGACATGGGTTGCTAGATGGCCGCTAGCACATCCGCAATACCCAGTCCCCATAGCTCTGTGTGCTTTTATTGTGTAAAAAAAACAATTTGATACATATGCAAATTAACCTGAGATGAGTCCTGTATGTGAGATGAGTCAGGGACAGGACTCATTTCAGGTTAATTTGCTATGGGGACTGGGTATTGCGGATGTGCTAGCGGCCATCTAGCAGCCCATGTCCTCAGCTCTATGCACAAAATCCTGGTGACAGGTTCCCTTTAAGCAGGGAGGAATCATGGCTTCAGATGGAAAAAAAATGACGAATATTCTAAAAAACAAATATATAGCACCATATTGAATATAGTGCTATATATTCGTTTTTTAGAATAGTCGTCATTTTGTTTCCATCTGAATTGAACACATGATTCCTCCCTGCTTAAGTTGCTTGTGGCCCAATGACGTCATTGGCCCACAAGCAAGAAGCAGGGAGGAATCATGTGTTCAGATGGAAAAACATTCCGAATATTCGTCATTACGAATACGGTATATAGCACTATATTCTAAATATTCACGAATTTTCGAAGTGCCGATATTCGCAATTAAAATTTGTTATTCGAATATTCGGGCTCAACACTACTTTTAATCAGAACTTTTAGTAGATTTTTTTTCCCCTATACATTAGGTCTCATGAATGATGTCATGTTGGTGGCAGTCACCTCAGTGTACACAGGCTTCCGCGGGAGATAGGCAGCGATTACTTCAGAGCACAGAGAACATAGAATTACAGCATAAAACCCTCTTCATAATGTAACTCATGGGTCTACAAGCTACAAGCACGTAGGTCAGGTTAGGTGGCCGGAACAAGTGGGTGTAAATGCATGTCGCACCAAATGAAGTATCTACTTTGACGGTATGTCCACACAGGGGAAGTAGATGCAGTGGAAAAAAATTCAAATCATTTTACAGATGCAAAGTGGAAGAGATTTCCTTTTTTTTTGTATTTTTTTTTTTTACTTCCTTACATTTTTACAAAGTCTATCTTTTTTTCCCTTTTATATAGCCTATCTAGGGCAATCTGTACTTTCTACATACGATGTAGTGGGAAGCATAAAAAATATGTATAGGGCCTCATGCACACGACCGTTGTTTTGGTCCACATCCGAGCCGCAGTTTTTGCGGCTTGGATGCGGACCCATCCACTTTAAGGGGGCTGCAAAAGATGCGTACAGCACTCTGTGTTCTGTCCGCATCCGTTGCTCCCTTCCGTGTCCTATTATTGTCTGTTTTGCGGACAAGAATAGGCAGTTATATCAATGGCTGTCTGTGCCATTCCGCAAATTGCGGACCGCAAAACACACAACGGTCGTGTGGACGAGGCCTAAATGGGATAAAATTGACAAAAGAAAAAAAGAAAAACACAATTCCGCTTTTGTTTTATGGCTTTCTCTATGTGGTAAAAATGACCTGTTAAAGCTATTGTCAGAGTTGAACCCGGATATATCCCCATTTTCACCCCTCTGGCCCCTCGGACATGAGCATCGGAGTATTTCATGCTGCGATGCTCTCCCTTGCCTTGCATCGCGCAAGGCTAGGGCTGTTTGTTTATATTGTTAACACTGCTAGGCGGAGGCTTCCTCCTAGCAGTGTTCCCGGTGATGTCACCGGCTCTGATGTGCGGGCTTTAGTGGTGACCTAGCCGTTTTACAGGCTAGGGCAGCGCTAAAGGCCTCCCATTAGTGGCGGTGTCGTCACCGGGCTCACTGCTGGGCAGAAGCCTCCACCTAACATTACCCATAGAGAGCCTGGTATGTCATTGGATCTACAAAAAAAGCCTTTGCCCTGTGTGATTCAGTCCAGGGCACAGGAGAGCATCGGAGCGTGAAAAGGCTGCCTGGGTGAAAACGGGGATAGGTCCGGGTTCAGCTCTGAACAGGGACAGCCCCTTTAACTTTATTCTGTGGATCAGTACGATTACAGTAATACCAGATTTTTATGGTTTTTTATGTGTTCTCATACTTTAAAAAATAAAAATAAAATTTTAACTCTTTATGCTTACATCTACAGAGCTATTTCTTAATTGTTTCATTTTATTTGTAAAATGGGGAAAAGTCATCATTTGCATTTTATATCTTTTGTTATATTTTTTAAAACATTTTTTACACAATATTTTGAGCCCTCCTAGTGGACTTTAATAAGTTATTGTCTGATACCGTAGCTTAACCTATAGACTGCAATGACTGCAATCTAAGTGAGAATCATTACATTCCTATCTGGCCCTGCGACAGGCAGGACTTTATAGGAACTTTGCTTTGTCAGGCCTCTTAGCCTTCAGAAAGCCTCAGGTTGCCATAGCAAATTAATGGCTTCTGTAATTTCATTGCAGGAGAGATGTTCGGTTACCAGGAGCGCAGTGCTTCTTGCAAAAGACAGCTGCGATGCAGAGATGACATCTGACGGATTAGAAGTCCATGATCAGAGTTGTCTCTGATCACAGACTGTGCGACTGTGTGTCTGTGCAGTACCCCCAGAGCAGGGGATATCTGAAAATGATGTGTTATTTAATTTATTGCGTTGCCATGTGAGGTGTACCCAGCATAGCCAGGCACGGATGCCACAGCCAGGGTTAACAATCCAGGCTCATCCCTTGTAGGTGGGTATGTGTGGGCTAGTTCCACCCCTAATTTTGAGCGAGTCTAGACTGGAGTGGGAGAGGAAGCTGTGATTTGCTCCCTCTTCTTAGGTGCAAAAAGCTATAGAGACTAACCGATCTCTGCAAGATCTACAGGAGGAGAGAAGGAATAAGACAAAGACGAGAACTAGATAATCTAGAGTCTGCATGTTCAAGCATAGGAGTTATTAAGGTAACCTGCTACTTCAGCTATTCAGACTTTTCTGTTGTGAGGGACACCATTAAAGCATCCTTCACACCATGACACGACCGGGCCAGTCATACCTCTAAAACCATGTATCCCTCAGGAAATTACAGCCACAATTGAAAGAGTACGATTGCCCACCATAGATTCTACAAAAGAGCCTTCAGAAAGTAAAGAGGGTAGATGGCCATAACTCCTATCCTTGCCTAAATCAATACATTGTTATTTGGGAAGTATTGCACTGTGTACATTTGGAACACTGTTTTGCTATCATTGGATGTACTACAACTCCCATTTTGCACTACATCTGGCCTGGTTAATGACTCCTGCATCATATTCCAGCCATTGCACTCTACACGCCCTCTATGGCAGAAATTCTGCAGCAGAAATTGACATGGTGCAGATTTAAAATTAAATGGAAGTCAATTTCTATGAAGATTTTGTGCTCATGGTGTGGAGGCTGGCTGCTGTAAAATGCTGCTGATTCTCTACCTGCAATTCTGCAGCATATACACCCTGTAGGGACTTGTTCTAATGGTCACGTGCAATTCTGTATTTGTGGATCCTATAGTAATTTGATAGGATCCACATAAGAGGTACAGTAGTTGTCAGGCGTCATCAGCCAAGCTAAATAAAAAAAATACTTTGTGATTTCAGTGAATCTAGATCGATGATCTCACCAGGAGGCTTCTCAGGGTGTTTCAAAGAAGGAGGAAAACCTTCTGTATGTGTCTACAATGAATCAAGTGTTCAAGTACTACAGGTACATATTTCATCTAAGGAGAGATTCACTCAGAATAGGACCAACTAGGTGGCCACCTAGGGAGTTAATAAGGGGGAGTCAACCCAATTTAAGAATTTCTAAAGAAACATTAGAATTGGTGGGGAAAGAGGGAGCACAAGGCAATTAAATCAACAATTATCCCTCTGACAGATCTTGATGAACTTCAGGGACCAAGATGGTGAGAACCCCTGCCTTGGGCACCAAGTAGGAGTGAAAGTATAGGGGTGCAGAGGTAGCGGTTAGATATGAAAGGGCCTTCTGCAACAAGGAGAAAACAATAATGGACCCAGGAACTTCAAATCTAACTAGAAAACAGCCTTGGATTAGCCCACCAGAATAGAAAATCCTCTGGTAAGCCCAGGCACTGATACCATAGTGGGCCCTAAAGGTCCAGGAGTAAAAAAAAAAAAAACTTTTGGAGCCAATCACTTTTTACTAGGATCTATTTATTTGAATCCAAACCTGTTAGACTTCACATAGCGCCAAGACTTGGGATTGAGTTCAATGGCACTGCCAATCCAAGGAATGTGTTGTGACTGAGGCCTCATGCACACCATCAGATTCAGAATCTGTATCTTACAGATCTCATATGCGCAGGAACTTACCTCAATCTTCCTTCAGTTTCATGGCTTCTAGGAGCTATTCTAAGCTTCACAGATGAGGCAGTGTATGGAACCACAATTGAATGCCTACTGGTCCGTATTGTAAACCTATGTTGTCGTCCATGCAGGGTCGAATGGGTCCAAACAATAGTAAAATAAGACCTAAGAATTATCAATGTCTTTCTGAGACATTACATTTTATGGCTTTACTGTTTAAGGCATAGTTGCTGGGTTTTCTATTGCAAAGGCATTATCGGCAGATGTGCTTGAGATTGAGCGAATCGACGGCAGCAAGTGCCGATTTGCCATGTTTTCTTGAAGTCTAGGAGGTTTCTCCTTTGTCCAGAAGCCTCCCACACATTCAGGGAGAATTCACAAGGTGCCTCTGTTACACAAGGAGACACCGATATGGCACATTGTTGGCGTTAAAAAGGTTGAGAACCACAGAAAGTGAGAGGAGCACATCATACAAAATATAAGGGGCAAATACCAGGAGGAAGAGGGTATAATACATGAGGAATCTTACAATGGACACAGCAGGTTAAGAAGAACTAGACACTGTCCAAGAAGAAAAAGCACAAAGGACAAATATTAATGGGCACCTGGGAAAGCACCGCAGGCACAATATCGGGGGAAGAGAAAGAACGATATTGGGAGTAACAGAAGTTGGGGAAACTAAAAAACCATAAAGGGGTTGTCTACTCATGAAAACCATTGTCATATACTGGAGAACTCAGGATCCTCATCTCATGACCAGAGTGGAGAGCGACTACAAAGAATGTCTCTCACTCTGGATGACTTGTCCTGTCCCACATCACACAGACAACTCTGATTTGAATGGACAGGGTGTTATACATCATTTGCACTGCAGGAAAATCGAACACTTGCCATGTTTCCCCACAGATTGCAAGAGGACACTTTGTGATCAGCTTTTTGTCAAGGAACCCTAGCAACAAGTAGGGATTGTCCAAAGTAGAGAAACCTTTTAATGAAAATTGATGCTGAGACATTTCTTTTTGTTGTGGAGGGGCAAACCTTTGCTATGGGGGCCTGTGATTTCTATGGACACCTCTGGCTCTGTCACTAGTGGGAGGGGGGGCGGGGGAGGGGACATTTGTTCAAGATTTAAAAAAAAAATAAAAAAATACATGAAATCTCAGTAACAGGGTGAGATATGCTCCAAAGCACATTACCTCAATTATCTTTTTGTTTGCCCCTGACTGACAAAGGCTAGTAATTTCCCATGAAGAATACGGCCCATGCTGGAGTGCCCTCACATTATGTCCCATCATTACGATATATTATCTCCGGCTGTCTGAATCTAGAGATTATACAATCTTAAGAAGTGATTTTCTCTATTGTCGA
Source organism: Bufo gargarizans (assembly GCF_014858855.1). NCBI lineage: Eukaryota > Metazoa > Chordata > Amphibia > Anura > Bufonidae > Bufo > Bufo gargarizans. Next base: position 47,930,692 of record NC_058080.1, read on the forward strand.
ACAGGTCACTTTGTGACATGCAATTTAATAGGTTCTGTATTTCTTTTTTCTTTCTTTCCTCCACATAAATGGCACCTTCTGGGTAATGATCACTGCATAATAAGCTCAGTCCTGGGTACAATTTTACACTTTCAAGTCTCATAGAAATCAACAAGCCATACGTAATTATAATGGTAGTAACGTTAATGTTGCATATGCTTTGCTTGATGGGTAAATCTTGGGGGGGTTGATTCCATAGTCTATAACAGCAGTAAGCTGAATATTATTAAAGATCACTTTCCTTAAACTACAGTATCATTGGGTAAATGATATGACCGCTGTAAAAAACGATTTTTCTTTACAAACATGAATAACCTGCAATAGTAATGTGCAATTTTATAACTCTGCACTTAATATGCAGTGGTCCATAGTCAAATCCTTTACTATATTCCAGAGCTGTACTCACTGTTCATGGAGTCACTGTGTACATACATTACATTACTTATCCTGTATTGATCCTGAGTTACATCCTGTATTATACTCCAGAGCTGCACTCACTATTCTGCTGGTGCAGTCACTGTGTACATACATTACATTACTTATCCTGTACTGATCCTGCGTTATATCCTGTATTATACTCCAGAGCTGAACTCACTATTCTGCTGGTGCAGTCACCGTGTACATACATTACTTATCCTGTATTGATCCTGCGTTACATCCTGTATTATACTCCAGAGCTGCACTCACTGTTCTGCTGATGGAGTCACTGTGTACATACATTACATTACTGATCCTGTACTGATCCTGCGTTATATCCTGTATTATACTCCAGAGCTGAACTCACTATTCTGCTGGTGCAGTCACTGTGTACATACATTACTTATCCTGTATTGATCCTGCGTTACATCCTGTATTATACTCCAGAGCTGCACTCACTATTCTGCTGGTGGAGTCACTGTGTACATACATTACTTATCCTGTACTCATCCTGAGTTATATCCTGTATTATACTCCAGAGCTGCACTCACTGTTCTGCTGGTGGAGTCACTGTGTACATACATTACTTATCCTGTACTCATCCTGAGTTATATCCTGTATTATACTCCAGAGCTGCACTCACTGTTCTGCTGATGGAGTCACTGTGTACATACATTACATTACTAATCCTGTACTGATCCTGAGTTACATCCTGTATTATACTCCAGAGCTGTACTCACTATTCTGCTGGTGACGTCACTGTGTACATACATTACATTACTTATGATGGGATCTAGTGCCTAGTGCCTGAAAGGGCCCAACAGCCTCACAAAAGAGGACACCCATACTATTAATGTCATAATTGGGGCTTCTGGTAGAGAATTAACATACCAGCCAAGGGGCTTCAAGTTACACTTCTATTTCCAATTTATATTTTATAGGTGCCACTTTTGTAGGAGCCAACTACAGGGAATTCTGCAAGTCCAGCCTATGATCCTACTGTGTTAATCCAGAAAAAATCAAAATCCCCAATGAAGCAGATGCCAATTTCCCCATATATGGGAAAATGACTTACTGACTCTAAATATGACAATCAGAATCAACCTCTGGATCAACATCCCATCTCCAGAAATCTAGTACTCATAACCTGATACATGATATTTTTTTCAAGAAAAGCTCTTAGGCTCCTCAACATTTGCCTTATAATTATATTAAAATTGTTATGAGTAGGACTTTAAAGGGGTTTTCCAAGACTTTTATAATAATGACCTATTCTCTGTCTGAGCTGGGCCTAGTCCATGTGACCGAAGAACGTGGCGTCACATGGCCTAGGCTAAGCTGTGAGACCGCCAAGGCGGGTACTGGGTGTAGGACCCCCATCGATCAGATACTGATGACCTATCAAGTAGATAAGTAATCAGTTTAAAAGTCTCAGAAAACCCCATTAATGTGCATGAACACCTCAAAGAGATGTGGAATACTGCATTCCACTTTCTTACTAGTGTTGAGCGTGAAAATTCGAATCACAAATTTAAATCGCAAATATCGCCACTCTGAGAGTTTGCGAATATTTAGAATACAGCGCTATATATTCCTATTCGCGAATAGTGTTGAATATTCTAATCGCAAATTTATTGCGAATATTTTACATTGCTGATATTTGCAATCAAGTAAACAATAACTGGAGATCACGAATTCTCGAATTTGAGAATTTATGGCGAATATTCAGCCAAAAATTTGAGAAATATTGCAAATTTCTTACAAGAGTTTATTTTTTATAATAATTTTTCACCCATCCACATTGTTATTGGCGCTTTCCTTTTTTTCTTTTACTTTTTGGTTGGATGAAAAAAAAAAATAAAATCCCGGGAGGCAGAAAATCAGCTTGAAAAGGTAAATGTTTCCGAAGAGCAGAGAAGGGATCCAGTGGGGATTGCCTCGTCGAGGCCGATAGACTTATCAAGCATTTGCCAAAATGTGTGATTGAAATCCTTTGCTTTGATTTAGTGAATGTTAATGATGTTGTAAATGTAGATTTCGTGGAGCACCATGAACAGAATGAGAAATTGGATGTACCTCCACGTCAGCAGTGTTATAACGCTCCCGGCTTCACCTGAAGACTAGAGACAAATAAGAACCGGCATTCCCATCTCTTTTTAATAAGAAATTAGGACGTCTCTAACAGAAATGATTCTCCGTGGGAATTACACCAGATAATTACAATAACTCAGCCAAACATGACAGACAAACCAGAGCATCTACAAACTGCTAGTCTGGATGAGCAATGTGGCGTGTGACTAAAACACTTAGTACTTGGCCTTACGGGATGTGCCATATGTGCAAGTCATTAAATGGGTAATTCCTCCAGGACTTGTCAATCGTACAGTAAGAGTTGCACCAGGAGTAGCCTTTAAAAAGGAAAAGCGAGCAAATTAGATCTCAACAGCCATCCACCCAAACTATGTTTGATCCATGACCTGATCTGCTGACCAGGATTTTTAGCATTTTAGTCAGATCTATTGGAATGCCGAAGTAGGATAGAACCTGATAGGATGTGAACCACCAGATACGTTTGCAGATGAGAATCTATCATCAGAAAATAACCACCATAAACACAGAAGAATCACATCAGCTCCTCCTCCCTCTCTCTCAACACCACAAAGAACATGCCGACAGCTTAATTTTAAAAGCAAGGGGTTACATTCTCAATCATTTGTTCAGAGAGGTTAAACATCACCCGATGAAACCCAATTTCTAAACCCCTTAACCTGACCTAACAGGTGGCAACTTTCAGAAGAACAAGGCACTCCAAAGTGGTTAATTCTTGACTGCATCATGTTGCCGGCAGGACAATCTAAGGAAAGGACATTTTGCATACTAAAGAGTAAGGCCTCTTTCACACGGGCGTCATGTTTTTGGCCCGGATTAGATGCGGGTGCGTTGCAGGAAAATGCGCGATTTTTCCACGCGAGTGAAAAACATTGTAATGCGTTCTGCACGCGCGTGAGAAAAATGTCATGTTTGGTACCCAGACCCGAACCCGGACTTCTTCACAGAAGTTTGGGTTTGGGTTAGGTGTTGTGTAGATTTTATTATTTTCCCTTATAACATGGTTATAAGGGAAAATAATAGCATTCTTAATACAGAATGCATAGTACAATAGGGCTGGAGGGGTTAAAAAAATAAAAAAATAATTTAACTCACCTTAATCCACTTGATCGCGCAGCCGGCCTCTCTTCTGTCTTCTTCTTTGAGGAATAGGACCTTTGATGACGTCACTGCGCTCATCACATGGTCCATCACCATGGTGATGGATCATGTGATGGACCATGTGATGACTGCAGTGACGTCATCAAAGGTCCTATTCCTCAAAGAAGAAGACAGAAAAGAGGCCGGCTGCGCGATCAAGTGGATTAAGGTGAGTTAAATTATTTTTAATTTTTTAACCCCTCCAGCCCTATTGTACTATGCATTCTGTATTAAGAATGCTATTATTTTCCCTTATAACCACGTTATAAGGGAAAATAATAATGATCGGGTCCCCATCCCGATTGTCTCCTAGCAACCGTGCGTGAAAATTGCACCGCATCCGCACTTGCTTGTGGATGCTTGCGATTTTCGCGCAGCGCCATTCACTTCTATGAGGCCTGCATTTCGTGGAAAATGCACAAAGATTAGCTTGCTGCGATTTTCACGCAACGCACAAGTGATGTGTGAAAATCACCGCTCATGTGCACAGCCCCATAGAAATGAATGGGTCAGGATTCAGTGCAGGTGCAATGCGTTCACCCCACGCATTGCACCTGCGTGGAAATCTCGCCCGTGTGAAAGGGGCCTAACACTAACAATATTCAGTATAGATAAATCATCTAAAACACTCCGTTTTTGACCTGCTGGGTGGACTGTTTCAAAATTTTGAGAACTTCAACTTACAAGTGAAACTGATGACAGATACTCTTTCTACATCGATATCAGAAAGATGTTACCCATGTATTGCTAAGTTTAGACATACAATATTTTTCCATATGGCCATTATACAGCTGGAAATTGGTATCCATATTCCTGCCTTCTATGGTTGGTTCTATGATTGGATCATCAGAAGGTTTTAAGGTTGTCTACAGGAGTCTTCTGGTTTAGAAATCCTATTTCCATAAATCCTATAAGGGTATTCTGGTTGAACATCGGGAGGGTCAACGTTCAAGATGTTCATCTGTTGGCCTGAGTGGTTTCAAAGCACGTCTCTCTTTCTGGAGGACCTGCTCTGTCCTGAATAGTGTTGATCACGAATATTCGAATTTCGAATTTTTTATCGCGAATATAGCCACTTCGAAAATTCGCGAATATTTCGAATATAGTTATATATATTCGTAATTTCGAATATTCGTTTTTTTTTTTTTTTATCAGTACACATGATCCCTTCCTGCTTCTAGCTTGTGGGCCAATAAGAAGGCTGCAATATACTTTACTTTAGGAGTAGTGATGAGCGGCAGGGGTCATATTCGAAAATGCACGTTTTTTTTTTCTTGAAAAAATCGGCAAGGTAATTATTGTGTAATATGCGAATTTTCGTAATTCGAATTTTCGGATTCGAATTTTTATTGCGAATTTTTCAACTTTAAGACAAAGAAGATTATAGCACTCTTAGCTAAATTGCTCTATATTCGTTTTTTTCGAATATTCGCTATATTGCTATATATTCTTGTTTTAGAATATTACAAATATTCGAAAAAACGAAGTTATAGCAATATAGCGAAAATTCGAAAAAAACGAATATAGAGCAATTAAGCTAATATAGTGCTATAATCTTCTTTGTCTAATAATTGTAATTTTTTTCTCACCTGAAGTTCAGATTGGAAAAAAATTACAAATATAAAAAAAAAGATTATAGCACTATATTAGCTAAATTGCTCTATATTAGTTTTTTTCGAATATTCGCTATATTGCTATATATTACGAATATTCGAAAAAACTGTTATAGCAATATAGTGAATATTAAAAAAATCGAAAATAGAGCAATTTAGCTAATATAGTGCTATAATCTTTTTTTTTTTCTTGAAAAAAATCGGCAATGTAATGATTGTGTAATATGCGAATTTTTGTATTCGAATTTTCGCTATATTGCTATAACTTAGTTTTTTCGAATATTCGTAATTATAGCAATATAGCGAATATTCGAAAAAAACGAATATAGAGCAATTTAGCTAATATAGTGCTATAATCTTTTTTTTATAGTTGTAATTTTTTTCCAATCTGAACTTCAGATGAGAAAAAAATTACAACTATTAGACAAAGAAGATTATAGCACAATATTAGCTAAATTGCTCTATATTCGTTTTTTCGAATTTTCGCTATATTGCTATAACTTCGTTTTTTCGAATATTTGTAATATTCTAAATCAAGAATATATAGCAATATAGCGAATATTCGAAAAAAACGAATATAGAGCAATTTAGCTAACATAGTGCTATAATCTAATTTGTCTTAAAGTTGAAAAATTCGCAATAAAAATTCGAATTACGAAAATTCGCATATTACACAATCATTACCTTGCCGATTTTTTGGCAAGAATTTTTTTTTGCGAATTTTCGAATATTCGACGAATATTCTAAAAATATTCGCGAAATATCGCGAATTCGAATATGACCCCTGCCGCTCATCACTAGTCCTGAATTACACAGACAACCCCTTGATGTGAATGGATGTAATGTTTAAAGGGAATGTGTCATCAGAAAATGATTACCTATTTTTTAAATCGCGTTTTTATGTTTAACATAATATAAAATAATTTTTGGTGATGTTATTTTAAATTTTCCATGTCAATATCCATATATAAGCATAAACTATAAAAACCTTAGAGGTCAGTTTTCACACTGGCCACTAAGCCTAATAACGTCTTGGTCTGTACAGATCACTTTATTTCAGTTGCCTACCTACCTGTCATTCTAATCCTGCCTGTCATAATAATAGGTCTGTGTATAGATAAGACAGGATCCTTCGTTCACAATAGATTATTGTCAGAGCTTATCTATTCTTCCCTTGTACAATGGTCAGAAAACTCTCCCATAGAAGTCAATGAGGTCCCCTCCTGACCATTGTGTCTAATGCCCATGAAGCTGCCATAAAGCAATTGTCTTAATGCTCTCTAAATCCTGTTAAGAACAGCTCAGGCATGATGGCCACCCCCATAATCATGTTCAGGGAATAGAATAAAGAAATCTACAATCGGAAAATAAAACCAGATTAGAAAGCAAGGATGTGTGACGCTATCTGGTTTTAACAGGCAAATACATTTTTTGGTGACACATTTCCTTTAATTTCCCCTGTGGTGTTGCTGCAGGGAAACTCAACATTTACTACTGGATTTTCCCACAAATTAGGGGAGCCCAAAAGGGTACACTTTGTCAACAGTTTATGGTCAAGAGACTAGAGATAAATAAATTGATTCTAAAATTCAGAGACCCGAGTTCTCATTCTACTGATCTCAAATTTTGTATCATTCGGTTAGAGAGAATCAAGGTGGGAGTGAGAAAAATAAACCGAGAGAGAGAGAGGAGAGGACTTTTCTAGACAATTAGAGCACTTTCTAAATAAATTTGACCCAAATCGATTTGAACAGTTGATTCAGCCAAATGGGACCTGACGAAATTTGCTCATCTCTACAAGAGACCCTTCTATCAAGTAGGGTTATCCAAAATCCAATTTAGTAGGACAGTTTTGGGCTTGGTGGTAACCCGTGCTGGGTTACTGCAGCTTTGCTCTCACGAAGTGAATCGGAGCTGAGATGCAGTAACCTGGCACGGCCCCTACACTATGCACAAGTGATGCGTGAATGGAGCTGTGTTTTCTGTTCCATTTACAGTGCTAATCCCAGTGCCGGAGACTGAAGGGAACAGCTTATCGTGGTGGTGCATAATGTCGGACCCTTACCCATTGGAAATGACTCAATATCAGAAACTTGGAAAACCACTTTAAGATGTGGCCACCTGAAGTAGACATATCAAAGAGTGGGCCAACAAGAAGTTTTTATTATCATATACAGTGGGATGTAAAAAGTTTGGGCAACCTTGTTAATCGTCATGATTTTCCTGTATAAATCGTTGGTTGTTACGATAAAGAATGTCAGGTAAATATATCATATAGGAGACGCACACAGTGATATCTGAGAAGTGAAATGAAGTTTATTGGATTTACAGAAAGTGCGCTATAATTGTTGAAACAAAATTAGGCAGGTGCATAAATTTGGGCACTGTTGTCATTTTATTGATTCCAAAACCTTTAGAACTAATTATTGGAACTCAAATTGGCTTGGTAAGCTCAGTGACCCCTGACCTACATACACAGGTGAATCCAATTATGAGAAAGAGTTTTTAAGGGTGTCAATTGTAAGTTTCCCTCCATTTTTTTTTTTTTCTCTGAAGAGTAGCAACATGGGGGTCTCAAAACAACTTTCAAATGACCTGAAGACAAATATTGTTCACCATCATGGTTGTCTCAGAGATTTCAGCTGTCTGTTTCCACAGTTAGGAACATATTGAGGAAATGGAAGACCACAGGCTTAGTTCAAGTTAAGGCTCGAAGTGGCAGATCAAGAAAAATCTCGAATAGACAGAAGCGACGAATGGTGAGAACAGTCAGAGTCAACCCACAGACCAGCACCAAAGACCTACAACATCACCTTGCTGCAGATGGAGTCACTGTGCATCGTTCAACCATTCGGCCCACTTTGCACAAGGAGATGCTGTATGCGAGAGGGATGTAGAGGAAGCCTTTTCTCCGCCCACAGCACTTGAGGTGGGCTAAAGCACATTTGGACAAGCCAGCTACATTTTGGAATAAGGTGCTGTGGACTGATGAAACTAAAATTGAGTTATTTGGCCATAACAAGGGGCGTTATGCATGGAGGAAAAAGAACACAGCATTCCAAGAAAAACACCTGCTACATACAGTAAAATATGGTGTTGGTTCCATCCTGCTGTGGGGCTGTGTGGCTAGTGCAGGGACCGGGAATATTGTCAAAGTTGAGCGACGCATGGATTCGGCTCAGTGTCAGCAGATTCTGGAGACCAATGTCCAGGAATCAGTGACAAAGCTGAAGCTGCGCCGGAGCTGGATCTTTCAACAAGACAACGACCCTAAACGCTGCTTAAAATCCACTAAGGCATTTATGCAGAGGAACAAGTACAACGTTCTGGAATGGCCATCTCAGTCCCCAGACCTGAACATAATTGAAAATCTGTGGTGTGACTTAAAGAGAGCTGTCCATGCCCGGAAGCCATCAAACCTGAATGAACTAAAGATGTTTTGTAAAGAGGAATGGTCCAAAATACCTTCAACCAGAATCCAGACTCTCATTGGAACCTACAGGAAGTGTTTAGAGGTTGTAATTTCTGCAAAAGGAGGATCTACTAAATATTGATTTCATTTCTTTTTTGTGGTGCCCAAATTTATGCACCTGCCTAATTTTGTTTAAACAATTATAGCACACTTTCTGTAAATCCAATAAACTTCATTTCACTTCTCAAATATCACTGTGTGTGTCTCCTATATGATATATTTAACTGACATTTTATATGGTAACAACCAACGATTTATACAGGAAAATCATGACGATTAACAAGGTTGCCCAAACTTTTGCATCCCACTGTATGTACAGATTCTTAGCATCTGTAGTACCCTAGAGGGGCACCACCATTCCTACACCCTGCTATTGTCTCTAATGGCTAACGCTAATGTCATCTGTGTATTTATTCCAGGTCCTCCTACACTGTGCATTCATAATATTGCCATGAAACTGTTATGTTCATGTACTGTGCCAGGTTCACCAGCAGGTGGCGGTGTATATGGCAGAGAGATCTTTATATAGAATGAAACTTACCATTCCATTCTCCCCATTTTGGGTGGAAGTGGGCTAGTCCTGCTTCCTACCAAGGGTAGAGTTGCAGGAAGCTACAGTTATATTAGATTCCACAGTAAGGCTGAGAAGACATGAAAAATGGCACAGTGAGGGGAATGGCCTTCCCTCCTGCAGCAGGAGTCTCCCCAAGGAAGCAGCTCATAGAGCACCATGACTCATTACATTAAATTAAGAGACAGAGTATTACGAGGGGGTCAACAGCCAAAGGCACACTACTTAAATGGTACCAGAACAGTTAGCAAGTCCAGTAATTTGACTGAAGCCTCAGTTTACCACAGCAGAAAGAGAAAGCTGAATATTTAAATTTGCCTGCCAGTTTATCCCAAAACCAAGAGAAAGACCGAATAATGTATGAATGCGAGTTTATTTATGTAAAGCTGTTAAACTTTCACCAAGTCTGGACTCGACTTATTCTCCACCTCCTACAAATCTCCCCTTTATTGCACCGAAACCTAAACCTGGGGATCAACGGTATCCAGGTAGGAGCACCATGACACACACACAAACTCTTAAGGCTGTACTACATCACTCGGCATTCCTATAAACCGGGGACACAATCGGCTCTGGGGGGCGGCACGCTGCACATTTGTGCTTGTTACCAGTCTCATTGGCCAATTATCCATATTTCTATGAAAGCTTTTGCTTTTCCAACAGCTCGCTGGCTGTTGCCTTTCGCAGGCTATCTCAGTAATGCATTACAATGTGCGTATTGGCGAGTACAGGAGCTCAGTGATAAAGAGCAGCCAATACATTTAAACTCTGTGAATAAATGATAATGTGAGACAAGTGGACTCAGCTCCAAAGAGAAGTTACAAGGAATGGTAAATAAGATATATAGACCCCATCGTGGACTGTGAGCATATCAGGAGTGTGGACATACATAATTTACACCGCCGCTCTTCTGTAAGGAGAACTTACAACTGGGTTTAGATAATATTATTTGATGGCTATCGAGCAGAGCCAAGAGTAAAACAGCAAATAACTGGGCTAGGACAGGATTAATAGGGAGATGGCAAACCAGGAGCAGTACAATTCTACCGCTACATGTGAAAGAAGTATCTCTTCTTTGGGTAGGGCGCCGCTGATCTCAAAACACAATGGAAATATTCAGCTGTGTGCACTTAGGATGAAGAGAAGTGATTATGATTCAGATTTATGACAATGATATTATGTGCGGCATCTGATCATGTACATATGAAGCAGGGTTAGCAATCAAACTCTTAACTCAAATTTTTTTAATCATCGTGTTATCTTGAAACAAAAGCCATTGAAAAGAAATTGTAGGTGTTTGATTAGTTTAGATAACACATCTCAGAAATCTCAGAAAGCATGAGTGTTAACTCTACTACATAGGTAGTTCTTATTTCCTAATGTTCCCAAGATATTGTGAAAATGAACGGGAGCCATGATGGAGACGATGTGGAGCATTTAATAAGAGTTATGATAGTTTAACAAGTAATTTACTATTCATTTGAAAATACTTGATGGAACCCTGAAAACAAGGGCAGAGGAGGGGAGGAAATGGCAATAATCAAAATAGGACATGCCATCACCCATTACTAGACAATTCAATAACGGGACTGCTACTCACCTGCCCATTGCATCACTTCCCTCCTCAAGCTGGTCCATTTTTTTCCCTGTGCATCAATTTGCCATGACAATGCAGCGTGCCCCTATAACATCACTTGCTTAAGCCCAGCTCAGACAGTTATGTGCATCCAACACTGCCACATCAGCCTCCAGTATGCTGCTACTTCTGCTCTGCTACAATGGCGTCCAGTACTCTGCTACATCAGTCTCTAGTATGCTGCTACCTCAGCTTTGCTACACCGACCTTTATTACTCTGCTACATTAGTACTGCTAAATCAGTTTGCAGTCCACTGCTACAACCCTGCTACATCACTCTGTTAAGGTCTTCGGTGCACTGCTGCAACTCTGCCAGATCACTCACCTATTGCAATCTCCAGCATCGTGCTACTGCTTTGTTGCATCAATGCTGTAATCCATTCTTCTGTTAGACTCTACGGCACTGGATCTACATCTCAAATTCATCAGGTCTACAGATTTCTATACCGACTCTCCAGCTCTGCTACTTCATTCCCCTGTTGCATGAGTGCAACCTATCTATGTGCTACAAGATCTGTTCCTTCAGACCAACATCTTTGCAGATCCACCTCATCAGATGAGGACTTGCCAGAGACAAGAGGAGCGTTGCTACAGCTAATGACCCTTTCATCTGTGGTGGCAAGCCCCATCGTAAAGGGTCAGGTGCACCTACTTTATAGTTCATTCACCCCAAATCTGTGCCTGTTTAGCTCAATCATTTCAATGCCAAGCTGATGACTTTTAAGCTTGTTCATATTTCAGGTGGTTCCCATAAGGTTTAGGGGCGGTGATTCCCTTTAGCAGGGGTGTAACTTTAGAGGGTCCAGAAGTGGCAGTCACGGCCCAGATCTGGTGTCTGAGGGACCCATAATGAAAAGTAAACGAAATGTCAAGGGGTAATGTACTGTTACATATTTTCCACTGAGGCTACCAAATTTCAAGTTATGCTTCTGACATTTTATAAAATTAGTAGTTCCTCTGAGGAGTTTTAAGGTGAAATACAGATCATCTGTTAACCCTCATTCAAATCTGTTGGTAGTCCAATGAGTCTACTGCCTGCCTTGTCCAATCTTTTTTCCCATTAAGTGCCTTAGACAGTCCAGATACAAAACATGCCCATTTTGGTGGGAAAAAGTCTGCTTTTTCAGAACTTTTATTCCATTTATGAGGGAAGTTATTAGACCTGAGGAACCAGGATGAAGATTCTCCTTTACATTGTACTCAATGACCCAGGGGCCATATCCATTTCACAGGCAATATGTAATCATTTGCCTGCTTTTCGTTACAACCCAACTTGTGAAAACGTCCCAGAAGCAGTGAATCTTCCGCACTGTAACAGCCAGACGTTTCGTCCTCCTCTCACGCCAAAATGAACAGTAATATATTTAATGCTGCAGTGTCCCGGAGGAGGGGAGATTATTCATGGCAGCAAGTGGTGTGTTTAATGGATCTGATGTTGATGACTGACACAATGACCTTCATCCGCTCAGTCACCACAAGCAACCGTTGTTAGATTGCACTTGTACTGACTGACAATGGCAATGTTTATCTAAAAGCAATGACTTCTAATGGGGCCGGGAGCAGAAGGAAAATAAAATGAATTTTGTTCCTTTACCCAATGCAAATGAGCTATGAAATCCAAGCAGCCGTCTCCCTGAGGACATCAGTACCATCAGCGCATTCTATCAAGAGTATGGGATTTGACGTATCCAAAGAAACAACTGAAAACATGACTTAAGAAAATTTCTTAAATGTCTACGGAATTCAAGACAGAATTTTTGCTGAAAGGAAGAAAATCTTCTGGCTATATTAGGTGGCTGAAGGTTAGAGTCCAAGAATGTGAGGCAGAGATACAAAATACTGCACAATACAGTCAATAGGCATAGATGCCAACAGTCTTAAATTTGCAGGAACTAATTTTTTTTAAGGGGGATTCTGATCTAAGGGGTGAATTGTATGGTCTTGTCTAGAGTCTGAATTGTGAGGACTTGTCTGAAGGCTGAATTGTCTGGTCGGGCCTGGGGTCTGAATTGTGGGGTCTAGTCTGGAGTATGAATTGTGAGGACTGGTCAGGAGGCTGAATTGTAAGGACTAGTCTGGAGTCTGAATTGTGAGAACTAGTCTGGAGTCTGAATTGTGAGAACTAGTCTGGAGTCTGAATTGTGAGAACTAGTCTGGAGTCTGAATTGTGAGAACTAGTCTGGAGTCTGAATTGTGAGATCTAGTCTGGAGTCTGAATTGTGAGATCTAGTCTGGAGTCTGAATTGTGAGAACTAGTCTGGAGTCTGAATTGTGAGAACTAGTCTGGGGTCTGAATTGTGAGGTCTAGTCTGGAGTCTAAATTGTGAGGAATGGTAGGGAGGCTGAATTGTGAGGACTAGTGTTGGGCGAGCATGATCGTCCGAACACCATTTTGACTCGAGCATCGCGATTCTCAGCACATCGTGGTGTTTGGACGAACACCGCGTGTGTTTGAGCGCGATGCTCGAGTGTCCTCCCCGCAGGGGAGTACTGGCACTCACTGTAATGTCGTAGCCTTCTTGGTTACTGGCATTACAGTGATTGGCTGGCCGGAACGCGTTATCAGGTGCTATATAGCACCCGATGACACGTGGTTCGGTTGAGTCTTAGTCAGGGCGAGCTGCAGCAGAAGGGACAGATAGCGTAAGGACAAGAATATTTTTTTTTTAGGCAGGATTTAGTCTTGAAAGGTGTTAGAGACCCAAAAGTCCTTTTAGGACTATTCTTTATCTGGCTGCAATATATATTATTAGCGCAAACTGCGCTAAATTGCGTGCAATTGTTTGGCCGCTGCTAACAGTGACACAACCTCTGCTACATCTGTTGTGTTACATTTGCGCATCCTAAACATCTGTGACATTCAGCGCAATTGTTTTGCAGCAGTTGACAGCGACATTACCTGCTCTACATCTCCTGTATAAAGTTTGCACATCCTAAATATCTGTGACATTAAGTTTAATTTATTTGCGCATACACTTACAAAACCTGCGCTACTGTACGTGTGACATATTTGCAAACATATATACCATTTAATATGCTCAAGGCGAGCAGTAAGGGACGGGGAAGTGGCTGTGGTGCCAATGGTGCACGCAGAGGTGGCCCTGGGCGCGGTGAAACTGTGTCTGCTGCCAGAACACAAGAAACAAACTCATCCACAATACCTAGCTTCATGTCCCAGGTTGCAGGGCGGCGCAGGACACCACTCTTGAAGTCACACAAGTGCGACCAGGTGGTCGGTTGGATTGCAGCAGATAATGCTTCCAGTCGGTTAAGCGCCCCCCTGTCTTCCACAAAGTCCAGTCTCAGTAGCCAAGAGTTTGGTCAACAGAATCCTCACCCTGATCCTCCTTTCTCCCACCATGGAGAGTCTTGGCAAACATGTGATCCCACACTCGGATATTCAGAGGAGCTCTTTTGATCACCATTCCTTGATTTGTCCCTCTCGCCAAGCCTGCTTGAAGAGGGACATGAGGAAATCTTGTGCATTGATTCCCAAACTCTTGAGCATCCACAGTCAGAAAAAGATGACGATGGGGAATGGCAATTAGTGTTTCACGAGGTGGATGATGATGATGAGACACAGTTGCCAATAAGTCAACTGCATTTAGTGTCTCAAGAGGTTCATGATGAGGATGAGACACAGTTGTTAATAAGTGAGGTTCTTGTTAGGTCAACAAGTCAGGAGGATGACCAGAGTGAGGAAGTGGAAGAGGAGGTTGTGGACAATGAAATCACTGCCCAACCTGGGAAGGTGGCAAGCCGAGCAAGGACAGCAGTACAGAGGGGGAGGAATCCGCTACACCGCAACAGGCTGGAAGAGGCAGTGGGATGGCAAAGGGGAGAAGGCGGGCCACAACTGTTCCCCGGAGCACCCCCTTGCAAGAATCTCCCTTGCCAAGAGGTAGGTGTTCCACAGTCTGGCGCTTGAGGAAAGTGTGGACGATAAAAAAAGTGTCATTTGCAACCTGTGCCATACCAAAACGAGCAGGGCCGGGAACACTAGAAACCTCACCACCACCAGCATGATCCGCCACATGGCATCAAAGCACCCTAATAGGTGGGCTGAATGCATGGGTCCACAATCAGTGTCTGAGGGTCACACCACTGCCTCCTCTTCCCCTGTGTTACATGCTGGCCAATACTCTGTCCAAGATGCAGGCCCGGATGCCTCCTGCTCTGCACCTGGACCTTCGCAAGCACCATCAGCGACCACATCCACTTCTGTGTCCTAGCACAAACCCTCATCCAGGCCTTTGAACGAAAGCGCAAATACCTAGCCACACACCCACAGGCCATAGCACTAAATGCACACCTTTCCAAATTGCTAGCCCTGGAAATGTTGCCATTTAGGCTTGTGGACACTGAGGCTTTCCGCCGCCTGATGGCAGTGGCTGTCCCTCGTTACTCAGTCCCCAGCCGCCACTATTTTTCCCGGTGTGCCATCCCCGCATTACACTAGCATGTGTCCTGTAACATCACCCGTGCCCTGACCAACACAGTTATTGGGAAGGTCTATTTAATGACTGACACATGGGCAAGTGCTTTTGGCCAGGGACGCTACATTTCCCTGACGGCACACTGGGTGAACGTTATGGAGGCCAGGAGCGAGTCGTACCCTGGGATGGCACAGGTGCTACCGATGCCAAGAATTGCGGGCGCTATTTCCATCAGGATTTCCGCCACCACCTACATTAGTGGCTGCAACCCCCCCTTCTCCTCCTCTACCTCCCCCTCCACTTCCACATCTAAATTCTCATCTCGCAGCACCAGTCAGCCATCAGTCAGTAGCTGGAAGCAGTGTAGCACTGCAGTGGGGAAGCGGCAACAGGCCGTGCTGAAATTAATTTGCTTAGGTGACAAACAGCACCCCGCCGCAGAGCTGTGGCAGGGTATAAGGGACAATGCTGAGCTCTGGATCTCACCACTCAACCTACAACCAGGCATGGTTGTGTCTGATAATGGCGGTAATTTGGTGGCGGCTTTGGAGCTTGGCAAGCTCACACACATACCATGCCTAGCCCAAGTGTTTAACTTAGTGGTTCATCGGTTTCTCAAAACCTTCCCCAATTTGCCTAAGCTACTGGTGAAGGTGCGCCGCGTGTGTGCCCATTTCCGAAAGTCATCTACCGCTACCGCCAGTCTGGCAACGCTGCAGCAGCTCTTGCAATTGCCAGCTCACCGACTGTAGTGTGACGTGAACTCGTTGGAATTCGACGTTCCACATGTTGGCCAGGCTTTGTGAACAGCAGAGGGCAGTAGTGGAATACCAGCTGCAACATGGTTGTAGCCTTTCCAGTCATTTTCTGCTCTTCGCAAGCGATGAGTGGGCATGGATGTCTGACCTCTGTGAGGTTTTACGCAACTTTGAGGAATCAACACAGATGGTGTGTGGCGATGCCGCTATTATCAGCGTAACCATCCCACTTCTGAGTCTACTGAAACTCTTGCTGCTCACAAAGAAGGTGAATGCTTTACATGTGGAAAAGATGGAAATGCGGGAAGACAGTACACAGGGTGATAGCCAGACCACCCTCCGTTCGTCTTCTCAGCATGAATTGGAAGATGAGGATGATGATGAGGAGGAGGAGCAGTAGGAGATGGTTGCCTACGCTACAGAGGGTAGTACCCATAGCAGGTTTATTCCATCTGTTCAGCGTGGATGGGCCGAAGAGGAGGAAGAAGATAAGGAGATTGAGAGTTATCCTCCTGACGAGGACAGCAAAGTCTTGTGTGTTGGGACTCTGGCGCGCATGGCTAATTTTATGTTATGCTGCTTTTCCTGTGATCCTTGCGTTATACGCATTTTGGCCAATACCGATTACTGGTTGTTCACCCTTCTCGACCCCTGCTACAAAGAGAACTTCTCATGTCTAATTCCTGTGGTGGAGAGGACTAGCAAAATGGTGCAATACAAGAAGGTCATTGTAGATAAATTACTCAAAAAATTTCCAGCTGACAACACTGGCGGCAGAGTACGTAGTTACTAGGGCAACCGAGGAGTGGAGACAAAAGGAACACACAGCAGTTCCAACAGAGGCAGGGCAACAGTCTCCAAAGCCTGGGACAGTTTCATGACACCCCGCCAGCACCCTCACCCTGATGCACGGCCTAGTGTCACAAGGATGTAAAAGTTTTGGAAGATGATGAAGGAGTACGTAGCAGACTGTGTCAGTGTCCTCAGTGATCCCTCTATGCCTTACAACTATTGGGTGTCCAAGATGGACACGTGGCACAAACTGGCTCTCTACGCCTTGGAGGTGCTGGCCTGCCCTGCTGCCAGCGTTTTGTCAGAGCGGGTATTTAGTGCTGCTGGGGGCATGATAACTGATAAGCCTATCCGCCTGTCAACTGAAAATGCTGACTGGTTGACTCTTATCAAAATGAACAAGGCCTGGATTACCCCTGACTTCTCTACTCCACCAGAGGAAAGCGGTTGAACATAAAGGCACTTTAAATGTGGCTTTTATGGTGTATTGAATACACTGTATTCCCATGCACCCCTTCCACCACAAAAAAAAAGGTTATATGGTTCAATCTTCCTTTTCTCGTCCTCCTCCTCCTCCATCATATCAACATGCTTATAGGCTGCCCTCATAATGTTTTAGATGGTCAGATCAGCAGCAGACCCTTGCACCTAATGTTTTAGAGGGTCAGCTCAGCAACAGGCCCTCACGCCTAATGTTTTAGAGGGTCACCAGCAGGCCCTTGCTCCTAATGTTTCTGAGGGTCACCAGCAGGCCATCAATCATAATTTTTTAAGGGTGTGTATGATGCTCTCCTTTATGTGTAATAAAGGGTATATTGGAGTGCCTCTTCCTTCCAATTTTTGGCAGCACTTGCACTTCATATGCAAGTAAATATACAGGAAAGAATGTTTCCTAACAATTTTTCCTCCATCTAAAATCAATTTTATCTTCGGTTTTGTGTGTATTTTTGTCAGTCTGTAAAAGTGGCGTACTACTCGAACAACATCGTTCCCAGCAGCGACCTGGGAGTCCAAGATGCATCCAGACATCCTCCCCATGCTGTTCCCGAACCATTTCAGTAGTTTTTCCATCAATTTCTGACCTTTTTCTGTGAACCAGGCATCTTCAGAGCAGGGGGTGCCTGGTTTAATGCTCTGGTTCTCCCATTGACTTTCATTATGCATTGGTACTCTATAGAGCACCCGAGCTTCCTAAAGTGTTCTACTCGAGCACTGGAGCACCCGAGCACTTTGGTGCTTGATCAACACTAGTGAGGACTAGTCTGGAGTCTGAATTGTGGGGTCTAGTCTGGTGTCTGAATTGTGGGGTCTAGTTTGGAGTCTGAATTGTGGGGACTAGTATGGAGTCTGAATTGTGGGGACTAGTCTGGAGTCTGAATTATGAGGTCTAGTCTGGAGTCTGAATTATGAAGTCTGATCTGGAGTCGCAATTATGAGGTCTGATCTGGAGTCGCAATTATGAGGTCTGATCTGGAGTCTCAATTTTGAGATCTAGTTTGGGATCTGGTATAATTTTGGGTCAAGTCCGGAATAAAGGAGTTATACAGGCTAAATGCTGTCATTTTAACTGCTAATGGTGCCTGAGACCACTGTTTCTAGCAATTTCCTCCCTTTATACTGTCCAAACTGTAAGGTTTTTATAACAAGCACTGAATATAGTGAATTTGTGAAAAAAGAATGCATTCTGACTAACCATACTCCATGCAAGTCATTTCCTGACAAATCCTACCTCATGGTAAGCCATGCCCATAAAAGTCCTGCCCCATGGTCAGCCACAACCTCGAAAACTGTGATGCAAATAGTTCATACCTGAAGACACCTCCTTTCTCACGGCTGGTATGGCAGCCAGAGTACTGACCCTCCCTGCCACTCCACACTATAGGCTTCTCATGGCCTTATCCACCTGGATTCTGGTGCTCACTTCCTTAGGACAAATGTCCACTGTTTATGTTCCCTGCTCACAAACGGTCAGTGCACACAAGGGCTAATCTGTCCCCAGCCAATATCAACATTCCCTGGGATATATAGCATGTCCCTTCAATCATGGAAATGTATTATGAGTAAAGGGTTCCTAACGTGTCTAGTCTTGCAAAGCTGTGTTGTTGTATGTTCTGACCCCCCCCCCCCCCCAGGCCTGACCTCTGCCTGCTATGCACTGTTGTCATTTGACTCACCTATATCAGCAGCCTCTGTACGGAAACCCCCTCCTAGAGGTTGCAGCCTGCAGGCCCATTTAGTAGAATACAGATCTCTGTATGGGTATGAAAGTTTGAAAACCAGGGGTCCACCTTGACATTTATCTCAGGAATAGCCCCAAGTTAAATTTGTTAAATAGTGCAGGTTGTCCACACTATCTGCAATGTAAAAAAAAACATGCTTTGCCCATGCCAAAGTGTACCTAGAAAAAAATGTACTGGTAACTTTTTTGACCTAGCTCCCTGAACAAATTAAACCTTTTAATTTGTTTGGTTGTAGTGCAGCTTCTTCTAGGTCAAGTATACAGTAAACGTCTCTTAATCTAGAATTCCATGCACAATTAACCTGAATTTATTTTATAGGACAGCAATTTGCAGTTCCACACAGGGATTCGTGAAGCTAAGGTTGAAGTCCCAGAGCTAGGTTTCGTAGTCTACACACACATCTCAGTGCCCTGCCATCATGTACATCAACACCATTATGTGCTCTGGGAACTAGAAGAGCCACCATTAAACTTATAAGGAGTGGGTAGGAACATATACAGTGGCATTTGTCATATTTTAGAACCTTGGTAGTACTAAGGATGCTATTTTATCGAAACTCTACAGCGTTGATTATAGTTAGTTTTGAGCGAATCAAAGCTTTCGAAGTTTAGGAAAAATTTGATTAGTAACGAATTTGAATTTCCTTGTGCTTCGTGGTAATGAATAATTTTTTTTCCCCCTAAAATGGCGGCTATATGTGTTACAAAGTGAAAGTAAGAAGCCCGGGAATGCGAGATAACCCATAATGCGGTGCAGACAGCCAATCAGAAGCTAACCAGCCCCTGTTATGTCACAGACCTTTAAAAGCCTCATCCCGCATGGGCTCCGCCATTTCACTGTGAGATGAGCCTAAGGAGAGATGTGACAAGCGCTAGAGGCAGTGTTGCTAAAAGCTTTTAATTGTGGAATATTGGATAGGGAGAGTTCAGGGACAGTGTAGGGAAATTGTAGGGAGAGTTTTTAAACACTGTAGGGAGAGAATAGGGAGACTGCAGGGACAGTGCAGAGATCCATAGGAGACAGAGCAATTTGCATCAATACCTGTGTTGGGCACAGAGCTAGCTAACTTAACAGTGTCCTCCTTGTTGAATAGATAAGCAATTATATTAGGCCTTGACTCTCAAATTGGAGTGAATAAGTTGTCTAGTTCTACTATTATTGAGGTGTCCACCTGGCTGTCACAGTAACTGTTTCACAACCAGAAAGGACTAGCTATACATGTTGCTGCACCACACAGTGATGTACATCGAGAAACACTTTCCCTGCAGGCTGGAATATAGCTGAATTAACGTGCTTTGTGACAAATTAATTCAGAATAAAGCAATTTTTTATTTTATTTTTATATGGCGAATCGTCTGAATCTAATTTTTGAAAACTTCACTCATTTCTAGTCATAGGATATCAACTTCAAGTTGTCATTCATTTTTTCTTAATCTTTGTTCAAGTCTTCTGTGACGGATCCAATTTGTAACAGATTCCACTGACTTTTTATGGCACCTATCCACTAGAAATCCAACAGAACAGAGCCTAAATGTGGGTATGATCAGAGCTTTAGTTTCAAGGGCCAGAATGACACACCAATTTGGCTTTCACTACAACTCACTAGTTATGAAATGATAGATTATCTTCTCCTATATCACAACAGAACTCCCCATCTACCTGTCATAGCTAAACATTCTCCCAAAAGTTTTCAAAAAGAAGATAATTATACCTAGAGGGTTCACAGTTTTATCATAAGTTTATGTCAATTTAGAGCCATGAACAGAAAACTGAATAGAGTAAACTCCAGTCCTGTATTTAAGCAGACTTGGGGGTAATTATATGGAGTCTGCAACTGTTTTATATGCAATGTGAATGTAGTATAATGTAATGCACCTTGTTCACCAGCAGATGGGGTATGGTTGGCAATGTTTGGTAACTTAACATTCCATTTCTCCCAAATTTTGGTAGGAGTGTGCTGGTTCAACTTTCTGACAAGAGTTGGAGAGAGATGAGTGAGGAGTGAGGAAAAATTAAATCCATCTACTGCTCTCCCAGGCCAGGTGGACCACAGAGGAGGCACAACTAGGAGGACATAATTGCCCCAGATGGCTCACAGAGGTGGATGTAATTGCCACAGGGAGACTGTAGGGTCCTAGGCCACAGAGGAATTGCAAGCTACAGAATATTACTCAGCAGAGTGATCATGTGACCACGGTATCAAGACTACTCTGCAAAGTGGTGGGAAACATGTTAAAACACCATCACAAGAGTTCAGGACAGGCATAGCTAGAAGCCTGCATCATTCAGTGGACACAAACAGTCATAGGTTCCAGATTAAAGCTGTAAGGAAAGGAATCCAAAGAGAGAGAGTGTCAGCTAGCAAGTTTCTGAGTGTCATCTTTGCCGCATTGCCAGCCACCATATCCCATTATCTGGGAGGAAAGAATTTGTACTTTGAATCACTTTACACCCTAGTTGATTTCAGAATCCTTATTTAGGGATGATCGAACCTGAATTGCAAAGTTCGGGTTTGTACCAAACTTTGCGAATTCGGGTACCTGGACCACAATCCGGACTTTTTCACTGAAGTCCAGGTTCAGTGTTCAGGTGATTCTATTATTTTCCGTTATAACATGGTTATCGGAAAATAATTACATTCTTAAGACAGAATGCAAAAGAATATGGCCATTTAGGCGTTACAGAAACAAAACTCACCTCATCCACTTTGATCGTGCTGCAGCAGTCTCTTCTATCTTCATTCAGCAGGACCTGCCAAAGGACCTGCGATGTGCGTGATCACGTCACAGTGATCGCCCATGTGGTGAGCATGGTAATGTCATCGTGCACATTGCAGGTCCTTTGGCAGGTCCTGCTGAATGAAGATAGAAGAGACTGCTGCAGTACAATCAAGTGGATGAGGTGTTTTTTTTAGTTTTTTTTTAACCTCTAAATGAACATATTCTTTTGCATTCTGTCTTAATAATGCAATTATTTTCCAATATAACCATGTTATAACGAAAAATAATAAAGTGAAGTCCGGGTCAAGTTTGGGTTCTGTTAATATTCTTATCGCCAATTTTTATTATCGTCACTTCGAGATTTTGCGAATATGTAGAATATAGTGCTATATCTTCGTAATCGTGAATATACTACATTTTATTTTTCATCAGTAACCTCCCTTCTTGCTTGTGGGCCAATGAGAAGGCTGCAATGTCTTTGTCAGAGCTTAGCAACATCCCTAGCAACCAATAGGAAGGTGGCCTACCCCTTACTATATGGGAACCTCCCCAGCAGCCATTTTGTGCTGTTTCTTTGCAGTTCTGAGAGAGAGAGCAGAGACATTGCTGTGCTCTGCGCTTTCATCTGGATCCTATTCCTTATCCAATTACATTAGATAGTTAGTTAGTTAGCTTATATATATAAATACAGATAGTTACTGGGAGATTGTCAGTGTAGGTTATATCCTGATATAGTGTAGCTGTTAGGGAGTGTGATAGGGATTACTGTTTCTCTGCTGTCCATACATACAGGCTACAGACATAGTGCTGTGATGTCACAACAATACTTAGTGCACCAATCAGTAATATCTACTCAGACCTGATAAAAATGTGAAGTTGCATGTATTGAGCAAAAAATATGCGCATTATTAGTGACCATTTGCGCAATCGTGAAAATAATGACTGGAGATCACGAATTCTAGAATTCACAAATTTATTGCGAATATTATGCAAAAAAATCACGAAATATCGCGAAAAAGAATATTGCCTATGCCACTCATCACTACAAACTACCACTAAGCCAGTATTATCTAAGTGCTAAATCACTGAGAAACCAACCTGCCTCAATATCCGTGCTGGTGCCAGAATGGCACTAAAGCCTGCAGTTACTGTTACTATTCTCAAGTTCTGCGTTGCACTTAGTAAAAGGACTTTTGTTCATTTCTGGCCTTGATCTTCAGTGCTACAACTTTCATTGCAACAGACACCAGGGAGCGCCAACCTGAGGTAGGACACAACTACACTACATCAGGGCCACTACCTCTCCCATCCTCTACACCGGCTTCCACGGGGGCTCGCTGCAGATGGAAATCCTATAGTGTTAACAAGATCTAAAGCAAGGGTGAGAGAACAAATGGGAATTTTAGAAAGGCCAATAGATCAGTCACTGAAGTAATCAGGGTCTTTACAGCCGTCTGACCACAAAACCAATATACACATCGAGGTATATTAAGGAAAAAACAAGATAACATAAATCCTGAGGATTACAGATCAACAATAAACTTTTATAAAAGATAATTGTGTGCGCAAATCCAACTGACAACCAGCGGGTCTCTGCCTAACTCTTTTTCAAAGAGATTTATGCTACAGAAAAAATTTAAAGCAACATATCTACAAACCTCGGACTCCTTTTCTCTTTCAAAGAGGACCTGTATATGGGCAAACGGTCAGAAGAGCACACCCTCACTGGTAACAAGTGAACTAGTAAACCTAGGGAAGGTACGTAAAATACCCTTGCTTGGGAAGAACTAGCACATTCACTCACCAGCCCTTTAAGAGGAAGAGAGCAAGTGGACATGTACCCTATGGAACAGACCTGGAGGCCTTCACACTGGGGTTCAGAGTGCTGGCTGCCAGGACCACTGCAGAGGAGAACAAACGGGGGAGCAAACCAGGGAAGACGGCAGGGTTAATAGCGCAGTTCCCCTGGTCACAAGGATGAGCTGGACAGTGGTGGGCATGGGAAGCCAGCGCAACAGTAAAATAGTTCCTCGGGGGCGGGACCTATTTATTTTTACATAGGTGTGCTTGTAGGAATCCTATGGAAACATGGGAAGACAATATAATCTCCATGTAGGTGTTAACCATGGTTAGATTTAAACTC
Organism: Bufo gargarizans; assembly: GCF_014858855.1. Classification (NCBI taxonomy): domain Eukaryota; kingdom Metazoa; phylum Chordata; class Amphibia; order Anura; family Bufonidae; genus Bufo; species Bufo gargarizans. The sequence goes on from NC_058080.1 coordinate 47,954,778, forward strand.
AGAGCCCCAGAGCTCCAAGACAACAGCACTAGTCAGTAAACACTCTTCATAGCTCTTTTCTTACTGAGAAGAATGTGGCTTAAATAAGTGTTGTTTTTTTTTAAATAGGCCTATTGAAAAAAATATATATTTTAGCCAATGCAACTATTTAAAAATTACTATGGCGGGCACTACAGGGTGCATTTTTATATTGGGGCAATAGAGGGGGCATTATAACTACTAGGTGACTATAAGGAGCATTATCGTTACTGGGGGCATTATAGGGAGTATTAAACTGTAACTACTGGGAACTGTAATGGATGATATATTTGGGCACTGCAGGGGACATTATAGATAAAGGGGCAACTACAGAAGTCATTATAAAAAAAGGGGGCAATACAGGGGGGCAGTATACAAGGTAGCATTGTGACTAGAGATGCGCGAATTGAAGCTGACAAAGTCGAATTAGTTCCAAATTTCTGGAAAAATTTGATTCTGAATGAATTTTAATTTTCTCGCACTTCGTGGTAACGAATCACAATTTTTCCTAACATGGCGGCTAGCCGGATACAATGGCGGCTAAAATGGCTGCTACACGTGTGAGGACATGTGGCAAGGAACTCTGGGAAGGCGGGATGACCCATAATGCCATGCATGCAGCCAATCAGCAGCCAGCCAGCGCAGTGATGTCACAGCCCTCTTAGAGTCTGCCATTCACCATCGTACATTGGTCAGGGACAGACGTGTATGCAGGCGCTAGGGAGAGTGAAAGAAAAACTAATTGTTAAAAAAAAAAAAAAGGAAAGAAGCGATTTACTAGTGCAGGGAAAGGCTGGTGAGAGGAATCATTTCACAGGCAGGGAGAGATGTGTGCAGAGGCTAGGGAGAGTCATAGGAAAATCCTCATTGTGAAAAAAAGCAATTTACAAGAGCAGGGAAACATTACATGGGGACCCAGATAGTCTCATAATACAGCTCTGTCATTCCATCAATCAGTTATTGGGGTGCAAGTGCTATGTTGGAAAGCCTTTAGTGGCTTTTATCTGTGGAAAAAGATAAATATATGCGCAGGTCACTTTTGCTGTTAACTGCGCTGATATCACTTAGTGGCCTATTTAAATACAATACAAGAACTACACTCACCTAAAGAATTATTAGGGACACCTGTTCTATTTCTCATTAATGCGATTATCTAGTCAACCAATCACATGGCAGTTGCTTCAATGCATGTAGGGTTGTGGTCCTGGTCAAGACAATCTCCTGAACTCCAAACTGAATGTCGGAATGGGAAAGAAAAGTGGGCTACAACAGCAGAAGACCCCACCGGGTACCACTTATCTCCATTACAAATAGGAAAAAGAGGCTACAATTTGCACGAGCTCACCAAAATTGGACTGTTGAAGACTGGAAAAATGGTTTCTTGAACATGACAATGAGTTCACTGTACTAAAATGGCCCCCACAGTCACCAGATCTCAACCCAATAGACAATCTTTGGGATGTGGTGGAACGGGAGCTTCGTGCCCTGGACGTGCATCCCTCAAATCTCCATCAACTGCAAGATGCTGTCCTATCAATATGGGCCAACATTTCTAAAGAATGCTATCAGCACCTTGTGGAATCAATGCCACGTAGAATTAAGGCAGTTCTGAAGGCAAAAGGGGGTCCAACACTGTATTAGTATAGTGTTCCTAATAGTTATTTAGGTGAGTGTATATACGCAGGTCACTTTTCTTGTTATTTGCACTAAAAGCGTTTATTGCCATATTTCTAGAGAAAAACTGAAAGATAGACTATGTTCATATTTGCTGTTATTTGCCCTAAAGGCGTTTATTGTCATATTTCACTACAATACGAGAAAAATAGACGCAGTTCACATTTGGTATTATTTGTGATAAAAGTGTTTATTGTCATATTTCTAGAGAAAAAGAGAAACATATTCACTGTTCACTTTTTCTCTTATTTACTTAGAAATCGTTTAGTGGCCTATTTTAGTCCAAAACGAGAAATATATACGCAGTTCACTTTTGCTGTTATTTACGCTGAAATCGTTTCGTTGCCAATTTCAAATCCTTTAGTTGCCTATCTCAGTAAAAATAATATATTTGGAGCTTTTAGGGGTGTTTTAATTTGCTTTAATTTATTTAGTTCAACTAATAGTATGTCAGACAGAGAAGTGCCAGGCCCTGCACAGGGGAGTTCAGAGGCCTAAATGATTCATTCTGGCACAGGCACAGGTCGCAGCATAGTAAGGGGGCATGGCATCAGGGGTTTCTTCCCGAGGCCTCAGATCCATATGTCAGCTAGCGGTCGTGTCTTGACCAGCAACCCAGTGGTTCTTGATTGGTTGACTGGATCTTCGACTTTGTCGCAAGTGACTAGGGATGAGCGAACTCGAACTGTATAGTTCGGGTTCGTACCGAATTTTGGGGTGTCCGTGACACGGACCCGAACCCGGACATTTTCGTAAAAGTCCGGGTTCGGGTTCGGTGTTCGTCGCTTTCTTGGCGCTTTTGTGACGCTTTCTTGGCGCTTTTTGAAAGGCTGCAAAGCAGCCAATCAACAAGCGTCATACTACTTGCCCCAAGAGGCCATCACAGCCATGCCTACTATTGGCATGGCTGTGATTGGCCAGAGCACCATGTGACCCAGCCTCTATTTAAGCTGGAGTCACATAGCGCCGCCCGTCACTCTGCTCTGATTAGCGTAGGGAGAGGTTGCGGCTGCGACAGTAGGGCGAGATTAGGCAGATTAACTCCTCCAAAGGACTTGATTAACTGATCGATCTGCAGCTGTGGATCATTGAGCTGCTGATCCTCAATTGCTCACTGTTTTTAGGCTGCACAGACCGTTTGTCAGTCTCATTTTTCTGGGGTGATCGGCGGCCATTTTGTGTCTTGTGGTGCGCCAGCACAAGCTGCGACCAAGTGCATTTAACCCTCAATGGTGTGGTTGTTTTTTGGCTAAAGCCTACATCAGGGTGAAGCTGTCACACCAAGTGCATTTAACCAGCAATAGTCTGTTCATTTTTTGGCCATATACAAAATCAGGGGCAAGCTGCGCCTGTCACCAAGTGCATTTAACCCTCAATGGTGTGGTTGTTTTTTGGCTAAAGCCTACATCAGGGTGAAGCTGTGACACCAAGTGCATTTAACCAGCAATAGTCTGTTCATTTTTTGGCCATATACAAAATCAGGGGCAAGCTGCGCCTGTCACCAAGTGCATTTAACCCTCAATGGTGTGGTTGTTTTTTGGCTAAAGCCTACATCAGGGTGAAGCTGTCACACCAAGTGCATTTAACCAGCAATAGTCTGTTCATTTTTTGGCCATATACAAAATCAGGGGCAAGCTGCGCCTGTCACCAAGTGCATTTAACCCTCAATGGTGTGGTTGTTTTTTGGCTAAAGCCTACATCAGGGTGAAGCTGTCACACCAAGTGCATTTAACCAGCAATAGTCTGTTTATTTTTTGGCCATATCCCAGTCTAATTCTGTCACTAAATCCATACCGGTCACCCAGCGCCTAAATACTAGGCCTCAAATTTATATCCAGCTAAATCTGTCCCTAGTGCTGTAGCTGGGCGAGTTATTTAGTGTCCGTTCAAGCACATTTCTTGTTCTGGGTTGAAATACAATTCCCAATTTAGCAATTTCATAATTTAGTGGTTCCTGCTATATCAGAGCTATTTGAAATCTATCCCAAAAAGGGTATATAATATTGAAGGTGCACATTGGGTCATTCAGAATAACTTCACACACACCCGCTACTGTGTATTTCCAAGTCTAATTCTGTCACTAAACCCATACCTGTCACCCAGCGCCTAAATACTAGGCCTCAAATTTAAATCCCTCTAAATCTCTCGTTACCGCTGTACTGTTGTTGCTGGGCAAGATATTTAGTGTCCGTCAAAGCACATTTTTTGTTCTGGGTTGAAGTACAATTCCCAATTTAGCAATTTCATAATTTAGTGGTTTCTGCTATATCAGAGCTATTTGAAATCTATCCCTAAAAGGGTATATAATATTGAAGGTGCACATAGGGTCATTCAGAATAACTTCACACACACGCTTCTGTGCATTTCCAAGTCTAATTCTGTCACTAAATCCATACCGGTGACCCAGCGCCTAAATACTAGGCCTCAAATTTAAATCCCTCTAAATCTCTCGTTACCCACCGCTGTACTGTTGTTGCTGGGCAAGATATTTAGTGTCCGTCAAAGCACATTTTTTGTTCTGGGTTGAAGTACAATTCCCAATTTAGCAATTTCATAATTTAGTGGTTTCTGCTATATCAGAGCTATTTGAAATCTATCCCTAAAAGGGTATATAATATTGAAGGTGCACATAGGGTCATTCAGAATAACTTCACACACACGCTTCTGTGCATTTCCAAGTCTAATTCTGTCACTAAATCCATACCGGTGACCCAGCGCCTAAATACTAGGCCTCAAATTTAAATCCCTCTAAATCTCTCGTTACCCACCGCTGTACTGTTGTTGCTGGGCAAGATATTTAGTGTCCGTCAAAGCACATTTTTTGTTCTGGGTTGAAGTACAATTCCCAATTTAGCAATTTCATAATTTAGTGGTTTCTGCTATATCAGAGCTATTTGAAATCTATCCCTAAAAGGGTATATAATATTGAAGGTGCACATAGGGTCATTCAGAATAACTTCACACACACGCTTCTGTGCATTTCCAAGTCTAATTCTGTCACTAAATCCATACCGGTGACCCAGCGCCTAAATACTAGGCCTCAAATTTAAATCCCTCTAAATCTCTCGTTACCCACCGCTGTACTGTTGTTGCTGGGCAAGATATTTAGTGTCCGTCAAAGCACATTTTTTGTTCTGGGTTGAAGTACAATTCCCAATTTAGCAATTTCATAATTTAGTGGTTTCTGCTATATCAGAGCTATTTGAAATCTATCCCTAAAAGGGTATATAATATTGAAGGTGCACATAGGGTCATTCAGAATAACTTCACACACACGCTTCTGTGCATTTCCAAGTCTAATTCTGTCACTAAATCCATACCGGTGACCCAGCGCCTAAATACTAGGCCTCAAATTTAAATCCCTCTAAATCTCTCGTTACCCACCGCTGTACTGTTGTTGCTGGGCAAGATATTTAGTGTCCGTCAAAGCACATTTTTTGTTCTGGGTTGAAGTACAATTCCCAATTTAGCAATTTCATAATTTAGTGGTTTCTGCTATATCAGAGCTATTTGAAATCTATCCCTAAAAGGGTATATAATATTGAAGGTGCACATAGGGTCATTCAGAATAACTTCACACACACGCTTCTGTGCATTTCCAAGTCTAATTCTGTCACTAAATCCATACCGGTGACCCAGCGCCTAAATACTAGGCCTCAAATTTAAATCCCTCTAAATCTCTCGTTACCCACCGCTGTACTGTTGTTGCTGGGCAAGATATTTAGTGTCCGTCAAAGCACATTTTTTGTTCTGGGTTGAAGTACAATTCCCAATTTAGCAATTTCATAATTTAGTGGTTTCTGCTATATCAGAGGTATTTGAAATCTATCCCTAAAAGGGTATATAATATTGAAGGTGCACATAGGGTCATTCAGAATAACTTCACACACACGCTTCTGTGCAATTCCAAGTCTAATTCTGTCACTAAATCCATACCGGTGACCCAGCGCCTAAATACTAGGCCTCAAATTTAAATCCCTCTAAATCTCTCGTTACCCACCGCTGTACTGTTGTTGCTGGGCAAGATATTTAGTGTCCGTCAAAGCACATTTTTTGTTCTGGGTTGAAGTACAATTCCCAATTTAGCAATTTCATAATTTAGTGGTTTCTGCTATATCAGAGCTATTTGAAATCTATCCCTAAAAGGGTATATAATATTGAAGGTGCACATAGGGTCATTCAGAATAACTTCACACACACGCTTCTGTGCATTTCCAAGTCTAATTCTGTCACTAAATCCATACCGGTGACCCAGCGCCTAAATACTAGGCCTCAAATTTAAATCCCTCTAAATCTCTCGTTACCCACCGCTGTACTGTTGTTGCTGGGCAAGATATTTAGTGTCCGTCAAAGCACATTTTTTGTTCTGGGTTGAAGTACAATTCCCAATTTAGCAATTTCATAATTTAGTGGTTTCTGCTATATCAGAGCTATTTGAAATCTATCCCTAAAAGGGTATATAATATTGAAGGTGCACATAGGGTCATTCAGAATAACTTCACACACACGCTTCTGTGCATTTCCAAGTCTAATTCTGTCACTAAATCCATACCGGTGACCCAGCGCCTAAATACTAGGCCTCAAATTTAAATCCCTCTAAATCTCTCGTTACCCACCGCTGTACTGTTGTTGCTGGGCAAGATATTTAGTGTCCGTCAAAGCACATTTTTTGTTCTGGGTTGAAGTACAATTCCCAATTTAGCAATTTCATAATTTAGTGGTTTCTGCTATATCAGAGCTATTTGAAATCTATCCCTAAAAGGGTATATAATATTGAAGGTGCACATAGGGTCATTCAGAATAACTTCACACACACGCTTCTGTGCATTTCCAAGTCTAATTCTGTCACTAAATCCATACCGGTGACCCAGCGCCTAAATACTAGGCCTCAAATTTAAATCCCTCTAAATCTCTCGTTACCCACCGCTGTACTGTTGTTGCTGGGCAAGATATTTAGTGTCCGTCAAAGCACATTTTTTGTTCTGGGTTGAAGTACAATTCCCAATTTAGCAATTTCATAATTTAGTGGTTTCTGCTATATCAGAGCTATTTGAAATCTATCCCTAAAAGGGTATATAATATTGAAGGTGCACATAGGGTCATTCAGAATAACTTCACACACACGCTTCTGTGCATTTCCAAGTCTAATTCTGTCACTAAATCCATACCGGTGACCCAGCGCCTAAATACTAGGCCTCAAATTTAAATCCCTCTAAATCTCTCGTTACCCACCGCTGTACTGTTGTTGCTGGGCAAGATATTTAGTGTCCGTCAAAGCACATTTTTTGTTCTGGGTTGAAGTACAATTCCCAATTTAGCAATTTCATAATTTAGTGGTTTCTGCTATATCAGAGCTATTTGAAATCTATCCCTAAAAGGGTATATAATATTGAAGGTGCACATAGGGTCATTCAGAATAACTTCACACACACGCTTCTGTGCATTTCCAAGTCTAATTCTGTCACTAAATCCATACCGGTGACCCAGCGCCTAAATACTAGGCCTCAAATTTAAATCCCTCTAAATCTCTCGTTACCCACCGCTGTACTGTTGTTGCTGGGCAAGATATTTAGTGTCCGTCAAAGCACATTTTTTGTTCTGGGTTGAAGTACAATTCCCAATTTAGCAATTTCATAATTTAGTGGTTTCTGCTATATCAGAGCTATTTGAAATCTATCCCTAAAAGGGTATATAATATTGAAGGTGCACATAGGGTCATTCAGAATAACTTCACACACACGCTTCTGTGCATTTCCAAGTCTAATTCTGTCACTAAATCCATACCGGTGACCCAGCGCCTAAATACTAGGCCTCAAATTTAAATCCCTCTAAATCTCTCGTTACCCACCGCTGTACTGTTGTTGCTGGGCAAGATATTTAGTGTCCGTCAAAGCACATTTTTTGTTCTGGGTTGAAGTACAATTCCCAATTTAGCAATTTCATAATTTAGTGGTTTCTGCTATATCAGAGCTATTTGAAATCTATCCCTAAAAGGGTATATAATATTGAAGGTGCACATAGGGTCATTCAGAATAACTTCACACACACGCTTCTGTGCATTTCCAAGTCTAATTCTGTCACTAAATCCATACCGGTGACCCAGCGCCTAAATACTAGGCCTCAAATTTAAATCCCTCTAAATCTCTCGTTACCCACCGCTGTACTGTTGTTGCTGGGCAAGATATTTAGTGTCCGTCAAAGCACATTTTTTGTTCTGGGTTGAAGTACAATTCCCAATTTAGCAATTTCATAATTTAGTGGTTTCTGCTATATCAGAGCTATTTGAAATCTATCCCAAAAAGGGTATATAATATTCAAGGTGCACATTGGGTCATTCAGAATAACTTCACACACACGCTTCTGTGCATTTCCAAGTCTAATTCTGTCACTAAATCCATACCGGTCACCCAGCGCCTAAATACTAGGCCTCAAATTTATATCCCGCTGAATTTGAATACAATACATTGGGCCAAATAATATATTTGTTGTTGTGGTGAACCATAACAATGAGAAAAACATCTAGTAAGGGACGCGGACGTGGACATGGTCGTGGTGGTGTTAGTGGACCCTCTGGTGCTGGGAGAGGACGTGGCCGTTCTGCCACATCCACACGTCCTAGTGTACCAACTACCTCAGGTCCCAGTAGCCGCCAGAATTTACAGCGATATATGGTGGGGCCCAATGCCGTTCTAAGGATGGTAAGGCCTGAGCAGGTACAGGCATTAGTCAATTGGGTGGCCGACAGTGGATCCAGCACGTTCACATTATCTCCCACCCAGTCTTCTGCAGAAAGCGCACAGATGGCGCCTGAAAACCAACCCCATCAGTCTGTCACATCACCCCCATGCATACCAGGGAAACTGTCTCAGCCTCAAGTTATGCAGCAGTCTCTTATGCTGTTTGAAGACTCCGCTGGCAGGGTTTCCCAAGGGCATCCACCTAGCCCTTCCCCAGCGGTGAAAGACATAGAATGCACTGACGCACAACCACTTATGTTTCCTGATGATGAGGACATGGGAATACCACCTCAGTATGTCTCTGATGATGACGAAACACAGGTGCCAACTGCTGCGTCTTTCTGCAGTGTGCAGACTGAACAGGAGGTCAGGGATCAAGACTGGGTGGAAGACGATGCAGGGGACGATGAGGTCCTAGACCCCACATGGAATGAAGGTCGTGCCACTGACTTTCACAGTTCGGAGGAAGAGGCAGTGGTGAGACCGAGCCAACAGCGTAGCAAAAGAGGGAGCAGTGGGCAAAAGCAGAACACCCGCCGCCAAGAGACTCCGCCTGCTACTGACCGCCGCCATCTGGGACCGAGCACCCCAAAGGCAGCTTCAAGGAGTTCCCTGGCATGGCACTTCTTCAAACAATGTGCTGACGACAAGACCCGAGTGGTTTGCACGCTGTGCCATCAGAGCCTGAAGCGAGGCATTAACGTTCTGAACCTGAGCACAACCTGCATGACCAGGCACCTGCATGCAAAGCATGAACTGCAGTGGAGTAAACACCTTAAAACCAAGGAAGTCACTCAGGCTCCCCCTGCTACCTCTTCTGCTGCTGCCGCCTCGGCCTATTCTGCTGCTGCCGCCTCGGCCTCTTCCTCCGCCTCTGGAGGAACGTTGGCACCTGCCGCCCAGCAAACAGGGGATGTACCACCAACACCACCACCACCACCTCCGTCACCAAGCGTCTCAACCATGTCACACGCCAGCGTTCAGCTCTCCATCTCACAAACATTTGATAGAAAGCGTAAATTCCCACCTAGCCACCCTCGATCCCTGGCCCTGAATGCCAGCATTTCTAAACTACTGGCCTATGAAATGCTGTCATTTAGGCTGGTGGACACAGACAGCTTCAAACAGCTCATGTCGCTTGCTGTCCCACAGTATGTTGTTCCCAGCCGGCACTACTTCTCCAAGAGAGCCGTGCCTTCCCTGCACAACCAAGTATCCGATAAAATCAAGTGTGCACTGCGCAACGCCATCTGTGGCAAGGTCCACCTAACCACAGATACGTGGACCAGTAAGCACGGCCAGGGACGCTATATCTCCCTAACTGCACACTGGGTAAATGTAGTGGCAGCTGGGCCCCAGGCGGAGAGCTGTTTGGCGCACGTCCTTCCGCCGCCAAGGATCGCAGGGCAACATTCTTTGCCTCCTGTTGCCACCTCCTCCTTCTCGGCTTCCTCCTCCTCTTCTTCCACCTGCTCATCCAGTCAGCCACACACCTTCACCACCAACTTCAGCACAGCCCGGGGTAAACGTCAGCAGGCCATTCTGAAACTCATATGTTTGGGGGACAGGCCCCACACCGCACAGGAGTTGTGGCGGGGTATTGAACAACAGACCGACGAGTGGTTGCTGCCGGTGAGCCTCAAGCCCGGCCTGGTGGTGTGTGATAATGGGCGAAATCTCGTTGCAGCTCTGGGACTAGCCAATTTGACGCACATCCCTTGCTTGGCGCATGTGCTGAATTTGGTGGTGCAGAAGTTCATTCACAACTACCCCGACATGTCAGAGCTGCTGCATAAAGTGCGGGCCGTCTGTTCGCGCTTCCGGCGTTCACATCCTGCTGCTGCTCGCCTGTCTGCGCTACAGCGTAACTTCGGCCTTCCCGCTCACCGCCTCATATGCGACGTGCCCACCAGGTGGAACTCCACCTTGCACATGCTGGACAGACTGTGCGAGCAGCAGCAGGCCATAGTGGAGTTTCAGCTGCAGCACGCACGGGTCAGTCGCACTACAGAACAGCACCACTTCACCACCAATGACTGGGCCTCCATGCGAGACCTGTGTGCCCTGTTGCGCTGTTTCGAGTACTCCACCAACATGGCCAGTGGCGATGACACCGTTATCAGCGTTACAATACCACTTCTATGTCTCCTTGAGAAAACACTTAGGGCGATGATGGAACAGGAGGTGGCCCAGGAGGAGGAGGAGGAGGAGGAAGAGGGGTCATTTTTAGCACTTTCAGGCCAGTCTCTTCGAAGTGACTCAGAGGGAGGTTTTTGGCAACAGCAGAGGCCAGGTACAAATGTGGCCAGCCAGGGCCCACTACTGGAGGACGAGGAGGACGAGGATGAGGAGGAGGTGGAGGAGGATGAGGATGAAGCATGGTCACAGCGGGGTGGCACCCATCGCAGCTCGGGTCCATCACTGGTGCGTGGCTGGGGGGAAAGGCAGGACGATGACGATACGCCTCCCACAGAGGACAGCTTGTCCTTAACCCTGGGCAGCCTGGCACACATGAGCGACTACATGCTGCAGTGCCTGCGCAACGACAGCAGAGTTGCCCACATTTTAACCTGTGCGGACTACTGGGTTGCCACCCTGCTGGATCCATGCTACAAAGACAATGTGCCCACCTTACTTCCTGCACTGGAGCGTGATAGGAAGATGCGCGAGTACAAGCGCACGTTGGTAGACGCGCTACTGAGAGCATTCCCAAATGTCACAGGGGAACAAGTGGAAGCCCAAGGCCAAGGCAGAGGAGGAGCAAGAGGTCGCCAAGGCAGCTGTGTCACGGCCAGCTCCTCTGAGGGCAGGGTTAGCATGGCAGAGATGTGGAAAACTTTTGTCAACACGCCACAGCTAACTGCACCACCACCTGATACGCAACGTGTTAGCAGGAGGCAACATTTCACTAACATGGTGGAACAGTACGTGTGCACACCCCTCCACGTACTGACTGATGGTTCGGCCCCATTCAACTTCTGGGTCTCTAAATTGTCCACGTGGCCAGAGCTAGCCTTTTATGCCTTGGAGGTGCTGGCCTGCCCGGCAGCCAGCGTTTTGTCTGAACGTGTATTCAGCACGGCAGGGGGCGTCATTACAGACAAACGCAGCCGCCTGTCTACAGCCAATGTGGACAAGCTGACGTTCATAAAAATGAACCAGGCATGGATCCCACAGGACCTGTCCGTCCCTTGTCCAGATTAGACATTAACTACCTCCCCATAACCATATATTATTGGACTCCAGGGCACTTCCTCATTCAATCCTATTTTTATTTTCATTTTACCATTATATTGCGAGGCTACCCAAAGTTGAATGAACCTCTCCTCTGCCTGTGTGCTAGGCCTAAATATATGCCAATGGACTGTTGCAGTGGTGGCTGACATGAAGCCTGATTCTCTGCTATGACATGCAGACTAATTCTCTGCTGACATGAAGCCAGATTGTCTGTTACGGGACCTCTCTCCTCTGCCTGGGTGCTGGGCCTAAATTTATGACAATGGACTGTTGCAGTGGTGGCTGACGTGAAGCCTGATTCTCTGCTATGACATGCAGACTGATTCTCTGCTGACATGAAGCCAGATTGTCTGTTACGGGACCTCTCTGCTCTGCCTGTGTGCTAGGCCTAAATATATGCCAATGGACTGTTGCAGTGGTGGGTGACGTGAAGCCTCATTCTCTGCTATGACATGCAGACTGATTCTCTGCTGACATGAAGACAGATTGTCTGTTACGGGACCTCTCTCCTCTGCCTGTGTGCTAGGCCTAAATATATGCCAATGGACTGTTGCAGTGGTGGCTGACGTGAAGCCTCATTCTCTGCTATGACATGCAGACTGATTCTCTGCTGACATGAAGCCAGATCGTCTGTTACGGGACCTCTCTGCTCTGCCTGTGTGCTAGGCCTAAATATATGCCAATGGACTGTTGCAGTGGTGGGTGACGTGAAGCCTCATTCTCTGCTATGACATGCAGACTGATTCTCTGCTGTCATGAAGCCAGATTGTCTGTTACGGGACCTCTCTGCTCTGCCTGTGTGCTAGGCCTAAATATATGCCAATGGACTGTTGCAGTGGTGGGTGACGTGAAGCCTCATTCTCTGCTATGACATGCAGACTGATTCTCTGCTGACATGAAGCCAGATTGTCTGTTACGGGACCTCTCTCCTCTGCCTGTGTGCTAGGCCTAAATATATGCCAATGGACTGTTGCAGTGGTGGCTGACGTGAAGCCTCATTCTCTGCTATGACATGCAGACTAATTCTCTGCTGACATGAAGCCAGATTGTCTGTTACGGGACCTCTCTCCTCTGCCTGGGTGCTGGGCCTAAATTTATGACAATGGACTGTTGCAGTGGTGGCTGACGTGAAGCCTGATTCTCTGCTATGACATGCAAACTGATTCTCTGCTGACATGAAGCCAGATCCTCTGTTACGGGACCTCTCTCCTCTGCCTGGGTGCTGGGCCTAAATTTATGACAATGGACTGTTGCAGTGGTGGCTGACGTGAAGCCTCATTCTCTGCTATGACATGCAGACTGATTCTCTGCTGACATGAAGCCAGATTCTCTGTTACGGGACCTCTCTCCTCTGCCTGTGTGTGTGCTGGGCCTAAATATATGCCAATGGACTGTTGCAGTGGTGGCTGACGTGAAGCCTCATTCTCTGCTATGACATGCAGACTAATTCTCTGCTGACATGAAGACAGATTCTCTGTTACGGGACCTCCCTCCTCTGCCTGGGTGCTGGGCCTAAATATATGCCAATGGACTGTTGCAGTGGTGGCTGACGTGAAGCCTCATTCTCTGCTATGACATGCAGACTAATTCTCTGCTGACATGAAGACAGATTCTCTGTTACGGGACCTCTCTCCTCTGCCTGGGTGCCGGGGCCTAAATATCTGAGAATGGACTGTTCCAGTGGTGGGTGACGGGAAGCCAGATTCTCTGCTATGGAACCTCTCTCCAATTGATTTTGGTTAATTTTTATTTATTTAATTTTTATTTTAATTCATTTCCCTATCCACATTTGTTTGCAGGGGATTTACCTACATGTTGCTGCCTTTTGCAGCCCTCTAGCTCTTTCCTGGGCTGTTTTACAGCCTTTTTAGTGCCGAAAAGTTCGGGTCCCCATTGACTTCAATGGGGTTCGGGTTCGGGACGAAGTTCGGATCGGGTTCGGATCCCGAACCCGAACATTTCCGGGATGTTCGGCCGAACTTCTCGAACCCGAACATCCAGGTGTTCGCTCAACTCTACAAGTGACAGAAGCACCAGCAGCCTGAGTCTACTAGAGTCGCTGATGAGCAGCTTTCTTCACCCGCCTGGTGAAGAAACTATTCACTAGCAGCAGCAGGTAGACCTGGAGCAGGACCTCAACCAGCAGGTGGTGGCATACTTTGACAGCACCCTGCCAGCCTTCATAGAAGATCTGCTGGACTACTGGGCAGCCAAACTGGATTTGTGGCCACAACTGGCCGAGTTTGCCCTGGAAAAGCTGTCCTGCCTGGCCAGTAGTGTGGCATCAGAGTGGGTGTTTAGTGTGGCGGGGGCCATAGTTACCCCAAGAAGAACTTGCCTGTCCACCCAAAATGTGTAGAGACCGTCCTTTGTCAAGATGATTCAGGCGTGGTTCAGCCAGGATTTCCACCCACCGATGCCTGATGCATCAGATTAGATCATCCATCTCCACACTATGTCACGGTGCCACTCTGTGGTATCATGCTGCTGTTGCTGCCATGTCCACACTATGTCACCATGCCACTCTATGGCCTCCTGATGCTGCCATGTCCACACTATGTCACCTTGCCACTCTGTGGTATCATGCTCCTACTGTTGCTGCCATCTCCACAATACGTATGTCACTGTGTCACTCTGTGGCCTCCTGATGCTGCCATGTTCACACTATGTCACCTTGCCACTCTGTGGTATCATGCTGCTGCTGTTGCTGTGATCTCCACACTATGTCACCTTGCCACTCTGTAGCCTCCTGATACAGCCATGTCCACACTATGTCACCATGCCACTCTGTGGTATCATGCTGCTGCTGTTGCTGCCATCTCCACACTATGTCACCGTGCCACCCTGTGGCCTAATCATAATGCTGCTGTCACCTCCACACTTTGTTATTGTGCCACTCTGTGGCCTCCTGATGTTGCCACCACCTCCAGACCCTGTCATTGTGCCAATTGGTGGTCTCCTCATGCTGCTTCCACCTCACCACTCTGTCATAGGGCACCTCTGTGGACTTCTCATGCTGTTACCACCCTACCCACTCTATGACGGGGTCGCTATTGTTCTTGTTTGGCCTTCTTAAAATCACCATTTATTTGACCTTTTTTCTGATTGGTCAGAAGGAAGGAAAATGAGACTTACAACGGATCCTGTCTGTGTAGCAGCTGTAAGGCCTGTATGGTCCCATCAGAATTGGCTTGTGATTTGGTAGCCAAAAGCAGGAGTGGGTACAAAACACAGAAGACATCCAAATATTCCATTCACGTGTCATCTCTGTTTTAGATCCACTCCTGTTTTTTTTTGGCATTACTAATACTGATGGATTACTGACCAAATGCTGACTGAGTGAAGGCGGATGCTCCAAAGACAGGATATGTTTTTTGGGGGTTATTGTTCTGACAGATCTTAGGAAAGGCAAAATAATCAGTGACGTCAATACAAACTTACTGCTCACACCCTCTCCACTCTGTCGGGGACTCTACTTGTATAAGCGTTTAATAAAACAGGTTCTGTAGACATCTATGTGGAATCAGCTGACGACGGTGTAAAAGGAGTGCGCTTCTTCTTGGCGCTAACATCGACCTGTAAGGCTGAGTTCACACTTGAGTTATTTGGTCAGTTTTGGCCCCGTGACTGCCCAAATAGGTGAAGTGTGCAGTGATTCTAAGAGCGACGCCTGTCATCTACATGTCATACGGACTCACAGTATTGTTTCACTACCACAGCAGACTCTCTATGCGTGTTACTACAAGGCACAGTGTTCTACACCCATATAAAGGCTCTATACAGCCTAAAAAAATTGCAGTTTTATATCGCAATTTGCCGCAAATATATTTAGATCAAAGCAAATTTTTTCAGAAAATTCGGCGGACTGGCCGAATCGAATTTTTGAAAAATGTGCTCATCTCTAATTGTGACCACTGGGGATACTGCAGGAGGTATTATAAATCCTTTGCACTATAGGGGGCATTATAAGTACTTGGGCACTATAGGGGGGCATTGAAACTACTGGGATCACTATAGGGTGTATTATAACTACTGGGGCACTATAGGGGGCACTATAACTACTGGGGGCACTATATGGGGCACTATATGGGGCACTATAACTACTGGGGGCACTATAGGGGGTATTATAACTACTGGGGCACTATATTGGGCACTATAACTACTGGGGGCACTATATGGGGCACTATATGGGGCACTATAACTACTGGGGGCACTATATGGGGCACTATAACTACTGGGGGCACTATATGGGGCACTATGGAGGACGTACTGATGCAAGAAAGGAAGGAAAAGGGAACACAGTCAAAGTGATTCAGCAGGGACGGAAAATAGTACAGGACATGGAAAAGTTTTACATCTTTTGTCTGAATACTCCCCAAGTCAAATCGAACTAAGCGGTGAGTATCCCAGCAGCAGGCAGCGCTGGCTTTCTGGCTGAAAAAGCCTTGCAGAATGTAGGGCAGTAATTAAACAGAAGGCTAAAATGCTGTATTTATAGGCAAAGGATGAATGCGAAGGTTATAGCGACAACGTGGCTGAACACGTTGACAACCCCATTGTCCTGTCACTTCTGTAAATGGGCTATTGTCACTATTATGTCACACTGAATAGCAGGGATGTTGGAGTGCATAAAAGCAGGGGCAGCCGCATGAGATGCTTTTGTCTGACGGACAGTGAAATCTTGATTCAGGAGAGCAGGGTTTTCATGTTTCTTTAGGAGCATCACGTTTGTGTTATTAGGTTATAAGTACAGAACTAGGAAAGCGGCCTCTAAGGGCTCATGCACACGACCGCGTGCATTTTGTGGTCCGCAAAAAATGGATCCGCAAAAAAAACAGAGGACATCCATGTGTATTCCGTATTTTGCGGAACGGAACAGCTGGCCCCTCATAGAACAGTACTATCTCTGTCCGTAATGCGGACAATAATAGGACATGTTCAATTTTTTTGCAGAACGGAAATACGGACATACGGAAACGGAATGCACAGGGAGTAACTTCAGTTTTGTTGCGGACCCGTTTAAGTGAATGGTTCCGCATACGGTCCGCAAAAAAAACTAGACGGACACGGAAAGACAATACGGTTGTGTGCAAGAGGCCTAAATCTGAGAAGTCCAAAATGAATGAGTACACAGGAGCAATTACAATTACTAAGAGGCTCCGTTAAGAGACGGCATGGGAAAAACCTGTGACCGCCCAACCATACAGGATTAACTTCTCAGACTCTTTGAAGCTTAAAGGGGATGTCCCAAGATACATATTTCCTATCTACAGAATAGGGGATAGGCATCCGTTTTGTGAGGATCTGACTGCTGGAACCCCTGATGATCACAAGAAAAGAGGTGCCATGAGCACGTATGAATGGGTGCTGCCACTCTATGTATTTTCTACTGGACTGTCGGAAACAGCTATACAAGAAGAGTTATAATATATATATATATATATATATATATATATACAGTACAGACCAAAGGTTTGGACACACCTTCTCATTCAAAGAGTTGTCTTTATTTTCATGACTATGAAAATTGTAGATTCACACTGAAGGCATCAAAACTATGAATTAACACATGTGGAAATATATACATAACAAAAAAGTGTGAAACAACTGAAAATATGTCATATTCTAGGTTCTTCAAAGTAGCCACCTTTTGCTTTGATTATTGCTTTGCACACTCTTGGCATTCTCTTGATGAGTTTCAAGAGGTAGTCACCTGAAATGGTCTTCCAACAGTCTTGAAGGAGTTCCCAGAGATGCTTAGCACTTGTTGGCCCTTTTGCCTTCACTCTGCGGTCCAGCTCACCCCAAACCATCTCGATTGGGTTCAGGTCCGGTGACTGTGGAGGCCAGGTCATCTGGTGCAGCACCCCATAACTCTCCTTCATGGTCAAATAGCCCTTACACAGCCTGGAGGTGTGTTTGGGGTTATCGTCCTGTTGAAACATAAATGATGGTCCAACTAAACGCAAACCGGATGGAATAGCATGCCGCTGCAAGATGCTGTGGTAGCCAGGCTGGTTCAGTATGCCTTCAATTTTGAATAAATCCCCAACAGTGTCACCAGCAAAGCACCCCCACACCATCACACCTCCTCCTCCATGCTTCACGGTGGGAACCAGGCATGTAGAGTCCATCCGTTCACCTTTTCTGCGTCGCACAAAGACACGGTGGTTGGAACCAAAGATCTCAAATTTGGACTCATCAGACCAAAGCACAGATTTCCACTGGTCTAATGTCCATTCCTTGTGTTCTTTAGCCCAAACAAGTCTCTTCTGCTTGTTGCCTGTCCTTAGCAGTGGTTTCCTAGCAGATATTCTACCATGAAGGCCTGATTCACGCAGTCTCCTCTTACCAGTTGTTCTAGAGATTTGTCTGCTGCTAGAACTCTGTGTGGCATTGACCTGGTCTCTAATCTGAGCTGCTGTTAACCTGCGATTTCTGAGGCTGGTGACTCGGATGAACATATCATCCGCAGCAGAGGTAACTCTTGGTCTTCCTTTCCTGGGGCGGTCCACATGTGAGCCAGTTTCTTTGTAGCGCTTGATGGTTTTTGTGACTGCACTTGGGGACACTTTCAAAGTTTTCCCAATTTTTCGAACTGACCTTAATTTCTTAAAGTAATGATGGCCACTCGTTTTTCTTTACTTAGCTGCTTTTTTCTTGCCATAATACAAATTCTAACAGTCTATTCAGTAGGACTATCATCTGTGTATCCACCTGACTTCTCCACAACACAAATGATGGTCCCAACCCCATTTATAAGGCAAGAAATCCCACTTATTAAACCTGACAGGGCACACCTGTGAAGTGAAGACCATTTCAGGTGACTACCTCTTGAAGCTCATGAAGTGAATGCCAAGAGTGTGCAAAGCAGTAATCAAAGCAAAAGGTGGCTACTTCGAAGAACCTAGAATATGACATATTTTCAGTTGTTTCACACTTTTTTGTTATAATTCCACATGTGTTAATTCATAGTTTTGATGCCTTCAGTGTGAATCTACAATTTTCATAATCATGAAAATAAAGAAAACTCTTTGAATGAGAAGGTGTGTCCAAACTTTTGGTCCTATATATATATACAGACGTGGACAAAATTGTTGGTACCCTTTGGTCAATGAAAGAAAAAGTCACAATGGTCACAGAAATAACTTTAATCTGACAAAAGTAATAATAAATTAAAATTCTATAAATGTTAACCAATGAAAGTCAGACATTGTTTTTCAACCATGCTTCAACAGAATTATGTAAAAAAATAAACTCATGAAACAGGCATGGACAAAAATGATGGTACCCCTAGAAAACACAGAACATAATGTGACCAAAGGGACATGTTAATTCAAGGTGTGTCCACTAATTAGCATCACAGGTGTCTACAACCTTGTAATCAGCCATTGGGCCTATATATATGGCTCCAGGTAATCACTGTGTTGTTTGGTGATATGGTGTGTACCACACTCGACATGGACCAGAGGAAGCAAAGGAAAGAGCTGTCTCAAGAGATCAGAAAGAAAATTATAGACAAGCATGTTAAAGGTAAAGGCTATAAGACCATCTCCAAGCAACTAGATGTTCCTGTGAGTACAGTTGCACATATTATTCATAAGTTTAAGATCCATGGGACTGTAGCCAACCTCCCTGGACGTGGCCGCAGGAGGAAAATTGATGACAAATCTAAGAGACGGATAATCCGAATGGTAACAAAAGAGCCTAGAAAGACTTCTAAAGAGATTCAAGGTGAACTTCATGCTCAAGGAACATCAGTGTCAGATCGCACCATCCGTCGTTGTTTGAGCCAAAGTGGACTACATGGGAGACGACCAAGGAGGACACCATTGTTGAAAACGAATCATAAAAAAGCAAGACTGGAATATGCCAAACTACATGTTGACAAGCCACAAAGCTTCTGGGAGAATGTCCTGTGGACAGATGAGACAAAAATCGAAGTTTTTGCCAAGGCACATCAGCTGTATGTTCACAGACGAAAAAATGAAGCATATCAAGAAAAGAACACTGTCCCTACTGTGAAACATGGAGGAGGCTCTGTTATGTTCTGGGGCTGCTTTGCTGCGTCTGGCACAGGGTGTCTTGAATCTGTGCAGGGTACAATGAAATCTCAAGACTATCAAGGAATTCTAGAGAGAAATGTACTAGCCAGTGTCAGAAAGCTTGGTCTCAGTCGCAGGTCATGGGTCTTGCAACAGGACAATGACCCAAAACACACCGCTAAAAACACCCAAGAATGGCTAAGAGGAAAAAATTGGACTATTCTAAAGTGGCCTTCTATGAGCCCTGACCTCAATCCTATTGAGCATCTTTGGAAGGAGCTGAAACATGCAGTCTGGAAAAGGCACCCTTCAAACCGGACACAACTGGAGCAGTTTGCTCATGAGGAGTGGGCCAAAATACCTGCTGAGAGGTGCAGATGTCTCATTGACAGTTACAGGAAGCGTTTGATTGCAGTGATTGCCTCAAAAGGTTGCGCAACAAAATATTAAGTTAGGGGTACCATCATTTTTGTCCATGCCTGTTTCATGAGTTTATTTTTTTACATAATTCTGTTGAAGCATGGTTGAAAAACAATGTCTGACTTTCATTGGTTAACATTTATAGAATTTTAATTTATTATTACTTTTGTCAGATTAAAGTTATTTCTGTGACCATTGTGACTTTTTCTTTCATTGACCAAAGGGTACCAACAATTTTGTCCACGTCTGTATATATATATATAATTCAGAAGATGCCCAGGTTATAGCAGCATGGTCCATATCATTATATACAAGAAGATGTATAACTTCTACCAGCTGTACATATATAATTATATACAGGAGATGCCCAGGATATACCAGCATGGTCCATATCACTATATACAAGAAGATGTATAACTTATACCAGCTGTACATATATAATTATATACAGGAGATTCCCAAGTTATACCAGCATGGTCCTTATCACTATATATAAGAAGATGTATAACTTATACCAGCTGTACATATATAATTATATACAGGAGATACCCAGGTTATACCAGCATGATCCATATCACTATATACAAGAAGATGTATAACTTATACCAGATGTACATATATAATTATATACAGGAGATAACCAGGATATACCAGCATGGTCCTTATCACTATATACAAGAAGATGTATAACTTTTACCAGCTGTACGTATATAATTATATACAGGAGATACCCAGGTTATACCAGCATGGTCCATATCACTATATACAAGAAGATGTATAACTTATACCAGCTGTACGTGTATAATGATATACAGGAGATGCCCAGGTTATTCCAGCATGGTCCTTATCACTATATACAAGAAGATGTATAACTTATACCAGATGTACATATCTAATTATATACAGGAGATGCCCAGGTTATACCAGCATGGTCCATATCACTATATACAAGAAGATGCATAACTTATACCAGCTGTACATATATAATTATATACAGGAGATGCCCAGGTTATACCAGCATGATCCATATCACTATATACAAGAAGATGTATAACTTATACCAGCTGTACATATATAATTATATACAGGAGATACCCAGGTTATACCAGCATGGTCCATATCACTGTATACAAGAAGATGTATAACTTATACCAGCTGTACATATTTAATTATATACAGCAGATACCCAGGTTATACCAGCATGCTCCATATCACTATATACAAGAAGATGTATAACTTATACCAGCTGTACATATATAATTATATACAGGAGATACCCAGGTTATACCAGCATGCTCCATATCACTATATACAAGAAGATGTATAACTTATACCAGCTGTACATATATAATTATATACAGGAGATACCCAGGTTATACCAGCATGGTCCATATCACTATATACAAGAAGATGTATAACTTATACCAGCTGTACATATCTAATTATATACAGGAAATACCCAGGTTATACCAGCATGCTCCATATCACTATATACAAGAAGATGTATAACTTATACCAGCTGTACATATATAATTATATACAGGAGATACCCAGGTTATACCAGCATGGTCCATATCACTATATACAAGAAGATGTATAACTTATACCAGCTGTACATATCTAATTATATACAGGAAATACCCAGGTTATACCAGCATGCTCCATATCACTATATACAAGAAGATGTATAACTTTTACCAGCTGTACGTATATAATTATATACAGGAGATACCCAGGTTATACCAGCATGGTCCATATCACTATATACAAGAAGATGTATAACTTATACCAGCTGTACGTGTATAATGATATACAGGAGATGCCCAGGTTATTCCAGCATGGTCCTTATCACTACATACAAGAAGATGTATAACTTATACCAGATGTACATATCTAATTATATACAGGAGATGCCCAGGTTATACCAGCATGGTCCATATCACTATATACAAGAAGATGCATAACTTATACCAGCTGTACATATATAATTATATACAGGAGATGCCCAGGTTATACCAGCATGATCCATATCACTATATACAAGAAGATGTATAACTTATACCAGCTGTACATATATAATTATATACAGGAGATACCCAGGTTATACCAGCATGGTCCATATCACTGTATACAAGAAGATGTATAACTTATACCAGCTGTACATATTTAATTATATACAGCAGATACCCAGGTTATACCAGCATGCTCCATATCACTATATACAAGAAGATGTATAACTTATACCAGCTGTACATATATAATTATATACAGGAGATACCCAGGTTATACCAGCATGCTCCATATCACTATATACAAGAAGATGTATAACTTATACCAGCTGTACATATATAATTATATACAGGAGATACCCAGGTTATACCAGCATGGTCCATATCACTATATACAAGAAGATGTATAACTTATACCAGCTGTACATATCTAATTATATACAGGAAATACCCAGGTTATACCAGCATGCTCCATATCACTATATACAAGAAGATGTATAACTTATACCAGCTGTACATATATAATTATATACAGGAGATACCCAGGTTATACCAGCATGGTCCATATCACTATATACAAGAAGATGTATAACTTATACCAGCTGTACATATCTAATTATATACAGGAAATACCCAGGTTATACCAGCATGCTCCATATCACTATATACAAGAAGATGTATAACTTTTACCAGCTGTACGTATATAATTATATACAGGAGATACCCAGGTTATACCAGCATGGTCCATATCACTATATACAAGAAGATGTATAACTTATACCAGCTGTACGTGTATAATGATATACAGGAGATGCCCAGGTTATTCCAGCATGGTCCTTATCACTATATACAAGAAGATGTATAACTTATACCAGATGTACATATCTAATTATATACAGGAGATGCCCAGGTTATACCAGCATGGTCCATATCACTATATACAAGAAGATGCATAACTTATACCAGCTGTACATATATAATTATATACAGGAGATGCCCAGGTTATACCAGCATGATCCATATCACTATATACAAGAAGATGTATAACTTATACCAGCTGTACATATATAATTATATACAGGAGATACCCAGGTTATACCAGCATGGTCCATATCACTGTATACAAGAAGATGTATAACTTATACCAGCTGTACATATTTAATTATATACAGCAGATACCCAGGTTATACCAGCATGCTCCATATCACTATATACAAGAAGATGTATAACTTATACCAGCTGTACATATATAATTATATACAGGAGATACCCAGGTTATACCAGCATGCTCCATATCACTATATACAAGAAGATGTATAACTTATACCAGCTGTACATATATAATTATATACAGGAGATACCCAGGTTATACCAGCATGGTCCATATCACTATATACAAGAAGATGTATAACTTATACCAGCTGTACATATCTAATTATATACAGGAAATACCCAGGTTATACCAGCATGCTCCATATCACTATATACAAGAAGATGTATAACTTATACCAGCTGTACATATCTAATTATATACAGGAGATACCCAGGTTATACCAGCATGCTCCATATCACTATATACAAGAAGATGTATAACTTATACCAGCTGTACATATATAATTATATACAGGAGATGCCCAGGTTATACCAGCATGGTCCATATCACTGTATACAGAAGATGTATAAGGCTACATTCACACGTCAGTATTTTTCTATAATCCGAATTTCGGTCCGTTTTTTGCGGATCCGTTGTTCCTGAAAATGTTTCCGTATGTCATCCGTATGTCATCCGTTTTTTGCGGATCCGCAAAAAACGGAAACATGTATACATTTCAATAATCAAATAAAGTTGATTGGATTTCTTTGAAAAAAAAAAAATTTGCTATGTGTTTCCAGGAACGGATTCCGCAAAAAACGGAAGACATACGGAATGAGCGGAAAAGAATAGGACATGTTTTATATTTAAACGGACATCCTGAACGGAACAACGGAAACGGACAGCACACATTGTGCTGTCCGATTTTTTCCAGGACCCATTGAAAATGAATGGGTCCAGATCTGGTCCTGATCTGTTCCGCAAAAAACTGAACAGATCAGGAAAGAAAAAACGGACGTGTGAATGGACCCTAACTTATACCAGCTGTACAAATATAATTATATACAGGAGATGCCCAGGTTATACCAGCATGCTTCATATCACTATATACAAGAAGATGTATAACTTATATCAGATGTACATATATAATTATATACAGGAAATGCTCAGGTTATACCAGCATGCTCCATATCACTATATACAAGAAGATGTATAACTTATACCAGCTGTACATATATAATTATATACAGGAGATACCCAGGTTATAGCAGCATGGTCCATATCACTATATACAAGAAGATGTATAACTAAATGATTTTCCTATTTCATGACGTAAAGTCATAGTTTTATTAAAGACACGGAGGCGAGTATTGCTATCTCCTTCTTTACTTCCACCAATAGCAGCAAAGGAAAAATTAACATAATCAAAACAACCAAGGACCCTCCCCTCACAGATCCTATAATAAGCAGTGTCCTCTTCATATCTTCCTCTTTCTTTGAATCCACGACACCAGCAAGTTCAAAGCTGCTCAATAATAGCTGAAAACACGTGAGTTGGAGGACGGAAATAAAATTCTGTGAACGTCGTGGCCCTAGACCAGTCAGCCAGACGCAGAATGTCCTCCAAACGAGCCCCCGAAACCGCCAGGGCAGTAGCAGCCGCGCCCCTGGCCGAGTGAGCGGTAAAGATCGTCGTATCAATCCCGGAAAGGGACATGACCCACTTCATCCATCGCGCCAAAGTGGGACTGGTCACCGGGCCAAAGGGATGGCGAATAGAGAGGAAAAGCTGCGGAGTGTCCGCAGAACGGTGAGACCGAGTGCGCAACTCATACTCCCGCAGGCAAACTACCGGACAGAGCGCCGGAGAAGACGGAAAACTGGGATAGGATACTGACCGAATATTGGTCTTGGTACGCCGCGTGATGTTAAAAGTAACACCCTCGGGCGTAAAAGATCTGGCATCATGATCCAGAGCCCTGACATCAGAGACCCTCTTACAGGAAATCAGGCAAAAAAGGGTCAGCAACTTGGCCGAAAGCTGATGGAGGGAAAGAGCCGCATTGTCGGGCCAGGAAGAGAGGAAAGAAAGGACCAGGGAAACATCCCACGTAGTGGTGAAACGTGGCCGAGGAGGCCGAGCCAAACGCGAGCCACGTAAAAGTCGAGACACCAAAGGGTGTTGACCAGCAGGAACACCGTCAAATCCCTGATGAGTCGAGGAAATCGCAGAACGGAACAAATTGATGGTCCGATAAGCTTTCCCTGCTTCAAAAAGAGACGTCAGGAATTGCAATAAATGGGTCACAGACGCCGAAACGGGATCCAGGTCCCGTTCCATGCACCAGCCAACCCAAGATCCCCAAGCTGCCCGGTAAGATTTTCGGGTGCCGGGAGCCCAAGCGTTGTCCAGGAGGCGTCTAGTTGCCTCCGAAATTCCCTCGATCTCACCTGGAGTCCTGAGATTCGGCACGCCAGAAGCTGAAGGGAGCCGTCGACCAGGAGGGGATGCGGGGCACCCAGCGGGTCCTGGAGGAGATCCGTCCGCGTCGGGAGTAGGAGAGGTATATCCACCAGGAGTTCCAGGAGAATCGGGTACCAAGCTTGAGACCCCCAGAAGGGGATCACCACCACCAATTCCGCCGCCTGACGACGAGTCTGTAACAGCACCCTCGGAATCATGGCAAACGGCGGAAACGCGTAATGTAGGGCTGCAGACCAGTCCTGGAGAAACGCGTCCACCGCCTCTGCTTCCGGATCCGGACGCCAACTGAAGAACCTGGGCAGGTGAGCGTTGAGACGGGACGCGAAGAGGTCTATGGAACAAGGACCCCAGGTGTCCGAGATCGTGGAGAACATCTCCGGATTCAACCTCCAGTCGCTGCCGTCCGTGAAGCATCGGGAGCTCCAATCCGCTCGGTAGTTGTGAAGACCCGGAAGATACTCCGCTTGAACCATGATGTCCCTGGAAAGACAGTAGGACCAGAACTCCTTCGCCAGCCGGGCTAAGGTGGCCGATTGAGTGCCGCCTAGGTGATTGACGTATCGGACCGCCGACACATTGTCCATGCGTAGACGGATGCATGCATGAGCTACGCCCCTGGTGAAACTCCTGATGGCAAATGAACCCGCTAGAAGTTCCAGAGCGTTGATGTGAAAACGGGTCTCGGACTCCGACCATCGACCCCCAGTGGAGATACCCTCGCAGTGGGCCCCCCAGCCTTGGAGACTCGCGTCCGACTCTACCGTGAATTCCGGTTGGAATCCGAAAATTGCTCTGCCGTTCCAGGCCTCCAAGTTGCTCAACCACCAACGGAGTTCCTCCTGAGCTTCCTGATCCAGAATCACCGCGTCTGCAAACGAGGCCCCGGCACGGAGGTGGGCGATCTTCAGGCGCTGCAAAGCCCGATAATGGAGTGGAGCGGGGAAGACAGCCTGGATAGAGGAGGCCAATAGCCCAATGATGCGAGCCAGATGGCGCAGTGATAGGGAGGGAGTAGAGAGAGCATGTCTCAGCTCCTTGCGTATCGTCCGTAACTTCTCTGCAGGGAGACTGAGGGATTCCGCGACAGAGTCCACCGTGAAGCCCAGAAACTCCATACGTCGAGACGGTGTGAGGCAGGACTTCTCGAGATTGAGTAGAAAACCCAGACCCGTCAGCAGATCCGAGGTCCACTGGAGGTGTTGTAACAGAGACTGCTGACATTGGTGCATAATGAGGATGTCGTCCAGGTATATGACGAGACGCACCCCCCGACTCCGCAGCCAGGCCATGACTGGGCGCAGTAACTTGGTGAAGCACCAGGGCGCTGAGGAAAGGCCGAACGGTAGGCAAGTGAAGCGCCACACCTCGCCCTTCCACAGGAAGCGAAGAAGGTCCCTGGAGGAGGAGGCAACCGGAACCGTCAGATAGGCATCTTTGAGATCCAGCTTCACCATCCAGTCCCCCGGAATCAGCAAGTCCCGAAGGAGGTGAATCCCCTCCATCTTGAAGTGGCGGTAGCGCACCACAGAATTCAGAGCCCGGAGATTTATGACTGGACGAAATTGTCCCCCTTTTTTCTGAACTAGAAAAATGTGGCTGAGAACGCCCCTTTGGGTAGGAGGTGCCCTTTCTATTGCATCCTTGTGCAAGAGGGAAAAAAGTTCTACGTCCACCAGCTCCCTGTCCGGCAGTGCCCGGGGAGGGGGAGACAGGACGATATCTGGGGAACCCGTAAGTTCTATGTGGAACCCCTGCACAGTGTTCAGCACCCATGGATCTGAAGTGATGTTGGACCAAACGCGGGAACACAGACGGAGTCTGCCCCCTACACGAGGGGAGGAAGAAGTCCCCAGTGGGGAAAGACTTACCGAAGGATTTTCTGTAGTTCGGATTTCCTCTAACCGACCTGGAACGCCATTGACCGCCTCTGGCCGGGAAGAACGAGGGGGGATTCCTTTGGTCCTGGAATGGAGGCCTCTGGTTGAAGGAGCCTCGGCCCGAGCTGCGGGCTTGATAACTGGAGCGGCCGGACAGACGGCCCCTACCACTGCCGGCCCTAGTGGAGACCCGTCCCTGAAATACCCTTCTCATGGAGGACTGGGCCTTGTCCAATGCGGTGAATGCTCCAACGTACCTGCTGAGGTCCTTAATAAAGGAATCCCCGAACAGTTGACCCTGAGCCTCCTTCCCTGTCTCAGTGAGTGCCAGGTTGGCCAATTTTGGGTCAATTTTAAAAAGAATGGCTTTACGCCTTTCAATGGACAGGGAGGAGTTAGTGCTGCCCGCGATGCAAATGGCTCTTTGGATCCAGCCCGTAAGCTCCTCCGGATCGACCGGAGAGCCGTCCACTCTGGCCGATTCGGCCATCTCAAAGATCTTGGCGAGGGGACCAAAAATGCCGAGGAGCTTGTCCTGACAGCTCTTTATAGCGGAATCTAGCCCTTTACGGGGATTCCAGCCAGTTTTAGCCAAGAACTGTGTCATCTTTTGATCCACAGCTGGCGTTTCACAGACCTTGTTGGGGATCAACGGTCTGGGGCATTCCGCACGGAGCTTGCTGCGCGCCTCCTTGCTGAGAGGACGACGCACCCAATGCTCCAGGTAGTCGCAAACGTGAGCTACCGGCATCCACTCCGCCGACCTAGGGTGGTGGAGGGCATCAGGGTCAAAAAGTGGGTTGCCAGAAGGATCCACCAGGCTAGAAGCCGCGTTGGGGGTAGAGGTGGATGCGCCCACGGACCCAGATGTGGACGGCCTAGGGCCTGAGGTACTTGGAAACTCCTGTTCCATCTCCAACTCCCCATCAGAGTGGTCATCTGCCTCCGCATAAGCCTCCATGTCAGATTCATTATCAGAATCTATGTCATCAGTTTGTGCTCTAGCACTTTTCCACGTTCGCGCCCTTTCTGCCTGGCGCGGTAAGGCTCTTTTGCGCGATCTAAGCGCGCTATCCTGGGTGGCTTGGATCACACCAATCAAATTCTCCTGGGCAGGAGGTTCAATGGTAGGCTGCGGGTTAGTGGGTGTAGGCATTAGAGTAGAGGGGCCTGGAGCATGAGCAGATAAGGCCTGAGATATGGTTTGAGAAATCATTGAGGACATGGAGCCCATGGCCTCTATAATGGCACTAGACACTGAGCGTTGTAGCTCCAGGGCCTGTGCGCTCATGGCTGGCAAGCTGGGGTCCCCTGATGGTGGGGGGGGAATAGGCCCAGGGGGAGAGCGGTCTGAAGACATGCTATAGATTATCTAAAACTAAGGCTAAATTGCTGGGCAATCGATGGGGCACCTAGTCTAACAGTGCCCAACAGTGGCGCCTAAACTGTGGCCGAAAAACTAACCTATCTAGGGGTTAGTCACCCCAAACGCCGCAGGTAGCAGGAGCCGATCCGTAGCTGGGCCGAGCAGGGGAGCACTGCTGAACGTTCCGAAATCTCGCGATAGGACGGGCGGTGGCTCCCAAGATGGCCGCCGAGATCTCGCGAGATCTCGGAGCCGCGGGAAGCCACAGGAGAAAAAGCCCGCCTCACGCCTATGCCGCCGGAGACCCGGGGGAGGAATCAGAGCGGCGCAGAGGTAGGGGGAGAGGAGGGGGCTATAGAGCACACCCCAAAGTGAAAGGATGAGGGGAAATGAGCAAATGCCAAGGCCAAGGGGAGAGAGGAAGGGGGGAACGACCCCCAGATGCAGGCCGTAACAGGTGTATGGGGTATAAAGCAATACAGGGAAAAAAGAAATACAGGGATAAGACCCCACAACGCAGTGAAAACAGGGGGGGGACCCTGCAACAGGTCAGAATAGCATAAAATACTAGGCCAGTATTGAAATACAAGCAAAGACACAAATGCTTCCTGAATCAAAATCGCATAATCAAATAAATAAATGACTTATCTTTGGTGGAGCAGCAAAGAAAGAGGAAGATATGAAGAGGACACTGCTTATTATAGGATCTGTGAGGGGAGGGTCCTTGGTTGTTTTGATTATGTTAATTTTTCCTTTGCTGCTATTGGTGGAAGTAAAGAAGGAGATAGCAATACGAAGCCTCCGTGTCTTGCTGTAAAACTTATACCAGCTGTACATATATAATTATATACAGGAGATACCCAGGTTATACCAGCATGGTCCATATCACTATATACAAGAAGATGTATAACTTATACCAGCTGTACATATATAATTATATACAGGAGATGCCCAGGTTATACCGGCATGCTCCATATCACTATATACAAGAAGATGTATAACTTATACCAGCTGTACATATATAATTATATACAGAAGATACCCAGGTTATACCAGCATGCTCCATATCATGTATAACATTTGCCAGCCTGGACTCTGCAATAGTGGAACTTTGCAGTGTATTATACATGATGACCTCCAAAATAAGCTGACCTCGTATCATTTGGTCAGTGATGGATCCCAGTTGTATCTTATTGGCAAGCGTGTGTTCCATGTAAATTTAGCAATCTTGCACATTTCTTCTCGCCCGCTTGCATTTATTTCACGTGGCGCAAAAAAGTTAATGTTTGCAAACAGATTGGGCTGCAGTTTGTTGTGGTTGTTTAGGTGCGGCGCCTTCCTGCATTCATCGAGGGGATGGAGATGGCTGCTGCTAAGATCATTGGACTCCTGGGTAGACATTATCCACAAGCAAAAGGCTCGAAGGGAAATATTCTAAATCAAAGAATGGTCTACAATAAATAAAGCAAAAATGCTGGAAGAGCAGATGATGGATGTGATGGAAAACTCCCTGCAGTCACTGGTTTATCAGCGGGTTGTAAATGAAGAATCGTCATAAGAATCTCCTGGTAATGCTCGTTGGTGGAGGGCATGGTACTTACCATTTAGTTGGGTCCTATCACTATGTTCTTGATGCTTTATCTTTTTAGTTGTCATGTAGTCATTTGTACATACAGTAGGGAGAACTCTTTCAAATACAATAAGTGCAACGACCCAAGGGGAGATGAGGATGGGAGGAGTGGTGGGGGTGACGATGGTGGTAGTAGTCCTCACAGTTCACGGTATCTTGTTGCAGCCTGGAGTTCCCCAGGGCCATTTAGTGACTGATGGGTGCACCCTTTCTTCCCCCGGGGAACACCTTAGTATTGGGTTCCTGTCTTGTGGTAGTTTTGGGGTGCCGTTGATGGTGAATGGTTTGGCTGAATGTCAGGCAGGAGGGCAAGTGTGTAGGAATGGCAGATCGATGATGGAGTCAATCACCAGGCCCAAAGGTTGTAATAAATAAAGTATTTCTTTACTGAATAAAATATTGGAGTAGTAGTACATACAGCAGCAAAAGACACAGTTCCATAGTATATAGCATAGCATAATTCTCTCCCAATGGAGTCAACAGGCATCAACAATGGTGGAGGTTGTTGTACTCCCTGGTCCTCTCTTTCTCTAAAGACTCTTTGAAGACTCTTTAAAATAACCAAAGGCATTCAATTAGGTTTTTGTTAACTCAGATCTCAGATATGGATGCCCAGTCCGGCTCAAAGTGTGGCAGATGCTGGAGGCAATAATCCTTACCACAGCAGCAAAGTCTCTTATGCCATAATCGGGCGAATACCTTACTGACTTATTAGCACGGCCTGGATCATGTTTTGGGCCTTCTAAGATGTCAGATCTCTTTCTCTGAGAAGCTCCCAGGTAGCAGAGTTGCTTGTTTGGCAGATGAACTTCCAGAGACTGAAGTCCTCTGAACTTTGTTCTGGATAGCAGGAACTTTCACACATACCTCTTCTCCGTTGCTCTGCTCAGACTAGACTCCCCAATACCCAGGGACAGAACCAGTCCCTGATCCTGGTAACCTAAGAACCTAAACAGTCTGCCAACATAGTAACCCCTTGGTTGCCTATACATTGGTATTAAGTACCTAAGGCACAATAAATTCCAACATTTTACTTATTAAAATTGCATTAACTAATTAATCCTTTGCTGTAGTGCTTCTGGGGTACTGTACAAGCAGGGGGGAGGTAAGCCACCCATGGGACATATCTCCTTCATGCATTCAAAGATCATTGTGCTACATTGTTTTGCGGTTTCCCTGTTATTCTGCCTGGAAATATTATTGAATTGACAACTTGTTGAAATCTTTGATTTTGTCAGATAAGTGTTCCCCAAGCAGTCTGACATGGTCTTATTAGTGCTGGCAGTGTCACTGTGTGTGGAGACAATCCCTAGTGATAAATAGAATGGTAAAACTTGTGGTCACAGTATAACACTGTAGAAATTTAATAAATGGCATAAGATGAACCCTTACTTATTGGGAAAACAGGCATCATGTAACCCTTGTTGTGTTAGAGTACTTTCACACTAGCATTGTTCGGATCCGGCAAGCAGGAACTGCAACGGCAACTGAAATATGTTTTTTCCAGATCCATTAGACGGATCTGATGATATACCGGATCCGTCTCATCTGGTATCATCCGGAATAACGGATCCGGTATTTAAATTTTTTCAAAGATCAAAAGCAAAAATAGTTCCTACTATGTCCCGGCGCATGCGCAGACCGGAAAATCAGATGCGGGAACGCGGCAATTTCTGGAGCACTTGGTACCGGATAGGGCATTAATACACCTCTATGGCAATTAATGCCGGCAAGTGCGGTAGTGTTTCGGGATTTTGTCCGGTCAAATACCATACAAAGGACGGAACGGAAGACATCCTGATGCATACTGAACGAAATGCTTTCCATTCAGAATGCATTAGGACAAAATGTATGTGTTTTTTTCCGGTATTGAGACCCTTTACCGGATTTCAATACTGAAAAAGAATAACGCTAGTGTGAAAGTACCCTTAATCAAAACCACCACTGATGGCTAGGAGAGAGGAGAAGAAAGAGACAGACAATCTGTACAAAACGTTCAAATCTTTAGGGGTTGAAAAAGCATGGCTGCTTTATTTAAAAAACATAAGATGACTGATTATGGGGGTTTCTGCAGCAACTTCAAGATGGTGGGTCCCTAATGAAAAAGAAGGACATTTGCTGTCCTGTGCCACTTGTGCAGGGGATAGGGGACTAGAGGCTCATCTTGCTATGGAGCCCACCCAGGGATTCACCTGTTCCTCTGTGGGAAAGTCCGAGCCTTTCTATAGCCAAGGAAGCAGCTTTATCACCAAAAGTGCTTCGGAGAGAAGAAGTTAGAAGGTCCAGAATCTACAAGGTAAATCATTGGAGTCAGTCAGCAAGGCATTGTGCATGTGTATGGCATAGCGACCTTAGTGCTGTGAGGGGGAACATTGTTAGCACACCCTTCCACACATGGAGATGGTTTGGCCAGCCGTATCTTAAGTCTTCAAATTTCTCCCCTCAGCCTAGGAATTTGCAGAAGCATTTAATTAGAACCTCATTGCCGGCCTAAGGTTCTTTAAAGAGGTGGAGAGAAGGAGTACTGCAGCCGCCATCATTGCTGTTGTCCATACACTGCTATTGGGGATGGATTACCCTGTGTTATGTACCTTGTTGAAAGTCTGCCTTGCTATTGCTGGATGTACTACGTCTCCTATTATGGACTTTAGTAAAGAGAGACTTATTTATTGATATCAATTGGCATGGTCACTGACTCCTTCACCCTGGCCACTTCATCTGCACCTTGCCAAAACACTTAACATCAAAGGCAGCCCAATTACCGCCAAGTGGGTGTCGAAACACCATGGTGTGCCCTGGGCATGTGTCCTGCTTCTCAATTCATTAGAACATGCATGCCCAACTGGCTGCTCCTTTTATTTTTGGGGTTCCATGAGGTACAGGTTCCCTGTTCTCATACATGATGGGGGTCTCAGTGGTAGAACCCTCAAACTCTACTATTTAATCGCTATCCTGAATACCCCTTTAAGTCAATTGCTTTACTAATCTTGTTCTAATTGTGAGTTGCCTCATTTTTTCTCCATTGACACCTGAGGGTTAATCCTGGAGGTGCAGTTACATCCCCATGTAAAAAGCTTGCTCTATTTTAGTGGGTGCATAAAGAGCCCACTTAATCTAAAAACAATGTAAGAGAACGGCATTTCTAACCTCTGATTAACCAGATCCATCCATTTGAAGGTCCATTTACACGACCAAATGCGGATCGTACACGTACCCATTAATTTCAATGAAAACACTTGAATAGGAATGGGACGGCTTGTAATTGCTGGCCGCTGCACTGTCGACGGCGAGCGGGTAAATGGAGCGCAACCTTCTCTTCCACCAGCTAACCCTAACTTTAACCATGCCAATCTGATATTGATGACCTATCCTGAAGATAACATAGGTCATTAATATAAAAATCCCAGAAGACCCCTTTAATGTTTTTTTATTTTTTTATTCTCTCTTCCAAGAGTAATTCCCAAAATATATTGGAGAACCCTTTTCAATTTGTCTACACATGAAGGGTGTAAAATATATCTTGGTATACTGTATTTTGTAGATTTCTTTAATTGAATTTAAGTGGAGAATCGTTAAGAAGAGTTTTCAGCGTTTTATTTGTTTTCCTTCATGGCATTGATTTACTATGGCAAATCAAAGAGCACAACGCTCACTCCAGAGAAGGAAATCTAATATTCGGATGAATGGGTCTTGTCGATACCACTACAGCAACAACATTCACTACTGAATATTGACCTGACCCTCCCGAATGAGCAACTCAACACCAACCTCCGGCAAAGATTTATGGTGGAAAATAATGACAGCAAAGACCAAGATAAACAAGAACCCATCAAGGCCTCTGTGACTCACTGGTTCATGGATTTTGATTTTAAGATGATCTGAAAGTCATCTAAAGCTGACTCTCCATAGTCTCAAGGGTCTGTTACATAACCTTCAGATAGGCTCCATTCAAAAAACATTGAGCATATCTTTAGGGTCCCATTAAACCAACATAAGAGTGTTCTCTTGGTTTATGGCAAGTCGCTATACATCGGCATGGCTGCTGTAGCTACCACTGCTCTACCCAGTCTTCGCTCTATACACTTCTGTCTGTGCACTTGTGGTTTCCAGCCTCTTAAAGGGCCAATTGTACCAATCACTTTCTACCCAGGGTTTCATAACAGAGCCTTCACCGTTGCTCAGGGTATAAGCATTCAGCTACTTTTGGTCCCAATACTCTGCTAGGGTGGTCCTTGTTTCTGTATCCTTTAGCACGCACTAGGCTTGGTTTCTGAACCCATGGTTTCTGCCAATTTACCATAATGCCTATAAACTGCATGCTCTGACCACAGCTTGCCTACCTTTTGTAACACCCCAGAGTGGTGTTACCACTCCTGCACCCTGCTACTATCTCTAATAGTCTAACCTGTATGTCATCTTATGTATTCTGTTCCAGGTCCTCCACAATGTGCATTCATAATCTTGTTATGTAACTGTTTATTACATGGAATGTGCCTGGTTCACGAGCAGGTAGCAGCGTAAATGGCAGAGCTATCCTTAGAGAGAATGGAACTTACCATTCCATTCTCCCTCCTTTGGGCAGAAGTGGGCCAGTACTACTTGCTACCAGAAGGAGGTGGGGCAGTTCTGGTTTGTTCTAGTTGAGACTCCATGTTGGAGCTGCCAGGATTCTAACCCACTTTTTGGCTGAACATAAGTCCAACTACAAGAGTGTAGTGCTGCATAAAGAAGGAATCAAAGTTACTAAGCTAGCCTGTCAGTACACCAGAGAGAAAGAGAGAAAGCATAGTTGAGTTTGCATGCCAGAGTTAATGCTAAAGCCTTCTGGAACCAAAACAAACCCTGAAACTGTTTGGAGAAACATTTATTCAAGTAAAGCTGCCATTGAACTTCATCTCAAGGTCTGGACTCAAGATATTTCTTCAAATCCCTCAATTATTCCCCCTATTTATTGCTTCAGAGCCAAAGCCTGGGGTCCAGCTGTATCCAGGTAGGAGCACCGTGACATACATAAAGAGACATTTTAGGCCGCAACATACCACTTGGCATTTCCTACACCTGGGACGCGACAGAGGGCCCTGGGGCGCGGACGCCAGTTGCAATTTGAAAACATATTCCACCTGATCTGACTTATGACCGATCACTGCCCGCTGCCTTGGTTATCACAAATCGGTGTGCCCATTATTATTGTCACATCACTTACTGCTAACAGAGACTACTCCAGGATTAATAATCAGGGAAACTTTGTTAATAAAGCCCATAATGCCTGAAGGAGAGGTTCTACGGTGAAGACTTCACAAATGTTCCCTGTTTTAGCCCTAAATTATCTCCGTTAGTGACCTAGAGTACTCAACAAATACCACCAACAAAGGAATAAATTAAGACGTGAACAGAGCCACATTGACATATCAGTTTTATTTATCTCATCCAGTGCAACATGTGGCCTGCATCACACTCAGTGTTTTAGACTGCCACGAGGCAATCATAGCTAATATAGTGTCTCTTCTCAACCTCTCCGGAGTACAAATTTGTCATGGTCGAACAAAATGGGCACTTTCTCGTTTGCAATATATGTTGCTTGATCTGAGAGGACTAAGTTAGTCCTACCAACCCTTAAAAACATGGAGTTAAACCTCAACATAGACTGTGAAACTAAGAATACCAACCAAGAATAAAAGTCCTTACATCATGGTTCCGAGCAAGACACTTGCTCATGATTTCCGACAGGCAAAAACTGTGTCATTCACTGTGTTGATTGATAAAAGAGGTTTTCCAGCCAGTGAAAAAATTGAGAATGGCTTAAAAAACAAACAAAGAAAAACTATAAGTTCACCAATCTCTACTTCCTGGACCCTCCAGACACGGCAATGTGACCATTCAGCCAGTGATTGGCTGAGCAGACATATTTCTTGTTTCAAGAGGCACCAGGAAGAAGATACCAGTGGATCAGTAAGGTGGGCATAGGGTCACAGAGTTTTGGTAAAACTTATGATACTTCATAGAGAGATATCAAAAGTTTGATTGGTGGGGCTGTGAAGGCTGAAACTATCCCCCAGCGCTAGACCAAGGAGATGAAAACGTTAACATATGGCGCTTCCTCTTCTTACTGTAGGAGATGGGCTCAACAGAAGTCTACGGGGCAGTCTTGACTTTATCATTTGCAGTAAGTAAGAGAGTGAGCAATATCTGAGTGCTTCTCTTTACTTATTCTAGCGATCAATGGGGTTCTCAGCACTCAAACCTATGGTATGTCTCTATGACGTATCAAAAGCTTTACCTAAACTGGACATTTAAAGCTTTGCACATTCAGTACATTTCATGATGTTTTGCGTTAGATGGCTGATGCCTTCAAAACACCCATCTATCTACAGTACTACCCACAACTGCAAATCTTTAGGATACAGTTGGTATTCTGAAAGCCAGCAGGAGCAGAGTCTCACTTACCATGCATGGCTCATTAAAGACTCGCCGAAGGCCAGCGGGAGTAATAATATTACAATCATCTGTATATGTGGCATTCTCTGTCCTATCAATTCCAGCACAAGTGCCCCCTTGACGACAATATATGAAAAATTCTAAGTGGATGCCAGAAAAATGACATGTTTCCAGTTTTCGGATGGGGCGCACGTTGCGAAAGACTACAAAGAAATGAATTTTTTTTTTGCTCTACGGCTTCCAGCTGAGCTCACCGAATGGGAAGGCACATCACAGAAGATGAGTAAGTTGTGGGTGCGTGTCACCAAAATACATGAGCAAACAAACAAGGAAGACAAAGGAAAAATATCATACTGTGCATACAGAGCAAATGACCAAATGGGTTATATAAAAATGTCCTAAAGGGGCTTCCTGAAATTTTGACCCCATGGAGGAGAGCACTTTGATGAGTTTGGGCAAAAGCTGGAACAACAGCAAATCAACAGGCGTGAATGCTATGAGAACCTGGCATGTCAAAGACCAACAGAAGCAAAGAGTAGCATTTCCTTAGATTCCCAGTATAGAGTAAGACTCAGTTAAGTTGACTTTTAAAGGTTGGAACCTGCTCTTATATATGCTGGCCATAAATGTGTTCAGACAGGGTCAGAAAACGTACCAGAAACAAGAAGATCTCTCAGTGGGTCAATGTACTGAAAAAAGGGGCCCTAAAGGTCCAGCAGAAGAACAGTTTATTCTGTGTCTGCAATGACCACGACAAAGATCAAATTATTTCATTTATAAAAATGTTACAGGATACAAACTTCAATGTGAATATTCCTAAATAAAATAATAAAAAGTAAATGAATTTTTCTCAGTGTCTCACCTAATATGTCATAAACTGAAGCAGAGATGTCAACTATAAGTCAAATATATGCTTAAGGCCTCATGCACATAAACGTATGTCTACTATAATACTACCCCTATGTACAAG
This sequence comes from Bufo gargarizans, assembly GCF_014858855.1. Classification (NCBI taxonomy): domain Eukaryota; kingdom Metazoa; phylum Chordata; class Amphibia; order Anura; family Bufonidae; genus Bufo; species Bufo gargarizans. The sequence continues at coordinate 47,992,774 of NC_058080.1, forward strand.
AATATAACTACTCCTATAATACTGTGCCTATGTACAAGAATATAACTACTACTATAATACTGCGCCTATGTACAAGAATATAACTACTATAATACTGCCTCCTATGTACAAGAATATAACTGCTATAATACTGCTCCTATGTACAAGAATATAACTACTATAATACTGCTCCCATGTACAAGAATTTAACTACTATAATACTGCTCCTATGTACAAGAATATAACTGATATAATACTGCTCCTATGTACAAGAATATAACTACTATAATACTGCTCCTATGTACAAGAATAAAACTACTATAATACTGCCTTCTATATACAAGAATATAACTACTATAATACTGCTCCTATGTACAAGAATATAACTACTATAATACTGCTCCTATGTACAAGAATATACCTACTATAATACTGCTCCTATGTACAAGAATATAACTACTATAATACTGCTCCTATGTACAAGAATATAACTACTATAATACTGCTCCTATGTACAAGAATATAACTACTATAATACTGCCTCCTATGTACAAGAATATAACTGCTATAATACTGCCTCCTATGTACAAGAATATAACTACTATAATACTGCCCTTATGTACAAGAATATAACTACTATAATACTGCCTTCTATATACAAGAATATAACTGCTATAATAATGCTCCTATGTACAAGAATATAACTACTATAATGCTGCTCCCTATATACAAGAATATAACTACTATAATACTGCCTCCTATGTACAAGAATATAACTACTATAATACTGCTCCTATGTACAAGAATATAACTACTATAACACTGCTCCTATGTACAAGAATATACCTACTATAATACTGCTCCTATGTACAAGAATAGAACTACTATAATACTGCTCATATGTACAAGAATATAACTACTATAATACTGCCTCCTATGTACAAGAATATAACTACTATAATACTGTTCCTATGTACAAGAATATAACTACTATAATACTGCTCCTATGTACAAGAATATAACTACTATAATACTGCTCCTATGTACAAGAATAGAACTACTATAATACTGCTCATATGTACAAGAATATAACTACTATAATACTGCCTCCTATGTACAAGAATAGAACTACTATAATACTGTTCCTATGTACAAGAATATAACTACTATAATACTGCTCCTATGTACAAGAATATAACTACTATAATACTGCTCCTATGTACAAGAATATAACTACTATAATACTGCTCCTATGTACAAGAATATAACTACTATAATACTGCCTCCTATGTACAAGAATATAACTGCTATAATACTGCCTCCTATGTACAAGAATATACCTACTATAATACTGCTCCTATGTACAAGAATAGAACTACTATAATACTGTTCCTATGTACAAGAATATACCTACTATAATACTGCCTCCTATGTACAAGAATATAACTACTATAATACTGCCTCCTATGTACAAGAATATAACTACTATAATACTGCTCCTATGTACAAGAATATAACTACTATAATACTGCTCCTATGTACAAGAATATAACTACTATTGGGGCCTGAACTCCTCATCTCTACACTCGCATGTGCTGCTTAACCCCTTAGGGACACAGCCTTTTTACACCTTAGGACCAGGCCATTTTTTGAAAATCTGACCAGTGTCACTTTAAGTGATGATAACTTTAAAACGCTTTGACTTATCCAGGCCATTCTGAGATTGTTTTTTCGTCACATATTGTACTTCATGACACTGGTAAAATAAAGTTAAAAAAAACATTTTTTTTTGCATAAAAAAAATGTCAAATTTACCAAAAATTGGGAAAAATTAGCAAATTTCAAAGTTTCAGTTTCTCTACTTCTGTAATACATAGTAATACCCTTAAAAATTGTGATGACTTTACATTACCCATATGTCTACTTCATGTTTGAATTATTTTGGGAATGATATTTTATTTTTTGGGGATGTTACAAGGCTTAGAAGTTTAGAAGCAAATCTTGAAATTTTTCAGAAATTTACAAAAACCCAATTTTTAGGGACCACTACAGCTCTGAAGTCACTTTGCGAGGCTTACATAATAGAAACCACCCAAAAATGACCCCATTCTATAAACTACACCCCTCAAGGTATTCAAAACTGATTTTACAAACTTTGTTAACCTTTTAGGTGTTGCACAAGAGTTATTGGCAAATGGGGATGAAATTTGGGAATTTAATTTTATTGCCTAATTTTCCATTTTAACCAATTTTTCCACTAACAAAGCAAGGGTTAACAGCCAAACAAGACTGTATCTTTATTGCCCTGACTCTGCCGTTTACAGAAACACGCCATATGTGGCCGTAAACTACTGTACGGCCACACAGCGGGGCGTAGAGTGAAAGGTGCGTCGTTTGGTTTTTGGAAGGCAGGTTTTGCTGGACTGGTTTTTTGACACCATGTCCCATTTGAAGCCCCCTGATGCACCCCTAGAGTAGAAACTCCATAAAAGTGACCCCATCTAAGAAACTACACCCCTCAAGGTATTCAAAACTGATTTTACAAACTTTGTTAACCCTTTAGGTGTTGCACAAGAGTTATTGGCAAATGGGGATGAAATTTGAGAATTTCATTTTTTTGCCTAATTTTCCATTTTAACCCATTTTTTCCACTAACAAAGCAAGGGTTAACAGCCAAACAAGACTGTATCTTTATTGCCCTGACTCTGCCGTTTACAGAAACACGCCATATGTGGCCGTAAACTACTGTACGGCCACACAGCGGGGCGTAGAGTGAAAGGTGCGCCATATGGTTTTTGGAAGGCATGTTTTGCTGGACAGTTTTTTTGACACCATGTCCCATTTGAAGCCCCCCTGATGCACCCCTAGAGTAGAAACTCCAAAAAAGTGACCCCGTCTAAGAAACTACACCCCTCAAGGTATACAAAACTGATTTTACAAACTTTGTTAACCCTTTAGGTGTTGCACAAGATTTAATGGAAAATAGAGATACAATTTCAAAATTTCACTTTTTTGGCAGATTTTCCATTTTAATATTTTTTTTCCAGTTACAAAGCAAGGGTTAACAGCCAAACAAAACTCATTATTCATGGCCCTAATTCTGTAGTTTACAGAAACACCCCATATGTGGTCGTAAACCGCTGTACGGTCACACGGCAGGGCGCAGAAGGAAAGGAATGCCATACGGTTTTTGGAAGGCAGATTTTGCTGGACTGGTTTTTTTGACACCATGTCCCATTTGAAGCCCCCTGATGCACCCCTAGAGTAGAAACTCCAAAAAAGTGACCCCATTTTAGAAACTACGGAATAGGGTGGCAGTTTTGTTGGTACAAGTTTAGGGTACATATGATTTTTGGTTGCTCTATATTACACTTTTTGTGCGGCAAGGTAACAAGAAATTGCTTTTTTGGCACCGTTTTTTTTTGTTATTTACACCATTCATCTGACAGGTTAGATCATGTGGTAATTTTATAGAGCAGGTTGTCACGGACGCGGTGATACCCAATATGTATCCAATTTTTTTTATTTATGTACGTTTTACACAATAATTTCATTTTTAAAACAAAAAATATGTTTTAGTGTCTCCATAGTCTAAGAGCCATAGTTTTTTAAATTTTTGGGCGATTATCTTATGTAGGGTCTCATTTTTTGTGGGATGAGATGACGGTTTGATTGGCACTATTTTGGGGTGCACATGACTTTTTGATTGCTTGCTATTACACTTTTTGTGACGGAAGATGACAAAAAATGGCTTTTTTTACACCGTTTTTATTTTTATTTTTTTACGGTGGTCATCTGAGGGGTTAGGTCATGTGATATTTTTATAGAGCCGGTCAATACGGACGCGGCGATACCTAATATGTATACTTTTTTTTAATTTATGTAAGTTTTACACAATGATTTCATTTTTGAAACAAAAGAAATCATGTTTTAGTGTTTCCATAGTCTAAGAGCCATAACTTTTTCAGTTTTTGGGCGATTATCATGGGTAGGGTATGATTTTTGCGGGATGAGATAACGGTTTGATTGTTACAATTTTGGCGTAGATGCAACTTTTTTGATCACTTTTATTACCTTTTTTGGGAAGTAAGGTGGGCAAAATTCCAATTTCATCATAGTTTTTAATTTTTTATTTTTATGGCGTTCACCGTTCGGGTAAAGTAACATTACCGTTTTATAGATCAGGTCGTTACGGACGCGGCGATACCAAACATGTGTAGGGAATTTTATTTTTTTCATTTTTAATCAGTGATAAATGTGTTTTTTGATTTTTACTTTATTTTTCACTTTTTTCACTTTTTTTTTTACCCAGACCCACTTGGTTCTTGAAGATCCAGTGGGTCTGATGTCTGCATAATACAGTACAGTACAATATATATTGTACTGTACTGTATTTTACTTACACTTTGTCTGAACAGATCTATGCTTTCAGCACAGATCTGTTCAGAACCATGGACAGCAGGACGCCTGAGAAGGCGTCCTGTTGCCATGGGAACCTTCCCCGTCTGCTCAGTAGTGGCCAGAACTGCGCAGACAGGGAAGGGTAAGGACGGGGCTTGGGGGGCTCTCTGGGGGCTCTCTCCCTCTCCATTCGGGGGACTGCAAAGGCACAGCAGCCCCCCGATGGGAGAGGGAGGGAGCTCCCTCTTACTGTTAACCTTTTCTATACAGCGGTCCGTACGGACAGCTGTATGGAAAGGGTTAAACGGCTGACATCGCATCACCGATGTCAGCCGTTTATACCAGGGTGCCAGCAATGTGCTGGCACCCTGGTATACCCACTAGACGCCAACGATTACGCAATGGGAGGCGGGCGGGGGATCGCGATCCCGCCTACCGCACCGCCCGCCTCCCGCACCGCCCGCACCGCCCGCAACCCTCCCCCTGCACCTCCCACCGTGCTCGAACAACTCAGGGGTGCAGGGGGGAGGGATACAGGAAACCATTTTTAATCCTAAAGTTTCTGATCCCCGCGGTCAGGGACCACGGGGATCAGAAACTGCAGAAATCGCAGCAAACCGCAGGTCTGAATTGACCTGCGGTTTGCCGCGATCGCCGACATGGGGGGGTCACGGGACCCCCCCGAGCATTTAGCCTAGGTGCCTGCTCAATGATTTGAGCAGGCGCCGGGTTCCGATCACTGCCAGCCGCACGGCAGTGATCGAAAATGCACAGGGCGTACATGTACGCCCTATGTCCTTAAGTACCAGGGCACAAGGGCGTACCTGTACGCCCTGTGTCCTTAAGGGGTTAAAGGCACAGCGTCCGTTATCCGACAACTAAACAAAGACCAGGGCATACTACATGCCCCGTCCCCACTGATGCCAGTGGAGCTTGCACCATTCATAGTAAGACCCACAGCAGAACACCTATCACAAGTGTGGCAAAGGCTGCACGGATACACAATCACGGAATTCCTCGATGGAGCATCAGGCGCTCTCCCTGACCAACACCCGCTAAACCATATTCTATCCTCTAGGAACTTTATAGACACAATAGAATTTAACTCTGTTAGTAAACCAATATTAAGTAAAGGACAATACACATCAGATACTACGTGGTTCGAGAAATTGTTGCACCTAGAGTCCCCCCCAACTAATTTCAAAGCTGTACCTAGCACTAAATGTCCAGACCCCTATAGGGACCCCGCAATATTTGAGAACTTGGGCTACTGAGTTAGACTTAGAATTCTCGGAAACGGACATCCTACGCATACATGCGCACTCTCACGGCTTCTCGAGATGTGTGAAGGTGCAAGAGCACTCATACAAGGTGCTCACACAGTGGTACCAGACCCCCAAACAATTGTTCTTGAAAGGGCTTAGCGACTCAGATCAGTGCTGGAGGTGCAAGGAAGCAACAGGGACACAGACCCACATATTCTGGTCCTGCTCAAAGCTGCGCCCGTATTGGGACGGGGTGTCAGCCATTATAAATAAGGTGCTGAATACTTCGATCCAACTGTCACCAGCGCTGGTGCTGCTCTGGCTCCCCACACCGGCCTTGTTCCCATCTAAAAGGAACTTAGCAACACATCTGATACAGGCAGCGAGGCTACTCATACCACAGAAATGGCTCTGTGAAAACCCGCCGATAGTCCCACATTGGGTAATGAAGGTGGATCAGATATGTAGATTGGAGGAGCTGGCCGGTTGGGAGGCCAGACAGCACGAGAAGTATTTAAAGGTCTGGAAACCATGGCTAATATTCAGAAGCTTACATGAGGACACTGCTGACCTCATGCGTGTCAGAGGGGCAAATTAACCTCTCGTCCTCTTAGATACTCATTCTAGAACCATTAGAACTTAGTACCACCTATTGGAGCATTGCTTGACATGTCACATTCTATAATGAAGCACTTGACGCATGCGTGTACAGGAGGGCCTTCTCTTTGAGGCCTTGGGGGGGGCCCCCCCCCCCCCCCCCGTACCCAGGTTGCAGAATTGCGGTTGTCCCCTACTCCCCTATCCCAGATTGGGTCTTGATCTCCTCCTTAGCTATATTGAATGTGTTTACGCCAATAAAGGAGAAAATAACACTTTCATAGCAATATCTGACTTATATGTATATACAATAAAGATTTTTTTGTCTTCTTTGCACAAGCTGCTCACAATGTAAAGCACCTTATTTGTCTTAGATGGATTGTACAGGAGAATTATCTGTATGTACACATGATGTGCAACGTTGGCTATATGCTTGAATGTTTGCCTTGTCATGGCCGTATGTAATTTCTGTACTGTTATGCTTTTCATATGCACCCCTGAGGGGCTTGTCAATACTTTTGCTGTGCAATGAGGGTGAGGAGTCGGATCCTGTGCCTGTCTGTTATCTTTGTTTAATAAATAGAAATTTGACAAAGAATATAACTACTATAATACTGTTCCCTATGTACAAGAAAATAACTACTATAATACTGCTCCTATGTACAAGAATATAACTACTATAATACAGCTCCTATGTACAACTATATAACTACTATAATACTGCATCCTATGTACAAGAATATAACTGCTATAATACTGCTCCTATGTACAATAATATAACTACTATAATACTGCTCCTATGTACAAGAATATAACTACTATAATACTGTCCCCTATGTACAAGAAAATAACTACTATAATACTGCTCCTATGTACAAGAATATAACTACTATAATACTGCCTCCTATGTACAAGAATACAACTACTATAATACTGCATCCTATGTACAAGAATATAACTACTATAATACTGCCTCCTATGTACAAGAATACAACTACTATAATACTGCATCCTATGTACAAGAATATAACTACTATAATACTGCCTCCTATGTACAAGAATACAACTACTATAATACTGCCCCTATGTACAAAAATATAACTACTATAATACTGCTCCTATGTACAAGAATATAACTACTATAATACTGCTCCCTATGTACAAGAATATAACTACTATAATACTGCCTCCTATGTACAAGAATATAACTACTATAATACTGCTCCTGTGTACAAGAATATAACTACTATAATACTGCTCCTATGTACAAGATTATAACTACTATAATACTGCCTCCTATGTACAAGAATATAACTACTATAATACTGCTCCTATGTACAAGAATATAACTACTATAATACTGCTCCTATGTACAAGAATATAACTACTATAATACTGCTCCTGTGTACAAGAATATAACTACTATAATACTGCATCCTATGTACAAGAATATAACTACTATAATACTGCTCCTATGTACAGGAATATAACTACTATAATACTGCTCTTATGTACAAGAATAGAACTACTATAATACTGCCTCCTATGTACAAGAATATAACTGCTATAATACTGCCTCCTATGTACAGGAATATAACTACTATAATACTGCTCCTATGTACAAGAATATAACTACTATAATACTGCTCCTATGTACAGGAATATAACTACTATAATACTGCTCTTATGTACAAGAATATAACTACTATAATACTGCTCCTATGTACAGGAATATAACTACTATAATACTGCTCCTATGTACAAGAATATAACTACTATAATACTGCCTCCCAGCTGTGAGGACGTGTGTGAGTAGCTCTCCTGAGCCTGTGGATGTCTGTCCAGAGCCCAGGGTGTGGCCAGCCCGGGCGGGGAACTTCCCTCAGCAAGGCCCAGGCTTCCAGGCCTACACTGGGAGAAAATTCCCAAACCATTTCTAAAGTGGATACTAATCCCAAAGTTTCCAGTCAGCAGCAGGATGAAGGAAATATTGTTGTTCTGAAGAAAGAAGAAGAGAGGAAAGTGAGTGCAGTGAAGATGCAAGCGGATCCCAAGTCCAGCCAGCAAGGTGCAGGGGTGATGAGCACAGGCCGTGCAGCAGGTGAGCAGCTCCCCTCTCCTGCACACAGACAGAGACGGACATCACTGGAGAAACAAACATTGCAAGAAAACCTGAAACAGCAAGTTGTGGCTTCCAGCATGGCCTGTCAGGGCCGCACCAGATCTGCAGCAATGCCTCTACAGGTAACCAGGAATGCCATGTCTACAAACACTGCAAAGTGTGAACAGGCCTCGGCAGATGCAACCGCAAGTACTAGCAGTAAAGCTGGGAAGGCAAAGCTGCAGGAGACTGGTGAATCCAAACAGCCTGGACCCCTGCCCCGACCAGGGCAGCAGGTGAAGGAGACCACGAGAGCACCTGAGCTGCAGATGGCGGAGGAGATCCCGGCACTGGTAAGGAGAATGGGGGAGTTAAGGCACCACAAACAACTGCTACAGATGCAGATAGACTGTGTATATAACCTGAAAACTGCGCACCCCGATAGTAACACCTTATACGATACCAAGCTGCACTCACTGAGCATAGAGCTGGCACAGGTGGTGAAGGAGATGGACTGTGTCCCGGAGAGGATGGGGCCCCTGGCCGAGTCCTACGGGAACCAGGAACGCTTCTCACAGCAGAGACAGAACAGTGACTCTGGATCCCGCTCCTCTAGAGCACAATCAGGGTCCGTGTCCCCAGATGAGCCCCGGCGAGTGACACAACCAATACTGAAGCCTGCAAGTTTCTCTTTCCAGAAGGGAGATGGGCAAGTGCAGCAGCAAGAACCTTCAGCTGTCCCTGAGCAACATCCTGGATATGTGGCACCACAAGTCCCAGCAGAGCCAGCCCAACAGCAGGACAGTGGACATGTATCCATGGGTCAGGGTGATGCGGTGACGCAGGAGAGCTCTGTTACTGGGGCACAGACCGGGGACATTGATATTGTACCTGAGGGGTTGGGGGCTGGGGACACTGTACAGTCTGTGTGGGATATAGAGGTGGATGGTGGTCAGGAGGGTGTACGGAATGATGTCTCTAATTTCCCCCCCTTAACACAACACACGTCGGATGAGACTGTCCCTTCTAGTGCAGACGCGCGGCCCAATACTCAAGGTAGTGAGCCCCGTCAGGATCCTCCCAGAAATGCCTGGAGCCGCGGCGCTCCATCCTTCACCTCCAGTGCAGGCTATACAGGCCAGGCGTTTAAGAGGAGGAACGTGGTGAGGTTTAAGCACCGAGGCACCAAAGAAGACCTCCCCGATAGGAGGTTTGTGGTGAGGGAACTCCTGTGCCACCAGATGGGGTTTGCTCCAGAGGACATCCTGGCGGTGATAAATCTACCAGACAGGCAGGGCTATGATGTCAGCTTTAAGCTTATGTCTAGTCTGGATAGGTTCTGGGCAAACTTTGCCAGGGTTAGAGACACCGAGGGCTGGAATAAGTTCATTTTCATTCCCATTTCCAAGCCAGACACTGTTATTGTGAATGTTATTTTCTGGAATGAATCTGTTCCTCCCCAGGACATTGTGGTGTGGCTCCGGAGGCACTGTGACCTCGTGTCTAATCTCACTAAGAACAGGGACGATGATGGTGTCTGGACTGGAGGGTGGAAGGTGCTGGTGAAGCTGCGCCAGCACAATAACATCACCTTACATCTCCCTAACTCCTTCTTTATCGGTAGAGAGAAGGGCGTCTGTTTTTATCCTGGGCAACCTAGAAAGTGCTTCAAGTGTGGCAAAGTCGGTCATGTGGCAAATGTGTGCACAGTGGTCAAGTGCAACCTGTGTGGTGAGCTCGGCCATCTGAGTGCCACGTGTAAGAACGTTAGGTGCAATCTCTGCGGACAGATTGGCCACTCACATAGGGATTGCCCAGATGCCTGGCATAACGTATGCAGGGAGCTTCCAGATGAGGAGTTAGCGGAGGCCGCAGACGCTATGGAGGAGGCTTTGATGTCAGGGACCATACTGACGAGGCACGAGGTACAACAGGGGTCAGGTGAGACAACACCCGAACCTCAGCCTTCAGAGAACACACAGGGCACCATGGAGGTGGTCACTCAGGACCAGTCTCAGGCAGCCGCCTCTGTATCACCGCCTGTATATGAAGAGGCCAAGAGGAACAAAAGGAGGAAAAAAGATAAGTCTTCCCGTAAGTCTGAGGAGGAACATAACCTGGGCCAAAATACCAGGAAAAAAGTCAGTACCGGTGCAGGCGTCATGGTCCTATCAAACAGATATGAGGCGTTATCAGAGTCTGATGGGGATTATGAGGAAGAGCAACATAGAATAGATAATGAGTGTGAGGCAGACACAGGGGACCCCCCAACAAAGAAGAAGGCCCCTCCTGTAGAAGCCCTTGTAGAGTCAGATATGGAGACCGGTGGTAGGCAGGAAGCCTCTGATCCTGACCTATGATGATGGGAGTCACTTATCTGCTCTTTCTATGTTGTCTTGTGATGGCTGTTTTTTTTCTAAAAGTTGCTTCGAGCAATGTGAACAGCATCAAAGTAAGAAGGACCAGATACGCGGTAAACGATCACCTCAGATACCTGGATGCAGATGTCATCTTTCTGCAGGAGACACGTTTGAACACCTTGGGGCATCTACGTGAGGCTGAGAGTGAATGGCGGTCTGGTCCTTCTTGCTGGTCGCTGGCTGTGGAGCCTTATGCCGGGGTGGCCATATTGTTTAACACCAATGACGTGACTGTGCACAGGTTAACGGAGGTAGCTATGGGAAGGTGCCTGGTGCTGGAAGTGACAATCCATGGTAGACGGCTCCGCTTTATTAACATCTACGGCCCACAGACAGTGGCTGAGAGAATCCAGCTGTTTAATGATGTGAAGCAGTATCTTTTTACCTCTATACCTGTAGTAATGGCGGGGGACTTTAATGTCACTTTGTCATCGGGTGACCGGTCCTCGGGCAGGGCAGTGGTCAGAGACTCCAGAGTCTTAAGTAACATAATATCGCAGGCTGGCCTAAGTGATGTCTTCACATGGGGTGGCAGAAAGCCAAACTTCACATATTCTTGTGCTGACAGAAGCAGTAGAATCGACATGGCGTTTGTGAAGCCCACAGAGACTGTTAGCGGGATAAGTGAGAAGGTCGTCCCCTACTCTGACCACCTGGCTTTGTTTTTTTGCTTGGGAGCCACTAGACGCTCTGATATTGGTAGAGGGCTATGGAGGCTTAACTCTAGCCTCCTGGATGATGTCTACGTCCAGGATTGTGTCCACTCTCTTTTCCAGGTTCAGCTTCAGAGAGTGGACTTTTATAACAACGTGGCCGACTGGTGGGAGGATGTCAAGGTGGAGATCAGATCCCTCTTACAGGGACTGTCAGTTAAAAGAGGGAAGAGTAAGTATAGCCAGTATCTCAGGCTGCGGAAAGAATTGGAGTCACTGTATTCGGCGGGTGGGGATGAAAAACAAAAGATTGACCAACTGAAATCTGAGATAAGGCAGTATCAGTACAGCAGGTACACCTCCCTGGTTCTGGAACGGGATTATGGGACCTTAGGGGCTCCTGATCCCTTTGAGAATTGCAGGGAACGTGTGGCTAATAGATCGGTGGCAGGTCTCACTGACTCCCAGGGTGTTTTGCAGGAATCTCGGGAGGGTATCCTGGGGGTGGTGAGATCTTACTATGCTGGCTTATTTCAGAAGAAGGTTTTGGATAAAGAGAAGATGACTCAATTCTTGGAGGCAACTCCAGGTCCTGATACTAATGATGTGGACTTTTCTCCTTTGACAGCGGAATTAACGGTGGAGGAAGTTAAAGTGGCCATTGATCAATTACATCTGAAGAAGGCACCAGGTCCAGATGGTATAACAGCAGAATTCTATAAGAAGTTCGGAGACCACTTGGCCCCAATCCTCGTGGACGTGTACAAAAATTGTCTAGAAAATCACCTGATGCCTCCGTCCATGAGGGTGTCCTCGCTAATTCTGCTGTCTAAAGGTAAGGAGCCTAGCGACATCAAGAACTGGAGGCCGATTGCCCTCTTGAATGTTGACAGGAAGATTCTGGCAAAAATCATGTTCTCTAGGTTAGTCTGTTTGTCCCGGGCACTGTTGGCAGGCTGTCAGTTTGGCACAGTAAAAGGGCGGAACATCTCTGGAGCAGTCATCTCGATAAGGGAGATGTTTGAGAGATGTAAAGCTCTGAGGTGTGGGAGATATGTTGTAGGTCTGGACCAGGCTAAAGCTTTTGACAGAGTGGATCACGAGTATCTATGGGCCACTTTGTCAAAGTACGGTATTCCAGGACAATTTGTAGATTGGCTGAAAACTTTATATTGTGAGGCGAAGAGCTTTCCTCTAATCAATGGTTGGCAAGGGGACACTTTTGAAGTAGAGGCAGGGGTGAGACAGGGTTGCCCTTTGAGTCCACTGCTGTATGTGTTTGCCTTGGACCCGTTCCTGAGGTCACTGCAGGAGTGCGATTTTCAGGGGGTGCCGGTCCCCCACTGCTTGCCTTTGAAAGTAGTTGCCTATGCGGATGATGTGACTGTGGTGATATCTGAGCCTCGTGAGGTGCAGATGTTGTCTGCAGCCATCAGAAGCTACTCGGAGGCCTCGGGGTCTCTAGTCAACCTTGAGAAGAGTCAAGCTCTCTGGACTTTAAGTACTGATCCAGACTTTGATCTGCCACAATTTGCAAAGGCCTCCACCTATATTAAAATCCTTGGGGTCAAATTTGGGAGGGAAGATAATGCCAAACTAAATTGGGAAGAAAAGTTGGATTCCGGAAATGCAAAGGTTCAGCGATGGAAGAACTGGAGGCTGACCTATAGAGAAAGGGTTACTATGTTGAAGACTTACCTGGTCCCCGTCTTCTTGTACGTCTCTGTTGTCTTTCCTTTGCCAGAACCTTTCTCGGCTAGGCTCTTTAGCCTGTTCTTCCAACTTTTGTGGGGGAACAGGTTGAACCCAATAAAAAGAGGGATCACCTACCTACAGAGGAGAGAGGGTGGGCTGGATATGTTAAATCCAAGGGTGTTCTTTGACTCCATGTTTCTGAAAGTTAATTTTGGTTGCCTGGACTCAAACAGCAGCTTCCTGTGGGCGAACAGTGTCAGGGACTGGATATTGCCTTTTGCAGAGTCTTGGGTGCGAGGCGGCAGTCTCAAGAGGGGTCGGTTTACTCGTGGCTTCCTCCCCCAGTACCTGGAATATGGTCTAAAGTGTGTGAAGAAATGGGGAATAGACAAGGTGTATCTGGAGACTAAGACCAGGAAGGATCTCTATATAAAGATCTGTGGGGCCTTCTATAACTTGCAGCCAGCACTGAGAGACTGCACAACAGCCACCTTGCAGGAAAGTCTTAGGTTCCTCAATGGACCAAGGCTTCCTGCAAAGTTGTTTGACATTGCCTGGCTGTCATTCCATGGGAAGCTTTTTGTCAGAGGCAATTTAAAGTTCCTGAGTGTTCTAGATCGCATGTGTCCCTTGGGCTGTCAGCAGGAGGAGACTATGGAACATTTTATAACCGAGTGCTGGGGAGGGCGACAGATATGGCAGGAGATAACCAGCAAGCTAAAAATCCCAAGGCTGCAGTCTCTGACCTACCCAGACATTGTATATGGTGTGACATCACAGGTAGCTGACATTGACCGGGGGACCTTGCATTTGATTATTACCATCATTAAATACTATCACTGGCAGACAAGAACAAGAGTGTCCATCCACAGTGAGCCCTTCAATCATGAGAAAGCCGTAAACCTCATCCTGTCGGAGCTAAGGTGGGTCAGATCTATAGAAGTTAGGAGAAAGGGCGAGAATGAAAAATTATGGAAGAATATATATTTGGAGTAATTTCTGGTTCATGTATCCTGGAATTATGTTTATTTATTCATCTTTTCTCCCATTTATTTGCAATGGACTCTTAAGTTAAAGTTATTATAAACTTATTATTTTGATGATATGTATGATTTCAGTTCAATAATTGTTTGTTCATTCTCATTTCGGAATGTACTATTGTATTTTTGCTTGTTTTATACTAATAAAAATTGCCTCCTATGTACAAGAATATAACTGCTATAATACTGCCTCCTATGTACAAGAATATAACTGCTATAATACTGCCTCCTATGTACAAGAATATAACTACTATAATACTGCTCCTATGTACAAAAATATAACTACTAGCATACTGCCTACTATTTACAAGACTATAACTACTATAATACTGCTCCTATGTACAAGCATATAACTACTATAATACTGCTCATATGTACAAGAATAAAACTACTATAATACTGCCTCCTATGTACAAGAATATAACTACTATAATACTGCTACTATGTACAAGAATATAACTACTATAATACTGTTCCTATATACAAGAATATAACTACTATAATACTGCTCCTATATACAAGAATATAACTACTATAGTACTGCCTCCTATGTACAAGAATATAACTACTATAATACTGCTCCTATGTACAAGAATATAACTACTATAATACTGCTCCTATGTACAAGAATATAACTACTATAATACTGCTCCTATGTACAAGAATATAACTACTATAATACTGCTCCTATGTACAAGAATATAACTACTGTAATACTGCCTCCTATGTACAAGAATATAACTACTATAATACTGCCTCCTATGTACAAGAATATAACTACTATAATACCGCTTCCTATGTAAAAGAATATAACTACTACTATCCTAGCCCTATATGTAATGTGTACTAGAACATGTAGGATTCATTTTCTACCTGACTGGTATTTCCCTTTAATATTGGGCTCTTTAATTCTGCTATGATCCACAATGTAAAGTCCACACTATGATATCATAACATTTTAGATAGCCAATTATTATACAAATAAGGGGCATAATATTCTGAAAATCCAATGACTATTAAGCAGGAGATGGCGCTCCGACCAGCAATGCAGATGTGCTTGAGTAATACCGTATGCTAACAGGATTTCAGAGCTAATAAGAAGAGATTCAAACTGAGCCAGAGTGGTAACATATAATAGTAATAAGTGAGTGTTATAATGCTTTGTGTTCAGTCCATAAAAAATAAAAAAAACTCATTTCAACAGTAAAACAATGAATATGATACAAGTTGCAACTTTATAGCATTTATAGTATATCAACTTTGTCTTGTTCACTGTCCTTAAAGGGGAACTCTACTCAACAGCTAAAAATGTAGGTTTGGATGGCGATTT
The DNA here is from genome assembly GCF_014858855.1 of Bufo gargarizans. Lineage (NCBI taxonomy): Eukaryota > Metazoa > Chordata > Amphibia > Anura > Bufonidae > Bufo > Bufo gargarizans. Next base: position 48,008,255 of record NC_058080.1, read on the forward strand.
CAAAGATCTCAACTTCAGTTCCCACAAATCCTAACTTCAGATCCACTTGGCTGGAATAGGTGACACCTCTTCAGATTTTTTTCCTGAATATTAGCCTTCTCAAAAACTAGAAGTGGCAGGAGCAGAGCATTAGACCCAGCCCTGCTGCCCCCTGGATAACATATAACTAGGGACAACACATCCTTTTGCTTGTGTACAGTCGTGGCCAAAAGTTTTGAGAATTACATAAATATTGTAAATTGGAAAAGTTGCTGCTTAAGGTTTTATAATAGCAATTTGCATATACTCCAGAATGTTATGAAGAGCGATCAGATGAATTGCATAGTCCTTCTTTGCCATGAAAATTAACTTAATCCCAACAAAAACCTTTCCACTGCATTTCATTGCTGTCATTAAAGGACCTGCTGAGATCATTTCAGTAATTGTCTTGTTAACTAAGGTGAGAATGTTGATGAGCACAAGGCTGGAGATCATTATGTCAGGCTGATTGGGTTAAAATGGCAGACTTGACCCGTTAAAAGGAGGGTGATGCTTAAAATCATTGTTCTTCCATTGTTAACCATGGTGACCTGCAAAGAAACGCGTGCAGCCACCATTGCGTTGCATAAAAATGGCTTCACAGGCAAGGATATTGTGGCTACTAAGATTGTACCTCAATCAACAATTTATAGGATCATCAAGAACTTCAAGGAAAGAGGTTAAATTCTTGTTAAGAAGGCTTCAGGGCGTCCAAAAAAGTCCAGCAAGCGCCAAGATAGTCTCCTAAAGAGGATTCAGCTGCGGGATCGGAGTGCCACCAGTGCAGAGCTTGCTCAGGAATGGCAGCAGGCAGGTGTGGACGCATCTGCACGCACAGTGAGGCGAAGACTTTTGGAAGATGGCCTGGTGTCAAGAAGGGCAGCAAAGAAGCTACTTCTCTCCAAAAAAAACATCAGGGACAGATTGATCTTCTGCAGAAAATATGGTGAATGGACTGCTGAGGACTGGGGCAAAGTCATATTCTCCGATGAAGCCTCTTTCCGATTGTTTGGGGCATCAGGAAAAGGCTTGTCCGGAGAAGAAAAGGTGAGCGCTACCATCAGTCCTGTGTCATGCCAACAGTAAAGCATCCTGAGACCATTCATGTGTGGGGTTGCTTCTCATCCAAGGGAGTGGGCTCACTCACAATTTTGCCCAAAAACACAGCCATGAATAAAGAATGGCACCAAAACACCCTCCAACAGCAACTTCTTCCAACAATCCAACAACAGTTTGGTGAAGAACAGTGCATTTTCCAGCACGATGGAGCGCCGTGCCATAAGGCAAAAGTGATAACTAAGTGGCTCGGGGACCAAAATGTTGACATTTTGGGTCCATGGCCTGGAAACTCCCCAGATCTTAATCCCATTGAGAACTTGTGGTCAATCCTCAAGAGGCGGGTGGACAAACAAAAACCCACTAATTCTGACAAACTCCAAGAAGTGATTATGAAAGAATGGGTTGCTATCAGTCAGGAATTGGCCCAGAAGTTGATTGAGAGCATGCCCAGTCGAATTGCAGAGGTCCTGAAAAAGAAGGGCCAACACTGCAAATACTGACTCTTTGCATAAATGTCATGTAATTGTCGATAAAAGCCTTTGAAACGTATGAAGTGCGTGTAATTATATTTCACTACATCACAGAAACAACTGAAACAAAGATCTAAAAGCAGTTTAGCAGCAAACTTTGTGAAAACTAATATTTGTGTCATTCTCAAAACTTTTGGCCACGACTGTAGAAAACCCTATAGAGAATTTTGAGGTACCTGATAGTCAGGACTCACTTCTATAAGCCAGAGCAGAGGGTGGCTGTAAGTGGCATTTCTTACTTTGGAGGACCTGGTATTTCTGTGCAAGAACAATTTACTGAACTCACATGTAATACCTCATTTTTCCTGTGGAGGCACTATATTGTCAGATAAACAACATGGCTGAGCTCTGGTTCTCCCGGTAGCAGGAGATCTTTTAATGTATTTTTGTCTATCTATTTATCTATCTCATATCTACAGTCATGGCCAAAAAATGTTGGCACCCCTGAAATTTTTCAAGAAAATTAAGTATTTCTCACAGAATAGTATTGCAGTAACACATGTTTTGCTATACACATGTTTATTCTCTTTGTGTGTATTGGAACAAAACCAAAAAAGGGAGGAAAAATAGCAAATTGGACATAATGTCACAGCACACTCCAAAAATGGGCTAGACAAAATTATTGGCACCCTTTTAAAATTGTGGATAAATAAGACTGTTTCAAGCATGTGATGCTCCTTTAAACTCACCTGAGGCAAGTAACAGGTGTGGGAAATATAAAAATCACACATGAAAACAGATAAAAAGGAGAGAAGTTCACTTAGGCCTCTTTCACACAGGCCTCTTTCATTTCTATGGGGCTGTGCACATGAGCGGTGATTTTCACGCATCACTTGGGCGTTGCATGAAAATCGCAGCAAGCTCTATATTGTGCTTTTTTCACGCAACGCAGGCCCCATAGAAGTGAATGGTGCTGCGTCAAAATCGCAAGCATCCGCAAGCAAGTGCGGATGCAGTGCGATTTTCACGCATGGTTTCTAGGAGATGATTGGGATGGGGACCCGATCATTATTATTTTCCCTTATAACATGGTTATAAGGGAAAATAATAGCATTCTGAATACAGAATGCTTAGTAAAATAGGGTTAGAGGGGTTAAAAAAATAAAATAAAAATTTAACTCACCTCATCCATTTGTTCGCGCAGCTCGGCATCTCTTCTTTCTTCTTCATTGATGACCTGGAGGAAAAGGACCTGTGGCGACGTCATTGCGCTCATCACATGGTCCATCACATGATCCATCACCATTGATGGATCATGTGATGGACCATCTGATGAGCGCAGTGACGTCGCCAAAGGTCCTTTTCCTCCAGGTCATCAATAAAAAAGACAGAAAAAAAGCCGGGCTGCACGAACAAGTGGATGAGGTGAGTTAAATTATTATTTTTTAACCCCTCCATCCCTATTTTAGTAAGCATTCTGTATTAGGAATGCTATTATTTTCCTTTATAACCATGTTATAAGGGAAAATAATAAAATCTACACAACACCTAACCCAAACCCGAACTTCTGTGAAGTTCTGGGTACCAAACATGCAGATTTTTCTCACGCGTGTGCAAAACAAATTAAAAGGCTTTGCACTCGCGCGGAAAAATTGTGCATTTTCCCGGCACGCACCCGCATCCTATCCGGCCCTCACACGCGAAGCCAGTGTGAAAGAGGCCTTAGTCTTTGCATAGTGTGTCTCTGTGCGCCACACTTAGCATGGACAACAGAAAGAGGGGAAGAGAACTGTCTGAGGACTTGAGAACCAAAATTGTGAAAAAATATCAACAATCTCAAGGTTACAAATCCATCTCCAGAGATCTAGATTTGCCTTTGTCCCCAGTGCACAACATTATCAAGAAGTTTGCAACCCATGGCACTGTAGCTAATCTCCCTGGGCGTGGACGGAAGAGAAAATTAATGAAAGGTGTCAACGCAGGATAGTCCGGATGGTGGATAAGCAGCCCCAAACAAGTTCCAAAGATATTCAAGCTGTCCTGCAGGCTCAGGGAGCATCAGTGTCAGCGCAAACTATCCATCGACATTTAAAGGGAACCTGTCATGTGGATATTTGATTATAATCTAACTAATTATATACAATCATTAACTACTAAAAAGTGCCTTGGATGTATTCACTTACTGGTGTGACAGATGGTTACCTCATAATATACACATAAAGATGCCGCATGCTAATGAGCAGATTCGAGTCCAGCGTGATGTCATTGAGTCCAGCGTATATTTAATTCAGAGCTATAGCTACTCCCCTGCCCACCTGCTGCTGATTCCTATGGAAACAAACTGTCAATCAGCAGCAGGTGGGCGGGGAGAGTCAGGAGCTCATGAATATTCAGGACTCATCATTATGAGCTGGAGCTTTTCAATACAAGATGTTGGCAGATTGACTGGGTCAATTAAAGAAAGTGACCCAGCATTTTGCTAAGCGAATCAGTCACTTATTTATGTTGCCCTTAGTTAGGACACCATAAAACTGGTGACAGGTTCCCTTTAAATGAAATTAAACTCTATGGCAGGAGACCCAGGAGGACCCCACTGCTGACACAGAGATGTAAAAAAGCAAGACTGCATTTTGCAAAAATGAACTTGAGTAAGCCAAAATCCTTCTGGGAAAACGTCTTGTGGACAGATGAGACCAAGATAGAGCTTTTTGGTAAAGCACATCATTCTACTGTTTACCGAAAATGGAATGAGCCCTTCAAAGAAAAGAACACAGTACTAGAGTTGAGCGAACCCGAACTTTGGGTTTTTCGGCACCCGGACCCGAACCCGAACATTTACGTAAAAGCAGCCAATCAACAAGCGTCATGCTACTTGCCCCAAAAGGCCATCACAGCCATGCCTACTATTGGCATGGCTGTGATTGGCCAACTGAAGCATGTGACCCAGCCTCTATTTACGCTGGAGTCACGTAGCGCCGCCCGTCACTCTGCTCTGATTAGTGTAGGGCGAGGTTGCGGCTGCTGTGAGGGAGAGATCATGGAGAAATCTTATGAAGAACTGCTTCTTTACTCAGCGATCTACAGCAAATGTGCTTTGTGGGTGCAGTGCACAATTGTTTTAAGCCTGCCCTGAGCCAACTACAGTTAGTCAATATCAATACATAATCGGCAGCCATTTTATGCAACAATAGTGCACCAGCACAGGATATCTGCATGTCTGCAAGTCCAGAAATACTGCTTTGAGACACTGGAGTTAAAAAAAAACTTTTTTTCATATCTAGGATTATCGCTGCCTAAGTGACTGTAAAATTTAGGCCAGAAATACGGCTTTCTCATACTGGGGCATACTGGGGTGAAAAAAACCCCATCTGTTTCATATAGTGCACATCTAGGATTATAGGTGCATAAGTGAGTGTCACATTTAGGCCAGAAATACAGATTTTTGCTTACTGGGGTTAAAAAAAAAATCTGATATACTGCACATCTGGGATTAGAGGTGCATACGTTACTGTGAAATTTAGGCCACAAATACCGCTGTCATATAGAGTAAAAAAAAAAAATATTGAGTGCAATACCCTACCTCAGGGTTTTTATTGGCGGTTAATTATTTTTAACAGACTTAACCAATTTTTACTTTGCTTGGTGAACGCTAACTATGAGGCAAACATCTAATAAGGGACGCAGTCGTGGTGGTGGTGTTGGTGGAGCCTCTGGTGCAGGGAGAGGACGTGGCCGTTCTGCCACAGCTACACTTCCTACTGAACCTACTACCTCAGGTCCCAGTAGCCACCAGATTCTACAGCGATATTTGGTCGGGCCTAATGCCGTTCTAAGGATGGTAAGGCCTGAGAAAGTACAGGCGCTAGTCAATTGGGTGGCCGACAGTGGATACAGCACGTTCACATTATCTCCCACCCAGTCTTCTGCAGAAAGCGCCTGAAAACCATGCCCATCAGTCTGTCACATCACCCCCGTGCATATCAGGGAACCTGTCTGAGCCTCAAGCCATGCAGCAGTCTCTTATGCTGTTTGAAGTCTCTGCTGGCAGAAGGGCATCCATCTAACCCTTCCCCAGGGGTGGAAGACATAAAATGCACTGACGCAGGGCCGGTGCTACCATAAGGCAGACCAAGCGGCTGCCTTAGGGCGCACACTGGGGGAGGGCGGAAAAATGTGACATGGAGGGCTGATGTGACATAGGGGGGTGATTTGACATGGATTGGGAGAAATGTGACATGGGGGCTGATGGTTGACATGGGGGCATGATGGCTTACATGGGGGCATGATGGCTGACATGGGGGGCTAATGGCTGACATGGGGGCTGATGGATGGGGGCTGATGTCTGACATGGGGGTCTGATCTGAGGTCTGATTAACATTGGGGGTCAGTGACTGACGCACAACCACTTATGTTTCCTGATGAGGACATGGGAATACCACCTCAGCGTGTCTCTGATTATGACGAAACCCAGGTGCCAACTGCTGCGTCTTTCTGCAGTGTGCAGACCGAAAAGGAGGTCAGGGAGGAAGACTGGGTGGAAGACGATGCAGGGGACGATGAGGTCCTAGACCCCACATGGAATGAAGGTCGTGCCACTGACTTTCAGAGTTCGGAGGAAGAGGCAGTGGTGAGACTGAGCCAACAGCATAGCAAAAGAGGGAGCAGGGTGCAAAAGCAGAGCAGCCTTCGCCAAAACAGTTCGCCTGCTACTAGCCACCATTACCAGGGACCGAGCACAACAAAGGCAGCTTCAAGGAGTTCCCTGGCATGGCACTTCTTCACACAATGTGCTGACGACAAGACGCAAGTGGTTTGCACGCTGTGCCATCAGAGCCTGAAGCGAGGCATTAACGTTCTGAACTTTAGCACCACCTGCATGACCAGGCATCTACAATCGAGACACGGGCTGCAGTGGAGTAAGCACTGTCAAAACTAAGAAAGGGCTCAGGCCCCTCCTGCTCCCTCTTCTGCTGCTGCCTCGGCCTCTTCCTCCGCCTTTGGAGGAACGTTGGCACCAGCCGCCCAGCAAACAGAGGATGTGCCACCAACAACACCACCTCCGTCACCAAGCATCTCCACCATGTCACACGGAAACGTTCATCTCTCCATCTCACAAACCTTGGAGAGAAAGCGTAAATTCCCACCTAGCCACCCTCGATCCCTGGCCCTGAATGCCAGCATTTCGAAACTATTGTCTTTGAAATGCTGTCATTCAGGCTGATGGAGACGGACAGCTTCAAATAGCTCATGTCGCTTGCTGTCCCACAGTACATCATTCCCAGCCGCCACTACTTCTCCAGGGGAGCCGTGCCCTCCCTGCACAACCAAGAATCGGATAAAATCAAGTGTGCACTGCGCAACGCCATCTGTGGCAAGGTCCACCTAACCACAGATACGTGGACCAGTAAGCACGGCCAGGGACGCTATATCTCCCTAACTGCACACTGGGTAAATGTAGTGGCGGCTGGGTAAACATCAGCAGACCGTTCTGAAACTGATGTGTTTGGGGGACAGGCCCCACACCGCGCAGGAGTTGTGGCGGGGTATAGAACAACAGACCGATGAGTGGTTGCTGCCAGTGAGCCTAAAGCCTGGCCTGGTGGTTTGCGATAATGGGCGAAATCTCGTTGCAGCTCTGGGACTAGCCGGTTTGATGCACATACCTTGCCTGGCGCATGTGCTGATTTTGGTGGTGCAGAAGTTCATTCACAACTACCCCGACATATCAGAGCTGCTGCATAAAGTGCGGGCCGTCTGTTCGCGCTTCCGGCGTTCACATCCTGCAGGTGCTCGCCTGTCTGCGCTACAGCGTAACTTCGGCCTTCCCGCTCACCGCCTCATATGTGATGTGCCCACCAGGTGGAACTCCACCTTGCACATGCTGGACAGACTGTGCGAGCAGCAGCAGGCCATAGTGGAGTTTCAGCTGCAGCACGCACGGGTCAGTCACACTGCGGAACAGCACCACTTCACCACCAATGACTGGGCCTCCATGCGAGACCTGTGTGCCCTGTTGCGCTGTTTCGAGTACTCCACCAACATGGCCAGTGGCGATGATGCCGTTATCAGCGTTACAATACCACTTCTATGTCTCATTGAGAAAACACTTAGGGCGATGATGGAAGAGGATGTGGCCCAGGACGAGGAGGAGGAGGAAGAGGGGTCATCTCTAACACTTTCAGGCCAGTCTTTTAGAAGTGGCAACAGAGGCCAGGTACAAATTTGGCCAGCCAGGGCCCACTACTGGAGGACGAGGAGATGGAGGATGAGGAGGAGGATGGGGATGAAGCATGTTCACAGCGGGGTGGCACCCAACGCAGCTCGGGCCCATCACTGGTGCGTGGCTGGGGGGATAAGGAGGACGCCCACATTTTAACGTGTGCTGACTACTGGGTGGCCACCCTGCTGGATCCCCGTTACAAAGACAATGTGCCATCCTTAATTCCCTCACTGGATCGTGATTGGAAGATGCGCGACTACAGGCGCACGCTGGTAGACGCGCTCCTGAGACCATTCCCGACTGACGCCAGGGGACAAGTGGAAGCACAAGGAGAAGGCAGGGGAGGAGGAAGAAGTCGCCAACGCAGCTGTGTCCGCGCCAGCACCTCAGAAGGCAGGGTTAGCATGGCCGACATGTGGAAAAGCTTTGTCACCTCGCCGCAACAACCGGCCCCAAATGCTGATATGGAGCGTGTTAGCAGAAGGCAGCATTTGAACAACATGGTGGAACAGTAACTGTGCACACGCCTACACGTACTGACTGATGGTTCTTCCCCATTCAACTTCTGAGTCTCAAAATTGTCCACATGGCCAGAGCTTGCCCTGTATGCCTTGGAGGTCCTGGCCTGCCCTGCAGCCAGTGTATTGTCTGAACGTGTATTTAGCACGGCAGGAGGCGTCATTACAGACAGACGCAGCCGCCTGTCCACAGCCAACGTGGACAAGCTCACGTTCATTAAAATGAACCAGGCCTGGATCCCACAAGACTTGCCTGTAGCTTATGCAGAATAGACAGTTCTAACAGCCTCAACCATCCATCCTCATACTCAAGTGCACTTATTCCTTTTTTTTATTTGTCCCAATATTTAGGGGGATACCCCTATGTAAAAATGCAAAATAACACACATCTGTGTTGTCTACCTATTCCTCCTTCGCCGCCGCTTCCACCTAAACCGCCACGTGAGCCTACAAGGCCACATGCACCCATTCACCGCCTCCTCAACCTCTTCCTCCTACATCATTCCTAATTTTTATTTTTTTAAGGTCTTTTATGTTTTTTTAATTCATTTCCCTATCCACATTTGTTTGCAGAGCATTTGTCGTGCTCTTAAGCACATTTTTCTCCCTTTTGCAGCCCTCTAGCTCTAAACAGGGCTATTTTAGAGCCATTTTAGTGGCCAAAAGTTTGGGTCCCTATTGACTTCAATGGGGTTCGGGGTCAAGTTCGGGTCCCGAACCCGAACTTTTTTTTCAAGTTCGGCCGAACCTGCCGAACCCGAACATCCAGTTGTCCGCTCAACTCTACACAGTACCAACAGTGAAATATGCTGGAGGTTCATTGATGTTTTGGGGTTGTTTTGCTGCCTCTGGCACTGGGTGCCTTGAATGTGTGCAAGGCATCATGACATCTGAGGATTACCAACGGATTTTGGGTCGCACTGTAGAGCCCAGTGTCAGAAACCTGGGTTTGCGTCCGAGATCTTGGGTCTTCCAGCAGGACAATAACCTCAAAAATATGTCAAAAAGCACCCAGAAATGGATGGCAACAAAGCGCTGGAGAGTTCTGAAGTGGCCAGCAATGAGTCCAGATCTAAATCCCATTGAACACCTTTAGAGAGATCCTAAAATTGCTGTTGGGAAAAGGCGCCCTTCCAATAAGAGACACCCGGAGCAGTTTGCTAAGGAAGAGTGGTCCAAAATTCCGGGTGAGAGGTGTCAGAAGCTTATTGATGGTTATAGGAAGCGACTGATTTCAGTTATTTTTTTCAAAGGGTGTGCAACAAAATATTAAGTTAAGGGTGCCAATAATTTTGTCCAGCCCATTTTTGGAGTTTGGTGTGACATTATGTCCAATTTGCTTTTTTCCTCCCTTTTTTGGTTTTGTTCCAATATACACAAAGGTAATAAACATGTGTATGGCAAAATGAAAAGTGTTACTGGAATACTTTTCTGTAAGAAATACTTTTTCTTGAAAAATTTCAGGGGTGCCACGACTGTATCTATCTATCTACCTTTCTATCTAAATTCTATGTAGAGATGGGTTTACCTGTAGCTTTAATTCGGTTAAGGACTCCAGTTTTTCACAAATTCAATATTGTGACTTTCTAGCAAAACTCCTGATGGACCGCAATTCACAGCATAGCCGCCGGGTGGCCACATATGGAAACATATAGGAAAGACATCTCATGACAGAACACCTCAGAATCTTATTTTTTCTTTTAAAACTGGTTATTCATCTTGGGATACAGTACGTTAATGCTATTTGATAAGACTAGTGACGAGCTTTGACGAATTTTACCCAAAAATTTGCTCCGGGATGAATTAATTTATCATAAAGCACATCTCTTTGTAAGCAGTGGGTGCAATGACAGTGGGCGCTGCTTCCCACGATTGTACCCCTCAGATGCTGCGTTCATACTTGATTGTGGCATCTGATATACATAAAAGAGTGTAAAATAAAATAAAAATATCATATTTCATCCATTTGCTCACGATGGGCCGGCCCCCGCCATATTGCTTGAAGATCTGGCGCAAAAGCTCATGCGGCCTGTCATACGTCACCACGCATGGTATTTTGTGTGAGATCTTCAAGCGAGATGGCGGGGGCCGGCCCATCGCAAGCAAATGGATGAGGTAAGTATGATTTTTTTATATTTTTTTTTACACTATGTCAGGTAAAATCAATTTGCTACCAAAAAATTAGGAAATTTAACTTCACAGCAAATCAAATTTATCCTGAAATTCGGATCGGATTCGCTCAACACTTGACTATGCATCACATGCCTTAAATGGTTGTATGGAGCGGGCTCAAGCGATGAATTCACTCCTGAATGAGATCAGAGATGACTCCGATCCTGGGCATTTAACCTCTCAGATACCACAGTCAATAGTGACTGCAACATCTGTCAGGTTGGACAGAGGAAAGCTGCTCCCTGTGCCCTCCAATTGGACCCCCCCCCCCCCCCCCCTCACTGTGAAATCAACAGATTCCAATAGGTTGCTATGGTAGCCTGAGGTCTTGTTAAGGCTCTTAGACCTATCATAGTGAGCTGTCTGCAAAGCCAAGCCCAAGGCACAGCCAGACAGGCACTCCGTAAAGACTCTATAGACTACAATAGTAGTGCATTGCAATCTATGGGACAAGTGATCAGAGGATTGCATGTACAAGTCATATAAGAACACTAAATATTACAATGAAAGAAAAAACATAATTAATACTGCCACATCCAAAAATGTCCAAACTAATAAAAAATATAAATATTTATCATGTGTCGTGAATGTCATAATGGAAAAAATATATATATATCCAATTTGTTCTTTATTGGTTATGTTGATCCCTCCAAAAAAAAAGAATAAAAAAGTGATTAAAAACCAATTTATACTCAAAATGAAACCAGTAAAACCTGCAGCTCGACCCACAAAAATTAGCCCTCACAAAGCTCTTTAGGTTGAAATCAAAAAAAGTTATAGAAAACATACAAAAAATAGCCGTAAGAATATGGTGATTAGTAATGAGCAAAGCGAGCTTCGGATCCTAAATGGATCTGTGTACCCTGGGATTTTCCATTTTTGAGTTTTCTTTTTTTCCCTCTCCGTGTTCCCATAGTCCTAACTTTTTTATTTTCCAATTCACATAGCCTTATGAGGGCCTATTTTTTGCGGGACAAGTTGTACTTTCTAATAGCACCATTTACAGTTGCATACCATGTAGTAGGAAGCGGGAACAAAAAATTCCAAATGGGGTAGAATTGGGGAAAAACGCAAATAAAGTTTTTTTGTTTTTGTTTTTTTTTACACTGTACACTATGCGGTAAAATTGACCTGTTATCTTCATTTTCCACGTCAGTACGGTTCCAAGGATACCACACTTATATAATTTTTCTTGCGTTTTAATACTGAAAACAAAATTAAAACCTTTGAGGAAAAAAATAATAATTTTATAACCATATTCTGACCCCTATAACTTTTTTGTATTTATGTGTACGGAGCTCTGTGCTCATTTTTTGGGGGACAATCTGTTCTTTTCAGTGATACCAATTTTAAGTGTGTGCGACTTTTTTATTAATTTTTATAAAAAAAATGATTGGGTAGTTGAAGTGTCAAAAAAATTGCAAATTTGCTGATGAATCCTGGCATTGTCATCTTGGAATATGCCCGTGCCATCAGGCAAGAAAAAATCCATCGATGGAATGACCTGGTCATTCAGTATGTTCAGGTAGTCAGCTAACGCCATTCTTGGAGCACTTACTGTTGCTGAACCTAGGCTTGACCAACTGCAGCAACCCCAGATCATATCACTGCCCCCACAGGCTGGTACAGTAGGCACTAGGCATGATGGGTGCATCACTTCATCTGCCTCTCTTCTTACCCTGATGCGCCCATCACTGTGGAACAGGGTAAATCTGGACTCATCAGACCACATGACCTTCTTCCATTGCTCCAGAGTCCGATCTGTATGCTCCCTAGCAAATTCAAGCTTTTTTTTCTGGTTTGCCTCACTGATTAGTGGTTTTCTTACGGCTACACAGCTGTTCAGTCCCAATCCCTTGGAGTTCCCTTCGCATTGTGCGTGTGGAAATTCTCTTACTTTCACTATTAAACATAGCCCTGAGTTCTACTGTTGTTTTTCTTTGATTTGATTTTACCAAACATTTAAGTGATCGCCGATCACGATCATTCAGTATTTTTTTCCCCGCCACATTTCTTCCTCGAATACGATGGGTTCACACTATCCTTCCAGATTTTAATAATGCGTTGTACAGTTCTTAACCCAATTTTAGTAGTTTCTGCAATCTCGTTAGATGTTTTCTCTGCTTGATGCATGCCAATGATTTGACCCTTCTCAAACAGACTAACATCTTTTCCACGACCACCAGATGTGTCTTTCGACATGGTTGTTTAAGAAATGAGAAGCCACTCAATGCACCAGGTGGGGTTAAATAACTTGTTGCCAGCTGAAAGATAATCGCCCATGCAGTAATTATCCAGTAGGAGGCTCATAACTATTTGCTTAGTTAAATCCAGGTGGCAACTTTTTTTGGGGACAGGCAGTGTATTTGTACACATAGTATGCTGTGATCTCTCAGAATATGTTTTCTTGTATAGTATATACTTTTAGCAAATGTGTTGCAAAAATTGCATTGCCTCTGTTTTCAATGTTTTTGAGAGCACAAGTTCTTATTGATAAATATGCTTGTAGTATATACACAGTCGAGTCCTATTATTCTGACCATTTCCTATTTTTGGCCCTCGCTGTCATAGGCAAATGGGGCGATTTATCAGAGTTGCAAAAATGGATGATTATTGGCTTTCCGGTCAAGGGTGACAGTATATCTGAGCCTGTGTAGTTTGTGAACTGTTCATGTGCTGCTGTGCTGAAAGTGTATCGTGAGTGGACAGATGGCACCATTGTGAATAAGCACCATGGAAGCTGCGGAGAACCACATGCCATTGATGTGAGAAGTGACCATCGGATATGAAAATGCGTGAAGGTGGACTGATGCTACAGTGGAGCAGCCTACCTCCAAAATAAACCAGGAGACTACCAGACTTGTGTCTAAGACAATAGTTCAATGAACCCTACTGCATATGGGGATCTGAAGCAGATGTATGGTCACTGCACATTTTTTTTGTGTCCATTTTTGTAGCCGTATCAGAATTGGACCTCCACCGATTGGCAAAGGGTTTCCTTCTTCGCTGAGTCTCGTTTTCTGCTTCATTGAATGGATGGTGTGTCAGTGTCACGAACCAGCAGGTGTGAACCCACTGTGCCACGTTTCCTACCTTCTCTAAGGGTGTTCTCTAAGTGAACCCCTCGATCTTCACAGTACTCCTGATGGTGGGGATAGACTTTCCTAAGGGGAACACCAGGTCGCTACCTCTTGAGGAGGATAGGCACACGAGGCAGCTGATCCAGAGTCCAGCAATACATGTACGAGTCAGGAACACAAGCGGATATCAGGAACCTTAGCAGGACACAAGGACCTTGACACTGAGGCATCTGGAAAGGGGGCTTAGCCACTTTTATATGTGCAGGAGGGCTAGGATTGGTCAGCGAGGTCAAATGACCTAACCCATAAATCACAGGAAGTAAAGCGCGCTGACCCTTAAGGAAGTGCTGCAGGAAACAAGCAGCAAGCATGCTGTGGCCAGGGCTGAGAGGAAACTGTGAAGCGGATCCCAGAATAACAGTACCTACACAGACAGAACCCAGGACTGCAGTGGTGAATGGGAAGCACTGGCAGCAGATCACCGCTGAACACGCCACTTGGAACCACGGTGGTAAGAAGGGGAACAGAGGTGCACAGCAGTCGCTGTGCACAGACAGGCAAGAAACTTCACAGAACAAACACCCTGCAACCATTGCTGGAAGAACACAAGCTGGTGGTGGCAAAGTTATGGTCATTATCTGGGCCCATTCATGTAGAAGGCACTCTCAAACAATTTGGGTTTGAATCCATCCTTGCAGATCAGGTACACCCCCATACATGCTGATTGTCTTCCCTGGGGCGAATGGGATCTTCCAGCAAAACAATGCGACACACTGCTTGAAATGTCCGGGATTGGCTAGAAGACTATGACCAAGACTTCCAAGTACTACCCCGACCCCTTAATTCCCTAGACTTGAACCAAATTGAGCATCTCTGGGACCACATTGATCATCGTGTTTGCTCTGTGAATCCTCCTCCACGCACCCTCCAGCAGCCTTGGGATGCACTGCAGTCAGCATGGCTCCACATACCTGTGACAACCTACCAGGACCTTACTGAGTCATTCCGGGCCTGTCCAGCTGCTGTCCGTGCTGCACACGGTGGTTACTCTGGATATTAGCTTGTGGTGGTCATAATAATATGACTTGCACACCTTGATGTATTATTCATACATTGTTTTATGTGTGTTTTAGGTGCCATGTTTGTTTTGATGCATTTTTGTAAAATAATTCCTGTTTGTCACAAAGTTACCTGAAAGTGGACATGGTTGTCGACAGCCCAGCAAGGCAACTGCAACAAACAGGTTATCTTCTTTCAGGAAATTTATAGGGTTCACTTACTTTTCAAGGACTCTAATCCCTCTCTTTTATAGGTTTTTACTTAAAAAACTAATTCCCATTCAAAACCAGATTTTTGGTCTTTCCAGTTAGGGTGATTTTATGAAGATATGTGCATGAAAAAGAAGGCCTAAGTGGTATGTGTGAACCCTGCACGTGTGGAACGTGTTTTATTTTCAGGAGGTGCCGTGTGTATAATTTTCTCCTTGGGTCACATTTTTAACCATTAATATAAACTTAATTTCAGCAAAAACTTGCTGGTAAATCCTGTTTGACAAAACGCTGTAGACTTTAAGAGCAGTTTGACAAAATCCAGGATCCCCCTCGGAGCTAAGTGATTTCAGGGACACCAGCGACCAACAATCCAAAAAATTAGGCAAAAGCAGCAAACCATAGGACGATTTTGGTACTCGGGCGCCCATAGGATTTGTTGTTTATCAGAATTTTATGCAAAATGGCCCTCACCAGAGGTCAGGAACCTGTGGCTTCAGAATGTGGATGATGGAAGTTGTTACAAGATGTTGAAGAAAAAAATCAAGGCATCTAATGTATCACATCTCATCCTTCTAATTAGCAGTTACTCCAATGTAAGGTAGGGTGTGATTAATGGTGACAAAGTCACAGATTTGTCAAAACTGGATTAGGCAAAAAAGCTTATTTCTCTATCTATCTATATATACCTTCTATCTATCTATCTATCTATCTATCTATCTATCTATATATCCCATATCTATATCATATCTATATACCTTCTATCTATCTATCTATCTATCTCATATCTATCTATCTATCTATCTATCTATCTATCTATCTAGCTATCTAATCTTGCCTACATTGTAACTTATTGTATCTTGACCTATAATGGACAGATGTCTTTGTTCACCCTTATAAACTATGTTACTTTGTATATTATTACCTTTTGTACATTGTAAGTTATTGTATCAACCCTCAGAATCAAGACCATTCTTGGACAGTTAACTCTTTCTGCCATATGCTGTACATACCCCCATTAACACACACATACAAGATAACACAATACTAAAAGACAATCTCATCAGCATCAGCAGGCAATGACATCTACATCAGCAAAAACATTATGGTCCCTTTCTAGAGTATTCACAATGGTGACGCATCACAAACACAGCGAGGATGCTAATTAAACATGGCAACAATGATTAACTAAATGACAATGTTCTGAATAGTGGGCTGAGCTGATCCTGTCTATCCCCATCAAGTTTACCCCAGTACTTCCTACAACGCTGACATGAAGGGGTTAATGTTACTAGAGAATGTTATCATTGGAGACAGTATCAAATAAATGGCAATACTAATGCTCAATAAACAGTTAAAGAAACTATTAATACAATTATAAAAAGCCAGATAATAATAATAATAATAATAATAATAATAATAATAATAATAATAATAAAAAAGCTAATAGTGCTAACTCACTAGTGGTAATACTACTTATAATAAAAAAAATTAATGAAAATATTAAATAATAATAATAATACTACTACAGCTAACTCATATACTACTTAGAATAATAAAATAATAAAAATAATTATAATTATAATAACAACATAAAATAAAACTGAAACTTTAAAAATGATATAATAAGAAAATAAAATATAATAAATAACAATACCAATGAATACACTTGGACAACTTTGTTTGAAGAACCATAGCCATAATAATAAGTATATAAAATACAAAGAAAGCATAAAAATAATATAAAATAATGATATACATATAAGGCTACTTTCACACTAGCGTTTTAGTTTTCCGACATTGAGATCCGTCATAGGGGCTCAATACCGGAAAATAACGCTTCCGTTTTGTCCCCATTCATTGTCAAAGGGGACAGAACTGAACTGAACAAAAAGGAGTGCTCCAAAATGCTGCGCTTTTCTTTCCGTCATGGGACGCGGAGCAAGACGGATCCGTCATGACCCCCAATGCAAGTGAAGGGAAGGAATACAATATAAATCGGATCCGTCCTCCAAGACTTTCCATCTCGGCTGTGTTAAAGATAATACAACCAGATCGGATGCAGACGGTTGTATTATCAGTTACGGAAGCGTTTTTGCTGAACCCTGCCGGATCTAGGGAAAAACGCTGGTGTGAAAGTAGCCTGATAGAAGAAAAATGATCAAATCTAGTATAAAGAATAAAGTATTTATGTAAAGACTAGAAGAAGTTCTTGGCATCCTTGCCTTCAGTAAATCCAGCCACATCCTGGACCTGAAGACTTTACAAAAGGAGTCACATAAGAAAAGTCCTGGAAGTGCTGAGGCGGCACTAAACAGCGAAGAATGCCACAGATAGTGGTTTGACCATATAAAAGTCTAAGGAATATAATAATAATAACCACAATAATACTAATAATAAAACTAATATAAATTCCCGTCTAACGATCCATAAATCAAAGTTTAAAATCTCATCTCTTACTTTCCATGGAAATTCGACCAGAAAGTTAAAAAAATATATATAAATACAAATTATAATAAATAAATAAAAAATGAAAGGAAAAAAGTTGCAATTGGATGAAAAGCTTTCATCACCAATTTAAAAATGCTGGCGTCCCTTGCTGACTATACCGTCTCCACAACACAATGCAAGACAACCCAAAAAAACAATATCAATACAAAAAGAAACAAAAAAGAGGCCTCATTTTCACAATTCAAAATACAAGCCCCTGCTTTGTAAATTGTTGATGCCAACTGCTCGGTATAAGGCAAGGGATTCAAGGAGGAGGATTTAAGGAGGGGGTGTTAGAGGCAGAGGCAAAAGGGGACCGGGACCTGCAGATGTCTGCTGGTATATTATTCCCATCACAAAGGAGGAACACGAGGGAATAAAGAAAGGAAAACCGCTCTTCCCTGCACATCAGCCCCCCCCCCTCTCCAAGCGCCCTCCCCAATCAGATCAGCATCCTTCCAACATGCCTGCCTGCAATGAAATCACACCAGGCAGGATTACTAGAGGACCATTGTTGAGTGGAGACCGGCTGATGCTTGCAACAGCCAAAAAAAAATCAAAAATAATATATTTTTTTTAAAATTGCAAATTCCAAAAATGCCATTTCCTTTGCAAATGTCAGCTCTGGTACCCAGACAGCTGACATTGGCACTGAGAGTAGGATGGATGCGTGCACACAACTACTCACCTGCTTGGTGCTCGCACTTGCCTCCTCTATCAGAAGAATATAATCCCACAGGGTGCAGAGGCGGCGTTCTTCTCTTATTGTCTGGCAGGGTGAGTGCACACAGCGGCAGCGGGGCTCTGCTCTCCTCTCCACTGACAGCTCCAATGTGTTGTATGTGAGAGCTCTGGTCTCTAGGAACCAGCATCAGCTGAGCTCAGCTCCACCACTCCCCTCCAGACTCACTACCTACGCTTTTTTTTTTTTTTTTTTAATCAGCTTTATTGAAATGTTCACACCATCTGTGACAGAAGCCGGCACTATGTATACATTCACCAGGGATGTGAGTGCCGGGGATGGAGGGATAAAAAAAATAAAAATAAAAGGGTACATTAACACCGGCGGATTATTACTGATCATTTAAGATTGTTTAGTTACACTTCACTGATAAAAAGAATAGAGCTAATAAATCACTTCACCGCACATAAAAAACAAAAACCACAAAATAATCAAATCTGTAACGTAATGTCTCAGTCCTGTGCCCTTAGATAGCGGAGGAGTGCACCACGGGGTCCGGGTTACACATTCATATTCTCTAGGATACAATTATGTGGTTGTCTACAAGAAGATGCATCTTCTACCTAGATCTATCTATTATCTATCTATCTATCTATCTATCTATCTATCTATCTATTATCTATCTATCTATCTATCTATCTATCTATTATCTATCTATCTATCTATCTATCTATCTATCTATCTATCTATCTATTATCTATCTATCTATCTATCTATCTATCTCCTATCTATCTCCTATCTATCTATCTATCTCTATCTATCTATCTCCTATCTATCTATCTATCTATCTATCTATCTCCTATCTATCTCTATCTATCTATCTATCTATCTATCTATCTATCTATCTATCTCCTATCTCCTATCTATCTCCTATCTATCTATCTATCTCTATCTATCTATCTATCTATCTCCTATCTATCTATCTATCTATCTATCTCCTATCTATCTCCTATCTATCTATCTATCTCTATCTATCTATCTATCTATCTCCTATCTATCTATCTATCTATCTATCTATCTATCTATCTATCTATCTCCTATCTATCTCTATCTACCTATCTATCTATCTATCTATCTATCTATCTCCTATCTATCTCCTATCTATCTATCTATCTCTATCTATCTATCTATCTATCTCCTATCTATCTATCTATCTATCTATCTATCTATCTATCTATCTATCTATCTATCTCCTATCTATCTCTATCTATCTATCTATCTATCTATCTCCTATCTATCTCTATCTATCTATCTATCTATCTATCCATCTATTATCTATCTATCTATCAATCATCTATCTATCTATCTAGTATCTATCTCCTATCTATCTATCTATCTATCTATCTATCTATCTATCTATCCATCTATCTCTCTATCTATCTAGTATCTATCTATCCATCCAATATCTATCTACTAATATCTATCTATCTATCTATCTATCTATCTATCTATCCATCTCATATCTATCTATCTATCTATCTATCTATCTATCTATCTCATATCTATCTATCTATCTCATATCTATCTATCTCCTATCTATCTATCTATCTATCTATCTATCTATCTATCTATCTATCTATCTATCTATCTCATATTTATCTATCTATCTCATATCTATCTATCTATCTCATATCTATCTATCTATCTATCTATCTCATATTTATCTATCTATCTCATATCTATCTATCTATCTATCTATCTCATATCTATCTATCTATCTATCTCATATCTATCTATCTATCCATCTATCAAATCAGCTTTATTGGCAGGACTAAATACATTTTAGCATTGCCAAAGCAAGTGGTAAATAATTGGGTAGGGTTGGGGGTGGGGACAGGTCCAGGGTGGGGTATAGGAGTCCATGGTATATCAGGCTCCTCTCAGTCTATGGCAGGCAGTAATATATTGTGCTGCTGTGGCCGTTGTGTTCTCCTCTTCCCCCAGCAGTATGGAGAGTCTCTCTTCCTCCTCCATGGAGGTGAAGTCTGGGCAGAGATCAGACAGTCTCCTGAAGTGAGTCTCTCTCACTGCTGAGTATTTGGGGCACCGCAGCAGGAAATGAGCCTCATCCTCCACGGCCTCCTGGTCGCACTGCTGGCACAGTCTGCTCTCCCTGGGCTTGTACCTCTGTCGGTGATGCCCGGATTCAATGAGCAGGCTGTGGGCGCTCAGTCTGTACCGGCTCAGGATCTGTCTGTCTTTTGGATTGGGGAGTTTCTCCAGATATGGGGCCAGTTTGTACTCCCTCTGCAGGCTCTGGTATACTGTCAGCTTCTGGGATGTTCTTATGTCGTTCCTCCAGACGCTGATATACTCCTCTTTGTACTTGTGTATCGTCCTCTATCTCATATCTATCTATCTATCTCATATCTATCTACGTATCTATCTACCCAGGCTCGGACTGGCACACAGGGGTACAGGGGAAACCCCCGATGGGCCCCTGAGCAAGGTAGGCCCCTAGTCTCCCACCCCCTGCACAAGTGGCACATAACACATTAAACTTACTGCACTACATACATATATTCAATGTACAGCACCTTAACCAGCCTATGGTAATATAACAAACTTGTTAGATTATTTATTATATTGAATGTATCTGTAGGGTGGGCCCCCAAAATAAATTTTACTGGTGGGCCTTAGGTACCCCAGTCCGACACTGTATCTACCTATCTCCTATCTATCTATCTACATATCTATCTATCTATCTCATATCTATCTACAGTCAGGTCCATAAATATTAAGACATCAACACAATTCTAACATTTTTGGCTCTATACACCACCACAATGGATTTGAAATGAAACAAACACAATGCGCTTTAACTGCAGACTGTCAGCTTTAATTTGAGGGTATTTACATCCAAATCAGGTGAACGGTGTAGGAATTACAACAGTTTGCATATGTGCCTCCCACTTGTTAAGGGACCAAAAGTAATGGGACAATTGACTTCTCAGCTGTTCCATGGCCCGGTGTGTGTTATTCCCTCATTATCCCAATTACAATGAGCAGATAAAAGGTCCAGAGTTCATTTCTCGTGTGTTATTTGCATTTGGAATCTATTGCTGTCAACTCTTCATTACAGGGAGTGCAGAATTATTAGGCAAGTTGTATTTTTGAGGATTAATTTTATTATTGAACAACAACCATGTTCTCAATGAACCCAAAAAACTCATTAATATCAAAGCTGAATATTTTTGGAAGTAGTTTTTAGTTTGTTTTTAGTTTTAGCTATTTTAGGGGGATATCTGTGTGTGCAGGTGACTATTACTGTGCATAATTATTAGGCAACTTAACAAAAAACAAATATATACCCATTTCAATTATTTATTTTTACCAGTGAAACCAATATGACATCTCAACATTCACAAATATACATTTCTAACATTCAAAAACAAAACAAAAACAAATCAGTGACCAATATAGCCACCTTTCTTTGCAAGGACACTTAAAAGCCTGCCATCCATGGATTCTGTCAGTGTTTTGATCTGTTCACCATCAACATTGCGTGCAGCAGCAACCACAGCCTCCCAGACACTGTTCAGAGAGGTGTACTGTTTTCCCTCCTTGTAAATCTCACATTTGATGATGGACCACAGGTTCTCAATGGGGTTCAGATCAGGTGAACAAGGAGGCCATGTCATTAGATTTTCTTCTTTTATACCCTTTCTTGCCAGCCACGTTGTGGAGTACTTGGACGCGTGTGATGGAGCATTGTCCTGCATGAAAATCATGTTTTTCTTACCTTGCAGACTTCTTCCTGTACCACTGCTTGAAGAAGGTGTATTCCAGAAACTGGCAGTAGGACTGGGAGTTGAGCTTGACTCCATCCTCAATCCAAAAAGGCCCCACAAGCTCATCTTTGATGATACCAGCCCAAACCAGTACTCCACCTCCACCTTGCTGGCGTCTGAGTCGGACTGGAGCTCTCTGCCCTTTACCAATCCAGCCATCTGGCCCATCAAGACTCACTCTCATTTCATCAGTCCATAAAACCTAAAAATCAGTCTTCAGATATTTCTTGGCCTAGTATTGACTTTTTAGCTTGTGTTTCTTGTTCAGTGGTGGTCGTCTTTCAGCCTTTCTTACCTTGGCCATGTCTCTGAGTATTGCACACCTTGTGCTTTTGGGCACTCCAGTGATGTTGCAGCTCTGAAATATGGCCAAACTGGTGGCAAGTGGCATCTTGGCAGCTGCACGCTTGACTTTTCTCAGTTCATGGGCAGTTATTTTGCGCCTTGGTTTTTCAACACGCTTCTTGCGACCCTGTTGACTATTTTGAATGAAACGCTTGATTGTTCGATGATCACGCTTGAGAAGCTTTGCAATTTTAAGAGTGCTGCATCCCTCTGCAAGATATCTCACTATTTTTGACTTTTCTGAGCCTGTCAAGTCCTTCTTTTGACCCATTTTGCCAAAGGAAAGGAAGTTGCCTAATAATTATGCACACCTGATATAGGGTGTTGATGTCATTAGACCACACCCCTTCTCATTACAGAGATGCACATCACCTAATATGCTTAATTGGTAGTAGGCTTTCGAGCCTATACAGCTTGGAGTAAGACAACATGCATAAAGAGGATGATGTGGTCAAAATACTCATTTAGTGGCTATTTCGAAAAAGTGACTTTTAAAAATACCTTTATTAGTGATATTATGGGTATAGGTATGTATATACCAACAAAAGTGTTCTACAGTTTCAAAAGGGATTATATATAAATTTCTTTTGATAGGGGAGTAGTGACCCCTACTAATGATACAACAATATCCATAGACTAGGATGGTTCGAGTAAAAAGGGTCTGAGGAAAGGGCAGGGCAGACACAATGCTTACCCTAATTAGCCCTAAAAACTGCTCAGCCCAGGGTAACCTCCTAATGGTGGGGGTTCCCTGTCCCCGAACCTAAGGCTATCAGTTCCCTAAATTGACCCTAGCCAAAAATACATTAAACGATAAGATATAAAGGGGATGGAAGGTAGTACAATATATGGAATCACCACCCACCCTTATCCAACAATCAAAGATACACAAAAAATAGGAGTGGAAGGAAGCCTGGATACTGTCTAATACCACTCCACTATATAATACGTACGTTTTTTGTATAACAAACACATCCTATTATACACACCTCAACGCTTTTCGCCTGTATAGAATCAGGCTCATCAGGAGGTAGGTAAACACTAGGACAGAGTCCAATTAGGATAGAGATGTGAAACTGATACAAGGGCGATAGTATGAAAACAAAGATACTTAGCTACAGATGTTCAGAGGTGAGGGCGTGGATACAGCATTACCAAGAGGCATGATGATTACCTTTTTGGACGTGGTGGTGACCAAAGTAGACGGTACCCTGAATACCTCTGTGTTCCGGAAACCCACGGCAACCAACAGCATCCTGCATTGGGAAAGCCATCATCCTACCGCGGTCAAAAAGGGGATCCCAAGGGGACAGTACCTGCGGGTCCGCAGAAACTGTTCCTCGGGAAGCAACTTTCATCAAGAATCGGGAAAACTCAGAAATAGATTGAGTGAAAGGGGCTACCCTCCAAAAATCCTGAGGGACTCCTTTCAGTTCGCAGAGTCAAAGAAAAGAGAGGAGTTGTTAATACCAAGAGTAAGAGACACAGATGATAATCCGATACGTCTCATCTCCACCTTTGGCTCTGGGAACGGGGAAGTGACATCCATACTCAGAAGGCACTGGGCAATTCTGACTATGGACCCTGACCTTACACAGGCAATTAGGCATTATCCTCAGGTAACCTACCGTAAAGGGAGAAGCCTACGAGATAGATTAGTCCATAGTCATTATGAGGGCCCAAAGAGAGAAGGCACCTGGCTTGATCGTAGGCCCCTCGGTGTTTTCAAATGTGGTTCCTGCAAAGCCTGTAATTTTATCAATCCATCTAAATCAGTAATCTGTTCAGTGACGCAACAATCTTTTGTGATCCGTGACTTCGCCAATTGTAAAACTAAAGGCGTAGTATATATCTGCCAATGTAGTTGTCCATTAGACTACATTGGCAAGACTAAGAGGGAATTACGGAGAAGAATCTGCGAACACCTAAACGATATTAAAAAATCGAAAGACACTCCAGTGGCCCTTCATTTCAATAGTTGCCACAAAGGTGATATAAGGTTGGCTCGTTTTTCAGTATTGGAGGTGGTCCCTTCGTCTGAGAGGAGGGGCGATTGGGATAAAAGGATTCTTCAAAAAGAATCCTCCTGGATTTATCGTTTCCAATCCCAGTCCCCCCTCGGTCTCAATGAAAGACTTAATTTCGCCTGCTTCATTTAAATTCCTCCTTGTCTGTGTTTAATATTGACGTTCCGAAGTAAATTGTTTCAGTATTTTTGGTATGTGACCCAGAGGTCCTGTGCTGATCAGTGCGTAAAGCACGACGCTATTAATGGGGCATATAAAATTGATTCCCCATATCTCTAAGTATTACCTGATACCTCTTAAATTCATTGTTATCACAGAGGCAGGTGTTTCTAAATACTTCATTTATTAAGTTTATACATTGTTTTCTATGTGATACTTGTTCAGTCTTATGGGGGCGATCAGCGAGGCCCATTTTGTGCCCTCAGGCTATATCTTTTTACCTGCTGGTTTATTTTGATCCTGAACATGGACATTCACAGCTCTGTGTCCCAATCACAATCATTGGCCTCTTATCTAAAAAGCTTATTGGTTTCAAACTTGCTCCAACATTGGGGCTCCTGCAGTCTTCCGGCGCCGGCATCTAGCCTCTTGCGGCTCACGATGCGTTCCACGGTGCCGGAAATGACGTAGGCCGGAAATCAAGATGTGTCCTCTCTATACAGTCCTCCGGCGCCGGCATCGAGCCATTTGCGGCTCATGATGCGTCTCACGGGGCCGGAAGTGACGCAGGCCGGAAACCCTAATGCGTTCCACCTATGCGTTCCAGGATACCGGAAGTGTCTTCCTGGCGTCTCGATCTGACCCTATAAATGGGGTAAACGTTTACTGGCATGACACCTGGGCCCAAAGCAGGCTACTGAGTGAAGTAATGACCAGCATCAACACTATGTATCTTTCCTGTTGGATGTAATCATCATGCCTCTTGGTAATGCTGTATCCACGCCCTCACCTCTGAACATCTGTAGCTAAGTATCTTTGTTTTCATACTATCGCCCTTGTATCAGTTTCACATCTCTATCCTAATTGGACTCTGTCCTAGTGTTTACCTACCTCCTGATGAGCCTGATTCTATACAGGCGAAACGCGTTGAGGTGTGTATAATAGGATGTGTTTGTTATACAAAAAACGTACGTATTATATAGTGGAGTGGTATTAGACAGTATCCAGGCTTCCTTCCACTCCTATTTTTTGCGTATCTTTGATTGTTGGATAAGGGTGGGTGGTGATTCCATATATTGTACTACCTTCCATCCCCTTTATATCTTATCGTTTAATGTATTTTTGGCTAGGGTCAATTTAGGGAACTGATAGCCTTAGGTTCGGGGACAGGGAACCCCCACCATTAGGAGGTTACCCTGGGCTGAGCAGTTTTTAGGGCTAATTAGGGTAAGCATTGTGTCTGCCCTGCCCTTTCCTCAGACCCTTTTTACTCGAACCATCCTAGTCTATGGATATTGTTGTATCATTAGTAGGGGTCACTACTCCCCTATCAAAAGAAATTTATATATAATCCCTTTTGAAACTGTAGAACACTTTTGTTGGTATATACATACCTATACCCATAATATCACTAATAAAGGTATTTTTAAAAGTCACTTTTTCGAAGTAGCCACTAATTAAAAACCCAGGTGACACTAAAATCTAATAAAAATCTAATTACTAGTCAATTTTTTTTTTCAAAATACTCATTTGCCTAATAATTCTGCACGTAGTGTAGACTGAAAAAACAAAACAAACCCATCAGAGAGATAGCAAAAACATTAAGCGTGGCCAAAACACTTTTTTTGAACATTCTTAAAAAGAAGGACCGCAAGATCTAGCACAATCCACCCTAGACAAAAGAAGGTCCCTTAAACCTCTCACAAGCTGGCTTAGGGAACACAAGATCCCTTACAGATGGTCCTTCCCATTTGGCCTATCATTCACGTATGAAGGTCGCAGACTCTCTATTTCCAACTATGCTGACCTGGATCAAGTCTTCGACCATCTACAGATTGAGCCCCTTCAGATAGAAAATTGGGACCCTATCCAGGACTTATCCAACCTTCCTGAATTACCACAGCCAGGCATCTGGGAACGTCAACGCACCCCAAAACGCCATAAAAGCCCCAGAAACTCCAGAAAAATTACGTCCAGAAGACTACCTATGGACAACTAACCAGGTCCTTCAGAGGCCCATTATATTAGCCAGATTTTTAACACCCTGGTGATCTCTCCAACATGTTCTTTCCTTATTTCCCCCCAACATAACACAGGCATCTACATGCCTTCTTTCTTACTAGTTACGCTAGTACTGTTTGTTTCTAGTTTTGATGTTTTTTCTTATGTTCTAGGATGTATGCCGCTTTGCGGACTCTTTAATTTCCTGCAGTTGCGAAATATGCTATGTGCTTATCTGTACTTCCAGATGGGTCTTGGGTGTGAGTCCCTGGTGGTGAAAAGCGACGCGACTGCCCTCCCTTTTTCTATAAGGTAACATGGCGAACCTACAAATTACATCTTACAACGTGAAGGGTTTTAACCCCCCTTCCAAACGTTGCCAAATTTTCTCTACATTAAAGAAAATGGGATGTTTTGTTGTGCTCCTCCAGGAGACACATTTAAAATTCAATCACTACCCGAACCTCTCTCACTCTTGCTTCCCTACTTGGTACCATTGCGGCGCAGATTCCCCCGCTTCTAGAGGAGTTAGTGTGGGCTTTAGCAAAACCACCCCTTTCGCCTATAGGGATCACATCCAGGACCCAGAAGGGAGGTTCATCTTTCTAAAAGGTGATATTGCTAATCAGACCTATACGTTTGTTAATGTATATGCCCCAAATGTCAACCAGGCTGCTTGGTTCCATAATGTTCTCCAGACTTTGGACCACTTCTGTGAAGGTGTAACCGTTATGAGAGGTGACTTTAACTTTACATTAGTCCCCCCTATAGACTCCTCCTCCAAAAAATCTTCTGTCTCTAATAAGGCCCTTAGCAAATTGAGAAAATCTTTCCACGACCGCCGCCTGGTTGACATCTGGAGAACCCTGAACCCTGATGTTAAAGACTATACATTCTACTCCTACCCCCATAGATCATACCAACGCCTAGACTATTTATTAGTCTCTTCCCAACATATTCAGCTTTGCTCTAAGGCCCAAATTGGCTCCATTAATCTCTCTGACCATGCACCCATCTGCATCAATATATTCACTCCGGACAGACCTCCCAGAACATTTAGATGGAAGCTCAATGAACAACTAATTCAATCCCCTGACAATAAGGAAAAAGTCCTTAAATGGCTAAGGGACTTTTTTTCCTCCAATGATACCCCAGGTTTTCACCCTTATACCCTATGGGACACACACAAAACCTATATCCGCGGCCAACTTATCAGCTTAGGCTCCTACATAAAAAAAAATAGGCTTGCCCGTATTGAATCCCTCCTAAAGAATATCAGGGATAATGAAGCCCTTCATAAAAGATCCATGCTGGACACCCATTTAGCAAAATTAACACTCCTCAGAGCTGACTTAAAAAAATCTTTTCAATACCCAGTCCGCCAAATACTTCCTCCATGCTCAATATAAATACTTTGCCCATGGAGACAAAGTGACTAAGTTCATGATGTCTCGTATTAAAAAAAGGAAGACCCAAAACTTTATATGCAAAATACGTAATAATGAGGGAAACATGCTTATTGACACACATAATATAGCCCGGAGATTCTCTGAATTTTACCACTCCCTTTATATTCTTCCCGAATGACCCGAATGTCTCACATCAAGACTCAATAAAAATTCCTCAAATCCCAGAAACTCAGATTAATTCCCTTAGTTCCCCTTTCTCCAGCGAAGAACTCCTCTTAGCGATCAAACAGCTCCCGAAAGGGAAAGCTCCCGGCCCAGATGGGTTCCCTGCTCTGTACTTCCGCTCTTTTAGCTCCATCCTCCTGCCATACCTACTTAAAGTTTGCAATCAATCTCTACGGGGAGACCCTCTATCCCAAGACATGACCAGAGCCAACATCACCATTATCTCTAAAGAGGGGAAGGACCCCACCGACTGTGGCAATTACCGGCCCATCTCCCTATTAAATTTGGATTTAAAACTGCTAGCTAAACTCTTAGCTAACCGCTTAGCCCCTATACTCCCCCAACTTATTCATAGAGACCAAACGGGCTTCATTAAGGGAAGGGAAGGGAAGGTAAAGACAACACGGCAAGGGTATTAAACGCCTTACTTCATGCATCAAAATTCCATCTTCCCCTGGTCATGATCAGCACCGACGCCGAAAAAGCATTCGATCGGGTTAATTGGAATTTCATGTACAGTACCTTGGAACAATTTGGTATTCCCAGCGCCTTTATACGCTCGGTTCAAGCCATGTACAGCAGTGCATCGGCATCGGTGCTGATCAACGACACCATCTCCCTTTCCCATAAAAAATGGGACTAGGCATGGATGCCCCCTTTCTCCCCTGTTATTTGTCATGATTTTAGAACCCCTTCTCATCCTCATACGCTCAGAGGAGGCTATCAAAGGTCTCAAGCTAGGCGAACAGGAACATAAAATTGCTGCTTTTGCTAATGACCTCCTGATAATATCCTCCAACCCTGAAACCTCTCTCCAGCTCACATACCCCATTCTGGAAAAATTCAGTTACCTCTCCAACTTTCAAATAAACATGAAAAAAATCACATATCCTCAGTATAGGGCTCAACCATAAACTCAGATCCAATGTAATCCTCTCTTCCCCCTTTAACTGGGACTCTCCCTTTATAACATACCTAGGAGTCAAGATCCACTCTGACACAACCACGTTATATAATCTAAACTATGTCCCTCTATTGAATTTGATTAAATGCCAAATAGAAGCCTTAAAACCCCCCTTACTTTCCTGGTTTGGACGTAAAAATATGGTCCTGTCTCTCATCCTGCCTAGATTGAACTACCTCCTCCAGGTCCTTCCAATACCTATTCCCGTCTCCTTTTTCCAATCCCTGGGAAAATATATTCGCTCCTTTGTATGGAACGGTAAGAAAGCAAGAATTAACATTAACACCCTACAGAGGCCTAGAATTCAGGAGGGTATTGGTCTTCCGAACTCCCTACTATATAACAAAGACATACTCCTGTCCAGAGCCTTGGATTGGTTCAGAAAACCCGATCACAAATCATGGATTGGTATGGAAACCCCCCCTTACCTCACAACCCTCAGGGTCCTCTTAGTAGATCCCCACAACAATATACTCTCAACCTTTAAACACAATCTCTTGTCATCAGCTACTGTCGAGGCTTGGAGGTGGTTTCAAAACTCGAAATAGGGTTTCCCGTATCCCTCCCCTCTTGTACAGATCAGAGACGTAGTCGGCTTAGCTCCCTTAGAACTTAGACAAAGTGTCCCCAAAACCCTACGAGCGTCAGAAATTCCCATCCTCTCCTTATTACAAGGAAGCGAGGGAGGTGTCATAGACAGAGAGGTCCTTGTCTCATCTATACTCGGGATCGATTCTCACCCCCATATGCTCTCTTTCTTGATGACATATATAAACAAACACATCCCCATGTCCTCTCTTCTCAGACCTCTTACATGGTTTAAAAGCCTCATCCAAAACCCTCCCCCCCCCACCGAAGAAACCTATATCCTCACTTTATAAGTACCTCAGTACAACTATTCTACCCCCTAAACCCTCTTTTATAAACTTATGGGAAAGAGACTTAAATATACACTTCTCGCCTGATGAGCTATCTGCCTTATTCATGATACCACATACTTCTTCAAGATGTACTAGAATCCAAGAGAATGGATATAAAGTGTTAACTAGGTGGTACAAAACCTTGGAGATGTGAGCAGGATCGTGGAACCATGTTCCACATTTGGTGGACCTGCCCCCTGATTTCCGACTGGTGGGGTAAGATCTTCAAAAAAAGTTATGAGATCTGCAGCTCTAATTTAACCCCATCACCTTTGTTGGCCCTATTAGGTCTACCTCCGGATCCCGAGACAAAACCCTCCCCCCTCCTTAGAATCCTGCTTATTTCTGCCCGACTCCTGATCCCGACACATTGGCTATAAAAGTATCTCCCTTCCCTAGAACATTGGTCCAATAAATTCGACTCTATATATAGATTCGAAGAGTTAGCAGCTTGGGAAAATAGGTCCCATCACAAATTTTCAACCATTTGGGAAAAATTGAGATCTTTCAGAGGCTTCCATTAGATTGCGCATCTTGCCCCACTCGCCTCAGACAATATCTTTGATTTATGTCCTTTTACTCTAGGAATACGGATAAGAACTACTTAAAGGTTATTCAACATTTACACTGTTAACATACATCCTTTAGTGTTGTTATGTTTTGACGGTTCTATACCTACTACTGTTACCCAGACAATGTATGTACATTGGGGGCTTGCTCCTCCTTTACTAAAGACCAGATTTATATGTAACAGATCTTACTTATTCAATAAAGCTTTTGAAAAAAAAAAAAAAAAAAAAAGAAGGAACGCACCGGTGAGCTCAGCAACACCAAAAGACCCAGAAGACCACGGAAAACAACTGCAGTGGATGACCGAAGAATTATTTCCCTGGGGATGAAAACACCCTTCACAACAGTTGGCCAGATCGAGAACACTCTCCAGGAGGTAGGTGTACATGTGTCAAAGTCAACAATCAAGAGAAGACTTCACCAGAGTGAATACAGAGGGTTCACCACAAGATGTAAACCATTGGTGAGCCTCAAAAACAGGAAGGCCAGATTAGAGTTTGCCAAACGACATCTAAAAAAGCCTTCACAGTTCTGGAACAACATCCTATGGACAGATGAGACTGAGATCAACTTGTACCAGAGTGATGGGAAGAGAAGAGTATGGAAGAGGAAAGGAACTGCTCATGATCCTAAGCATACCACCTTATCAGTGAAGCATGGTGGTGGTAGTGTCATGGCGTGGGCATGTATGGCTGCCAATGGAACTGGTTCTCTTGTATTTATTGATGATGTGACTGCCGACAAAAGCAGAAGGATCAATTCTGAAGTGTTTCGGGCAATATTATCTGCTCATATTCAGCCAAATGCTTCAGAACTGCGCTTCACAGTGCAGATGGACAATGACCCAAAGCATACTGCAAAAGCAACCAATGAGTTTTTTTAAGGGAAAGAAGAAGAATGTTATGCAATGGCCAAGTCAATCGCCTGACCTGAATCCGATTGAGCATGCATTTCACTTGCTGAAGACAAAACTGAAGGGAAAATGCCCCAAGAACAAGCAGGAACTGAAGACAGTTGCAGTAGAGACCTGGCAGAGCATCACCAGGGATGAAACCCAGCGTCTGGTGAAGTCTATGTGTTCCAGACTTCAGGCTGTAATTGACTGCAAAGGATTTGCAACCAAGTATTAAAAAGTGAAAGTTTGATTTATGATTATTATTCTGTCCCATTACTTTTGGTTCCTTAACAAGTGGGAGGCACATATGCAAACTGCTGTAATTCCTACACCGTTCACCTGATTTGCATGTAAATACCTCCACATTAAAGCTAACAGTCTGCAGTTGAAGCACATCTTGTTTGTTTTATTTCAAATCTATTGTGGTGGTGTATAGAGCCAAAAATTTTAGAATTGCGTTGACGTCCCAATATTTATGGACCTGACTGTATCTAATTAACTATTGACCTATCTATCGATCTAATTATCTATTGACCTATCTATCTACCTATCTAATTATCGATTGACATATCTATCTATCTAATTATCTATTGACATATCTATCTATCTAGCAATCAGCATGGGCCGCAGATCACTGAAGATCAGTACCAGTAAATACTAGCCTGCTCATGATGAAAGTACAACTCCCAGCATTCCCAGACTGGAATAAAGTTTACAGCTACATCTCATGGATGTAAGCAGTGAGTGGTGTTAAAAGAGGTCTGAACACTTGTGTAGTATCCCAGAGTGGTACTACCATTCCTACACCCTGCTACTGTCTCTAATGGCTAACCATTAGTGTCATCTGTGTATTTATTCCAGGTTCTCTCACATTATGCCTAAATAATATTGCTATGAAACTGTTATGTTCATGTACTGTGCCTGGTTCACCAGTAGGTGGCAGTGTATCTGAAAGAGAGATCTTTAGATAGAATGTAACGTACCATTCTATTCTCACCCTTTTGGGCAGAAGTTGGCTAGTCCTGTTTCCTACCAAGGGAGGGTTCGCAGGAAGCTAAGTCAGAGTACTCTAGTCTCGAGTTAGAAGCAGATGATTCAAGATAGCCCAGTGAGGGAAAGCACAGCACAGGAAGATAACGCAAGGCATCTAAGTTTGCCTGCCAGTTTACCCCATAACCTGCTAGAGCCAAGAAAAAGACTGACTATTGTCTGGATGCAAGTTTATTCAAGTAAAGCTGTTGAAGTTTATAAAGTCTGGACTCAACTTATTCTCCACCTCCTACAACTCATATTGCTTTAGAGCCTAACCCTGGGGATCGACAGTATCCAGATGGGAGCACCGTGACACACACAAAAGCTATTAAGGCTACACCACACCACTCGCCAAATCCTAAAATCCTGGGACACGATCAGTCCTGGGGGCCTGCATGCTGTACTTGCATGGCAAATGTGACCCATGTATGCATCAGTTTTCATTTTATTTTTTGGGAGAGCGTGTTGAGCTATTGCTGCACTGCTAGAAATGAGTGAATTGACCATCAGATTTGTTTCAGTCCAAATACATTTTTTCTGAATTGAAAGTGCCCCAATTAACTTCAATATCCATATATGACACCCTAGTGTCTCCTTGGACTGTATGCCGCCCCTTTCAAGTCCTGTAAAGTGAAGACATCATTAGTAATGTCATATTGGCAGAGACATATATGTCTATGGGTAAACGTATAGTAGCCGGTGGTAACACCAGCCTGTTTAACCCCTTTCCAACTGACACAGTACATGTACAGCGCAGCTGCACGTGATCTAAGCCCCAGCGCCGTACAGATACGGTGTGAAGGAGATGCACCCACCCTATCAGCAGCAGGTCAGCACTGACTGTTACGGGGTTAGTGGAGGGAGCTGGCTTCCCGTCCCCATCGGGTAACCGCACTGCGGTGACAGGGACCCAATGCCTTCCATAGGCATCGTGGCAATCTTCGATAGAAGCCTGTGAGACCCAGCCCCCTGGTCTCACAGGCAAGCAGGCTGTAAGTGTTTTACAAGTACATTACAAGATGTAGAAATAAAAAATAAAAAAATCATTGTACCCGCTATTTACAAAGAAATGCACTTCCTGACGAAGTAATTGGTCGAGACGAAAACTTTTAGTAAAATTCGTTAAAGCAGCCAAATTGAATTTTAGAGAATTTCGCTGATCTCTATCCTGTATCCCTCTGTACCAGTTTGTAACTGATCTTGTTCTTGCTTATTGTGCTTGTTTTTGTATTATGTACACTACTCACAAAAAGTTAGGGATATTTGGCTTTCGGGGACAATTTATGGAAAATGTAAAAAGTTGACGCTCCAGTGATATTATATCATGAAAGTCAGGCATTTAAGTAGAAGCATGTAATGGTGATTTCATCATCTCAAACTATTTATTGAAACAAAAGCCAACACCAGTGCTGGGTATACCCCCACAAAAAATGTCAATGTCTCAATAACTTGTCATGTGGACTTGAGCATCAATTATAGCTTGATGATAATATCTATTGCTGTTCACAAGTCGACTTATTGTCTGCTGAGGCTTGGCATCCCACTATTCTTGAAGGATGGCCCTCAGGTCATTGAGGTTCTGGGGTACAGACTTACGAGCCTCTACGCGGCGACTCAGCTGATCCCATAGGTTTTCAACGAGATTTGTGTCTGGAGAATGTGCAGGCCACTCCATTTAAGGTCCACCTGCCTCCAGCAGCCGTTCCCTAATAATATGACCTCGATGAGCTGGTGCATTGTCCTCCATGATGATGAAATTAGGCTTGTGTTGTTCATGCAGAGGCACTGACTGGCAATGACTGGATTAATGATGTTATTCAAGTAGTATGGGCTTGTCACTGTAACATTCACAAAGTGCAGGGCAGTTCGGTATTGACTAGACACACCTGCCCATGTTGTAACACCACTACCACCAAAGGCTCATCTTGTGGCAACAGTGGCTGATGCATAGCGCTCTCCTTGACATCTCCAACATCGTTGGCGCCCATTATTTCGACTCATCGTGAATTTACTTTCACCAATGAACATCATTGGTCCCTCATCCAGCGTAGATGCTACCTGGTCCATGAAAGACGATGACTCCTGTGCCTGGCGGTGTGGTCAGGTACCCTTGCAGGTCGTCTAGCATGCAGAACACGCTGATGCAAATGGTTTTGAATGGTCCAAAGTGACACTTGGGTGCATCTCTCCTTCCTTAAATATGCCTGGAGTTGAGTGGCTTTCATCATCTGGTTCCATAGGGCATTGTTCACAATGAAGCAGTCATCAGTGTGGGATGTGGCCAAGGGACATCCACTTTTGTGCATTTCTGTGACTCTTCCAGAGTCTCACTATCTCTGTTGCAATCTGCTGATGACACTCTGTGACACTCTAAGCTCCGTGGCCACTACCATCTGAGAAAATCCTCCTTGAAGCCTTGCAGTGGCCACTTACCGTTGATCAATTGTTAGGTGTCGTCTTGGTCTCATGATGTCAAAATGTGAACAGCATGATGAGGAGGACTGTTTAAATACCAATTCTAATTGAACCATGAAATGTATTGGGGTGATTCATGGATCAAACACTTGATGTGGATTTTGCCATTAAGCTCCTTGTTAGAGAACAGCAAAAAGTACTGAAACATTGAACAGTTGGACATGTGCATCAAAAAGTTTAGAGAAGGTCACATTAAGTTCACCTGTAAAGGTTAGAGTGCATTTTAGATTTAAAAAAAAATAAAAAATCACAGAAAAAACTAAGATAAAAACATCCTGCACGGTATGATATACAAATCTGCGGATGTCACTGGCCATAATATTGAAGAAAATCACAGAAATAATGGCAAAATGCTTGCATCTACTTTACTAAGTGCATTATTATTTTATTTCTGTGATTTTCTTCAATAATATGGCCAGTGACATCTGCAGATTTGTATATCATACCGTGCAATGAAAGGCCTGAGAACCACAGATCCCAAGATACACTGACACAATACAATAGACTTGAACAAGATACTAAGGGCGTCATTTATTACACTTAAATTATAATAATATACCTAAATTAGGCGTATTTCAGGCGTAGATGGTGGCGCAATGGTTATTTACGTCACCATTTGCAACTTTTCACCGCTTGTGCCAGGTCTAAAATTGGGGGGTATGGTTGATGGGCCAGCAGGCCCATCTTATTAATAATCTTCTACGCCTGTTTTAGGTGTATAAAATGGTCTAATTGTAAGACAGCTCGGAAGCTATTCCTAATCCCTATTCTCTTCAATGAATTTATTAATGATATCAATTTTTGCAGATGACAGTAAACTGTGTAAAGTAATTAACATGGAAGAGGACAGTATACGGCTGCACATGGGTCTGGATAGATGGGAGGCTTGAGTAGAAAAGTGGCAGATGAGGTTTAACAAATGTAAGGTTATGCACATGTGAAGGAATAATGCAGGTCACCCGTACATACTAAATTGTAAAACACCGGGTAACACTGACATGGAAACGAACTTAGGAATTTTTGTGGACAATAAACTAAGCTGCAGAAACCAGTGTCAGGCAGCTGCTGCCATGGCCAATAAGATAATGGGTTGCATTAAAAGGGGCATAGATGCCCGTGATGAGAACATAGTCCTGCCACTTTACAACTAGTCAGACCACACATGGAGTACTATGTACAGTTCTGGGCTCCTGTGAACAAGGCAGACATAGCAGAGCTGTAGAGGGTTCAGAGGAGGGCGAATAAAGTAATAACT
Source organism: Bufo gargarizans (assembly GCF_014858855.1). NCBI lineage: Eukaryota > Metazoa > Chordata > Amphibia > Anura > Bufonidae > Bufo > Bufo gargarizans. The sequence continues at coordinate 48,044,360 of NC_058080.1, forward strand.
GGAATGGGTGGACTACAGTACCCTGAAAGATTATCAACATTAGGGTTATTCACATTAGAAAAATTACGACTGAGGGGAGATCTAATTACTATGTATAAATATATCAGGGGTCAGTACAGAGATCTCTCCCATCATCTATTTATCCCCAGGACTGTGACTGTGATGAGGGGACATCCTCTGCGTCTGGAGGAAAGAAGGTTTGTACACAAACATAGAAAAGGATTCTTTCCGGTAAGAGCAGTGAGACTATGGAGCTCTCTGCCTGAGGAGGTGGTGATGGTGAGTACAATAAAGGAATTCAAGAGGGGCCTGGATGTATTTCTGGAGTGTAATAATATTACAGGCTATAGCTACTAGAGAGAGGTTGTTGATCCAGGGAGTTATTCTGATGCCTGATTGGAGTTGGGAAGGAATGTATCCCCTAAAGTGAAGAAAATTGGCTTCTACTTCACAGGGGTCTTTTTGCCTTCCTCTGGATCAACTTGCAGAATTACAGGCTGAACTGGATGGACAAATGTCTTTTGTCAGCCTTATAAACTATGTTACTATAAATTTATGAAAAGACCTGTGCCTCTTCATTACTTCAGGGGGACCTGCGCCAGCTATGGGGCTTTATTAAGACTGGCGTCTAAAACTCCGGCCTTAATAAATGTGCCCCTAAGTAAAAAAAACTTGCACAGAGCATATACTATCCCCAGCAACCAGAGAAGTACTGGACTTTTAAAGGCGAAGCAATAAACAGCTCCTCTTATATTAACCAGGCCAAGCTAGGTAATAGCCTATCCCGTCAGATGGAAAGCATTTGTATAGCAACTGCCCCAAACAACGTTAGTGTCCAGGAGCAGGGGAATCTAGTTTGTTAGATCTACTGAAGTCATCAGGCACCTGTAATGTCCATCACAAGGCTGGAGGGCAGTCTTGATATATTTTCTCTGTTCCTTGATGCTCTGTGTCATGCACTGCCTCCTGCAGTACAGATAACACTGTATATGCATTTTGGTCCAGGATATGAAATAAAAACTTGACCCCCAATCTTGTTTATAGACTGTGTCTGGTATTACAGCTTGTCCCCATTCACTGAGCTTCAATACTGGAAACCATCAATGAACAAGATTGGCGCTGTACCTGGAAGCAAGCAGTCATCTTTTTCAAATTCTTTACAACCCAATTTACCTGAGAACAATAGCGTGAGGATTTGTGTTTTTTACTTACTCATTTGTAAATGTGTGCTGCTCGATTAATAGGGTGTTATGCTAGTACAATATTGGTGACCCATGCTTAGCATAAATCATTAACATTTGATCGGAAGGGGTCTGACTCCTGGCACCTCAGCTGATCAACTGTTTGGAGAAGCCACTGAAGCAGCATAACGCCTTCAGAGGAAGCCACTCCTAACCACTTGCCGTCACACTAACTTCTTTGGCTCGAAGGCTTCAACCAGTCACAGGTAAGGCACTGCAGCAACATCCATCACAGAGCACTATACCAATCACAGGACATTGGTTGCCGTACAGTCCTTAGATTGAAAGAGGTCACTGTTGATGACTGTGCAGAACCTCAGGTTCAATTATGAGAAAAAAAAATGTTTAATAATTTTTAGCTATTTCAATTCTTTTATTTTGTAGAATGGAAAATTGTTGATTTTTAGTGGTAAAAAAAAAAACACCTGATTGGGTCTTTCAGGTTCCAGAGACCATAACTATTTATACACTGTTCAACATTGGAATTGCGGCACCAAGAAGGAAAAGTTGTGGAATTATAGAAATCACAGACATGTTAATGATATGCAAATGCTAAAATATGGAAACAAAATATTCAAAACATCTCGATTTATGCAATATGAAGAAATGCACACACTTACACACCTTGGCATGTTATCAATTAAGTTTTTAATGGTTGTCTGAGGAACGTTCTGCTCTGCTGAATCCACTGCTGGCAGCTCCCTTTGCAATTGTCGACCAAGGATGTCCCAGATACTCTCAATTGGAGACAAGTCTGGAGACCCTACAGGCCATGGTAGCACATTTAGGCCATGCAGGCTACTCACATTAGCATGGCCTGGTGTTGTCCTGTACCACTAGTTCAACCAAATTAATATAATGCAGACCTGTTAGTGTACCTGAATAAAGACTAGACTAGAGGGGTCTGGCTACCATACTGTATGCAACCCTACACAATAATCCTGGGAGTAGGGTCAGTGTATCATTCACTTGTGATGGTCTCTCTATGGCATTGCCTACATTGTCTCCAGACCAAACTACGGCTGTCATTGTTTCAGAGACAAAATGCGGACACATCGCTGAAGAGGATAGATCTCCATTCCAGCCCTCATTCACCATCTTGCTCTGCAACATGATAACTTTTGAAAACGGTGGCATGAGGTCAATGGAACACCTGTAGCTGGACATCTGGCTCGTAGCCCAATGTTGTGCAAACGTCTTCTGATGGTTTGTGTAGATATTGTTTGCCACTAGAGATGAGCGAATTTATGAAAAGTTCGATTCGGCTGATTTGCCGAATTTTACAAAAAAAATTGGCTTTTTGTAAGCAGCGGGTGCAATGACAGGGAGCTGCGATAGCGCCACCCCTTGTCATTGTACCCCTCATATGCCGCGTTCATACATGATCGCGGCATCTGAGTGCAAAAACTGTGCGAAATTAACAATAAATTTTTTTTATTAAACTTACCACCTCCATTTGATCGTGATGGGCCGGCCGCCACCATCTTGCTTAAGGATCTGGAGCGAAATCTTGTGCTACGCGAGATTACATCATCACACCGGCAGGCGTAGTGACGTCATACATCACCATGCATGGGATTTTGGCCAAGATCTTTATTTAAGATGCCGGCTGGCAGCCCGTCGCGAGCAAATGGAGGAGGTAAGAATGATTTTTTTTTAGTTTTTTTACACTATTCAGGTTAAATCAATTCGCTAACACGAAGTACAAGGAAATTCGACTTTGAGGCGAATCAAATTTATCCTTAAATTCATAATGAATTCCACTTCGTGGGATTCAGTTAGCTCCTTTCTATTTGCCACCCTAACCTTAGGATGTGACATCCAATTTTACTTGCAGTACAGAGAGGTTCACTACGTACGATTCTTCTAATTGAAAGATACGTCCATGCAGAGGCTCGCTCTTGCTGTCATTCCAGTTCGTAGTTGTTTTCCCAACCACCGGACTTGCAGCGTTGTACGGTACTGACATCTTGGCCTAGGCACGCAGTGATCTGCTGGAGTCATAAACCAAGGCCTCTCAGTTCTAGGATTCTGTCCCTCTCAGTTTATGACAAATGATGATAACTGGTACGTCAGTGAACAGGAGACGTTGTACCATCATCTCACACGACTCAATCCAATTTTTGAGCATCCACGTGGCTGCACATCTGCAGATCATTAACACCTGTTAATTCTAGGGATGAGCGAATCGACTTCGGATAAAACATTAGAAGTCGCTTCGCATGAAACTTCGTTCTAATACTGTACGGAGCAGGATAACTTCCTAAATTAATTTGTACTCTAAAAAAACATCCTGCTCTGTACAGTATTAAAATGAAGTTTTATGCGAATCGACTTCAGATGTTTCATCCGAAGTAGATTCGCTCATCCCTAGTTAATTTCTCAATTTGTATAACCATTTCAATTTTGAAGAGTGTATATAGGTAACTATAGGCAATATTTTCACAGTAGTGTCTATATACACTATAAAAAGTAAAGTGAGGAAATATTTATTTCCCTGCCTAATTATACCATGCAATTAAGGCTACTTTCACACTTGCGCTATCCCTTTCTGCTATTGAGATCCATCATAGGATCTCAATAGCGGGGGAATACACTTCCGTTTTGCCCCCATTCATAGTCAATGGAGACAAAACTGAACTGTATAAAAATAAAATAGCTGAAGAGAAATTATAATTTTGCAAAGAACAAAACAAAAAACATGGAAAAAACAACAAAAATAAGCTAATAAAACCCCCCCACTTAATTTCATAGTCATTGCTTTAACATCCTAAACTACCAGTGTTAATCAAGGACCGATGGTAAGTATGTAAATGTACAGCATGATATGTATGCGTCCTTAAATTACACAGAAAAGCCCGGAGACGAACGCTCTCTGTATAGCAATAACTGGCTAGGGGCTGAATCTCAGTAGACAGACAATCTTCTATGCTCCTATGCTGTAATAAGAAGACACAAATTAGTACAGTAAGAACTGAACACCTGGATCCTGAACATAAAAATAGCAGATATATAAACATGTGCAGAGTTTCTCCAACATTCCAAGTAGACCTGAGAAAAGTTTGACACAGGAAACACGAAGAAGAAATCAAGAACTGGAACATTTGGACATTGAAATGGAAATCTTTGAGCTATAAGTTTCGTGATTGCCTTTTAATGTATTTTTCAGTATTAGGTGAGCACTGAAAATCGTAAGTTATGAGAGAACATACAAGAGGTTGTCTGGTCAATATTTTATCTTTTTTTTTTTTTAAGAAATACTCATCGATGTCCCACTGTTCTTGTTTGGATGCTTACTGAGTCTTCACAGGTCTCTGCTTCCTGGTTCCTCTCCCCATGTAGGTGATGCCCTGAGGTGCCACTATTGTGGCCAGTGGCACTAACTTCGTAGCAAAGTGTGTTCATCTGGCAATTTTTGGAATTCTTATATCAATGTATAGAGAGGACTCTGCATATGCAGAGTGCTTTTTATTCACATTGGGTCCCTCTTCTTGAGATAGTAGCAGGTTCCAGAAGTGGAACTGCACCTATAGGATATATGCAGTGGGCAGGTTTGGGGTGGCCCCAACGCTATGCTGGGACACGTGTTTCTGCTCTCCGAAAGGGATGATAAGGTGTGCTGCACCCCAATGGGAGAGAGTCAGGGTCTGCAGTAAACCAAGGTGCTTCTTTACTGGAGAAATTAAGGTCCAAAACAATATAGACGAGGCATAGAACTGACTTCTACAGTCTCCTCGCTGGCAGAAAAAGGGTTTGATGCCAAGGAAAGGCCTGAGCTAGCTGTCCCTCTCTCTTTCAGAAGGCTAGTACCCTCGTCAAAGGCCCATGGTCTGTAGCTCAGTAGTCCAGTTGGCTCCTTAGTCACAGGGCTGGTGACCCATTGTCTGTGGCACAGCGTTCCCATCTCAGCGTATTCTTCTGGTCCCTCATGCAGACTAGCATGAGTCTCCCCTCCAAGCACTGGTCCCTAACTGCAGAACACTAGCGGCTCTAACTGCTCTCCTTATATATGTCTAGCTAGACTGGAACCTTCTAGTGGGAGGAGTGGAGTGAAGAAGATCAGCACAAACAGATATGTACATTGTAACACTTTTTGTCTCTCATAGACTTACATTAGAGCTTCAATGATACTTAATGGTAATGAGACAGCAGATTTTCCAGACAAATAAAGTTCCAGACATAACAACAGAGCTAAAACCAGACATTCAAAGGGTCAGTCTGTCTGGTTTTCATGGTAAACAACGTCTGGCTTCCCCCCCCCCCCAAAAAAAACATGCTCCTCTATAAACTCTATGGCAGCTGTGGAAAAGTGCTAGCTTCTTATTCAAAGTCCCGAAAGTTTCTCAGTATTCATTAACCCTTTCCACAGAGTCTCGCAAATACAGTGCAAATGAACAGGATATATATCACAACATACATATAAAGTGCAGTTGCACAATAATAAACAGTATATGTTGACCCCTTCAAGAGAAATAAAGTAAAAAGTTTTAACTTTGCATAGAGAAAATAGGCAAATGTCCACAAATGTCCACAAATGTCCAAACGTCAAACCACCCCCTGCTCCAGGGCACTACATATCCTGTCAATATGCCATCAATTCTCATGGGACAAGCCCCTTTATGGGTTTTTTTAGGGTTTTAATCAGATATGCTCATGTATTTCCAACCATCTAGTAGCATTTCCTCTTCCTTTATTCAACCAAACCCATGATGCACATCATCTTTCTCTGTCACAACTCCACCGCCACCTCTAACAATGCCCAGTTAGTTTATAGCTCCTCCCACTCATCTAGTTAAATAGGCACTAATGTATCACTGTCCTGCCCATTGGCTTAACATCACAGGAAATGAGAGCTGCATGGAAACGATCATATCACCACAGCCTAGAATGAAAGATAAGAAAAATTATTATTTAATTTTAATTAAAAAAATTGCAGCTACCTTCAAAAATTATTATTTTAAAGGTTGTCAATGCAAATTAGAAACCCCTTTAAGGAGAAATCACAACATACTGAATTGTTATTGAGTTGTATAGTGTCTGTATAAATTGTTATGCTGGGAGCACCCTCTAGTGGCAGCTGCAAGAAGACAGAATTTTATCATTCATCAACTGGCTGGTTTTATAAGATGAAGTAAAGGATGAAGTAAAGTAAAACAATACTGCAACCTCTTTAAGAATTCACTAAAAAAATAAAAACACATAAAATGTGGGATGCAGGGGCAATAATCAATGGCAATTCTGTTATGGAAACCAAAATACTCAGAAGCATTTTGCATTTGCCAGCATGATTTAGCTTATGAATAAAAACAATGGATTTATTATATTTCACTTTGATGCGCTCCTAAAGAAAGCATGGATTCTGCAAGAAATTTGAAGGAGAAGCATGGATTTACAGATAGGAGACTAAGGCTGGCTAAAGCACTATGACAAACTAGAAACTGAAGGGAAGGGAGAGAACTAAAAGTTCCACACGATATCACACAGAAAAGCTAACAGATCTTCTATACTACATCACACAGGAGAGCTGACAGATCCTCTATACCAAACCCCACACAAGAGAGCTGACAGATCCTCTATACTACACCACACAGGAGAGCTGACAGATCCTCTATACTACACCACACAGGAGAGCTGACAGATCCTCTATACTACACCACACAGGAGAGCTGACAGATCCTCTATACTACACCACACAGGAGAGCTGACAGATCCTCTATACTAAACCCCACACAAGAGAGCAGACAGATCCTCTATACTACACCACACAGGATGGCTGACAGATCCTTTATACTAAACCCCACACAAGAGAGCTGACAGATCCTCGATACTACACCACGCAGGATGGCTGAAAGATCCTCTATACTAAACCCCACACAGGAGAGCTGACAGATCCTCTATACTACATCACACAGGGGAGCTGACAGATCCTCTATACTACACCACACAGGAGAGCCGACAGATCCTCTATACTACACCACACAGGAGAGCCGACAGATCCTCTAGACTACACCACAGAGGAGAGCTGACAGATCCTCTATACTACATCACACAGGAGAGCTGACAGATCATCTATACTAAACCCCACACAGGAGAGCTGACAGATCCTCTATACTACACCACACAGGAGAGCTGACAGATCCTATATACTACACCACACAGGAGAGCTGACAGATCCTCTATACTACACCACACAGGAGAGTGTACAGATCCTCTATACTACACAGCACAAGGAGAGCTGACAGATCATCTATACCTGACAGATCCTCTACACAGCAAAGGAGGCTGACAGATCTCTATACCTACACCACACAGGAGAGCTGACAGATCCTCTATACTACACCACACAGGAGGAGCTGACAGATCCTCTTATACTACACAACACAGGAGAGCTGACAGATCATCTATACTACACCACACAAGGAGAGCTGACAGATCCTCTATACTACACCACACAGGAGAGCTGACAGATCCTATATACCTACACCCACAGGAGAGCTGACAGATCCTCTATACTACACCACACAGGAGAGCTGACAGATCCTCTATACTACACCACACAGGAGAGCTGACAGATCCTCTATACTACACCACACAGGAGAGCTGACAGATCCTCTATACTACACCACACAGGAGAGCTGACAGATCCTCTATACTACACCACACAGGAGAGCTGACAGATCCTCTATACTAACCCACACAGGAGAGCTGACAGATCCTCTATACTACACCACACAGGAGAGCTGACAGATCCTCTATACTACACCACACAGGAGAGCTGACAGATCCTCTATACTACACCACACAGGAGAGCTGACAGATCCTCTATACTACCCACACAGGAGAGCTGACAGATCCTCTATACTACACCACACAGGAGAGCTGACAGATCCTCTATACTACACCACACAGGAGAGCTACAGATCCTCTATATTACACCACACAGGAGAGCTGACAGATCCTCTATACTACACCACACAGGAGAGCTGACAGATCCTCTATACTACAACCACACAAGGAGAGCTGACAGATCCTCTATACTACACCACACAGGAGAGCTGACAGATCCTCTATACTACACCACACAGGAGAGCTGACAGATCCTCTATACTACACCACACAGGAGAGCTGACAGATCCTCTATACTACACCACACAGGAGAGCTGACAGATCCTCTATACTACACCACACAGGAGAGCTGACAGATCCTCTATACTACACCACACAGGAGAGCTGACAGATCCTCTATACTACACCACACAGGAGAGCTGACAGATCCTCTATACTACACCACACAGGAGAGCTGACAGATCCTCTATACTACACCAACAGGAGAGCTGACAGATCCTCTATACTACACCACACAGGAGAGCTGACAGATCCTCTATACTACACCACACAGGAGAGCTGACAGATCCTCTATACTACACCACACAGGAGAGCTGACAGATCCTCTATACTACACCACACAGGAGAGCTGACAGATCCTCTATACTACACCACACAGGAGAGCTGACAGATCCTCTATACTACACCACACAGGAGAGCTGACAGATCCTCTATACTACACCACACAAGGAGGCTGACAGATCCTCTATACTACACCACACAGGAGAGCTGACAGATCCTCTACTCCACCACACAGGAGAGAGCTGACAGATCCTCTATACTACACCACACAGGAGGTGCTGACAGATCCTCTATACCAACCATACAGGAGAGCTGACAGATCTCTATACCACACCACACAGGAGAGCTGACAGATCCTCTATACTACACCACACAGGAGAGCTGACAGATCCTCTATACTACACCACACAGGAGAGCTGACAGATCCTCTATACTACACCACACAGGAGAGCTGACAGATCCTCTATATAACACCACACAGGAGAGCTGACAGATCCTCTATACTACACCAGCACAGGAGAGCTGACAGATCCTCTATACTACACCACACAGGAGAGCTGACAGATCCTCTATACTCACACCACACAGGAGAGCTGACAGATCCTCTATACTACACCACACAGGAGAGCTGACAGATCCTCTATACTACACCACACAGGAGAGCTGACAGATCCTCTATACTACACCACACACAGATCCTCTATACTACACCACACAGGAGAGCTGACAGATCCTCTATACTACACCACACAGGAGAGCTGACAGATCCTCTATACTACGACCACACAGGAGAGCTGTACAGATCCTCTATACTACACCACACAGGAAGAGCTGACAGATCCTCTATACTACACCCACATAGGAGAGCTGACAGATCCTCTATACTACACCACACAGGAGATCTGACAGATCCTCTATACTACACCACACAGGAGAGCTGACAGATCCTCTATACTACACCACCAGGAGAGTAATCCTACTACACACAAGGAGAGCTGACAGATCCTCTATACTACACCACACAGGAGAGCTGACAGATCCTCTATACTACACCACACAGGAGAGCTGACAGATCCTCTATATACAACCACACAGGAGAGCTGACAGATCCTCTATACCACACCACACAGGGAGAGCTGACAGATCCTCTATACTACACCACACAGGAGAGCTGACAGATCCTCTATACTACACCACACAGGAGAGCTGACAGATCCTCTATACTACACCACACAGGAGAGCTGACAGATCCTCTATACTACACCAACACAGGAGAGGCTGACAGATCCTCTATACTACACCACACAGGAGAGCTGAACAGATCCTCTATACTACACCACACAGGAGAGCTGACAGATCCTCTATACTACACCACACAGGAGAGCTGACAGATCCCTATACTACACCACACAGGAGAGCCTGACAGATCCTCTATACTTACACCACACAGGAGAGCTGACAGATCCTCTATACTACACCACACAGGAGAGCTGACAGATCCTCTATACTACACCACACAGGAGAGCCTGACAGATCCTCTATACTACACCACACAGGAGAGCTGACAGATCCTCTATACTACACCACACAGGAGAGCTGACAGATCCTCTATACTACACCACACAGGAGAGCTGACAGATCCTCTATACTACACCACACAGGAGAGCTGACAGATCCTCTATACTACACCACACAGGAGAGCTGACAGATCCTCTATACTACACCACACAGGAGAGCTGACAGATCCTCTATACTACACCACACAGGAGAGCTGACAGATCCTCTATACTACACCACACAGGAGAGCGACAGATCCTCTATACTACACCACACAGGAGAGCTGACAGATCCTCTATACTACACCACACAGGAGAGCTGACAGATCCTCTATACTACACCACACAGGAGAGCTGACAGATCCTCTATACTACACCACACAGGAGAGCTGACAGATCCTCTATACTACACCACACAGGAGAGCTGACAGATCCTCTATACTACACCACACAGGAGAGCTGACAGATCCTCTATACCTAACTACCACACAAGGAGAGCTGACAGATCCTCTATACTACACCACACAGGAGAGCTGACAGATCCTCTATACTACACCACACAGGAGAGCTGACAGATCCTCTATACTACACCACACAGGAGAGCTGACAGATCCTCTATACTACACCACACAGGAGAGCTGACAGATCCTCTATACTACACCACACAGGAGAGCTGACAGATCCTCTATACTACACCACACAGGAGAGCTGACAGATCCTCTATACTACACCACACAGGAGAGCTGACAGATCCTCTATACTACACCACACAGGAGAGCTGACAGATCCTCTATACTACACCACACAGGAGAGCTGACAGATCCTCTATACTACACAACACAGGAGATCTGACAGATCCTCTATATTACACCACACAGGAGAGCTGACAGATCCTCTATACTACACCACACAGGAGAGCTGACAGATCGTCTATACTACACCACACAGGAGAGCTGACAGATCCTCTATACTACACCACACAGGAGAGCTGACAGATCCTCTATACTATACCACAAAGGAGAGCTGACAGATCCTCTATACTACACCACACAGGACAGGCTGACAGATCCTCTATACCACACCGCACAGGAGAGCTGACAGATCCTCTATACTACACCGCACAGGAGAGCTGACAGATCTTCTATACTACACCATACAGGAGAGCTGACAGATCCTCTATACCACACCACACAGGTGAGCTGATAGATTCTCTATACTACACCACACAAGAGAGCTGACAGATCCTCTATACTACACCACACAGGAGAGCTGACAGATCCTCTATACTACACCACACAGGAGAGCTGACAGGTCCTCTATACTACACCACACAGGAGAGCTGACAGATCCTCTATACTACACCACACAGGAGAGATGACAGATACTCTATACTACATCACACAGGAGAGCTGAAAGATCCTCTATACTACACCACACAGGAGAGCTGACAGATCCTCTATACTACACCATACAGGAGAGCTGACAGATCCTCTATACTACACCACACAGAAGAGCTGACAGATCCTCTATACTACACCACACAGGAGAGCTGACAGATCCTCTATACCACACCACACAGGAGAGCCAACAGATCCTCTACACTAAACCACACAGGAGAGCTGACAGATCCTCTATACTACACCACACAGGAGAGCTGATAGATCCTCTATACTACACCACACTGGAGAGCTGACAGATCCTTTATATTTTACCACACAGGAGAGCTGACAGATCCTCTATACTACACCACACAGGAGAGCTGACAGATCCTCTATACCACACCACACAAGAGAGCTGACAGATCCTCTATACTATACCACACAGGAGAGTTGACATATCCTTTATACTTCACCACACAGGAGAGCTGACAGATCCTCTATACTACACCACACAGGAGAGCCGACAGATCCTCTATATTACACCACACAGGAGAGCTGACAGATCCTCTATACCACACCACACAAGAGAGCTGACAGATCCTCTATACTACACCACACAGGATAGCTGACAGATCCTCTATATTTTACCACACAGGGGAGCTGACAGATCTTCAATACAAATGTCCTATTGAACACAGCCCGCTCCTCCAACATATGGCAACTGTGAGGCAGACCAATTTTTTACATTAGGTGAACTATTTTGTGCTAACTAGATTTTTGGTAATGAATAGAGTTGAGCGGACACCTGGATGTTCAGGTTCGAGAAGTTCAGCCGAACTTCCCGTAAATGTTTGGGTTCGGGTTCCGAACCTGATCCGAACTTCGTCCCGAACCCGAACCCCATTGAAGTCAATGGGGACCCGAACTTTTCGGCACTAAAAAGGCTGTAAAACAGCCCAGGAAAGAGCTAGAAGGCTGCAAAAGGCAGCAACATGTAGGTAAATCCCCTGCAAACAAATGTGGATAGGGAAATGAATAAAAATAAAATAAATAAAAATTAACTAATATCAATTGGAGAGAGGTCCCATAGCAGAGAATCAGGCTTCACGTCACCCAACATTGGAACAGTCCATTGGAATATATTTAGGCCCAGCACCCAGGCAGAGGAGAGAGGTCCCGTGACAGAGGATCTGGCTTCATGTCAGCAGAGAATCAGTCTGCATGTCATAGCAGAGAATCAGGCTTCACGCCAGCCACCACTGTAACAGTCCATTGTCATATATTTAGGCCCAGGCACCGAGCCAGAGGAGAGAGGTCCCGTAACAGAGAATCTGGCTTCATGTCAGCAGAGAATCAGTCTGCATGTCATAGCAGAGAATCAGGCTTCACGTCAGCCACCACTGCAACAGTCCATTGTCATATATTTAGGCCCAGCACCCAGGCAGAGGAGAGAGGTCCCGTAACAGAGAATCTGGCTTCATGTCAGCAGAGAATCAGTCTGCATGTCATAGCAGAGAATCAGGCTTCACATCACCCAACATTGGAACAGTCCATTGGCATATATTTAGGCCCCGGCACCCAGACAGAGGAGAGGTTCATTCAACTTTGGGTTGCCTCGCAATATAATGGTAAAATGAAAATAAAAATAGGATTGAATGAGGAAGTGCCCTGGAGTACAATAATATATGGTTAAGGGGAGGTAGTTAATGTCTAATCTGCACAAGGACAGGTCCTGTGGGATCCATGCCTGGTTCATTTTTATGAACGTCAGCTTGTCCACATTGGCTGTAGACAGGCGGCTGCGTTTGTCTGTAATGACGCCTCCTGCCGTGCTGAATACAAGTTCAGACAAAACGCTGGCCGCCGGGCAGGCCAGCACCTCCAAGGCATAAAAGGCTAGCTCTGGCCACGTGGACAATTTAGAGACCCAGAAGTTGAATGGGGCCGAACCATCAGTCAGTACGTGGAGGGGTGTGCACACGTACTGTTCCACCATGTTAGTGAAATGTTGCCTCCTGCTAAAACGTTGCGTATCAGGTGGTGGTGCAGTTAGCTGTGGCGTGTTGACAAAACTTTTCCACATCGCTGCCATGCTAACCCTGACCTCAGAGGAGCTGGCCATGACACAGCTGCCTTGGCGACCTCTTGCTCCTCCTCTGCCTTGCCCTTGGGCTTCCACTTGTTCCCCTGTGACATTTGGGAATGCTCTCAGTAGCGCGTCTACCAACGTGCGCTTGTACTCGCGCATCTTCCTATCACGCTCCAGTGCAGGAAGTAAGGTGGGCACATTGTCTTTGTACCGTGGATCCAGCAGGGTGGCAACCCAGTAGTCCGCACAGGTTAAAATGTGGGCAACTCTGCTGTCGTTGCGCAGGCACTGCAGCATGTAGTCGCTCATGTGTGCCAGGCTGCCCAGGGGTAAGGACAAGCTGTCCTCTGTGGGAGGCGTATCGTCATCGTCCTGCCTTTCCCCCCAGCCACGCACCAGTGATGGGCCCGAGCTGTGTTGGGTGCACCCTGCTGTGACCATGCTTCATCCTCATCCTCTTCCACCTCCTACTCATCCTCGTCCTCCTCGTCCTCCAGTAGTGGGCCCTGGCTGGCCACATTTGTACCTGGCCTCTGCTGTTGCAAAAAACCTCCCTCTGAGTCACTTCTAAGAGACTGGCCAGAAAGTGCTAAAAATGACCCGTCTTCCTCCTCCTCCTCCTCCTGGGCCACATCCTCTTCCATCATCGCCCTAAGTGTTTTCTCAAGGAGACATAGAAGTGGTATTGTAACGCTGATAACGGCGTCATCGCCACTGGCCATGTTGGTGGAGTACTCGAAACAGCGCAACAGGGCACACAGGTCTCGCATGAAGGCCCAGTCATTGGTGGTTAAGTGGTGCTGTACCGTAGTGCGACTGACCCGTACGTGCTGCAGCTGAAACTCCACTATGGCCTGCTGCTGCTCGCACAGTCTGTCCAGCATGTGCAAGGTGGAGTTCCACCTGGTGGGCACGTCGCATATGAGACGGTGAGCGGGAAGGCCGAAGTTACGCTGTAGCGCAGACAGGCGAGCAGCGGCAGGATGTGAACGCCGGAAGCGCGAACAGACGGCCCGCACTTTATGCAGCAGCTCTGACATGTCGGGGTAGTTGTGAATAAACTTCTGCACCACCAAATTCAGCACATGCGCCAAGCAAGGGATGTGCGTCAAACCGGCTAGTCCCAGAGCTGCAACGAGATTTCGCCCATTATCGCACACCACCAGGCCGGGCTTGAGGCTCACCGGCAGCAACCACTCGTCGGTCTGTTGTTCTATACCCCGCCACAACTCCTGTGCGGTGTGGGGTCTGTCCCCCAAACATATGAGTTTCAGAATGGCCTGCTGACGTTTACCCCAGGCTGTGCTGAAGTTGGTGGTGAAGGTGTGTGGCTGACTGGATGAGCAGGTGGAAGAAGAGGAGGAGGAAGCCGAGTAGGAGGAGGTGGCAACAGGAGGCAAAGAATGTTGCCCTGCGATCCTTGGCGGCGGAAGGACGTGCGCCAAACAGCTCTCCGCCTGGGGCTCAGCTGCCACTACATTTACCCAGTGTGCAGTTAGGGAGATATAGCGTCCCTGGCCGTGCTTACTGGTCCACGTATCTGTGGTTAGGTGGACCTTGCCACAGATGGCGTTGCGCAGTGCACACTTGATTTTATCGGATACTTGGTTGTGCAGGGAAGGCACGGCTCTCTTGGAGAAGTAGTGCCGGCTAGGAACAACATACTGTGGGATAGCAAGAAACATGAGCTGTTTGAAGCTGTCTGTGTCCACCAGCCTAAATGACAGCATTTCATAGGCCAGTAGTTTAGAAATGCTGGCATTCAGGGCCAGGGATCGAGGGTAGCTAGGTGGGAATTTACGCTTTCTCTCAAATGTTTGTGAGATGGAGAGCTGAACGCTGCCGTGTGACATGGTTGAGATGCTTGGTGACGGAGGTGGTGGTGTTGGTGGTACATCCCCTGTTTGCTGGGCGGCAGGTGCCAACTTTCCTCCAGAGGCGGAGGAAGAGGCCGAGGCGGCAGCAGCAGAAGAGGCCGAGGCGGCAGCAGCAGAAGAGGCCGAGGCGGCGGCAGCAGCAGAAGAGGTAGCAGGGGGAGCCTGAGTGACTTCCTTGTTTTTAAGGTGTTTACTCCTCTGCAGTTCATGCTTTGCATGCAGGTGCCTGTTCATGCAGGTTGTGCTAAGGTTCAGAACGTTAATGCCTCGCTTCAGGCTCTGATGGCACAGCGTGCAAACCACTCGGGTCTTGTCGTCAGCACATTGTTTGAAGAAGTGCCATGCCAGGGAACACCTTAAAGCTGCCTTTGGGGTGCTCGGTCCCAGATGGCGGCGGTCAGATGCAGGCGGAGTCTCTTGGCGGCGGGTGTTCTGCTTTTGCCCACTGCTCCCTCTTTTGCTACGCTGTTGGCTCGTTCTCACCACTGCCTCTTCCTCCGAACTGTGAAAGTCAGTGGCATGACCTTCATTCCATGTGGGGTCTAGGACCTCATCGTCCCCTGCATCATCTTCCACCCAGTCTTGATCCCTGACCTCCTGTTCAGTCTGCACACTGCAGAAAGACGCAGCAGTTGGCACCTGTGTTTCGTCATCATCAGAGACATGCTGAGGTGGTATTCCCATGTCCTCATCATCAGGAAACATAAGTGGTTGTGCGTCAGTGCATTCTATGTCTTCCACCGCTGGGGAAGGGCTGGGTGGATGCCCTTGGGAAACCCTGCCAGCGGAGTCTTCAAACAGAATAAGAGACTGCTGCATAACTTGAGGCTCAGACAGTTTCCCTGGTATGCATGGGGGTGATGTGACAGACTGATGGGCTTGGTTTTCAGGCGCCATCTGTGCGCTTTCTACAGAAGACTGGGTGGGAGATAATGTGAACGTTCTGGATCCACTGTCGGCCACCCAATTGACTAATGCCTGTACCTGCTCAGGCCTTACCATCCTTAGAACGGCATTGGGCCCCACCAAATATCGCTGTAAATTATGGCGGCTATTGGGACCTGAGGTAGTTGGTACACTAGGACGTGTGGCTGTGGCAGAACGGCCACGTCCTCTCCCAGCACCAGAGGGTCCACTAACACTACCACGACCATGTCCGCGTCCTTTACTAGATGTTTTCCTCATTGTTATCGTTCACCACAACAACAAAATTATTATTTGACCCAATGTATTGAATTCAAATTCAGGCCTTTTTTTAAAGTCAACTAACACTATCTGGCTATCTATTTAGATACCGTATTACACTAATGCAGGCACAGCAGTAACCACAGATTTAGCTGAATCTAAATTTGAGGCCTAGTATTTAGGCGCTGGGTGACAGGTATAGGTTTACTGACAGAATTAGACTTGGAAATGCACAGTAGCGTGTGTGTGAAGTTATTCTGAATGACCCAATGTGCACCTTGAATCTGATATACCCTTTTAGGGATAGATTTGAAATAGCTCTGATACAGCAGAAACCACTAAATTAGGAAATTGCTAAATTGGGAATTGTATTTCAACCCAGAACAAAAAATGTGCTTTGACGGACACTAAATAACTTGACCAGCCACAGCAGTACAGCAGTAATGACAGATTTAGCTGGATATAAATTTGAGGCCTAGTATTTAGGCGCTGGGTGACAGGTATAGGTTTACTGACAGAATTAGACTTGGAAATGCACAGTAGCGTGTGTGTGAAGTTATTCAGAATGACCCTATGTGCACCTTGAATCTGATATACCCTTTTAGGGATAGATTTAAAATAGCTCTGATACAGCAGAAACCATTAATTAGGAAATTGCTAAATTGGGAATTGTATTTCAACCCAGAACATAAAATGTGCTTTGACGGACACTAAATAACTTGACCAGCCACAGCAGTAACGATTTAGCTGGATATAAATTTGAGGCCTATTATTTAGGCGCTGGGTGACAGGTATACGTTTACTGACAGAATTAGACTGGGATATGGCCAAAAAATAACCACACTATTGATGGTTAAATGCACTTGGTGTGACAGCTTGACCAACCCCACTATTGAGGGTTAAATGTACTTGGTGACAGGCTCAGCTTGCCCCTGATGTAGTATATGGCCAAAAAATAACCAGACTATTGATGGTTAAATGCACTTGGTGTGACAGCTTGACCCTGATGTAGGATTTAGCCAAAAAACAACCACACCATTGAGGGTTAAATGCACTTGGTGACAGGCTCAGCTTGCCCCTGATGTAGTATATGGCCAAAAAATTAAAAGACTATTGATGGTTAAATGCACTTGGTGTGACAGTTTGACCCTGATGTAGGATTTAGCCAAAAATTAAGCACACCATTGAGGGTTAAATGCATTTGGTGACAGGCTCAGCTTGCCCCTGATGTAGTATATGGCCAAAAAATAACCACACTATTGCTGGTTAAATGCACTTGGTGTGACAGCTTGACCCTGATGTAGGATTTAGCCAAAAAACAACCACACCATTGAGGGTTAAATGCACTTGGTGACAGCTTGCCCCTGATGTAGTATATGGCCAAAAAATAACCAGACTATTGATGGTTAAATGCACTTGGTGTGACAGCTTGACCCTGATGTAGGATTTAGCCAAAAAACAACCACACCATTGAGGGTTAAATGCACTTGGTGACAGGCTCAGCTTGCCCCTGATGTAGTATATGGCCAAAAAATAACCACACTATTGCTGGTTAAATGCACTTGGTGTGACAGCTTGACCCTGATGTAGGATTTAGCCAAAAAACAACCACACCATTGAGGGTTAAATGCACTTGGTGGCAGCTTGTGCTGGCGCACCACAAGACACAAAATGGCCGCCGATCACCCCAGAAAAGTGACTGAAAAACGCTCTGGGCAGCCTAAAAACAGTGAGCAATTCAATAGCAGCAGTTCAATCATCCACAGCTGCAGATCGATCTCTGAATGAAGTCTTTTGGAGGAGTTAATCACTGCCTAATCTCGCCCTAACGTCGCAGCTGCAACCTCTCCCTATGCTGATCAGAGCAGAGTGACGGGCGGCGCTATGTGACTCCAGCTTAAATAGAGGCTGGGTCACATGCTGCACTGGCCAATCACAGCCATGCCAATAGTAGGCATGGCTGTGACGGCCTCTTGGGGCAAGTAGTATGACGCTTGTTGATTGGCTGCTTTGCAGCCTTTCAAAAAGCGCCAAGAAAGGGACGAACACCGAAACCGAACCTGGACTTTTAGGAAAATGTCCGGGTTCGGGTCCGTGTTACGGACACCCCCAAAATTCGGTACGAACCCGAACTATACAGTTCGGGTTCGCTCATCCCTAGTAATGAACTTTTCAATGCTTTTTTATTTTTAGAATGTGCAATTGGACGTTATTCACTACAGCATAACATTGGAGTACCTGATGTATTGATCTGTATCACGCAATCTGTGATATTATGAAAAATAATCAGATGAAAATGTTAGAATCAATTGCTCAATGGCAACCAATCAGATATCGCCTTTTATCTTTCAGAGCATCTTTGGAAAATGGAAAGTGGAATCTGATTGGTTGATATGGGCAACTAAGCCATTTTTTTTTTACAGCCAGTTTGGTAATTCTGCCCCTTTGTCTGTTGATCTTGAAAACTTTACTTTGCCTCCTCTTCCACTTTGAAAATGTAAAAAAACTCAAGTGCAAAAAAATTTATAAATAAAATAATAAAAAAAGGTGGTTTACTTTTTGGAAGATTTTGGTGTTGTTTTTTAATCTCATATTTCTGTTCCCTTGTTTTATTACTCTGGCTATAGTCTCAGCCTTCCAACAACCAGCAGCAATCACAACAAACTATTGACTGTTCAGCCAATGTAAATGAAATTGAAAAATAATGGGAAGACGATGGCATAATTACTCATCCTCTGTGTACATGATTATTATTTCATCATCCCTGTGGGATAGAGGGTTGGTGCGATCAATATCTTCCATTGATCCTCGCTTTAGTTTCTACGTAGGATGTCTATTAGGCCTCATGCACACGACCGTTGTGTGCATCCGTGGCCGTTGTGCCGTTTTCCGTTTTTTTTCGCGGACCCATTGACTTTCAATGGGTCCGTGGAAAAATCGGAAAATGCACCGTTTTGCAGCCGAGGCCGTGATCCGTGTATCCTGTCCGTCAAAAAAATATGACCTGTCCTATTTTTTTGACGGACAACGGTTCACGGACCCATTCAAGTCAATGGGTCCGTGAAAGAACACGGATGCACACAAGATTGGCATCCGTGTCCGTGATCCGTGGCCGTAGGTTGCGTTCATACAGACGGATCCGAAGATCCGTCTGCATAAAAGCTTTTTCTGATCTAAGTTTTCACTTCGTGAAAACTCATTTCCGACAGTATATTCTAACACAGAAGCGTTCCCATGGTGATGGGGACGCTTCTAGTTAGAATACACTGCAAACTTTGTACAAGACTGCCCCCTGCTGCCTGGCAGCACCCGATCTCTTACAGGGGGATATGATAGCACAATTAACCCCTTCAGGTGCGGCACCTAAAGGGGTTAATTGTACTATCATATTCCCCTGTAAGAGATCAGGGCTGCCAGGCAGCAGGGGGCAGACCCCCCCCTCCCCAGTTTGAATATCGTTGGTGGCACAGTGTGCGCCCACCATCGCCCCCCCTCTCCCTCTATTGTAATAAATCGTTGGTGGCACAGTGTGCGCCCACCATCGCCCCCCCCCTCCCTCCCTCTATTGTATTAAATCGTTGGTGGCACAGTGTGCCAACCACCATCGCCCCCCCCCTCCCTCTATAGCAGTAACATTGGTGGCAGTGTGCGGTCTCCCATTCCCCCCCCCCCCATCATTGGTGGCAGCGGAGTTCCGATCGGAGTCCCAGTTTAATCGCTGGGGCTCCGATCGGTAACCATGGCAACCAGGAAGCTACTGCAGCCCTGGTTGCCATGGTTACTTACCAATAGTACAACAGTAGAAGATTCATACTTACCCCTGCTTGCTGCTGCGATGTCTGTGTCCGGCCGGGAGCTCCTCCTACTGGTAAGTGACAGTTCTTTAGCAATGCGCCGCACAGACCTTTCACTTACCAGTAGGAGGAGCTCCCGGCCGGTCACAGACATCGCAGCAGCAAGCAGGTAAGTATGAATCTTCTACTGTTGTACTATTGCTAAGTAACCATGGCAACCAGGGCTGCAGTAGCGTCCCGGTTGCCATGGTTACCGATCGGAGCCCCAGCGATTAAACTGGGACTCCGATCGGAACACCGCTGCCACCAATGATGGGGGGGGGGTTAATGGGAGGCCGCACACTGCCACCAATGTTACTGCTATAGAGGGAAGGGGGGGGGCGATGGTGGTTGGCACACTGTGCCACCAACGATTTATTACAATAGAGGGAGGGAGGGGGGGGCGATGGTGGGCGCACACTGTGCCACCAACGATATTCAAACTGGGGAGGGGGGGGTCTGCCCCCTGCTGCCTGGCAGCCCTGATCTCTTACAGGGGAATATGATAGCACAATTAACCCCTTTAGGTGCCGCACCTGAAGGGGTTAATTGTGCTATCATATCCCCCTGTAAGAGATCGGGTGCTGCCAGGCAGCAGGGGGCAGTCTTGTACAAAGTTTGTAGTGTATTCTAACCTGAAGCGTCCCCATCACCATGGGAACGCCTCTGTGTTAGAATATACTGTCGGATCTGAGGTTCACGAAGTAGCTCATATCCGACAATATATTCTAACATAGAGGCGTTCCCATGGTGATGGGGACACTTCAAGTTAAAATATACCATCGGATTGGAGAAAACTCCAATCCGATGGTATAAAAGAACTCCAGACTTTACATTGAAAGTCAATGGGGACGGATCCGTTTGAAATGGCACCATATTGTGTCAACATCAAACGGATCCGTCCCCATTGACTTGCATTGTAATTCAGGACGGATCCGTTTGGCTCCGCACGGCCAGGCGGACACCAAAACAACTTTTTTTTCATGTCCGTGGATCCTCCAAAAATCAAGGAAGACCCACGGACGAAAAAACGGTCACGGATCACGAACCCACGGACCCCGTTTTTGCGGACCGTGAAAAAAAACGGTCGTGTGCATGAGGCCTTAGTGTTGGTCGAGCACCAAAGAGCTCGGGTGCTCGAATAGAACACCTCGGGATGCACAATGAAAGTCAATGGGAGAACCCGAGCATTAAACCAGTCACCCCCTGCTCTGAAGAGGGAAGTGTCTGGTTCACATCAAAAGGTCAGAAATTGATGGAAACACTACTGAAATGGTTAGGAAACAGCATGGGGAGGTTGTCTGGATGCATCTTGGACATTTTCTGAGTAGTACACAACTTTTACAGACTGACAATAATACGCACCAAACCGAAGATAAAATTGATTCTAGAGTTAAAATTGTTAGGAAACATTCTTTCATGTATATTTACTTGTATATGAAGTGCAAGTGTTGCCAAAAATTACAAGGAAGATGCACTCCAATACAACCTGTATATCACATAAAGAAGGGCCTCATTCACATTGTGGTACAATTGTTTAGGTAGTGGGACTCCACTCCTCAGGAGACTGTAGAGACTTATATTGCAGGACTAAGGACTATCTGGACCGACATGGCTTGGGATCAAGCTGGAAACATGGGAGAAAAACTCTTGACATGTGCATTCATGGAGGGGCTTCGACCCACCCTCCAGGCTAAGCTGAAAGCTTGTAAACCTTAATTGCGTGTGACCACTTTAACCCAATTAATTGCTAAAGCCAAAGGGTTAGAACTAGACATGAAGAAAAACCCTACTGCGGTTAAATACATGGGCAGGGCTCTGGTCTTAAACTGAAACGTGATTTTAAATGTTACAATTGCTGCAAACCAGGTCAAATGAAGAGAGATTGCAGGAATCCCAGGAAACCTAGAGACAATGGTGGCCAATTTAGTCCACAATCACCACCATCTTTCAGACTAGGATACTGATACCCCCGTGACAGTTCTGCCTGTAAAAGTCCCCAAATACATATCCCGGTATCCCTAGGAAATAAAAGGCAGTACCATCTCTGGTCGACGCGGGTGCAGCCAAAACAGTTGTTGACCAGAACTTTTTAAAACCCTATCAACTCAGTCCATACCACGTCTCAGACATGGGTTTCACTGGGGAAACATTGCTTGTACGTGAGTCTGAACCAGTCAAATTAAAAATCAAAGACAGTACTGTTATCACTCAAATTTTGGTAAAGGATGATCTCCCTGAACCTATTCTGGGAACTGATCCATCTACACCCAGATGGGACTAGTCACGTAGACTTTGGAGTCCTAGAAGAAGTTCTTTGCCTAATGATGGCTTCTATAATGGTGGCTGAATTAAATCTTCCTGATTGGACAGAATCTGAAAAGAATCTGCTCAGCCAGGTCCCGAGAGCCTTTGCACCACCTCATAGGCAAATTACCTGTGTCCCCTGTGATGGTGTCTCTAAAGCCCGGGTTTCAACCCCCGCAGGTTAAACAGTACCCTTTGAGTCATGCTCAGGAAATAGCAGTGTCCAGCCAATTAGATGATTTTCTCCGAGCAGGTATTCTCATCAAGACTGTGTCCCCGGCAAACACTCCCCTATTTCCAGTGAAAAAAAAGGCAGATAAGGGTCAGCCAGTGACATATCGAATGGTCCATGATCTTCGAGAGGTCAACAAAGTCACAGTCCTACAAACCCCAATATTGCCCAATCCGCACACTCTGCTGTCCCAAGTTCCGTCCACAACTACCTGTTTCACTGTGATTGACCTGGCAAATGCATTTTTCAGTGTACCTCTGCATCCAGATTGCCAGTATCTTTTTGCTTTCACTTTCAAGGGGAACCAGTATACATGGACTGTTTTACCCCAGGGGGCCCAGAACTCACCCACCATGTACAATCAGGCCCTACAGCCTGTCCTAGCCAAATGGTCCCCTCCTGGAACTGTGGTCTTATTGCAATATGTCGATGACTTACTTTTGTGAAATAGAGACCAGCTGTCAAGCTGCTAATTTTTTCCCAAGAAAATGGGTGTAAAGCTTCTAGGCATAAACTGCAGTTTTGTAAAGACAATGTGATATTTCTTGGACACTGCCTCTCGCACGGTTCCCGGCACCTTACCCCTGAATGAAAAGAGGCAGTGGAAAAGATACAGATGCCCAAAGGAGCACAGAATTTGAGAGTATTTTTGGGTCTGGTCTCATACTGCCGTCCCTGGATACGGCACGCATCTATGTTAATGCAGCCCCTCCATGACTGTTTGTCTTCTGATCCCTTTCATCTTATAGAAGAAGCTGTTAATAACTTTCATACTTTGAAATTGTGCATTCCAAAATATGACAAACCATTCTGTTTGTTTTGTTCTAAAATGCAGGGGCATAGCACTGCTGTACTAACTCAGAAACACGAAGATCGGCAACGCCCCGTTGCCTACTTTTCTTCTCGCCTCGAACCTGTTGCCAGAGACATCCCCTTTTGTGTCAGGGCAGTAGCGACAGTACAAGCCATGATTGAAAAGCTTCTGAAATTGTTCTGGACTACCCTGTAACTGTTCAAACTCCTCATGACATTCAAGGCATTGTCACTTAAGTGCAACCAAAACATATCTCCATGGCCAGACAACTGAAACATAGAAACATAGAATGTGTTGGCAGATAAGAACCATTTGGCCCATCTAGTCTGCCCAATATACTGAATACTATGGATAGCCCCCAGCCCTATCTTATATGAAGTATGGCCTTATGCCTATCCCATGCATGCTTAAACTCCTCCACTGTATTTGCAGCTACCACTTCTGCAGGAAGGCTATTCCATGCATCCACTACTCTCTCAGTAAAGTAATACTTCCTGATATTACTTTTAAACCTTTACCCCTCTAATTTAAAACTATGTCCTCTTGTAGCAGTTTTTCTTCTTTTAAATATTCTCTCCTCTTTTACCTTGTTGATTCCCTGAGACTACAGTGTGCACTGCTCATGCCTGCAAACATCTCATTCAAACGTTGTACTACTCTGAATCCTGCTACTCTGTTACCGATTACAGATTCAGAAATGGGGGAGGGAGGTGTATCAGAACTTTTAACTGATCTTGTTGAACATGACCCTCATGGATGCGTACAATTGATGCAGCAGGAAACGTCTGGGTTTCAACATGTTCATGAAAAACCTCTTTTAAATCTTGACTTTGAGTATTTTGTAGATGGAAGCAAGTTCATGGGAGAGGATGGCCGGTTCCATACTGGATATGCAGTGGTCACACAGCATGAGGTAGGTACAGCTGAACCACTCCCACCCCATATGTCAGCACAAGAGGCGGAGTTGAAGGCACTCACTGAGGCGTGTAAAATAGCCAAGGGGAAGAAGGTGAACATCTATACAGACTCAAAGTATGCTTTTGGTATTGCACATGACTATGGACCTATTTGGCGGGCAAGGGACTTCCTAACATCTGCAGGCCAGCCTATAAAGAATAAAGACCCTGTACTAAAACTTATGAACTCTCTGTTGTTACCAGAGGAAGTTGCCATCATCAAGGTCAAGGCACACACCAGGTACACCACGGTGGAGGCAAAAGGTAAAGATCGAGCTTAAAAAGCGGCCAAACAAGCCGCACTACAGCCCGTAAAGACTGTCCTCACCCCGGTAAAAATCCTGAAGCCTGAAGACATGTCTGTAAGTATGCTCCAGAAAATGACTGATCAAGCCCCTCCTGAGGAAAAAGAACTTTGGGCAAAGCACAGGGCCAAGGTTGATGAACAAGGAATCTGGAGAAACAAAGAAAGGACTTGTTTACCTTGTCCAATGTATCCTGCTATGGCACAGGAGGCCCATGGGCCTACCCATTTGTCTAAAGGTGCTATGGTAAGTGTTGTAAATGCTGGTTGAATTGCACCAGGTTTTTCCACAGTAGCAGCTCGGTTTGTACAAGGGTGCATGATATGTCCATTGAATAATCCTGGTCAAGTGGTGAAGACTCCAAGCAAGCACACCCTGAGGCCATTTTACCCATTTAAGGGATTGCAGATAGACTATATACAGCTACCTAAGGTAGGTGTGTATGAGTTTGTCCTTGTGTGTGTTGATCTCTTTTCTGGATGTCCGGAAGCCTTGCCAGTAGCAAAGGCAAATGCAAAGAATACCGCCAAGAAATTGGTCATAGAAATATGCAGGTACAGTGTTCCTGAAGTCATTGAGTCAGATAGGGGGTCCCATTTCACAGGAGAAGTAATGAGGGAGGTCATGCAGGCATTAGGGGTCACTCAAGCATTTCACACGGCCTACCATCCCCAAAGCAGCGGCCAAGTTGAACGCCTCAACGGCACATTGAAGTTAAAGATACAGAAAGCCATGCAGGAAACCCAATGACCTTGGCTAGAATGCTTGCACTTTGCCCTATATTCTGTTAGGACCACTTCCAACCGAAAAACAGGACTGTCTCCTTATGAGATTTTGTTTGGGTGCGCTCCTAGGCTTGGGTTGCACTCCCCCCAGCAGTTACAGATGAACAATGACAATCTCACTGGGTATGTCCAAGCCCTCACAAAACAGCTTGAGCATACTCATAAACAAGTGTTTGCTTCACTTCCAGATCCTGACTCAGTAGAAGGAACTCACAGCTTGCTGCCCGGAGACTGGGTGGTGATAAAGAGGCATGTGAGAAAAGGACTAGATCCAAGATTTGATGGTCTCTTTCAAGTACTGTTGACCACCCACACCGCTGTAAAGGTTGAAGGAAAACCCAACTGGATACACGCTTCTCACTGCAAGAAAGTCTAGAAACCACAGAAAGAAAATCTTTCTGCTGACAGTTGCTCTGACCCTGAGCGTGTCAGCAGTGTTTCGTCCACTGAATGATGAATGGGACAGCAATGCTTTAATATAGCACCATCAGGTGCTGTTTGAAGAACTGAATGACATTGAAAAATTCAGGGACTGTTGGATCTGTACTCACAGTCTTGTGAGTTCAGCCAATATGCCCAAATTTTTCTGAATTGACTGAACTGGCCCGCTTTACTATCTTTTTCTCAGGCATGAAGCAGGTTAATTCTAAAACTAGAGACAGGGAAGCACCGTTACCCATTGCAGGATGGGCTGTCTTTGAATTAAAGAAAAATCTGATACAAGTACATCCAATGTATGTGTCAGTTTCCCCGAGCACTCGCAACCCTTTTAATTTAGATTCCAACAATTATAGGTGAAGAGATATTTCCTTAACACCCTCATGTCCCTGCAGGTGCCAGGTGTCCCACATCAACATGCGCTTTGCCACCTTGCCAATGACTGGCTGCAGCACTGACATGTCACCCATGCATCATGTAACTGGGTCAAGTGTCGCATAGGTGGCATGTGACCGCTAC
This sequence comes from Bufo gargarizans, assembly GCF_014858855.1. NCBI lineage: Eukaryota > Metazoa > Chordata > Amphibia > Anura > Bufonidae > Bufo > Bufo gargarizans. The sequence continues at coordinate 48,071,283 of NC_058080.1, forward strand.
TGCTAGTCATTAGCTCCAGTGGTCACTTGACCTGTCATCAAACTGGATATTGACACAGAAAGAACAAGTACCTGCAGAGCTGGCAGGGCAGTGATGGAGCTGGAACCCAGTGGCAGCCACCAAGGTCCACCAAGATAACTCCTTTAAAAGTGTACTCCATATTGGGCCCTGTTTCTAAACAAATGTGGCAAGTGCAGCATGGTACGGGCATTAAGTTGCCAATTTTTGTTCAAAATGGGGCTTGCTAAAAATTTGCAATGTTTTGCTGCCACTATGCTGGGGCAGTATAAGCATACCTAAGTTATGGTCTGAGAAATCCAACTCAATCCATTCATATTCAGTGGCCTGGACTCTCTGCACTGATCACTTCTCCCCTCTGCTCAAAGTTACGGGTCTATCAGTCTCCTGATTGGACAATATATCTGTCATTCAGAGGAACTGTGGAAGTGTTTAGAGCAAAGAGACCACGACACTGAACAACAGGGTACGGCCTCCATGGAATTTGCAATTGTCACATCTGGGGAATTATAAGTTGGATTTCTCGGTCCTGTAATCTGCATGACCATAGCACCATGTTTGATTATATTAATTCCCCAGTCACAGTCAACAATTTTGAGTGGTATTCCAATGCAGATTAATTTTACATTAGAGACACACAACTAGAAATGAAAATAACATCTACAGGCTTTTTTAAGCTAGTAGATGACTGGACTGAAAGTAAAGAGGATGTGTCCGCCCTCCATTGGTTAGACGTTTAGTGACAACTACTAGAGGTCACCACTGGGGCATATGTCTGTGAAGGTTCTCATTTATCCAGGTCATGGTATATATCTGTAAAGAATAAATCAAGGCAACTGGACGTACTGTAGATTTCTTGAAAATGTTTCACTCGTTATTCCAACAAGCTTTCTCAATTCTGAGTGACTGTACAAAAATCCTGGGAATAAATATGTAACTGAATCAACATCTGGTAATTATACCCAGCATTGGGTCAAAGGTGTTGATTCCATTATCCTAATTGGAGTCAGTAGGTGATAAAGACTTCCCAGAAAAAGGTGCCAAGACAGAATTGCATCTCGCCAAGACTACCAGTGAGGGCGAGAAGCATGAAAGACGCAAGAATATGGTTATCCCATATGTAGCTGGGGTGTCTGAGAAACTCAAAAGGATTTTTAATAAACATCACATTCCTGTTTGCTTTAAACCCAGCAACACACTGAGGCAACAACTGGTTCACCCCAAAGACCCAACGCCTAAACACAAGATGGACAACATTGTGTACGCAGTCCAGTGCAATGAGGAATGCTCAGAACTGTATATTGGCGAAACAAAACAACAACTACATCAGCGTATGGCTCAGCATAGAAGAGCCAAAACCTCTGGTCAAGATTCAGTCTTGTACCTACATCTAAAAAAGAATGGGTCACACCTTTGAAGACAGTCAAGTACGTGTTCTGGATAAGGAGGCCGATTGGTACAAACGAGGCGTGAAGGAGGCCATCTACGTAAAAATGGAGAAGCCAAGCTTAAATAGAGGTGGGGGGGGGGTTAGACATCTATTGTTTGCCACATACAATGCTGTCTTGACACCTTTTTCTGGGAAGTCTTTATCACCTACTGACTCCAATTAGGATAATAGAATCAACACCTTTGACCCAATGGGTATAATTACCAGATGTTGATTCAGTTACATATTTATTCCCAGAATTTTTGTACAGTCACTAAGAATTGAGAAAGCTCGTTGGAAGAACGAGTGAAACGTTTTCAAGAAATCTACAGTACGTCCAGTTGCCTTGATTTATTCTTTACAGATACTGGGGCATATGAAGTGGCCAGCGTCTTCTTCGGATCACTCATGCAGACTGGCATGAGTCTCCCCCTCCAAGCACTGGTTCCTAACTGCAGCACACTAGGGGCTATGACTGCTCTCCTTATATACAGTCCCATTTCTAGCTAAACTAGAACCTTCTAGTGGGAGGAGTGGAGTGGAGAAGCTCAGCACAAACCAAATATATTGTAACACTTTCTATCTCTCACAGACTTACATTAGACTCGGCAATTTTTCCTGACAAAACATGTTTCCAGACATAACAACATAGCTAAACCAGAAAGTCACAAGGTCAGTCTGTCTGGTTTTGGTGGTACTGTAAACAACGTCTGGCGTTTTCCCTCCAAAACATGCTCTTCTTTAAAGCCTGTGATAGCTAAGAAAAATTTCCAGTGTTTTATTCAAAGTCCCAAAAGTCTCTCAGTATTCATTAACCCTTTCCACAGAGCCACGTAAATACAGTGCAAATGAACAAGATATATATCACAACATACATATAAAATAGAATTGCACAGTAATAAACAATGCAAGTTCACCCTTTAAAGTGAAATAAAGTAAGAAGTTTATAACTCTGCATAGGGGAAACCACTACACATACAGATACACATTATTATTCAGAGTTACACTGCTTGTCCCTCTCTCTGCCACTCTACTTGAGTTTCAGTTTTCACTGCTGTGATAGTATTATATGTATCAACCAGGACAAGCTAAGTTATGGATCCAGCCTAAATAAGAGAATGCATAGCACAATAAATTGTGTGAGGACACACAAAGAGAGAATTGGTAATACAAATCTTTCACTTGGGAGAACGCATGTCCTTTAAATTAAATAGACAGGCCATTGATTTATAGACAGCACAATATAATGGTATTCTCTGTACTGAAACAATGAGAAGATGGGGCCCCAAACCAGTTAAAATAGGCCCCCAATTATGGTGCTGGGTTTTGTCACCCATTATGGTAATGGTCTGTTCATTTATTCCCTTTCCACAACTACTTGCTAACAATGTTTTTTCTCTGAATTAGGGAGCCCGATGCAGGTTCTAACTAATAGCAAAAGTGGATGGGACCAGCAGAGTCTTCTACTTCAAAGTTCCCCATAGTATCCACCTGCACCACCAAATGTACACCCTCATTTTGGAAAGGAGCAACCAAGAGTTCAGCATGAGAAAAGTGTGCATTTCAAAGAAGGAACCTGCACCTGTATTGGAGGTACAATTTCATTTCTGGTCAGGAACCAGTCAAACATCTGCCACCGTGTCCTGTGTCCTACTGATGATCGAGCACCAAAGTATTCGGGTGTTCGGCCCGAACACCTTGCTATATTTGTGTGCTTGGCCGAGCACTTGAGTATTATGGAAGTCAATAGGAGACAACCAGGCACCCCCTGCTCTGAAGAGGGGAGGGTGCCTGGTCCATTTGAAAAAGTCAGAAAGTGACAGAAACACCATTGAAATGGATCGGGAACAGCATGGGGACGATGTCTGGATGCATCTTGGATTCCCAGGTCGCTGCTGGGAACCATGTTGTCCGAGTTGTACGCCACTTTTACAGACTGACAAAAATACGCACAACACCCCCCCCCCCCCAAAAAACAAACAAACAAATTTTACAAGAAAAATTGTTAGGAAACATTCTTTCCTGTATATTCAATTGTATATAAAGGAACCGGCACTCCAAAACACTCTTAGTTGCACATAAAGGAGGGCATCATACACACCCTTGAAAAATTATGATTGATGGCCTGCTGTTGAACCTTCAAAAACAGTTGGAGCAAGGGCCTGCTGGTTTGACCATCTAAAACCTTAGGGGCGAGGGCCTGCTTTCGCATTGGTGACTCTAGACAACCTCAGGGCGATTGCACGTTCCCTTGAGGGCGACGATCCATTTGGATATCTGCCCTATCAACTTTTGATGTTCTTTTCTGTGCCTACCATGGTGATCACGGGTAACGAGGAATCAGTGTTCGATGCCGGAGAGGGAGCCTGAGAAATGGCTAACACATCCAAGGAAGTCAAGCGGGTGTCGCTCAAATCACACACTCCCGACTCATGGAGGTAGTGACGATAAATAACAATACAGGACTCTTAAGATGCCCTGTTATTGTAATAAGTAATTAAAAAAATTACAGGGAATGCCAATGCAGTATTTTGGATGAGGAAACGTTATACCAGAGAAGCCCTGCTGCCGCTTTGTTGACTCTAGATAACTTCTGCCTGATCGCACGTCCCCGTGACGTCCACGATCCATTTGGATATCTTCCCTATCAACTTTCGATGTTCTTTTATGCGCCTAACATGGTAACCAGCGGTAACGGGGAATCATTGTTCGATTTCAGAGAGGGAGCCTGCTAAACAGCTACGGATACTAATTCAATGCAAGGCAGCATGAGTTGCGGGCCTGCAGGTGAACTGACCCTGTAAAACATTATATGCTAGTGCCTGCGGCTAAAAAGTTCTTTGCTAGGACCTGCATGTGAGCTGACCCTGTAAAAGATTTGAGTCGCGGGCCTGCATGTGAGCTGACCCAGCAAAAGATTTGAGTTGCGGGCCTGCAAGTGAGCTGACCCAGTAAAATATTTTAGGTGTGGGCCTGCTGGTGAGCTGAGATGGAACCTAAAAACCCAACTTGATTTTGATGACTGCATTAATCTGCAGGTGACCGTCATACAGCTCTACAGATTTGTTTCCACCTGCATCTTTCTCAACAATCTGTGGCCTTATCCAGACTCTGTCATTGTGCCACTATGTAGCCTCCTCATGCTGCCATCTACACACCATGTCACCTTGCCACTCATTTTTATCACCATGCTGCTGCTGATGCAGCTTAAAAGGGCTTAAAGTGATCACCTGGCCACAATCTAAGGTTTTATGCATAAAAAATTACAAAAATTACAAGGAAGGGGCAGTTTGATACAACCTGTATATCACATAAAGGAGGGCCTCATTCACATTGAGTTGCGGGCCTGCAGGTGAGCTGACCCTGTAAAAGATTTTAGGTTTGGACCTGCAGGTGAGCTGACCCTGTAAAAGATTTGAGTGGTGGGCCTGCAGGTGAGCGGACCCTGTAAAAAATTCGATGTGAGGGCCTGCTGGCGAGCAGACCCTCTAAAAATTTAGATGTGAGGGCCTGCTGGGGAGCAGACCCTCTAAAAAATTAGATGTGAGGACCTGCTAGTGAGTGGACCCTCTAAAACATTATATACAAAGGCCATATATGCGAGGACATTATACAGGATGTGACGAATAAGCAATGCATGTTGATATGATGGAAGAGGAGAAGGAGGATGAGAAAAGGAAGATTCAACCATATACCCTTGTTTGTGGTGGAAGGGGTGCATGGGAATACAGTCTATTAACTATATTAAAGACAACACATGTAAAGTGCCTTTATGTTTATCAGCATTCCTCTGGTGGAGTCGAGAAGTCATGGTCAAGTCAGGCCTTGTTCATTTTTATATGAGTCAACCTGTCAGCATTTTCAGTTGACAGGCAGATACGCTTATCTGTTATAATGCCACCAGCAGCACTAAATACACGCTCATAAAATGAAATGGGTGTCATGAAACTGACCCAGGCTTTGGAGAGTGTTGCCCTGTCTCTGTTGGAACTACTGTGTGTTCCCCTTGTCTCCCCTCCTCGGTTGGCCAAGGAAGTACGGACTCTGCCGCCAGCGTTGTCAGATGGAAAATTTTGGAGCAATTTTCCAACAAGGATCTTCTGGTATTGCACCATTTTGCTCGTCCTCTGCACCAGAGGAATGAGAGATGAGAAGTTCTCTTTGTAGCGGGGGTCGAGAAGGTTGAACACCCAGTAATCCGTGTTATCTAAAATGCATTTAAAGCGAGTGTCGCTGGAAAAGCAGCCTAACATGAAGTCAGCCATGTGTGCAAGAGTACCACCAAGCAAGGCGTCGATGTCAACGTCAGGATGACTCTCCATTTCCTCATTCTCTTCCTCTTCTGCCCATCTACGTTGAAGAGATGAAATTAAAGTTCCCTGAAGACTACCCTCTGTAGCAGAGGCAACTGTCTTCAGCTCCTCCTCCTCTTCCTCCTCCTCTTCAGAGTCCAGTTCGCGCTGAGAAGACGAACTGTGGGTGGTCTGGCTATCACCCTGTGTAATATCCTCCTCCATTTCCTCGTCTGCCACATTCAGAGTGCACATCTTAATTGTGAGCAGTGATCATTTGAGTAAACACAGCAGTGTGGATTCATCAAAGTTTTTTAAAACCTCACAGAGGTCTGACATCAATGCCCACTCCTTGCTTGTGAATAGTGGCAGTTGACTTGAAAGGCGACGACCATGTTGCAGCTGGTATTCCATAACTGCCCTTTGATGCTCACAAAGCCTGGCCAACATGTGGAACGTAGAGATCCAGCGCGTGTTCACGTCGCACAACAGTCGGTGAGCTGGAAGCCGCAAGCGCTGCGGCAGCGTTGAGAGACCGGCTGAAGCTGTGGATGACTTGCGGAAATGGGCACACACGCGGTTTGTTGTGGCCCCAACCTTCGCTAGTTGCTCTGGAAAATTTGGGTAGGTTTTGATAAACCGTTGAACCACTAAGTTTAAGACGTGGGCTCCACATGGGATGTGTGTCAGGTTTCCGAGCTCCAAAGCTGCCACCAAGTTACGGCCATTGTCACACACAACCATGCCTTGCAAGAGCCACAGCTCGGTCTGGTCCCTTATACCCTGCCACAGCTCTGCGGCGGTGTGCTGTTTGTCCCCTAAACAGATCAGCTTCAGCACGACCTGTTGACGCTTACCCACAGCAGTGCTACACTGCTTCCAGCTAGCGACTGATGGCTGACTGCTGCTGGAAGTTGAAGTGGAGGAGAAGGTGGTGGAGGAGGAGAAGTGGAGGTTGGAACCAGTAACATTGCTGCTGGCAAAGACCCTGATGGACGTAGAGCCCGCAATCCTGGGCATGGGTAGCACCTGGGCCATCCCAGGCTACGACTCGCTCCCGGCTTCCACAACATTCACCCAGTGTGCGGTCAGGGAAATGTAGTGTCCATGACCACCAGCAGTCCATGTGTCCGTGGTTAAGTGGACCTTCTCAGTAACTGCGTTGGTCAGGGCACGGGTAATGTTCTGGGACACATGCTGGTGTAAGGCGGGCACGGCACACCGTGCAAAATAGTGGCGGCTGGGGACTGAGTGCCAAGGGACGGACGTCGACATCAGGCTGCGGAAGGCCTCAATGTCCACAAGCCTAAATGGCAACATTTTTAAGGGCCAGTAAATTTGAAAGTTGCGCATTTAGTGCTATGGCCTGTGGGTAGGTGGGTATTTGCTCTTGTGTTAAAATGACTGCGTTAAGGACATTTGGACGCTGCGTTGGGACAGAGAAGTGGATGTTGTTGCTGATGGTTCATGCAAAGGTCCAGGTGCAGGGCGAGGGGCATCCGGGCCTGTGCCTTCGATAGGGGATTATCCAGCAGTGCGTAGCACAGGAGAAGAGGAGGCAGTGGTGTGACCCGCAGACCCAGATTGTGGACCCAGGCGTTCAGCCCACTTGTTAGGGTGCTTGGATGCCATGTGGTGGATTATGCTGGTGGTGGTGAGGTTGCTAGTGTTCACGCCCCAGCTTATTTTGATACAGCACAGGTTGCAAACTACCACCCTTTTGTCGTCTGCACTTTTCTCAAAAAAGCGCCATATTGCCGAACACCTACCCCTTGGCAAGGTAGATTTATGCATAGGGGTGCTCGGTGTAACGGTTGCGGGCCTGTTTGTTGTGGGCCGACTTCTACCTTTTGCAACCCCACTGCCTCTTCCAGCCTGTTGCGGTGCTGCGGATTCCTCCCCTCTGTACTGCTGTCCTCGCTCGGCTTTTCACCTTCCCATGTTGGGTCAGTGATCTCATCGTCAACCACCTCCTCTTCCACTTCCCCACTCTGCTCATTCTCCTGACTTTACCTAACCACAACCTCAGTGATTGACAACTGTGTCTCATCATCATCCACCTCTTGAACGAATGATTGCCGTTCACCACCGTCATCGTCTTTAGACTGTGAACGCTCAAGAGGTTGGGAATCAGGGCACAATATCTCAGGTCCCTCTTCAAGCGTGCTGGGCGTGAGGGCCAAATGTAGTAGTGGCGCTGGAATGAGCTCCTCGGAATATCTGAGTGTGGGATCACTCGTTTGGCAAGCCTCTCCATGGTTGGAGGAAGGATGATGTTTTCTGTATTATAATTTTTTCCCTATATCTGGGCCTGACAACAACACAAGGTATTGAAGTGCAGATCACACAATTCATGGATTACACCGTCGACAGCAAAATTGTGGATAGATTATGGGAAAAAAATATTGTTTTCTGTATTATAATATTTCCTTATATCTGGGCCTGACAACCACACAAGGTATTGAAGCACAGATCACACAATTCACTGATTACACTGTCGACAGCAAAAATGTGGATAGATTATGGGAAAAAAATTGTGTTTTCTGTATTAGAATTTTTTCCCTATATCTGGGCCTGACAACCACACAAGGTATTGAAGCGCATATCACGCAATTCACAGATTACACCTTCGACAGCAAAAATGTGGATAGATTATGGGGAAAAAATAGTGTTTTTCTGTATTATAATTTTTTAACAATATCTGGGCCTGACAACCTCACAAGGTATTGAAGCACAGATCACACAATTCACGGATTAAACCGTTGACAGCAAAAATGTGGATAGATTATGGGAGACAAATAGTGTTCTGTATCTTTAACTTTTTCCCTATATCTGGGCCTGACAACCACACAAGGTATTGAAGCACAGATCACGCAATTCACTGATTACACTGTCGACAGCAAAAATGTGGATAAATTATGGGAAAAAATTGTGTTTTCTGTATTATAATTTTTTTCCCTATATCTGGGCCTGACAACCACACAAGGTGTTAAAGCACAGATCACGCAAATTTACGGATTACACAGTTGACAGCAAAAATGTGGACAGATTATGGGAGAAAAATTATTGTTTTCACTAATATTCTTCCTATCTCTGCCCCTGACACACTGAAGGTATTGCTGCACAGATGTCACAAGTCACTGCAGACAACTTCTATATAGCAAAAGAATCGCTATTTCGCAAAGTATAAAAAAATAAATCGAGTACTACTTTGCACAATTAAATTGCTTCCACCACACACAATTGTCCTTAAAAGGACTTTTGGGTCTTTGAAATGTTATTTACTGGAATATATTGCGATCTCAATATCCCTACAGTACACTATCTGTCCCTTACTAAGCGCAGCTCTCCATGACTCGCAATGAGCCGAAACCACGTGATCAGGTGCTATATAGCACCCGATGACGCGTTCCGACCAGCCAATCACTGTAATGCCAGGAGCCAACATGGCTACTGGCATTACAGTGATGACAGTACTTACCTGCATGTTTATTGGCTGCTTAGCAGCCCCGGAACATGCGGGGAGGAGAATCGAGCATAGAGCTCGAGCACAGGTGGTACTCGGCCGAGTACCGCCATGTGCCCAGCATAGCGATGCTCGAGACGAACAGGTATTCGACCGAGCATGCTCGCTCATCACTAGTGTCTACCAATTCTTTGCAGATCTATGTGTCTACTTGGTATCAGACTACAGACAAACCCTGCGTAGTCAGATCCTCCCCATCTTTTTTATCCTTTTCACTTACATACTAATTACACATCACCAAGCATGAGAGAATAGCTCAAGAGTGCATGCCTACAGGATCTGACTACAGTGCATTTTTGTAGTCTGTTACCATAGAAACACATAAATCTGTACAGGACTTGGTAGGAGATTTTTCATCATGACTGTTGCTTTTAATATTGGATGCATAAATGCAATAAAAATGGACATAAAAACATGTTTTCTTGAAATTTTTATATAATACTCAAAGTTACAGGTGTGAGGAGAAATTATTAGCATTCCAGAGTCTCAGCTTTTTATGAAAATACCTCATTCCATTTATTTTGAGTCTTCTTCTTATACATTTACGTTACTGCAAAAGGCTATATTGTGGATGACAATATATCTGCAGTCCACCCGGATACACATGCCGCCTTATAAATAATTATATCATCCACGAAGAACAGAAAGTAGAACTTTTTTTGGAGTAAAGTCAAACGAAGACAGGCAGTGCAGACGCAGAACGCTTCCCCTTCCTTCTCCTCCAAAATGACACACAGGAACTTCTTAAGTGCATCAAGACGGCTAAATTTTTCATGACGACTGGGAGACGGCGCTGCAAACATTGCATGATGAGGGTCCTGAGGAGGTCCCTGCGGAGTGACGGCTGCCACACACAATGGTTCGGGTTCTGCATTGTGCTGGAAGGAAATTAGATCTATAGACAAGCAGGCTTTAATATTTATGTGTGAGTTTGAGCTTTATCTCAGGGCAGCAGGGGAAGGGATATGGGTCCCTTTGCTTCACTTACTGTTTCTTGTTTTACTTTGTCTTAAGCTCCAGTCACATCCAGAGCTACATTCTCAATGTTTTGGAGAGCAGGTGCGATGGTCTGTGACACAGGTCAGGGTCCCCTCTAGTGATAAATTGATGAGTATAGTTGTAACAGCAGTTGCCACAGGGCCCCTTTTAGTGATACTGTAGTAGGTGATGGTACCCAGTGTAGGAATGCCAGAGTGGTGTAGGATGGCCTACATGTCCCCTAATGGTGTTGCACGAGTCACGGTGCTCCTACCTGGATATGCTGGAACCCCTGGCGTTGTCATCCAAAGCAGAGCAAATAAAAGGAATAGTTGAGGAATTTGAAGAAATGATTGAGTCCAGACTTTGTGATTAAGTTGAACAGCAACTTTACTTGAATAAAAGTGAATTTGGAGACGATGGGTGAGAGATATAAGCGAATGGCTGACAGGAGATGTGTGACTGGTCCGGACCTGTGTGTGGGTGATCTGGTGTGGTTGTCCACTAAAAACATTAAATTGAGAGTGCCATCTTGGAAACTGGGTCCAAGATTTATCACCCCGTACAAAATATCTGCGCTGATCAATCCAGTAGCGTTTTGACTGGATATTCCGCAGACTTGGAGGATCCATGATGTGTTCCATAGATCTTTATTGAAAAAATATGTGAGACCAGTGGAACCATCACCATTGCCCCCTGGTCGATGGGAATTTAGAGTTCGAGATCTCCAGGATTCTTGACCCTAGAGTTCTTTGGGGTTCCCTTCAGTATCTGGTACACTGGAGGGGATACTGCCCCGAGGAGAGGATGTGGGTTCCGGCACTGGAGGTCAACGCCAGCCGACTGGTTAGGGCTTTTCACAGAGCCCACCCGGATAAGGTTGGTCCGGGGTGCCCGGAGGTCATCCGTAGAAGGGGGGGTACTGTCATGCCCTGCTCAGACGGTGTGCGGAGGTCTGCCAGATTGGCAGCACATGTCTAACCTTTTGTTTGCTTTAGAATCATGCTGGATCCGCCTTCCTTCAGGTGCTCTGGGTGGGGTCATTGGCTTAAATTGCCTTATCCCAGAGGGCCATGCGGGTTATAGATTTCAGTCTGGCCTTGGATTCAAGGAAGGAAGGATTGTCTGTTCCAGCTCAGATAAGTTTGATTTCTGTTTGTGTTGTTTGCGGTCTAGGCTATTTGTGTGTCTTCTGCCCCTTCTCCCCTTTCACCATCTCAGGGATTCTAGGGTGTTTGCAGTCCAGGCACGAGGACACTTCATTCCTACCATCAAGGTCTGAATGTGGGCTTAGCAGCATAGGGAGAGAAGTCAGGGATGTGCTAGGAGGTGACCTGTCCCCAGCCTCTAGCCTAGACACTTGTGTATTTGGTTGTCTGTGTATCTGAGATCCTGTCCGCGTGACAGTAATACTCAGCAATAGAGCTGGTTTTAGGGAGTAGCAATGTGGACTCGCAGAGGAAGGGCGATTTTCCATTAACCAAGATGGCGCGTGTGTGCCTGGACCACACTGGACATGCGCGGAATATTCAACACACCTAAGCTGCTTATTGGTGCGGTAGCTGGGGAACGTGCATGCATCGGCAATTTCCTATGACGCATGACGTCCGCGGCTGCATGAGCTTCCCGATTGGCACTCCTCTGAGCAGGCGCAGTGGGATATACACAACGCTGGGATGGCACATGGATTGTGTGCCTCACCCGATTGGTATGTCTGCGCTACCTTTTCTTTTGCTCCGCCCCCTGTATTTTAGGTCATTATTTATCACCTGACATGGTCAGTTTTTGTATATGATTAATATGTTTTTGTCACAAGATCAATATATTATGTATCACGATTGATATATATGACCATGTCCTTATTTCATATTGTACTTTGTATACATTGTATGCACTTTTTTCTATTGTATTGTGTTTTATACACAACCACCGGCTGGATTGGATCACATAATTTGTATGTTGATTGTTTCACCTATATATATATATATGTCACCATTTGTATGAGTTCTCTGCTTGAAAAAGGCTCTAGCATTGAGCTGAAACGTTGCACCGCACGGGTGATTAAAGGAGTCATTTGTTCATAATTTACCGGAGGGCCGTTCATTTTCTGGACTAATATATATATATATATATATATTTTTATTTTTTTATTTATCGATATAGTGCCCCCAGTCCTTGTATTTAAATATATATATATATATATATATATATATATACTCCTGTAATTTATATATAGAAACATAGAATGTGTCGGCAGATAAAAACATTTGGCCCATCTAGTCTGCCCAATATACTGAATACTATGAATAGTCCTTGGCTTTATCTTATTTGAAGGATGGCTTTATGCCTATCCCATGCATATCTATATGTATACAACTGCATGGCCATTATTGTCCCCCAATCAGGGATACCTCCCCAGCTGCTGAATCCACCTGCAGGCGCATGCCAGCGCGCTTGCAGCGGGAAGTTGCCGCCCAGATAACTGGACAAATGTGTCCAGTTGCGGGCACATCAAAAGACAAAGGATTAAAGAGATCCTCTGCACCAGCACACATGCACTGCCTGCAGGCATGCTCACAAACCTGCAGTGCAGGCTGCTCAGGAGCGCGCTCCGCCGGATTTGAGCCGTGCAGCCCAAGCAAGAATCATCCCCTGGAACACGAGCATAAGAAGAATCATCCATAAGCTGAATCAACCCCTGGAAAACGAGCATTTACTCCTGGTGTCGAGCATTAAACCCTGGAGAAACACTGACTGTCTGAGTAACCCTTTCCCTACCCTTCTAGACCAAAGAGAATAATTATTAACCCTTTTATCCCTATATTTCACGGCCACCAATGTAATTAACCCTTTCCCTGTATTAACCCCTACCTTGCCATACACCTGCATCGCCCTGCCTATCCTGTTTTAACCCATGTTTTAATCCATATATATCCATATCCCTGCATAGCTCTAAACCCCTGATCCCTGCCCTGATTTAACCTCTGCATTGCTACCCTGTTACCCAAGTATTGTATTTAACCCTTTTTACCCTTTAGGGACAGCATATAGAGAGGATAGGAGGGCACTGTTATTGTGTGTATGAGTGTATGTTTAGCTAGAGTTTTTGGGGTGGAATTATAGTGGGATTGTGTATTTTGTCTAGTGTAGTTAAGTTTATTATAGTACTGTTATTGTATATTGTAGTGTGCGTCTTTATGTATAAATATTTATATAGCAATTGAGATATATATGTGTATATATATATATATATATATCTATATATATATATATATATTTGTGGTCATGGCTACGGCCAAGAGGTATCCGAAGAACCCTAGGGAGAAAACAACAGGAACAACCTAACCCAGCTAGGCGTGTCTTAGCTGACCTGACTAAATGGCTTGTTGTGTGCCCTAAGCCATGATCGTGGGTAGGCCTATAAGTGGGCATACCCTGTGGAAATTAGAATATAAGGGAGGGAGGGTGGGGCACCTGAAAACACACACCTGTGAGTGAGGGTGTGGCTCGTATATGAAGAGCCTCCGCCCCTCCCACAAATGCAGGCTGACTAATCAGCCTTACCAACTTGTGGTCATGGCTACGGCCAAGAGGTATCCGAAGAACCCTAGGGAGAAAACAACAGGAACAACCTAACCCAGCTAGGCGTGTCTTAGCTGACCTGACTAAATGGCTTGTTGTGTGCCCTAAGCCATGATCGTGGGTAGGCCTATAAGTGGGCAAAAACCAAGCCAAGTAGGGTAGAAAAGGAATTTGAATGGCATGTACAAACTAATCCCCAAGCCAACTGCAAGGCATCCGGGATCTAGAGCGAAAATTCGGGGTATGTGAGGCAAGACCAGTAGGAAACCTACAACCCATCTTGTGGATGACAAGGCCAGAGACATGATGCTCAATATTGCGGATACTGCACCAAAGCGGAATGGAGGACCGAGAATACGTTGTGAAATGGATCATAAAAACCAACTGAAACTTGTAAAGTTTGGTTCTAGTGCGAGTACTGGCAATGCCCTAGCGTCAGGAGATCGTGGGACCAAAACCTAACTGCCTAGACTATGCAGGAATGAGGGCCAAAAAGAACCATGTAGATAGGAAGAGAATCCTTGAATAGTTACCCAGACAACAGCTATCCGCGCTTTGTTCTACTGTACGCCCCTGAGAATTGTTTTTACGCTTGAGACGTGAAGACCGACCTACTATCTGAATCTTCTACCGTGAGAAAATGCTGGACCTTGTCCAAAATCCGATTCAACGTGGTTGTAGGGAGTCGGAGGTTAGTGCGGCAAGAAGCTATGAAGCCATAATATACAAGATTCTGTCTATGCCCTCCCATGAGTGAGGGAATGCAATGCAATGAAGCTACTGGCGAAAATGAATTCCTGGTCGTGGTAAAAAGGCAAAGACTTTGCGTGGGGACCTGGTTGACAAGATATGATCGACTACAATCAGAGACTAAAATGCTAGAGCGAATTGCCCTACTTGTTCTTCCTCTGGCAGGACCTGAACGAAAGCATGAACAATTAAAGAAAGACGAAATATCTGCGTAAGACATGACAATAATGCTGTAGGGCGAACCGGACCAGTTTGCGGTAAAAACATAAAATGAGCGATCAACATGGATTATTAGGAAATTAGGGAAGCAGGTATGTATGCGATACATAGGGGCCAAATCAGCCTAGAAGCCATGGGGCCGAAGCAGTCGTGGGGCCCCCGAAGCCATGGGGCCGAAGCAGTCGTGGGGCCCCCGAAGCCATGGGGCCGAAGCAGTCGTCGGGCCCCCGAAGCCATGGGGCCGAAGCAGTCGTCGGGCCCCCGAAGCCATGGGGCCGAAGCAGTCGTCGGGCCCCCAAAGCCATGGATCAACATGGAGCGATCAACATGGATTATTAGGAAATTAGGGAAGCAGGTATGTATGCGATACATAGGGGCCAGCCTAGATGCACAGATGGACAACCAACCAGGCAATCAGCCCAGCAGGACTGAAAACAGTCGTCGGGCCCCGAAGCCAAGGGGCCGAAGCAGACGTCGGCCCCCCCCAAGCCATGGGGCCAAAGCAGTCGTCGGGCCCCCGAAGCCATGGGGCCAAAGCAGGTCGTCGGTCCCCCGGAGCCATGGGGCCGAAGCAGGTCGTCGGGCCCCCGGAGCCATGGGGCCGAAGCAGGTCGTCGGGCCCCCGAAGCCATGGGGCCGAAGCAGGTCGTCGGGCCCCCGAAGCCATGGGGCCGAAGCAGGTCGTCGGGCCCCCGAAGCCATGGGGCCGAAGCAGGTCGTCGGGCCCCCGAAGCCATGGGGCCGAAGCAGGTCGTCGGGCCCCCGAAGCCATGGGGCCGAAGCAGGTCGTCGGGCCCCCGAAGCCATGGGGCCGAAGCAGGTCGTCGGGCCCCCGAAGCCATGGATCAACATGGAGCGATCAACATGGATTATTAGGAAATTAGGGAAGCAGGTATGTGTGCGATACATAGGGGCCAAAACAGCCTAGATGCACAGATGGACAACCAACCAGGCAATCAGCCCCGCAGGTTTGAAAACAGTCGTCGGGCCCCCGAAGCCATGGGGCCGAAGCAGTCGTCGGGCCCCCGAAGCCATGGGGCCGAAGCAGTCATCGGGCCCCCGAAGCCATGGGGCCGAAGCAGTCGTCGGGCCCCCGAAGCCATGGGGCCGAAGCAGTCGTCGGGCCCCCGAAGCCATGGGGTCGAAGCAGTCGTTGGGCTCCCGAAGCCATGGATCAACATGGAGCGATCAACATGGATTATTAGGAAATTAGGGAAGCAGGTATGTATGCGATACATAGGGGCCAGCCTAGATGCACAGATGGACAACCAACCAGGCAATCAGCCCAGCAGGACTGAAAACAGTCGTCGGGCCCCCGAAGCCAAGGGGCCGAAGCAGACGTCGGCCCCCGAAGCCATGGGGCTGAAGCAGTCGTCGGGCCCCCGAAGCCATGGGGCTGAAGCAGTCGTCGGGCCCCCGAAGCCATGGGGCCGAGTTTTTTTTTTTTTTTTTAAGAATTATAACTATGAAAAGTGACATGAATAAGGTGCACGTGAATTAAACCATGAGCCTGACCGATGTGGCAGGCGATACCCAAGATAAACTATGTGGCCTGAATAACATGCAAGGCGAAATATCGTTAGGAACGAGACCTGACCGACGTGGAAGGTGACCCCAATAGTTCAACTGCATGACCTGAAAAGACGAAGGGAAACGTGACAGAAAATGGAGATAATAACGGACATTAACTAAAATTAATAACATAAGCTGGCAAGCAGGTAAAGATATGAGTCATTCAAAAGCATAGCTGCACAGGTGGACAGACAACCATGGGTCAGACCCCTGAAGCCATGGGGCTGAAGCAATTAAATTAAGTAATTAAAACGTAAGCCGGACCTGATGGCATATGAAGCGACTTGAATGATTGGATTGGCTAGAAGGTGGCCTAAGGAACATCACTGCCGACAGGTGTTAAAAATATAGACATTAGTAATCCGAAGCACGTGCGTACATAAAACACTAACCACCGCGAACCATAAACGTAAACATGAAATGCCTGAGGCATTGCAAGTTCGCTAAGAGAAGTCTCATATCGTGACAAACAAATGAACAGCTTGTGAAAACATAGCAGGAAACGTACTCCTATCGGCCCACTGACCTCCGCTGAGGAGCTGTTTGGTGAACTGGGGCAGGAGACCAATCTGAGTGAATACGAACCAGAAGTAAAAGGAGACCAGTCTGAGTGAATACGAACCAGGATTAAACAGAAAGTAGGCCTATGGAATGTAACAGACCACTGAGGAAGGGAATGTAAGCCTGAAAAGAACGCAGTTATGTTTGTCAGGAGAGAGGTACCAGAGCGGTGGGTGCAGACTGCCCCGGTGAGATTGCGCAAAACCATGATGTAGCAATAAACAGGAGAATGCAGCTTTGAGTGGGAGCAGAGTACAACACATGATGTAACAACAAATGGGTGAATGCAGCTTTGGATGTGAGTGGTACCTAAAAACATGATATAGGCGCAGCTCTGAGTATGGGTAGCGCATGAAAAGCATGGTATAAAGCAGACGTGTAAATACAACCTGAAAGCGAGCAGAGTATTGACGTGATGCGAAAGCAGACATGTGGACGCAGCTCTAGTAGTGAAAGGAGTATAGGACAAGATGTGAAAAGCAGACATGCGGACGCAGCTTTGGATGTGAACGAAATATTAACTTGATGTGACCGCAGACATGGAAAGCGGCTTTGGTGAGTGGGGTATACGACCTGGTGTAGCAGTAGAAGTGTGAACACAACTTTGGGTATAAGCAGAGCATGAAAATTGGTATAACCGCAGCTCTGGTTGTGAGTGGAGCAAGGTGGGAACACCAGGGTGGTGCGTCCAGAGCATGAAAACGGAGTAACAGTAGCAGCTATGGCTGTAAGCAGAGTATACAACATGTAATAACAGGCATGTAATACGGATCCGGCTGTCGGCTGGGGACGGAATGAGATGTAACAGCCAACAGGTGAGTGCAGCTTGAATGTGAGACCAATCTGAGTGAATACGAACCAAGAGTAGAAAAGTGCAGTACAGTGAAGACGTGCGGATGCAGCATAAGACATTAAATAAAAGCCGAAAGTGTAAATGCCGCTCAGGATAACAGCGGAGCATGAAAGTGTGAGATTGTGGATAAGCTCTGCCTGTATGATATTTATGTTTAAATTGTACTGGAGCTGTCATTTGGCATTTCGGGCACTAGAGGCCGCTGTTTTGCAGCACAGTCAGCATGCTTCTGGGTGAACCAGTAAGTGTTGATCTGACATGGTGGAAGGATTGTGCTGTGAGGGGCTGAATCCGATCCCATCCTGGCTTGCAGATGTCCGGCAGTGAATGGACACTCAAAGGAAGGAGAGTATCTGCTGTCCCCTGTCAGGATCCAGCGCTTTGAAAGAGAGGTTGTCCCAGGAAGACCAGTTCCAGTGTATGGACAGAAAACCTTAGCATCAAGCAAGGCCGCACGGTTGCTGAGAGCTTGGTGGCCATCCTGGGTAAGCGGCATCCTAGGGCCCAGAACGGATGCAGGTCAGTACACCTGATTACCAATTGTACTTCACTGTTTGGCGCCTAAAGTAACGAGAGACTAGCCTAGGCCTTGTATTAGCTAGTTAGATAGGGTTATAGCTTTGTTAGGCCTTACTGTACTGGACTGCAGCGCAGTAATTGACTTGCAGGCTCTGCTGCGTCTGCCACCGGTTAGGTGTGTCTTCTATAGCGGCACAGTGCGACTTGTAGGCTCAGCTGTGTACGCCAGCAGGCTAGGCCTGTCCCTCGGACAGGGACGGTGACTGTGGGCCTGGGGTATTACTTATACTGTTTGTACTTGTGTTAATACTGTTTCCAAAGTAAAGTTTATATTCTTGCATATAAAGCTGGTGTCAGTGTTGCTTCCATGTCTGTGACTTTGCTGTATCCTGGGGAGCCCACCCCAGTACACGGCTTACGAAAGTGAAATACATGAAGTTTAAAGATGGTGGTAGCGGGGGGAAAGAGGGGGGGGGGAGACACATGGCAAGGAACAGCTACAGCAAAAGGCCTAAACAATAAACGCTGCGTCCGATCTCCAAACATGGCGTCACGTGCAGCCCGGGTAACTCTTACTTCAGCCGGATTGCTGTAAAGAAACTTTTCATACGAGACGAACGAAGCAAAGTGAAACTTGTAAGATTTATAGGAACCAACTCTTATTACCAACAAACAAAAATGAAAAGCAAATGGAAGTATTTAGGCCCAAACGAGCAAACCTGAGGTAGCAGATTCTGAGGCGAAGCCTCCCGTTCGCTAGCAAAGTCGGATCCGACCGGCCTGGAGAGACGGCCCCGGCCCAACCTACTTACGTAGTATGACACGTGCATGCTACGGTAGCAGAGAGCAAAATAACAAGCTCTATTCTGGCTACATGCTGCAAAGAAAGACTCCTACCACCAGAGAAGCTAGTGTGCTAATGACACCCAGCAGCAGCTGTGCACCTGAAAACACACACCTGTGAGTGAGGGTGTGGCTCGTATATGAAGAGCCTCCGCCCCTCCCACAAATGCAGGCTGACTAATCAGCCTTACCAACATATCAGAAATAAGTGACTGTAAGACTTGTTATTGTTAGCTTATTGTTAAATACAGTACATAGTCTTTTGTCGCCGCCGTAGTCCAGTGCATGCAGCTCAGGAAAAAGTTAGGGAAACAGAGAAAGTTAGAAAATAGGCGGAGTCAGCAATAGCTGTGTTTACCAATTAATTATTAATCCCAAATATTAATAATTCATATTTCCTTTAACACAGAACGTTATGAAAACAGGTTTTCGGAATGTGAGATTGAGAAAAAGCTCTCATTGTTTGAACACTGTTTGTGTGTGGATTAAGTTAAATGATCAGGACTGATATTCTGCTGTTTAGCTACAAGATGCTGCCGTTTCTTAAACACAGCTAATAAACTGCAGATATTTGAATATTCAAACGAGGTGGGGTTTTGAGAACTTGCTAGAAGAAGCAGCAGCCATCTTAGAAGCTGTGTGTGAGCAGAGAATCTGATGGATCCAGGCGTTAGAAGACCCCTCAGTGAAACACAGCTGCAGCTGAGTGAAGCTGATCATTATCCAAGACCCAGATCCTGTCCAGCGAAAGGAGGATTGTTTCCAGGAAGGCTAATAAGAGCTAAGGAACAAAGATGCATACCCTGCGGGACCTCATGTTTCCTGGAGAGAATGGTTGTTAATTTCAGAGTTTTCAGTGGATAAAGAGCAGACCCGGGTCGGTAAGATTGTGCACGCACTTTACTTGTTGGCGCCTAGAGACTAAGACCAGGCCTGTAGTTAGCTAGTTAGGGTCTCTGTTTTGTGTCAGGCCTAAAGTGTTGCTACTGTTACTACTAGGACTCCATTACTTAAAGGGACATTGCACATTTGATAGCTGATAAGCACCCCCATGAACTCAATCCAGTTAAGTGGTTTGCTCAGGATTAATACTCAGGCACGTGCTACCGGACTAGTTATGGGAGTGGGAATACTATAGAGCATGGTAAGACTGTAAACTGTTGTGTTGCACCGCAGGCTAGCCCGTACTAAGCACCCAAACAATTGTTTGTGTTTTTTTCAGGGTAATAATAGGTACAGCAAGGAAGTTTTAGCTGTGCCCGCCAGTAGGTAAATTACCGCAAAATTTCCTCCAGCATCCATCAGAGGGTGCTGTGCTGTGCAACACAGGGGTCTCAGCCTTTGGGCTGGGTGTATGTAAATGTATTTTATCTTCTCAGCATTTGAGGTTGTGTTTATTACCACGTGTTAGTAAAATTCTGTTTTGGCAAAAGCTGGTGTTGGAGTTGCTTTCATCGTTGGTGACTTTGCTGTATTCTGGGGAGCCCACTCGGGTACACGGCTTACAGGAATATAAACCATTGGTATTTTCATTCACTGACAGCAAGCGGAGAACTTGAGTTAACTTAAATAATACTAGAAAACCCCTTCAAAGAGAATCTGTCACTTCTCACATCTATTTACTATGAAACAAATGGCAGAGCAACTTTCCTTAGAACTCTTTATCATGCAGTTCCTCTAAAATTCCTCCTGGAAATGTAATATTTAACTTAAAATGAGTGTTACCATCCCCCTTGTCAATGGGGTATCTTTACACACCTTATGTGTTAGTGTATAGGCTTTAGAGCTGACATTTCTCAACAAGCTCAGCTTGTTTATTGTCTGCACAAATGCTGTTCTGTCGTAGGTGTATCACTTACAACTGGTACACTGTTTCCAGGGATGAACAGCAGAAATTCTGAATGCAGATCTGGAGTATATACAGCTGTAACTCATGATCAGTACAGGAAAAGTAATTATGTTCACAGTGACTCCATCAGCAAAATAGTGAGTACAGCTCTGAGGTATAATGCAGGATCTTACTCAGGATTAGAGTTGAGCGAACACCTGGATGTTCGGGTTCGAGAAGTTCGGCCGAACATCCCGGAAATGTTCGGGTTCGGGATCCGAACCCGATCCGAACTTCGTCCCGAACCCGAACCCCATTGAAGTCAATGGGGACCCGAACTTTTCGGCACTAAAAAGGCTGTAAAACAGCCCAGGAAAGAGCTAGAGGGCTGCAAAAGGCAGCAACATGTAGGTAAATCCCCTGCAAACAAATGTGGATAGGGAAATGAATTAAAATAAAAATTAAATAAATAAAAATTAACCAAAATCAATTGGAGAGAGGTTCCATAGCAGAGAATCTGGCTTCCCGTCACCCACCACTGGAACAGTCCATTCTCAGATATTTAGGCCCCGGCACCCAGGCAGAGGAGAGAGGTCCCGTAACAGAGAATCTGGCTTCATGTCAGCAGAGAATTAGTCTGCATGTCATAGCAGAGAATGAGGCTTCACGTCAGCCACCACTGCAACAGTCCATTGGCATATATTTAGGCCCAGCACCCAGGCAGAGGAGGGAGGTCCCGTAACAGAGAATCTGTCTTCATGTCAGCAGAGAATTAGTCTGCATGTCATAGCAGAGAATGAGGCTTCACGTCAGCCACCACTGCAACAGTCCATTGGCATATATTTAGGCCCAGCACACACCCAGGCAGAGGAGAGAGGTCCCGTAACAGAGAATCTGGCTTCATGTCAGCAGAGAATCAGTCTGCATGTCATAGCAGAGAATGAGGCTTCATGTCAGCCACCACTGCAACAGTCCATTGGCATATATTTAGGCCCAGCACACACACAGGCAGAGCAGAGAGGTCCCGTAACAGACAATCTGGCTTCATGACAGCAGAGAATCAGTCTGCATGTCATAGCAGAGAATCAGGCTTCACGTCAGCCACCACTGCAACAGTCCATTGTCATAAATTTAGGCCCAGCACCCAGGCAGAGGAGAGAGGTCCCGTAACAGACAATCTGGCTTCATGTCAGCAGAGAATTAGTCTGCATGTCATAGCAGAGAATGAGGCTTCACGTCAGCCACCACTGCAACAGTCCATTGGCATATATTTAGGCCTAGCACACAGGCAGAGGAGAGAGGTCCCGTAACAGACAATCTGGCTTCATGTCAGCAGAGAATCAGTCTGCATGTCATAGCAGAGAATGAGGCTTCACGTCACCCACCACTGCAACAGTCCATTGGCATATATTTAGGCCTAGCACACAGGCAGAGCAGAGAGGTCCCGTAACAGACAATCTGGCTTCATGACAGCAGAGAATCAGTCTGCATGTCATAGCAGAGAATCAGGCTTCACGTCAGCCACCACTGCAACAGTCCATTGTCATAAATTTAGGCCCAGCACCCAGGCAGAGGAGAGAGGTCCCGTAACAGAGGATCTGGCTTCATGTCAGCAGAGAATCAGTCTGCATGTCATAGCAGAGAATCAGGCTTCACGTCAGCCACCACTGCAACAGTCCATTGTCATAAATTTAGGCCCAGCACCCAGGCAGAGGAGAGAGGTCCCGTAACAGACAATCTGGCTTCATGACAGCAGAGAATCAGTCTGCATGTCATAGCAGAGAATGAGGCTTCACGTCACCCACCACTGCAACAGTCCATTGGCATATATTTAGGCCTAGCACACAGGCAGAGCAGAGAGGTCCCGTAACAGACGATCTGGCTTCATGTCAGCAGAGAATCAGTCTGCATGTCATAGCAGAGAATGAGGCTTCACGTCACCCACCACTGCAACAGTCCATTGGCATATATTTAGGCCTAGCACACAGGCAGAGCAGAGAGGTCCCGTAACAGACAATCTGGCTTCATGTCAGCAGAGAATCAGTCTGCATGTCATAGCAGAGAATCAGGCTTCACGTCAGCCACCACTGCAACAGTCCATTGTCATAAATTTAGGCCCAGCACCCAGGCAGAGGAGAGAGGTCCCGTAATAGACAATCTGGCTTCATGTCAGCAGAGAATTAGTCTGCATGTCATAGCAGAGAATCAGGCTTCATGTCAGCCACCACTGCAACAGTCCATTGGCATATATTTAGGCCTAGCACACAGGCAGAGGAGAGGTTCATTCAACTTTGGGTAGCCTCGCAATATAATGGTAAAATGAAAATAAAAATAGGATTGAATGAGGAAGTGCCCTGGAGTCCAATAATATATGGTTATGGGGAGGTAGTTAATGTCTAATCTGGACAAGGGACGGACAGGTCCTGTGGGATCCATGCCTGGTTCATTTTTATGAACGTCAGCTTGTCCACATTGGCTGTAGACAGGCGGCTGCGTTTGTCTGTAATGACGCCCCCTGCCGTGCTGAATACACGTTCAGACAAAACGCTGGCTGCCGGGCAGGCCAGCACCTCCAAGGCATAAAAGGCTAGCTCTGGCCACGTGGACAATTTAGAGACCCAGAAGTTGAATGGGGCCGAACCATCAGTCAGTACGTGGAGGGGTGTGCACACGTACTGTTCCACCATGTTAGGGAAATGTTGCCTCCTGCTAACACGTTGCGTATCAGGTGGTGGTGCAGTTAGCTGTGGCGTGTTGACAAAAGTTTTCCACATCTCTGCCATGCTAACCCTGCCCTCAGAGGAGCTGGCCGTGACACAGCTGCCTTGGCGACCTCTTGCTCCTCCTCTGCCTTGGCCTTGGGCTTCCACTTGTTCCCCTGTGACATTTGGGAATGCTCTCAGTAGCGCGTCTACCAACGTGCGCTTGTACTCGCGCATCTTCCTATCACGCTCCAGTGCAGGAAGTAAGGTGGGCACATTGTCTTTGTAGCGTGGATCCAGCAGGGTGGCAACCCAGTAGTCCGCACAGGTTAAAATGTGGGCAACTCTGCTGTCGTTGCGCAGGCACTGCAGCATGTAGTCGCTCATGTGTGCCAGGCTGCCCAGGGATAAGGACAAGCTGTCCTCTGTGGGAGGCGTATCGTCATCGTCCTGCCTTTCCCCCCAGCCACGCACCAGTGATGGACCCGAGCTGCGTTGGGTGCCACCCCGCTGTGACCATGCTTCATCCTCATCCTCCTCCACCTCCTCCTCATCCTCGTCCTCCTCGTCCTCCAGTAGTGGGCCCTGGCTGGCCACATTTGTACCTGGCCTCTGCTGTTGCCAAAAACCTCCCTCTGAGTCACTTCGAAGAGACTGGCCTGAAAGTGCTAAAAATGACCCCTCTTCCTCCTCCTCCTCCTCCTCCTGGGCCACCTCCTCTTCCATCATCGCCCTAAGTGTTTTCTCAAGGAGACATAGAAGTGGTATTGTAACGCTGATAACGGTGTCATCGCCACTGGCCATGTTGGTGGAGTACTCGAAACAGCGCAACAGGGCACACAGGTCTCGCATGGAGGCCCAGTCATTGGTGGTGAAGTGGTGCTGTTCTGTAGTGTGACTGACCCGTGCGTGCTGCAGCTGAAACTCCACTATGGCCTGCTGCTGCTCGCACAGTCTGTCCAGCATGTGCAAGGTGGAGTTCCACCTGGTGGGCACGTCGCATATGAGGCGGTGAGCGGGAAGGCCGAAGTTACGCTGTAGCGCAGACAGGCGAGCAGCAGCAGGATGTGAACGCCGGAAGCGCGAACAGACGGCCCGCACTTTATGCAGCAGCTCTGACATGTCGGGGTAGTTGTGAATGAACTTCTGCACCACCAAATTCAGCACATGCGCCAAGCAAGGGATGTGCGTCAAATTGGCTAGTCCCAGAGCTGCAACGAGATTTCGCCCATTATCACACACCACCAGGCCGGGCTTGAGGCTCACCGGCAGCAACCACTCGTCGGTCTGTTGTTCAATACCCCGCCACAACTCCTGTGCGGTGTGGGGCCTGTCCCCCAAACATATGAGTTTCAGAATGGCCTGCTGACGTTTACCCCGGGCTGTGCTGAAGTTGGTGGTGAAGGTGTGTGGCTGACTGGATGAGCAGGTGGAAGAAGAGGAGGAGGAAGCCGAGAAGGAGGAGGTGGCAACAGGAGGCAAAGAATGTTGCCCTGCGATCCTTGGCGGCGGAAGGACGTGCGCCAAACAGCTCTCCGCCTGGGGCCCAGCTGCCACTACATTTACCCAGTGTGCAGTTAGGGAAATATAGCGTCCCTGGCCGTGCTTACTGGTCCACGTATCTGTGGTTAGGTGGACCTTGCCACAGATGGCGTTGCGCAGTGCACACTTGATTTTATCGGATACTTGGTTGTGCAGGGAAGGCACGGCTCTCTTGGAGAAGTAGTGCCGGCTGGGAACAACATACTGTGGGACAGCAAGCGACATGAGCTGTTTGAAGCTGTCTGTGTCCACCAGCCTAAATGACAGCATTTCATAGGCCAGTAGTTTAGAAATGCTGGCATTCAGGGCCAGGGATCGAGGGTGGCTAGGTGGGAATTTACGCTTTCTATCAAATGTTTGTGAGATGGAGAGCTGAACGCTGGCGTGTGACATGGTTGAGACGCTTGGTGACGGAGGTGGTGGTGGTGGTGTTGGTGGTACATCCCCTGTTTGCTGGGCGGCAGGTGCCAACGTTCCTCCAGAGGCGGAGGAAGAGGCCGAGGCGGCAGCAGCAGAATAGGCCGAGGCGGCAGCAGCAGAAGAGGTAGCAGGGGGAGCCTGAGTGACTTCCTTGGTTTTAAGGTGTTTACTCCACTGCAGTTCATGCTTTGCATGCAGGTGCCTGGTCATGCAGGTTGTGCTCAGGTTCAGAACGTTAATGCCTCGCTTCAGGCTCTGATGGCACAGCGTGCAAACCACTCGGGTCTTGTCGTCAGCACATTGTTTGAAGAAGTGCCATGCCAGGGAACTCCTTGAAGCTGCCTTTGGGGTGCTCGGTCCCAGATGGCGGCGGTCAGTAGCAGGCGGAGTCTCTTGGCGGCGGGTGTTCTGCTTTTGCCCACTGCTCCCTCTTTTGCTACGCTGTTGGCTCGGTCTCACCACTGCCTCTTCCTCCGAACTGTGAAAGTCAGTGGCACGACCTTCATTCCATGTGGGGTCTAGGACCTCATCGTCCCCTGCATCGTCTTCCACCCAGTCTTGATCCCTGACCTCCTGTTCAGTCTGCACACTGCAGAAAGACGCAGCAGTTGGCACCTGTGTTTCGTCATCATCAGAGACATGCTGAGGTGGTATTCCCATGTCCTCATCATCAGGAAACATAAGTGGTTGTGCGTCAGTGCATTCTATGTCTTTCACCGCTGGGGAAGGGCTAGGTGGATGCCCTTGGGAAACCCTGCCAGCGGAGTCTTCAAACAGCATAAGAGACTGCTGCATAACTTGAGGCTGAGACAGTTTCCCTGGTATGCATGGGGGTGATGTGACAGACTGATGGGGTTGGTTTTCAGGCGCCATCTGTGCGCTTTCTGCAGAAGACTGGGTGGGAGATAATGTGAACGTGCTGGATCCACTGTCGGCCACCCAATTGACTAATGCCTGTACCTGCTCAGGCCTTACCATCCTTAGAACGGCATTGGGCCCCACCATATATCGCTGTAAATTCTGGCGGCTACTGGGACCTGAGGTAGTTGGTACACTAGGACGTGTGGATGTGGCAGAACGGCCACGTCCTCTCCCAGCACCAGAGGGTCCACTAACACCACCACGACCATGTCCACGTCCGCGTCCCTTACTAGATGTTTTTCTCATTGTTATGGTTCACCACAACAACAAATATATTATTTGGCCCAATGTATTGTATTCAAATTCAGCGGGATATAAATTTGAGGCCTAGTATTTAGGCGCTGGGTGACCGGTATGGATTTAGTGACAGAATTAGACTTGGAAATGCACAGAAGCGTGTGTGTGTGAAGTTATTCTGAATGACCCAATGTGCACCTTGAATATTATATACCCTTTTAGGGATAGATTTAAAATAGCTCTGATATAGCAGAAACCACTAAATTATGAAATTGCTAAATTGGGAATTGTATTTCAACCCAGAACAAAAAATGTGCTTTGACGGACACTAAATAACTTTCCCAGCCACAACAGGACAGCGTTAACGAGAGATTTAGCAGGATATAAATTTGAGGCCTAGTATTTAGGCGCTGGGTGACAGGTATGGGTTTAGTGACAGAATTAGACTTAGAAATACACAGTAGCGGGTGTGTGTGAAGTTATTCTGAATGACCCAATGTGCACCTTGAATATTATATACCCTTTTAGGGATAGATTTCAAATAGCTCTGATATAGCAGAAACCACTAAATTATGAAATTGCTAAATTGGGAATTGTATTTCAACCCAGAACAAAAAATGTGCTTTGACGGACACTAAATAACTTTCCCAGCCACAACAGGACAGCGTTAACGAGAGATTTAGCAGGATATAAATTTGAGGCCTAGTATTTAGGCGCTGGGTGACAGGTATGGGTTTAGTGACAGAATTAGACTTAGAAATACACAGTAGCGGGTGTGTGTGAAGTTATTCTGAATGACCCAATGTGCACCTTGAATATTATATACCCTTTTAGGGATAGATTTCAAATAGCTCTGATATAGCAGAAACCACTAAATTATGAAATTGCTAAATTGGGAATTGTATTTCAACCCAGAACAAGAAATGTGCTTGAACGGACACTAAATAACTCGCCCAGCTACAGCACTAAGGACAGATTTAGCTGGATATAAATTTGAGGCCTAGTATTTAGGCGCTGGGTGACAGGTATGGGTTTAGTGACAGAATTAGACTTGGAAATGCACAGTAGCGGGTGTGTGAAGTTATTCTGAATGTCCCTATGTGCACCTTCAATATGATCTACCCTTTTAGGGATAGATTTCAAATAGCTCTGATATAGCAGAAACCACTAAATTATGAAATTGCTAAATTGGGAATTGTATTTCAACCCAGAACAAGAAATGTGCTTGAACGGACACTAAATAACTCGCCCAGCTACAGCACTAACGACAGATTTAGCTGGATATGAATTTGAGGCCTAGTATTTAGGCGCTGGGTGACAGGTATGGGTTTAGTGACAGAATTAGACTTGGAAATACACAGTAGCGGGTGTGTGTGAAGTTATTCTGAATGACCCAATGTGCACCTTGAATATTATATACCCTTTTAGGGATAGATTTCAAATAGCTCTGATATAGCAGAAACCACTAAATTATGAAATTGCTAAATTGGGAATTGTATTTCAACCCAGAACAAGAAATGTGCTTGAACGGACACTAAATAACTCGCCCAGCTACAGCACTAAGGACAGATTTAGCTGGATATAAATTTGAGGCCTAGTATTTAGGCGCTGGGTGACAGGTATGGGTTTAGTGACAGAATTAGACTTGGAAATGCACAGTAGCGGGTGTGTGAAGTTATTCTGAATGACCCTATGTGCACCTTGAATATTATATACCCTTTTAGGGATAGATTTCAAATAGCTCTGATACAGCAGAAACCACTAAATTTTTAAATTGCTAAATTGGGAATTGTATTTCAACCCAGAACAAAAAATGTGCTTTGACGGACACTAAATAACTTTCCCAGCCACAACAGGACAGCGGTAACGAGAGATTTAGCGGGATATAAATTTGAGGCCTAGTATTTAGGCGCTGGGTGACCGGTATGGATTTAGTGACAGAATTAGACTGGGATATGGCCAAAAAATAACCACACTATTGCTGGTTAAATGCACTTGGTGATGGGCGCAGCTTGCCCCTGATGTAGTATATGGCCAAAAAATGAACAGACTATTGCTGGTTAAATGCACTTGGTGTGATAGCTTGACCAACCACACTACTGAGGGTTAAATGCACTTGGTGACGGGCGCAGCTTGCCCCTGATGTAGTATATGGCCAAAAAATAAACAGACTATTGCTGGTTAAATGCACTTGGTGTGACAGCTTCACCCTGATGTAGGCTTTAGCCAAAAAACAAACGCACCATTGAGGGTTAAATGCACTTGGTGACAGGCGCAGCTTGCCCCTGATGTAGTATATGGCCAAAAAATAAACAGACTATTGCTGGTTAAATGCACTTGGTGTGACAGCTTCACCCTGATGTAGGCTTTAGCCAAAAAACAACCACACCATTGAGGGTTAAATGCACTTGGTCGCAGCTTGTGCTGGCGCACCACAAGACACAAAATGGCCGCCGATCACCCCAGAAAAATGTGACTGACAAACGGTCTGGGCAGCCTAAAAACAGTGAGCAATTGAGGATCAGCAGCTCAATGATCCACAGCTGCAGATCGATCAGTTAATCAAGTCCTTTGGAGGAGTTAATCTGCCTAATCTCGCCCTACTGTCGCAGCCGCAACCTCTCCCTACGCTAATCAGAGCAGAGTGACGGGCGGCGCTATGTGACTCCAGCTTAAATAGAGGCTGGGTCACATGGTGCTCTGGCCAATCACAGCCATGCCAATAGTAGGCATGGCTGTGATGGCCTCTTGGGGCAAGTAGTATGACGCTTGTTGATTGGCTGCTTTGCAGCCTTTCAAAAAGCGCCAAGAAAGCGTCACAAAAGCGCCAAGAAAGCGACGAACACCGAACCCGAACCCGGACTTTTACGAAAATGTCCGGGTTCGGGTCCGTGTCACGGACACCCCAAAATTCGGTACGAACCCGAACTATACAGTTCGAGTTCGCTCATCCCTACTCAGGATCAGTACAGGATAAGTAATGTATGTACACAGTGACCCCACCAGCAGAATAGTGAGTGCAGCTCTAGAGCATAATACATGATTTAACTCAGGATCAGTACAAGATAAGTAGACTAGTGAGTGCAGCTCTGGACCAGCTGTTACTGAGCTGCAATTACCTCTAGGTGTGGTCGACTGTGGCTCAGCTGCTGATCATTTGGAGGAAACCATCTCTCCACACAGGGCCTGCCCTCTCCCTCTCAGTGGGGGAGTGGGTCTCTGGGGATGACCAGATGGAGCAAGTCCCAGGCTTCTTTTCCTTGGACCAGGCTGGCAGGGGACAGAAGAAGCCAGAAACCGGCCTGTCCGCTCGAGGACCTGGGGGTGAGACGTACCATCAGGAGTCACAGCACTGTGGCTCCTACTCACCCTAGGTCTGTGGAGACCAGGCAAAGATGTCTGTCCTTCCAATCATCTGCTGGTCCTGATGCTACTGCTCCTCATCCTACTCCTCATCAGTCATTCCATCAGCAATCGATCACCAAAGCGATTGCCAAGGGACAACACTATGCGTGCACTCATCCAACTGCGCACAAGCTGAATGTGCTCCTGGCCAAGTTGCTGGTGCTGCAGTCCCTCCCTTTCCATTCTCCATATGTTGGACCGATTATACGAACAGAGAAAGGCCATCAACAATTTCTTGATGATCCAAGCGGACAGGAGTATAACTTCAATGCCAGCCAGTGGCAGCTCATGTGTGACACTTGAGTTTGCTCAGGCCCTTTGAGGAGGCCATGTTATTTGTCAGTGTTCAGGACTATGGGATGAACAAAATCATTTCATTGCTTCATATCCTGGAACAGATGCTGGTAAATCTGGCTGGTCAGGGGACTGGAGATGTGGCGCCTAGATCTTACAGACACATGAGCCCTGCAGGGGCTGAGCTGGAGGAGGAGGAGCAGGACATTGGAGCACAAGCAATGTGTAGCGAAATGGGTGGTTTTTATACACAGGTGATAGGAGAGAAGGAGCAGGAGAAGCCAGAGGAGTTACAGGGTGATGAGGAAAATGAGACAGAGGATCCAGACACAACATGGCAGTATGCAGTGTAGATAGAGGCAAGGAGTCCCTCTGAGTCACTTGCACAAATGGCCCGATGCATGCTCACTTGATTGCGTAGTGACAGCCGAATTGTCAGCATTTGGCAGAAGGATGACTTCTGGCTTCCCACCTTGTTGGACCCTCACTACCGGTCCAAAATGGGAGCCCTTTTTACACTCGCTGAGAAGGAGGACAAACTGAACTACTATAGAGAGACATCCTATGTAGTCAGTTGGCCGATGCCTATCTGCGCCATCGTCCATCCTCGCAGGTCTGACCAGGGGAGCCCTCTGCGCTCACATTCCTCTGCCATGGCTGCTGAGGCAGGGTGGGGATGTAGGGGCAGTTCCAGCTCCATCAGCAGCAACTTGAGTCTAGAGTAGCTGATGAGCAGCTTTCTTCACCCGCCTAGTGAAGAAACTACTCACCAGCAGCTAGACCTGGAGCAGGACCTGAACCAGCAGGTGGTGGCATACTTTATCAGCACCCTGCTACCACACATTGAAGATCTGCTGGACTACTGGGCAGCCATACTGGATTTGTGGCCAAAACTGGCAGAGTTTGCCCTCGAAAAGCTGTCTTGCACGGCCAGTAGTGTGGCATCAGAGCTGGTGTTTAGTGCAGCGGGGGCTATAGTTACCCCAAGAAGAACTTGCCTGGCCACCCAAAATGTGGAGAGACTGACCTTTGTCAAGATGAATCAGGTGTGGATCAGCCAGGATTTCCACCCACCAATGCCTAATGCATCAGACTAGGTCATCCATGATGCCACATCAACACTTAGACAAAAGAGACTGGTTTCTTCTGGCTACCTGCCTCAGCTACTATTCTGATGCTGCCACCCGCCTGATGCCACACATCTGATGCCAAGTGCTCCTTCTTTCACCCACCATCTTCAGCTGGTACTGGTATTGCCACACACCTCCCCACTCTGTAAACAGGTCACTCTGTGGTCTCCTGATGCTGCTGCCACCTCACCACTCAGGTCTCCTGATGCTACCGCTGTCGCCACCTCCACACTGTGATTTTGCCACCATGTGGCCTCCTCCTGATGCTGCCGCTGTCGCCACCGCCACACTCTGTCATTGTGCCACTCTGTGGCCTCCTGATGCTGCTGCCACCTCCACACTGTCATTGTGCCACTCTGTGGCCTCCTCCTGATGCTGCTGCTACCTCCAGATTATGTCATTGGGCCACTCTGTGGCCTCCTGATACTGATTCCATCTCCCCACTATGTTATAGGGCCACTCTGTGGACTTTTCATGCTGTTCTCACCCTCCCCACTTCATGACTGGGCCACTATTTTGCCTTTCGGTGGCCCAGTCTAACTACCGGCAGGTTTGATATCAGTCTCTAGAATTTTAGGTGCCAATCCTATTGTCTTACCGAACCGGGTCTGCTTTGTCTCCGCTGACGACTGCGAGCTGAACAACGTCATTTCAAACAAGCGTGCGGTACCTCGGCGTTGTTGCTCTGCTCCTCAACTCACATAAGCGGTCCTAGCAGCAGTAGTCCTCCTTCAGGACAGGATCCAGGTGTTAGACAAGATCAGCTTCTCTTGAGTGCAGCTCTGGTAGCAAAATAACGCTCTGCCACTTGGATGTAGATCGATTCACTCCTCTCTGTGTCTCTCTGTGTACTTCCAAGATGGCGACCTCCCCACAAGAACGTCACTTCCTGCTTCTTCTCCAGCTTCTCAACCCCACCTCTCATGAATATTGAAATCCAGCAGTCTATTTGCTGTGTGGGGAAACAGCGGCCTCTTGTGGCCAAAACGCAGAATGACAACCCTAATACTTAATTATACACAAACATTGAACAGTTTCACAATCTCATAGTTGCTTAGGCATCTTCCTGTAGTAGGAAGCACCTGTAAATACCTTCTGCAATCCAGCCATAGGCTGGTGAGACAGAGGGCGTGTATGTGTTGCCTCATAGGTGAAGAGAGACACACCCACGCAAGCTCAAACTCCAGTGCAAGTCTCCAGCAGGAAGGAAACTCTGGCATGGAACACAGATACCATAGTTAAGCTATCTGCTGCCAGCACTTGTCAGCACGGCCCATGGTGGCAGGGAAAGAGGGATCCCGGCACCCCTGCCAGTGGTTAGGGGCAGCAGCACCTGCACGGACCGCTGGTCTTACATCCTTGAGTTTGCTGGTTCCTGATACTCCCGTGTGCTCGTGATCTATACTTCGTTCCTGGACTCTGCTTATCGTCTGACCCCTGCCTGCTTGCTTTGGCTCTCCTGTTGCTGATCCGGATTGCCTGAACTGTACCAGTGCCGCCTGTCCTGACCTCTTGCCTGTCTGACTACGCCTCTGCCTCATCCTTCGGTCCGGCACTGTTGCTCTTGGTAACGACTCTACCTGCCTGATTAAGCTTGTACTTCTGGTACCTACTCAGGTACCGTACCTCCTTGTCTGCCCAGACCAGCTGCCACTGACTCGGGGACTGCTCTGGAGTAGCCCTTGGCAACTACCGGCTCAAGTCTACCCTTACCATCAGAGGCTCTAGTGAAAACTAGTGTTGGGCGCGAATATTTAAATAGCGAATTTTAATTGTGAATATTGCCACTTCAAGAATTTGCGAAGATTTAGAATATAGTGCTATATATTCATATTTTTTTCATCAGTAACCTTCCTTCTTGCTTGTGTGCCAATGAGAAGGCTGCAATGTCTTTGTCTGAACTTGGCAACATCCCTAGCAGCCAAAAGGGAAGTTTCCTACCACTTACTATATAAGAACCTTCCAGCAGTCATTTTCTGTAGATTTATGGAGTTCTGAGAGAGAAAGCAGTGACATTGCTGTGCTCTGTGCTTTACTGTGTCATTACATTAGATAGTTAGATTATATATATAATACAGATAGTTAGTGGGAGATAGTCAGTGTAGGTTAGATCATGATATAGTGTAACTGAGAGGTTCCAGTGCAGGGTCCTTGGTAGTGTGATAGGTTCTGCTGTCCATACATACATGCTACATACATAGTGCTGTGATGTCACAAGTTCACTACAATACTTTTATATATTTTTTGAATTATATTTATTTATCATTTTCTTCTTCTCATTAAAACATGACATGAATGGGAATTAGCCATTACAAGAATACATATATATGCCGTAATAAATTACAAAAAGGTATCATAACAATACAAGTATACACCATTATACAAAGTCATGTCCTAACAGTTTATCCCCTTCATTTTATCTTTTGGAAAAACCTCTT
This sequence comes from Bufo gargarizans, assembly GCF_014858855.1. Classification (NCBI taxonomy): domain Eukaryota; kingdom Metazoa; phylum Chordata; class Amphibia; order Anura; family Bufonidae; genus Bufo; species Bufo gargarizans. Next base: position 48,105,342 of record NC_058080.1, read on the forward strand.
AACAAAAATAAATTCCCCCCCCCCTCCCGTCCCCGACCCCCCCTCACCTCCTCCCTCCCCTCCACCCTATTTGGTTGTCTTGGGAGTATCCCAATGGCCTTTCCTTTCAGTAACCTCATTTCAAAAACTTGTAGTTCCCCCCTTTTTACTCCTTATTTGTTCATTGGCATCACCTGCCTGGCTTTCTCATATCTTGTCACCCTTTCACATAGATTTTTCCAGTCTACCACATTTGGTGGGCTAGCCGCTCCCCATCCTCTGGCCAGGACAACACGTGCCAGCATCAGACCTTTTTCCCATTTTCCTTCACCTTTTCTATCTGCTCCGATTCTTCCAGTATCTCCCAGGACTGCTATACTGATCTCAAATGGGGCTGGTTTCTTTGTCTCTCTCTCGAGGTGCTGGAAAACATGAGACCAGTACCCCTGTACAGTCGGGCATGACCAGATCAGATGGACAAAATCGGCCCTCTCCTCTCCACACTTCCAACATTTTGCTTCTCCTGTTTTATACATCTTGCTCATAACCCTTGGGGTAACATAGGTCCGGTGAAGGATAAAGAACTGCGTCAATCGGAAGCTACTGGAAATTGTACTCCTTTTAACATTTTTATATATATTTCTCCAGTCCAAAGTTAAGGGTGCCACCTCCTGTGCCCATTTCTTTTCACTATTAAATCTAATCACCCCTCCCAAACCCTTCTTTATCCTTTTATAAATCTGTGAAATTGAAACTTTACTCCCTATTTCCTGAAAACAAAAATCAGCAAATTCTGAGTGCTTTGTAGTGAAGTATTCTTTATTCTTCGTTTTATCAAAAGCGTGTTTTAGTCTACTATATCTAAACCATGTGAGATAGTCTTTATCTATGCTTAAACCCATTTCCTCTGGTGTCTTCAGCCTTCCTTCCACAACTATCTGGGGCACAAATCTAATACCCTTTTTATCCCAAAACAGATAATCCTCAAACTTCAAAAATTCTTTTAAGTTAATATTTCCCCAAATGGGTGAAACCTTTAGTGTGTACTTTATTCCTAATAATTTTTTAATATTAACCCAAACTAAATGTACCATCTCACTAATTGGGCAGTGCCTCCCCTTAATTTTTATCATTCCTGCTTCCAATGTACTAATAATATTGTATTGGAGAGCTCCCGACTACAATACTTAATGCATCAATCAGTAATATGTAGTCAGACCTGTTAAAATGTGAAGTTGCAAAAATATGCGCATCATTAATTGATGATTTGCGCAATCGCTAATATATTGGAGCACTCTATCTGCATATAAAGCTATTGTAATGTTCTGCCATGCTAACCATTCTCTCCAGTCTCAGGAAACTTCTAGCAGCTTGAAAAATGTAGCACAGTGACCCACGCCTGTATTGCGCGCGCAATACGTGCATATTACATTGCCGATTTTCGCAATGAAGAAAATAATCGCGAATGACGAATATTCACCCAAATATAGCAAATTTGAATATTGCCCCTGCTGCTCATCACTAGTGAAAACCAGGTAGTTGCTTAGACATGCCCCTCCAGAATATAGCCAGTCAGTGGCACAGTGGGTTTACACCCGCTGATCCGTGAGAACCGTCAGGGAAAGGGGTAGCTTGATTAAAACATACCTGCTCCTTTTGCTGATATATCTGGTCAGTGTTTGCATCTTGCTGGAGCCTCTCTGGACTCTGGTCTACAGTCTGTTTTTCCAACTGTTGTGGGGGCACAGACTGAACCTAGTCAGGAGGGAGGTTACTTACCGCAAGAGGAGGCTAGGGGGGTTGTGTATGGTCAACTCCGTGGTATTCCTGGTGAACACCTTCATCAAGGTTAACATTGCTGACCCCTGGAAAGAGAGACTACTCCATGGGTATTCTCCTGTCGTGAATGGTTTCAGCCTTTCCTCCAGGAATGGGAGACAGGAGGGTAAGTGAAGGATCTTCGTACACCGCATGGGCATCTTCCAGCTTATGTATCACGTCTGAGATGGCAGGTAACAGACTTGCAGCGCAGAGGGGAGGGAAGAGGAGTACCCTTCCACTAGGGAGAGGGAGTAGTGGTGACCCCTAGCTCACCTGTCACTGGCACCTGGCTGCCCTGATGTCCCTAGACGGGCTGCTAACCCATAGGCCGATCACGTGCCTCGTCCCTGGCTTACCTTGAAATAACCCCTAGGTAGTGAATAGGGCGGTGGGAGCACTAGTCCTCTCCACTGATACCTATGGTAACAACAGGGAAAGGACAAACAAAACAAACACAATCAACAATCCCCAAAGGTAGACAACAATAGGAGCTCCAGTTCCAATGGCTCCACAGCAATAGTTGTCCACCTGAGGTCAGAATAGAAGATCTGGAAGGAAGGTCTATATCTAGCAACAAGGGAAGCAGAAAGGGAGAATATATAGTAGCTGGGAGTGGCTGACAGAGAACAGCTGAAAGGAAAAGCTACAGATTCCTAAGTGGGACAAAAAGGATCGCAAACCTAAGCAGGAAAACTTGGACGGGAATCCATTCTCACCATTAGGTCATGGAACGATCCCTTGAGCCACGCGCTGCGACCTTCTGACCCAAGGCACAACAGGGTCAGCGATAGGTCTTGACAACCTGTTGACATTATGTTACCCCGGTTGTGAAGGTGATTTGCTGGTGGGGTCTGGGGATGTGGGAGATGAGAACTCCTTGATCGAAGGGTTCTGTTAACCTATTTCCAGAAACCTCTGGCTCTCAGGGATTGTCAGGATCTCCTTGAAGCTTCGAGACTTGGATTGGCGCTGCTTCCATGGGAATCTGTATGTGAGGGACAACTTGAAGTGTAGGAGCTCTGAGGAAAGGGGTTGTCCCCTGGAGGAGTGCGGTGATGTGCTGGAAAGCATGGACCAATTATTGCTTCATTGTCCCTTTAATACAAAAGTCAAGAACAGGGTGGGTGCCTCCATTGGCTGGCCTGGGCTGACCAGTATCACCTATGTGGAGTGGGCTTATGGCGCATTTAGAGACCTGGGAGGCCGGGACAGCTGCACTTTATTCTTAGTTAATGCAGTGGTGAGGTACTACATGTGGAACGCACACTGCCTAGTATCTATGCAACTTGAAAATCCTTCCGGTGGACGAGGTGGTGAGGAACATTCTGGGTGACCTGGTGAAGGTGCGCTCTCTAGAATATGACAGACTTGGGGCAGGGAGGTCCTCTCTCCTCTGGAGGGGCTTTTCCTTTCTAGTGCTCTATTCTTGTCATCCACTTCCCTGGTGGTGGGCTGATCTTGACACGGTAGATTTTTGTTTTGTTTTGGTCAATATTTAGTATTTAGAGCTTGCAGGCACCAAGCATGTTGGGTTTTTGTGTATTTTGTTTATGTATTGTTTTACTAAAGTTTTCATTTATTCTGTTTATTTGTATATGGTGTATGTAGTTCTGTTTATGTTGTGTGTGTATTATGAACATTTTCTTTTTTATTATGGTTATTATTATTATTATGATATAGGTGGTTTATTTGGCAACTGGACCAGTTAGTTTTCTGTGATTATTTGTATATAATTGCATGATTTTCCTATTCTATGACGTAAAGTCACGATTTTATTAAAGACACGGAGGCGAGTATTGCATAACTCTTTCTTTACTAAAATCCACAGTAGCAAAGAATTTACATAAAAAACTAAGGACAACCCCCAAGAGAACCCCTCCCAATGGACAGTCCATAAATAGGCTCTCCCCAGCCATATCATCCTCTTTCTTTGATGTGACCAGCCGAACGATACACGAACACCGGAGCGAACTCCTACTTGCACGGAAAAAACTCCAAACCGGAACCACGAACCGAGACTCTAGAACCCGAGCTCAACCGGAACAGACGACAACCGGAACTAAGAACGTCTTGGAGGAAACATCCACCATTTAGTGTACTCAGGAACACCAAACCAGGAATCAACCTACGAGAAGAAAAACAGGAGAGTACGGGTAATACATAGGACTTGAAAATCATCAATCTAGCTGAAAATAGAAAACAGCAAGCATAAAATATCATATAATGCATAAGTAAGATATACAAATAAAGATATATATACACAAGTACCATGAACCGGTCAATAATAAGAGGGAGGGAAAAAATGGGGGGGCAATACTCGCCTCCGTGTCTTTAATAAAATCATGACTTTACGTCATAGAATAGGAAAATCATGCAATTTTATAACAAGACACGGAGGCTTCGTATTGCAAGTTTAAAGTGACGAAATAACGGAAGAAAAAGCATGCAGAGGGGGTCTGAAATAAAACTCCCTAAAAGTGGAGGCTCTAGACCAATCTGCTAACCGTAGCACATCCTCCAGGCGGGCCCCTGCGACGGCCATGGAGATAGCGGAAGCTCCCCTAACCGAATGCGCCGTGAATACCGAAGTATCCACCCCGGCCAAGGACAGAATCCATTTCACCCAACGGGATAAGGTGACAGCAGCAACCGGAAGGAACGGTCTGCGGAAAGAAATGAACAACTGAGGAGCAGAGTTGGAAGTCAGAGCGGTCGTACGTCCCAAATATTCTTTCAAACATTCCACCGGACAAAGTGCCGGATTATCCGGGAAAGCCGGATAGGACACCGACCGGATACTAGTCTTTGTACGGCGAGAGATGTTAAAGGACACACCACCCGGGGTAAAGGATAGCGCATCAAAATCCAAGGCTCGAACATCTGAAACCCTCTTGCAGGATATCAGACACAGCAAGGTGACCAGTTTCGCCGAAAGCTGGCGCAGAGACAAATCCGAATTGCGAGGCCATCCAGAGAAGAACTGCAGAACCAATAGCACGTCCCAAGTGCTAGTAAAACGGGGTCTCGGAGGTCGAGACAAACGCGATCCCTTGAGAAGCCGACATACCAAGGGGTGCTGGCCCGCTGGACAGCCCGCAAAACCCAAGAGAGATAGCCGACCGAAACAGATTAATAGATCGATAAGCCTTGCCCTCATCAAACAGAGAGGACAAAAAATCGAGCAGGTCTGTCACAGGAGCCGAAAGGGGATCCAAACCCCGTCCCACGCACCAGTCAGCCCAACGTCGCCAGGCTGAAAGGTATGCTCGCCTGGTGCCGGGGGCCCATGCACTTTCCAAGAGGACACGAGTCGTTCCCGATACGCCTGTGACATCCCAACGTTCCCCGAAATTCTGCACGCCAACAGGCGGAGCGAGCCGTCTGTTACCAGCGGATGACGCTGGCCCAGAGGTCCGCCGAGGAGATCCAGAAAAGTTGGAAGGAGACGGGGATCCTCTACAAGGAGTTCCAGAAGTTAAGGGAACCATGATTGGGCCTGCCAAAACGGGACCACCAGAACCAACTCCGCCACCTGAAAGCGGACTTGAGACAGCACCCGAGGAATGAGCGCAAACGGAGGAAAAGCATAAGCCAGCTGACCCGACCAATCCTGAAGCAGGGCGTCCACAGCCTCCGACAGAGGGTCCGGCTTCCAACTGTAAAAATGCGGAAGCTGGGCGTTCCAACGAGAGGCGAAGAGATCCATAGAGAGGGAACCCCAGATCGAGACGATGGAAGAAAAAAACGCAGGATCTAATCTCCAATCGCTGAAGTCCGAAGAATGATGAGAACTCCAATCTGCGAACGTATTGCGGAGGCCTGGAATGTATTCCGCAATCACCGTGAAACCCTTGTCCAGGCAAAAGGACCAAAACTCCTTCGCTATGTGGGAAAGGATCGATGAGTGAGTGCCCCCCCATGGCATTGACATACCGCACGGCTGCCACGTTGTCTATCCTGAGCTTGATGCACGCCGATATCCTGTGGCTGGTGAAACTGCGGATGGCGAAGGATCCCGCCATCAACTCCAGCGCGTTTATGTGGAGATGAGATTCGCTGCCTGACCAGGGTCCTCCGGTGGAAATCCCGTCGCAGTAAGCGCCCCAACCGAGAAGGCTGGCATCCGACTCCACGATCAGGTCCGGTTGGGGTCCCACGATGGCCTTGCCATTCCATGCGTCGAGGTTGGCGATCCACCACAAGATCTCGTCCCTCGTCTCGTGATCCAGAGACTCCTCGTCCGCGTAGGATGCTCCCGCTTGAAGGTGTGCGATCTTTAACCGCTGCAACGCCCGATAATGAAGAGGTGCAGGAAAAATTGCCTGTATGGAGGAAGAGAGGAGACCGATAATGCGTGCAAGGTGACGCAACGAGATCCGAGGGAGCCTCAGTACCTGACGCAACTCCTTGCGGATGGCCTTGATCTTGGAACCCGGAAGGTACAGGGTCTGTTCGTTGGAGTCCACCACAAACCCCAGAAACTCCATTGATCTCGAAGGCTGAAGACACGATTTCTCGGCGTTGATGACAAAACCAAGCCCGATAAGAAGGGACAATGCCGATCGCAGGTGGAGCAGAAGTTCCGAGGGAGAGCGAGCCATGAAGAGGATATCGTCCAGATAGATTACTAGACGAATACCCTGGCAGCAAAGCCACACCACTACGGGCCTCATCAACTTGGTAAAACACCAAGGGGCTGATGAGAGGCCAAACGGCAGGCACGTGAATTGCCAAAGGTGGCCGTACCAACGAAACTGGAGGAGACGCCGGGACTGGGGAGCCAAAGGAACCGTCAGGTAGGCATCCTTCAGGTCCAGCTTCTCCATCCAGTCCCCCGGGAGCAGAAGGTCCCTGAGTAAATGAATACCCTCCATTTTGAAATGGCGGTATCGAACGAACCTGTTTAGGTTCCTCAAATTTATTACCGGTCGGAACTGGCCTCCTTTCTTTTCCACCAGGAAAACGTTGCTGACCACTCCCACCGAGTGTGGAGGAGCTCTCTCTATCGCCCCTTTGACCACAAGGGACCGGAGTTCCTGGTTCATACACACCCGGGCTGACCCTGATAGCACTAAGGGCGGAGGTTCTGGAAGGGATAGACGGGCGTCTATCAAATCTATCCGAAAGCCTTGAACCGTGGCAAGCACCCACGGATCGGAGGTGACCCGGTTCCAAGCAGGCAAAAAATTTCAGAGTCTGCCCCCTATACAAGGGTTGAAAGAAAACTGAGGGTTTATGAGACTTACCAAGGGGACGTCTAGATCCCGAGTTGCCCCTGAATCCTCTGGAGCGATACGCTGGGCCTCTGGATGGGAAGAAAGAGGACTGTTGCCTCTGGTCCTGGAACGAGGAGTGCTGATGAAAGGGACCTCGACCGTTTCCACGAGTCTGGAACTGGACACGGCCGGACAGTCGGCCCCTGAAGCTGCCGGCCCTAGAAGAGACACGCCCACGGAACACTTTGCGCATCGATGATTGGGCCTTATCAAGCGCCGTAAAGGCCCCTACAAATTTGCCTAAGTCCTTTATGAAACTGTCCCCAAAAAGGAGTCCCTGGGCCTCCTTACCCGTCTCAGTAAGCGCCATATTTGACAGTTTGGGTTCTATTTTCATGAGAAGCGCTTTCCTCCGTTCGATAGAGAGGGAGGAATTGACGTTCCCTATTAGGCAAATAGCGCGTTGAGCCCAGCCACTGAGCTCCTCTGGGTCTATGGACGTGCCCTCCGTCCTGGCTGTCTCAGCCAACTCAAAAATCTTTGTCAGGGGTCCCAGACTGTCTAAGAGCTTGTCTTGACAAGCCCGTAGAGCAGAATCTAGGCCCTTGCGGGGATTAAATCCCGTCTTAGATAGGAATTGTACCATCTTGGGGTCTACATTTGGTGTTTCGCACACCTTATTCTGCACCAAGGGACAGGGACATTCCGCCTTCGATTTGTTTCGGGTCTCTTTAGATAGTGGCTTCCTGACCCTGTCCTCTAGATAGCGGGCCACATGTGGGATGGGGAGCCACTCAGCCGACCTAGGATGGTGCAGGCTGTCTGGGTCAAACAGGGGGTCGCCCTGTGGGTCAACAAGGGAGCTAGGTCCCGGGGCATTGGTCTCCTGGGCCGCACTAGAAGCGGGTTGCGGTGGCGGGGAGACCCCTTCCAACATATCAGATACTTGGATCCCATCCAGATCCACGTCTGAGGCATAATGACCCTCATCAAAAACCTCCTCATCAGACTCTATATCTGAGTCAGACCTGGGTTCGGGCTGAGCCCGAGCGGATTTCCAGGAGCGCGCTTTTTCCGCCTGGCACTGGCAGGCTCTTTTGCAAGACCTTGGCACGCCGTCTTTTGATAGAACTAGGCTATCAGTAATAAACATTCTGGAGGTATCAGAGACCGGAGCTGCAACCGGAGTAGTAGCTGAGGTTTGCGCTCTGAGAGCTTGGGTGATAGATTGACTAATCATGGATGACATATTGCCCATGGCATTAGCAATGGCCGTCGAGATTGACAGTTGCAGATCCCCAACCTGAGGCTCATTATGACATTGAGCTGCAGGAACTGGGGTAGAGCTAGTGGTGGGGTCAGAAGGAGCATCGCTAGGCAGGGACATGATTGCAGGAGTAGTCACTCCAGAGCAAGCAGGGTTAGGTAGGGAGAATCCGTTACTTAGCTGAGCTCTGGCAGCCAGGTACCGATGTCCGGCGATAGAAAAAGGCGCCGTCGGCAAACCGGAAGGGGCGGAGTTAGAAAAACCGCCCCCCAGAAATAAGGGAGTACCAATATGGCGCCCGAGATTCCCGGTCTCAGGCGCCTATACACCAAACACCTAAAACAAGATGGCGCCCGCGATTCCCGCACTGGCACCGAAACCACGCGTGACGTAAGCAAAATCTCGCGATCACCGAGACTACGGCCGGCAAGAGCGCGCGAACGGGTAGGAGAAGATGAGGAAGATGGCGTCGGCCGGAAGGGTAAGAAAATGAGGGGGGGGGGGACCGGACGGAGGAAAAGGGGGATCGCAATCGAAAACGGGGCAGGAACAAACGACAGCCCAACGGCAGAAGAACCAAAAAGGGGGGTGGAAAGCAGATGAGTGACCCCCCCCGAATAAACACAAAATATAAATAATATCCCTAGGAAATAAAACCGATAAAAATAATATACATGAGAAATGGAGCAATAACAATAATGAACAATTCGAATTAGGACAGTAATAAGCCCCACAAGAAATAATGGGACAAGAACAATACACTGCACATGTAAACTAAGGCACTTATCTGCTGTGGGCAGCAGCAAAGAAAGAGGATGATATGGCTGGTCTCCCCAGCCATATCATCCTCTTTCTTTGCTGCTGCCCACAGCAGATAAGTGCCTATTTATGTGCCTATTTATGTGCCTATTTATGGACTGTCCATAGGGAGGGGTTCTCTTGGGGGTTGTCCTTAGTTTTTTATGTAAATTCTTTGCTGCTGTGGATTTTAGTAAAGAAAGAGTTATGCAATATGAAGCCTCCGTGTCTTCTTATAAAATTGGTGTAGGGTGGTATTATGTATATAATATGTTGGCTGGAGGTGGTGTATGTATTGTATGGTGGTGTAGGGTCGGTGTATATATGTATGTGTGTAGTTGCTGTATGTCTATTAGTGATGGACGAACATCGGCCGGGACGGTTCGCAAACGTGATCAAATGTTCTCGAACGGCAAGTTTGCAGCGGGCCCCATTCACTTTAATGGCAGGCAAACCTGAAAAACCTTCAGTTCATATTTGCAGCCACCAAATACTTAGTAGAAGTGCACAAATAGTCCCACAACATGGACAGTGACATACTAGAGGGGGATCAATGACAATGCATCTTAAAGGGAAATTTTCTTAAATGAGCCCTGTTGGAGCTTAGAATAATTTTATTTTAGGCCACAGGAGTACGGGCCTTAAAAATTAGGCATTCACCTGACATAAAAGAAATTCTGATTATGCGGCTCAAGGTACATTATGCGGTCAATGAATACAAATTTTATTGTAGACCACTGGAGTACAGGCCCCAAACATTAGGCATTCACCGGACAGAAAAGATCAAATGATTATGTAGCCCGAGGTATATTACACGGTCAATGGATAACAATTTTACTGCAGGCCAGTACAAATACAGGTCAAATACATATGTTTAAAAGAACTAAAAATATAAAATTGGATTAAAAACATGGCTAACAAAATCCCCCCTCTTGAAAAAACTCCTAATGATAATAGTTGAATCACGTCGTCACTGGTGTTGAATTCCTCCCAGGTCCCAAATATTAGGCATTCACCGTACAGAAAAGAACAAGTAAGTATGTGTCTGGAGGTAGATTACACGGTCATTGGATATCAATTTTACAGCAGCAAAACCACAAACCAATGCTGCACTACCCAAATGCACTATATAGAAAGTATATTATTGGTATATCACACCTCTGCCTCAATAATTTTTTTGGGGGGGGGCAACTGGTTAATCACATCAGTAGAAATTATTTGTTCCAATAACACTTGTCCCTCTATATAGCTGCGCTATCGCAGCAGAACCGCTCACAACTGCTGCACAATACAAATGCACTATAATATACTTTCTATGTTAGAAAGTATATTATAGGTATATCACACCCCTCTGTGTATCACACCTATCGATACCACATCTATACCAGTCCTTAAAAGGACTTTTGTGGCCCTATTAGCTAGCGTATGGTGTCCCTAACAGCCTGTCCCTGCCCCACACAGCAACCTCTCCCTACACTGGCAAAAGACTGAATGTAAAATGGCGGCCAGATCGGGTTTATTTATAAGGTAGGGGGTACGTCCATGTGCAGAAACGTCTCAACTGGCTGTCCTGTACCACCTGATGGATGTGTCATGGGTCAAAGTTCTTCACAATGTAAAAGAATATGTGATGAAGTGGCGAACCGCACTCTATTCGACAGGCTCTGGTGCCAATCAAGGGCTGAAAGCAGCCAATGTACATATAGTGAGATTGAGGCACACAGATTTTAAGTATTGCAATTTGAAGTGTTTATTTATTTATACAGTAGTTTCATCCAATTGCCCAATATTTGTTTCCAAGGTATAAACAGAATATCTAGACCGGACGTTTCGGTGCCATTAGACCTTCTTCAGCGGTCACATTTTATCTACTCTGGCGGGAATAGTGGGTCTCAGGGCATTGGATATACTCAGGATCAGTACAGGAGAGGAATGTATTGTATGTACATAGTGACTCCACCAGCAGAATAGTGAGTGCAGCTCTGGAGTATAATACAGGATGTAACTCTGGACCAGTACAGGATAAGTAATGTAATGTCTGTACACAGTGACTGCACCAGCAGAATAGTGAGTGCAGCTCTGGAGTATAATACAGGATGTAACTCAGGATCAGTACAGGATAAGTAATGTATGTACACAGTGACTGCACCAGCAGAATAGTGAGTGCAGCTCTGGAGTATAATACAGGATGTAACTCAGGATCAGTACAGGATAAGTAATGTAATGTATGTACACAGTGACTCCACCAGCAGAATAGTGAGTGCAGCTCTGGAGTATAATACAGGATATAACTCAGGATCAGTACAGGATAAGTAATGTATGTACACAGTGACCCCTCCAGAAGAATAGTGAGTGCAGCTCTGGAGTATAATACAGGATATAACTCAGGATCAGTACAGGATAAGTAATGTAATGTGTGTACACAGTGACTGCACCAGCAGAATAGTGAGTGCAGCTCTGGAGTATAATACAGGATGTAACTCAGGATCAGTTCAGGATAAGTAATGTAATGTATGTACACAGTGACTCCACCAGCAGAATAGTGAGTGCAGCTCTGGAGTATAATACAGGATGTAACTCAGGATCAGTACAGGATAAGTAATGTATGTACACAGTGACTCCACCAGCAGAATAATGAGTGCAGCTCTGGAGTATAATACAGGATGTAACTCAGGATCAGTACAGGATAAGTAATGTATTTATGATTCTACTCAGCTTTTTATAAAAAAATATTAAGGATGTTTTATTCCAAAACACGTAGGCGAGTTCTAGTTCACTGTATGATATACTCCACTTTTGTGCACATGCTGCAATAAAGATAAAACAGTTTTTTATGAAACGGCTCTGCAGTGCTGAGGTTTCTTTATTCTACTCTGCTTTTTATGTAGATTTTGCTTGTATTTACACCAAAATATTACATTTTAAAAGCTCGAGTTGCTCTTCCAGTAAACAGAATACACAGACCAGGAATTTATTGTGAATAGCGCTAAGCAGTTGTCTCCTCTTAGTTACACTGTAGGTAATTATTCCTGGATGGAAATCTTTTATAGAATCCTGTGACCTCCGGTATGGAAAGCTGTGTACCCATTCCTGTTCTGGAAACAGAAGGTGATATTACTGAATTTACAATGAGACAGTAGTTGTGGACTCGGGGGCAATGACCTCTCGTATAAGATTGTTTACTGTGTGTAATTATCGATGGCCCTGCACCCGACCAGAGAAATAATAGCTCCTCCAGGGCCGGTTTTACAGTTAGGTCTCCTGTTCTTAGCCATTACGTCTCTGCCCTCATTATAGCAAGCAATACAATTCCAACAGGAAAGAAAGGCAAGGAATGCATATAAAAAGTGCACGTGTCTTAACGGAGAACTCTGGAGAACAACAGACTTCTCCATATTGATTCTTATCAAGTATGAAGCCAGCGCAGTTTCATCTGCATAATAAGATATCTGCTAGAGTAAAAGATGTTCGAAGTAATCATGGGACAAATGGTAACATTTTAAATTGGCCCCTTATCTTATCATGAGGTTCGTCGATACTAAACCTAGGGGCCTTGCATAGTAAGAATGTATACATTCATTGGGCGACAATAATATATCTCAATAATTAAATGGGTTGTCCATGATTAGAAAAACATGCCACTACACCTGTCTATGGGTTTGGTCTGTTATTGACGATCAACTCCATTGAAGTGAACAGGTCAGAGGTGCAATACCAGGTGGACAGGTGTGGTGCTATTTTTTTCATGTTTTTCAAATTCTGGACAATTCATTCAAGTGTTATCTGTGGTTGGCATGCAAAGATCTTAGGTCCCGTAGATGGCATACAGTCATCTATCTCCCTCCCTGCAGTGGGACGCTCTGCCCTTAGTGATATTTCGCCATTACCTCATGCAACGCAGCTGGTTTCTGATTAAAAATATTCAAAGAAAGACACAAGTGTGTCCTGAAGGCTAGTTTAGGGTATGTGTTTGTGAGGGGGGGGGGGGGGGGGGTGTTATATTTTATTATATTGCTCAAATATTACTGCAAAGTGAAACCAGCAAGTTGAAATATATGTCCTTGAAATAGATTTGGGGATTCTCTAGAGTCTAGACAGTTTCCACCATCCCGTTGAATTGATCTGGTATAACAGGAGTATAATAAAGACTCTACTAACCCATCAAATCCACAAAAAATGTATCTATTTTACTTGCAAGTCATTTTGGGGACCTTGTCCTCACTCTGAGGTTCTTACAGTGCTTATTTGAGTCCATGTGGAATGACTACTCATATATAGACACGTGTACAATACTAGTTATCCACTTGGTTTAAGGTGCGTCAAATCTATCTTTGTATAGTCCATTAAAGGGGTTGCCCAAAATGTTATTTAAATTGCCCCTCCCACTCAGCAGTGAAGAAGTCTATAATTACCTTCTACCCTTAGCTCAGCTATGGCTTGATGGCTCGCGGGCTGTCGTCACTGGGCTACCAATCCCTGATTGTCAACTTTTATATGGATGGGGTTAAGTGTACCGCTAAAGCCAATGAATGGCCTCAGCAGTGACGTGTCCTCAAGCCACACTTCACTGCTGGGTCACGTGCTGCCTAAGGACATGTCACTGCTGAGGCCATTGATTGGTTGCAGTGGTGCACATGACCCTGTCAGTGCAGAGGTTCACAGATAGGGACTGGGAGTTCTGTGAAGAGAGCACAGGCGTCATGGAGCTCCAGGAAGCAGGTGTTTTTTTTTTGTTTTTTTTTTGGGGGGGGGGGGGGGGGGTAAAAAAAATCCTTGACAAACCCTTTAAATTAAATAGTTTAAAAAAAGGATAACTACCTTCTCAGCCTGTTGAATGCACCTACATTTTGTAGCACAGTCAGATTTTCACAATGGTCCTCTAACAGATCAATAGTTTTCTAACACTTTTGTGTTACCATAGCTGCAGACCATGCGACTGCTATGGGCCCCAGGGCAAGAGGGGGCCCAGTCTTAGTCGGGATTATCTCCTCTTCTACTGGAGGGGAAAACCTGGTCAGTAGTGATGAGCGGCATAGGCAATATTCGAATTTGTGATATTTCCAAAAATTTTGGTTGAATATTCGCCATAAATTTGCAAATTCGAGACTTCGTGATCTCCAGTCATTGTTTACTTGATTGCAAAAATCAGCGATGTAATATATTTGCGATAAATTTGCGATGAGAATATTCAACACTATTCGCGAATACGAATATATGGCACTATATTCTAAATATTCGCAAATTCTCAAAGTGGTGATATTTGCGATTAAAATTAGCGATTCGAATACACTACTCAACACTACTGGTCAGGACTCTACCCTCTAAAGGAACAACTTCCAGCAAATGAAGCAGTAGATCCCTTCTGTCATTTTTTTTTTTTTGGGGGGGGGCTGGTTTGATCCTTGCTATGGGGCCCGTACTTCTCTATGTACGCCACTGCGTACTGCACTTTATTTTATGGCCATCATACAGTTGCAGCATTCTCTAACTTTACAGTACATTAAATACACAATTGCAGCAGAATCTTAACTTGAGACAACACAGCGAAAAGCCACCAAGCATCAAGACACTATCTACTTCAGCTGTTCACTTACTATTCTGTGAGTGTCTAGTCATACAATTCTTCAGCTGAACATTGATGACATCACTGCTGCCTCAAAATGAAATTATTATTATTATTTTTTTTCAGTTCTGACATTTTTTATAACACAATTTTGCATCACATTTTTTGTACTTAATTTTTCATAAATAAATATAAACCAAAGAGAAGAGTGTGAGCAAAAACCCAGTCCATGTGAAATTAGGCTTTTAGTATCTGGAGCACGGGGCAAAGTCATCTGGTCAATGATTTGACATTACTTTGGCATTTCTAGAAAGTTCTTCCCAGTCAGTCAGGGTAACACCTCAGTACCCAACTTCTTTTTATTTGTACTTGACATTGACATTTGAAACTTTCTGAATGAATGGAGCAAACCTTCAAATGTCAGTGTTTGAAGCATTGGAACTAGGAGTTTCAACCACAGAAGAGATAATAAATTTTTCTGGATGTCTGAAAAGTAGATTCATTAAAAAATCACAATACCTTTAATAACCTCAAGGTCTGGAAAAGAAACATTAGGCTAATTGTGTTTTTTGAATAAGATGTAAATACAGGGACATTAGATGCCCCTTGCATCTTATTTGCACTCAAACATATTATTGAGAAATGACGTAAAACGAAGGTTCATCTAAGGCCTCAGATGATCCAACCAGACAAGATGATCACAGACAGGCTGGTTGACAATCAGGTAGATTGGGCAGTCATGTAATTGTGTACTTCATAAAGAGTGTTTTTTTTATTTTGTAGATATTGGTTCCCCAAAGCATAGTTAGACATTTCTGGGACAAATAGCAAATCATGAATGCATTAAAGAGTATTTTCCAGTTCCATGTGAAAATGAGAGTGCGGGCACTTTTCAGCTTAGTCTCTGTAAAATGAATGTACAATTCCCACCATTGTCTGATGAGTGATCTTCATAAGACTATTGGGTCCTAGACAGGGGCGTACCTAGAGCATTTGGCACCCGGGGCGAACCCTTTGTTTGGCACCCAACCCCCCCCCCCCCCCAAGAAAGTTAAGAAAACATGCACAAACTTTTTTCAATGTTTTCAATAATATTTATTACAAATTTTCGGATCCGCAAAACACATACGGACGTCTGAATGGAGCCTTACAGGGGGGTGATCAATGACAGAGGGGTGATCACCCATATAGACTCCCTGATCACCCCTCTGTCATTGATCACCCCCTGTAAGGCTCCATTCAGACGTCCGCATGTGTTTTGCAGGTCCGATCCATGTATCAGTGGATCCGTAAAAATCATACGGACGTCTGAATGGAGCCTTACAGGGGGGTGATCAATGACAGGGGGTGATCAGGGAGTCTATATGGGTGATCACCCCCTTGTCATTGATCACCCCCCTGTAAGGCTCCATTCAGACATCCGCATGTGTTTTGCGGATCCGATCCATGTATCAGTGGATCCATAAAAATCATACGGACGTCTGAATGGAACCTTACAGGGGGGTGATTAATGACGGAGGTGATCAGGGAGTCTATATGGGTGATCACCCCTCTGTCATTGATCACCCCCCTGTAAGGCTCCATTCAGACATCCGCGTGTGTTTTGCGGATCCGATCCATGTATCAGTGGATCCGTAAAAATCATACGGACCTCTGAATGGAGCCTTACAGGGGGGTGATCAATGACAGGGGGGTGATCAATGACAGGGGGGTGATCAATGACAGGGGGGTGATCAGGGAGTCTATATGGGGTGATCAGTGGTTCATAAAGGGTTAATAAGTGACAGGGGGGGTGTAGTGTAGTGGTGTTTGGTGCTACTTTACTGAGCTACCTGTGTCCTCTGGTGGTCGATCCAAACAAAAGGGACACCAGAGGACCAGGTAGCAGGTATATTAGACGCTGTTATCAAAACAGCGTCTAATATACCTGTTAGGGGTTAAAAAAATCACATCTCCAGCCTGCCTGCGAGTGATCGCCGCTGGCAGGCTGGAGATCCACTCGCTAACGCTTACCTTCCGTTCCTGTGAGCGCGCGCGCCTGTGTGCGCGCGTTCACAGGAAATCTCGCGTCTCGCGAGATGACGCGTATATGCGTCGCTGTGCGCAGCGCTGCCACCTCCGGACCGCACATCTGCGTTAGGTGGTCCGGAGGTGGTTAATAAAATAAAAACCTGCACCCCCTTAAAAAAAATCACTTTCCATCTGCACCAAAAAGAAAAAAAATCCAAATCCCCATCAATAAAATGAACAAATCCTGCACCCCCCCCCTTAATTACACCCTCTCTTCTCCCCTTAATTACACCCCCCCTTAATTACACCCCCTCCCTCCCCACCTTAATTACACCCCCCCTTAATTACACCCCCTCCCTCCCCACCTTAATTACACTGTACACCCCCCCTTAATTACACAATTATTTACTTTACTCGTGTGTGTCTCACATTTATTTTGATGATGCCTGCCGTCCGGCCGTCCGACCACTGGTATAATAGATGGATGGGATCCTTCTTCTGATCTGTGAAGGCGGCGGCGCGGCGTCAGCGTCGTCACGTCGTCACGTCATGTTGCACGCCGCCCGCCGCCGCAATAATCCTTCCACCGGACCGAAGCCGGCGCCCAGTGGGTGGATGGAGCCCGGGGACGGGTGACTCCGTCAGCACCCCCCTTGTGAGTGGCACCCGGGGCGGCCCGCCTCCCCCGCCCTCCCCCCCCCCTTGGTACGCCACTGGTCCTAGAGATATTCTGGTCCACAGAAGTGCCCACAGAGATACACTGATATACTGTCCAAACTTCCAAGTTAATTCTGAACTCAGACAAGAACCTAGGATGAGACCCCAAACTAGACCTCAAAATGAATTGAGATCGCATACCAGTTCCTTGAACAAATTCAGTCCTCAGACCAAACTCCAAACTTAGTTCAGAATCCATATATATTTGAATCCCCAGACCAGACCTAATAGATTTAATTCAGACCCCAGGCTAGACCCATCTATTCACTTACTGCTGCTGGGTCCTCTTTACTTTTTTGGTGCCACCACACACGGTCATGAAATTTGCTGCAGTCAGGATCCTAGGTGTGGTATGTAGTGTTGCGCGAATCAAAGTTCATAAAGTGGACTTCGATCCGAATTTCAGGAAAAATTTGATTCCAGGCGAGGCCGAATTTGCTTGTGCTTCGTGGTAACGAATTGATTTTCTCTGAAATGGCGTTAAAAAAATAAATAAAAAAAACATATTTACATGTAACTCATCCATTTGAGCACAAAGAGGACACCGCAGCCATCTTGCTTGAAGACCTGGCGCAAATTTCTTTGTGAGCAGCGGACACAATGACATCTTCCTCCCTACTCCTTCGTCTTTGAACCTCTGAAATGCCATGTTCATCTTTGATCGCGGCATCTGACATTAATAATAAGGCCTCTCAGGGGTCAATAATTTACTAGGAGATCCAGCGCGGAGTCTCACATGGTGCTGGCCAGCGTGGTGATGTCCTTAGTCACTGCCAGGGGCAGATTGGAAACCTAAAGTGGCCCTGGAGAAAAATGCTTAAAAGTAGCCCCATGTTGTAGGAGGGTCTAAATTCACAGGAGTTGGGGAAATAAAAGTAGGGGGATCAGTAATACCATAGGGCAAAATACCATATACCATAGTGCAGCACAATATATTGCTCCAAAAGCTGGCCATCTGGTCCTTCTCAAGTTGACTCTCATTAGCATATGGAGCAGAGGGTTTGGGAGGACATATGCAGGATATATTTGAATTTAGGAGGGCATGTGGGTCGCTATCCGGGTACATGAGAACCTGATTACAGAGAGCATATTATATGCCTGGCCAGTGGGAGAGATGGGGGCTTGGGTGACCCAATGGACATCGGCCCACCGGGAAATTTCCCTGTAAGGTCTATGGCCAATCTGCCCCTGGTCACTGCGCACAAGATTTCAAGCGGGATCTTCAAGCAAGATGGCGTGGCGCCCTATTCACACTCAAATAGATAAGATAAGTATAATTTTGTATTTATTTTTTACCACCATTTCAGGGAAAATTAATGTGTTACCATAAAGCATGAGGAAATTTGGCTTTGTGGTGAATCAAATTTTCCCTGAAATTCGGATCGTAGTCCACTTCGTCAACTTTGATTCGCTCAACCCTAACAGTAGCCACTTGGGTTGCTATGGTAGAACTCTCAAAGCATTCAAGGAGGACTGGACATGGCTGCTACAAACAGTTCCTAGAAGCAACTGCAGCGAGCTGAGGAAGGGAGAGGCATGAAGTATAGGAGTGGCTGTAGTGGCAACGATGGGGTTAGTTGTGTTCACGGTGGCAGTCCTCACTCTGGGGCTCCCTGGGCCACAAAGTGATGGGAGGACACATCCTTGTTCCCTCAGGGTACAATCTGGTATTGAAGTTCTCCTGTCTATTGGTGTTTTGTTGTGCGCTTGATGCAGGTGGGTCTTTGGGGTGTAAGACAGGATCCCAGTGCAGTGCAAGGCAACATGGTACTGTAGCACTGTGCAATGACCCTGAGGACTACTGCAAATGATTAATTACTGCCAAAAGAGTTAATTTAATGTTATAGAGTTAAATGTTGTAATTTATTGTTAAAGTACTTATTTATTGATGCAGTGTGTATGCCTAATAGCAATGTATAGGCTATATTTTGGTTAGGTAGTCACTTGTCAGGGTAAAGGACTTTGTCCGCCACCTGCTTGGAGCAGAGCAGGGCTACAGTGTGTATATGTGTGTGTGTTGGGTGCGCAAGCCCCTGCTGATTACACCCAAGCCTGGAGAAACCTTTCTCTCTGAGAATGCAGCTGCCAGAGAAGATCCTTTATCCTCAGCATACCTCTGAGAGAAAGAGACCAAACATGATAGAAGATCCAGAACTATCAAGGCCATGCAAGATAAAGCAAGAAACATATTTGCTCATTTATGGCATAAAGGCTTTGCTGCCATAGAAAGTAAATATTGTCTCAACGCCCACCATACTGTGAGATGAAATGGCCAACCAGATCTAAATTCTGAAATCCTCAGCTCGGGAATTGCAGAAAGAGAAGACCAGAAAAAAAAGCACGCCTGTGGTCATTCGGAGAGACAACTAGCACTACAAGTACCATCATTATTGCTGCCCATACACAGCTATTGGGAGGAGTCTATACTGCAATTTAATTTGAAACTGTGCCTTTTGCTGCTATATGTACTACTGCTCTGTGAACTGCATCAAAAGGGGCATAGATGCCCGTGATGAGAACATAGTCCGACCACTTTACACATCACTAGTCAGACCACACATGGAGTACTGTGTACAGTTCTGGGCTCCAGTGAACAAAGGAGACATAGCAGAGCTGGAGAGGGTTCGAAGGAGGGCAACTAAAGTAATAACTGGAATGGGGCAACTACAGTACCCTGAAAGATGATCAAAATTAGGGTTATTCACTTTAGAAAAAAGACGACTGAGGGGAGATCTAATAACTATGTATAAATATATCAGGGGTCAGTACAGAGATCTCTCCCATCATCTATTCATTCCCAGGACTGTGACTGTGACGAGGGGACATCCTCTGTGTCTGGAGGAAAGAAGGTTTATACACAAACATAGAAGAGGATTCTTTACGGTAAGAGCAGTGAGACTATGGAGCTCTCTGCCTGAGGAGGTGGTGATGGTGAGTACAATAAAGGAATTCAAGAGGGGCCTGGATGTATTTCTGGAGTGTAATAATATTACAGGCTATAGCTACTAGAGAGGGGTCGCTGATCCAGGGAGTTATTCTGATGCCTGATTGGAGTCAGGAAGGAATTTTTATTCCCCTAAAGTGAGGAAAATTGGCTTCTACCTCACAGGTTTTTTTTTGCCTTCCTCTGGATCAACTTGCAGGATGACAGGCCGAACTGGATGGACAAATGTCTTTTTTCGGCCTTATGTACTATGTTACTATGCTCCCATAATCAATTTAGTAAAAAAACAACAACTTTATTTCTTGCAACAAATGAGCCTGATTATTGCCTCCATCATCCATCCGCCGGCTCTGCATTCATACTCCTGCTTTGCACCCTGCCAACCACCTAACATCAAAAGTAACCTAACTGCCATCTAACAGGAGCCCCAGTAAGACAGGATGGACTACCACTGTGAACTGTAAGTACTACTACCACCATCATAGACACTACCACTTGTTTCTATCCTCGCCTACCCTCTGGGTTGTTGTTTATGCACACAATGATGAGGCCAGTATTAGTGCAAACAGTTTGCTGTACATTACTGAGGCACTTTTAAACGTAAGCACAGTTTTTACTGGTGGTCCCAACCAAAATGCAGGGAAGTCAATGGCCATGGTGAAGGCACTTACATCTTTGACAAATGCTCAATATTCCTACTTGTATGGTCTCTACTCTTTCTGTTGTCCTCAGTAGTTATTTTCCTCAGGTGCTGGCACTTATACTGTAGCTCTTCTGGCCGCTCTCAATTTAGTTCTGAAGCTCACTCTGCTATTTGATGCTCCCACTGTAAACTAACTTCCTTCCCTCTAGAGGAAGGGGTGGAACCCGCCTGCACCTAGCAATTGTTCATAAGAGGCTGGGCTGGTCATTTAACACCCTACCCCTCACACAGCCTTAGAGGTGTACAGTGCATAATAACAAGTGCTGGGTCCTGAAGTCCTGAGGGTAGTGATAATAAATTAAGGACAAGTTGAGATGATGAAACGTGGGACCCAAGGGTGAAATTGGATCTTCTGCTGGCCATACATATTGGATAAACATTGGTCAAATCCAACCACTCAGCTTGTCCTACCACAACTTGGTATAGAAAATGATATTTCTCTTCGGTAATAAAATTATAGCAGGCTCAGGTCTTCTAACTGGACAAAAGTCAATTAAAAGTGTAAAAAAAAAAACTTTACCCATTAAAAATACTTTATTTTCCAACCAGTTTATGAGCAGGCCCTTTTTTTTTTAGCACATGCAGATTTGAAAGTATTGAAATTTTGTTCTCTTTTCTTTGTGTATTTTTTCCATGATCCATAGGCAAAGTCATCAATATCAGATTAGTGTTGGTCTGACTCCCAGCTTCACCACTGATCAATTGTGTGAATGGGCTGTTGTTCTCTGGAACAGCACAGCTCTGTATTCCTTGCAGTACTTGCAGTACTCATGAACGGTATTGCAGTACTGCTACCATTTAAAGCATACCTGAGTTTTCCAAAAAAGTTTGCATAAAGGCTGTGCTTCTGTATTGTAATTTTTAAACACTGATTGGTTCTATCACCTTTAATTTTGTCTCTTTTATATTACTTTTAGTATTCTGTGTAAGGATATTCCTTGTAACATTCCTGAGTGATCTCAGAGACATGCGTGATGCACAATGGAGGAGGGGCTGATGGGAATAACTGTGGTCTGCACTGACAATTAGGGGGGTACTCCACTTGGAACTTCATCCTAGGCAGGGTGTAAGTATGTATTTGCTCTATCTCTTGTACACCCTGGGTTGTTGGTCATGTGTTATAATGTGGTAGACAGCAACGTGTTATAGCATGGCTGACCGGAGCCCTCACCTATACTGCATATTTAGCTTAGTCATGTTGATTTACTTTTCATTATTCTGTATGTGATTTGTCTGTATTATCTTATATTTAATCACACTTAGTAAATATATTTATTCACATAAGCTTATTAATTTTCAAATCTTTAGAATTCATGTTACAGCTTAGTCGCAGGTCTTTTTCAACTTTCCAAATTATCTTCCTTAGCTATATTCCGTTTTACTTGCACAGTTAGATGCATTTCTCTCACAAGCAGTGGACGTCTCACTTCTCTGAAATCTGCCTGTACTGTATGCAGTGACTTCACTTCTCACTTCCAACTATATTTATTTTCTTCCAGGGAGCTTAGAAAGCTAATAAAGAGGGATCTTTCAGACTTACAGACACACAGGAGCATCTCTGCTCTTCAGAAGCAGTGCAGAACAGGGGTGTCGCCAGGTTGAAATATTTGGGGGCTGGGCCACAGATGTTCTGTCCCAGGCACCGAATTTACTAAACGTCAGAGATATACAACAATATCACCGTCTTCAGGTGATACAATTAAATCACTGCAGTATGAAACGGGACCTAATTGCTCCCTGCCATTCCATTCTCTCTCATACGCCGCAGGCAACTATGCCTGTGCTCTATGAGAAGTAGTGCAGGTGGATTTTAGGAAGCACCATGATGTCATTGCACACCTGACATCAACGTGAGCACCTGAAAATAGGACCTTATCGCCGCTGCACTGACAACGGTCGGAAATCAGGGAGTATATATTTTTTTGCCTTGTCTGTTGGACAGCATGTGGGTATTACAAGGGGCCACTTTAAGGTTTGGAAGCACTACAAGGGGCAGTTTAATGTCTGGGAGCACTACAAGGGGGCAGTTTAAGGACTGGGGGCACTACAGGGGCACTGTAAGGACTGTTGACACTACAGGGCCATTATAAGGACTGTTAGCACTATTGGGCAGTACAAGGACTGTTGGCATTACAGGTGGAAACTATAAGGACTGTTGGCACTACAGGAAATAGTTAAAGGATGGTTGGCACTACATTGGGGCACTATAAGAACTGCGGGCACGACAGGGGGAAGTTTAAGGACTGTTGGCACTAGAGGGGCACTGTAAGGTATTGACACTACAGGGGAGCAGTTTAAGGACTTTTGGTACTACCAGGGGCATTATAAGGACTGTTGGCACTACCAGTAGCAGTTTAAGGACTGTTGGCATTACAGGGGAAACTATAAGAACTGTTGGAACTACCAGGGGCAGTTTATGGACTGTTGGCATTACATGGGCCATTTTAAGGACTGTTGGCACTATAGGGGCACTGTAAGGTGTGTTGACACTACAAAGAAGCAGTCTAAGGACTGTCTTGGTAGTATAATTTCTGCAGTATAGTATTAGGGGGCATTGGTTGAGCACAGCAGGCAGGGTATTAGGGGCAGAAACAGAATGATATTGTTGTGGCATTAGGCTCAGGAGGATAATGATAGAAAAGTGAGGAACCTAAGATGTTTGTGTGACAAACTCTGCAGAGACAAGATCCAACTGAAAAAAGTTGGGCCAAAAGGAGAAGATGATGAGAGAGAATGTCTACATCAGAGAAGACGTCACCTGTGAGGGTGATATGTCTTTAGTGCTAGAGCTTGGGGAGGAGGGGAGACTTGCGCCATATGCATAGAGGCTTCGGCCCCGGATCTTTTGAGACCCTAACAACGCCCTAGGGTAGAAGCAGCTTTTCTATCAGGCTCAGGATCTCAGTTACTGTGCTTTGGCACAACCCCATTTCCTGTGAAACGTTTTCTGAGTCTCTGTTACCAGGGGTGGATCTGGCCCAGTAATGGCTAACCTCCGACACTCTGGTTGTGGTAAAACTACAACTCCCAGCATGCTCCACTTTAAGGTTTGGAAGCACTACAAGGGGCAGTTTAATGTCTGGGAGCACTACAAGGGGGCAGTTTAAGGACTGGGGGCACTACAGGGGCACTGTAAGGACTGTTGACACTACAGGGCCATTATAAGGACTGTTAGCACTATTGGGCAGTACAAGGACTGTTGGCATTACAGGTGGAAACTATAAGGACTGTTGGCACTACAGGAAATAGTTAAAGGATGGTTGGCACTACATTGGGGCACTATAAGAACTGCGGGCACGACAGGGGGAAGTTTAAGGACTGTTGGCACTAGAGGGGCACTGTAAGGTATTGACACTACAGGGGAGCAGTTTAAGGACTTTTGGTACTACCAGGGGCATTATAAGGACTGTTGGCACTACCAGTAGCAGTTTAAGGACTGTTGGCATTACAGGGGAAACTATAAGAACTGTTGGAACTACCAGGGGCAGTTTATGGACTGTTGGCATTACATGGGCCATTTTAAGGACTGTTGGCACTATAGGGGCACTGTAAGGTGTGTTGACACTACAAAGAAGCAGTCTAAGGACTGTCTTGGTAGTATAATTTCTGCAGTATAGTATTAGGGGGCATTGGTTGAGCACAGCAGGCAGGGTATTAGGGGCAGAAACAGAATGATATTGTTGTGGCATTAGGCTCAGGAGGATAATGATAGAAAAGTGAGGAACCTAAGATGTTTGTGTGACAAACTCTGCAGAGACAAGATCCAACTGAAAAAAGTTGGGCCAAAAGGAGAAGATGATGAGAGAGAATGTCTACATCAGAGAAGACGTCACCTGTGAGGGTGATATGTCTTTAGTGCTAGAGCTTGGGGAGGAGGGGAGACTTGCGCCATATGCATAGAGGCTTCGGCCCCGGATCTTTTGAGACCCTAACAACGCCCTAGGGTAGAAGCAGCTTTTCTATCAGGCTCAGGATCTCAGTTACTGTGCTTTGGCACAACCCCATTTCCTGTGAAACGTTTTCTGAGTCTCTGTTACCAGGGGTGGATCTGGCCCAGTAATGGCTAACCTCCGACACTCTGGTTGTGGTAAAACTACAACTCCCAGCATGCTCCATTCATTTCTATGGAGTTCTGAGAACAACCAAGCAAGTGTACATCTTGGGAGTCGTAGTTTTACCAGCTGTGGTAAATTTCACAGCCAGAGTGCAGCATCTGGTATAACCTAACAAAGGGGTTCTTTTATTCACTTACTCATACATTGATAATGACAGTTTAATACATTGTATTTATTTTTTTGGTCTTTTTTTTAGCATCCCCCTTTTTGTGATTATTTTTGAAGTATTAAGTGGTTGCAAACCTGGTTTGTTTGATTCTTTATGTGAGCCTATATATTGTTTTAGGTGGATGCAGAGATCCAGGCAGATTTTATAAACAAAGTGATTTAGAAATGTTCTAATTAAACACCATTCTCTAATAAATTAAATTCATTTTGTGAAAGTACAATGATCCTTTAAATCTTCCAAAGCGCAGCCACCCCATTAAAACAGCTGACCATGGGAGTGCTGGGAGCTAGACCCCCATCAATATGATATGAATAACCTATCTTAAGGATAAGTCATCATTATTATAGCCCCCCCACACACACACCTTAACTTTTTATTTATTTAGTACATACATGCAAAGGTGTACCCCTAAAAGATAATGGTTATAAACATTACAACTCTTCCTGCAAAAAAGTAAAAATCTGAAATAATCACAATCATCATCTTTTCTTAAAATTAAAAAAATAGGCCAGTCTTTAAGCGGTTAAGTGCAGGACTGCTAGAACTTGAGCATGGCCACCAGTGGCTGCCGGCTATAAATATGGATGGCGGCTTGTTGACTGCTCGTCACAAGAATAGCTGATGTTCTTACAGTATTATTTTTAACGTTGTTCCATGGGAGAAAAATAAAAACTGAGAAATTAGATTTTTCTTCCAGCCTTAGAATAAGGATCTGCAGCTGTTTGATTTATCATCGGTCTTCCAGTGTTTGCACAAAGGAAAGCTTCTCGAAATTCTGACAATTGAATAATAGAATGTAAACCAGGCGACACAATGCAGGCAGCTTCTCGTCGATGCCTCCTAAAACGCAGAATACCAACAAAATTATTTAGTAACAAAAATAGAAAATCCGTAGGACTGGGCCAATTCTGTTGAGTCCGATTCTACAAATCAGGTATGTGGAGGTCACTTCACTTCATAGTTAGGGTCAATTCACACGTCCGCAGTGTTTTGCGGATCTGCAAAACACCGGGCCGGCACCCCAATAGAAATGCCTATTTTTGTCCGCAGCTGCGGACATGAATAGGACATGTTCAATTTTTTTGCAGAGCCGCGGATCGGAAGTTCGGGGCCGCAGACCGGAAATGCGGATGCTGTCCGCATCTTTTCCGTCACCATTGAAAATGAATGGGTCCGCACCCGTTCCGCATAATTGCGGAACAGATCCAGACCCAAAGTGCGGACGTCTGAATAGAGCTTTAACATGGGGTCACAGGGGTAGACATGGAAGAATTATCGGTACAAGGGATGAAAATGATATATTACTAGTAGAATTACCTGATTTTACACAGGTCTATTTTATGCGTTGTTTGTGTGTTTGGTTAAAGGATATTCACAGTGCCCCCCCCCCCCCATAACAGTGACCTCCACAGTGTCCCTATAACATCAACTGATGACCGCTGAGCATATGTCATGGATATGTTCATTCTGAACCTGGACCTGCTATACTATGGGTATTGCTTTTTCGTGCATTGCATTGAATGTTCCATTACAATATATTTTTGATGTCATGTGGCCATTTTACTGTGTCTGGGCATACTGTATATGGTTCTCCTGTGTAATAGGAGTCACACTTTCATGTAGGGACATATACTGGTCCCTCATAAGGTTTCTATTGTAATACAGTATTTTAACTTTGTAGTGTTTAGTAAAGATTGTCATATTTTTAGATATTTTATGAGCAGCCTCTTTTTATAGTCTTTCTTGGTCTTTGCTATGTAGTATCATTTATAGGGCCATCACTCTGCTATATTTTAGTATGTCCCCCGTCCCCCGGTCTCTATATTGGTTTCATAAATAGCTAGCTTGCTATGGAAACCTGGTGTATGTCAGTGAGGCTTAGCGTGAAGAACCTGCAAGCTTCAATTGGCCCTAAGGGGTCATGTGACTTTGTGTATGTCAGTTGGTCAAAGAACAAAGAGGCCTCTATTGGCTAATAAAGGTCATGTGATAGTGTCATTTTTGCTTTTCTATGTGAATATCTTCAGATCAATAGGTTCTAGAGATCTGATACCCAGTCTAAATCTTTTTTATGCACCTGTGAACCAAATCTTCTCTATGCATCTATGATTTTCCTATATGATTAATTTTGTGGATTGGTCTAGTCCAGGGCTGGCCAACCTGAGGCTCTCCAGCTGTTGCAAAACTACAACTCCCAGCATGCCCAGACTGCCTACAAGTATCAGCCTACAGCAAAGCATGGTGGGAGTTGTAGTTTTACAACAGCTGGAGAGCCACAGGTTGGCCAGCCCTGGTCTAGTCGTTTATCTATGCATAAAGATAGACAACAGAAATTATATATATATATATTAGTTGGGAGACTCACTGCAAAAAGGACAACCCCGTCCAGCACAGAAACCTATACCTCCCTGTCAACAGGACTATTTTTTCCGTCATGTATAACGGAACCAAACGGAACCATTATTTGGCCCCATAGACATGTATTCAGTTTTGAATTCCGTCCTAGAATTCCATTATTTTCTATTATAACTCTGTTATATCAGTACCACGGAATTTCCTAACGCCAGTGCGAACCTGCCCTTAGGGAGGTCAGATCGTATTAGATATGAGTGAAGTTTTGAAAAATTTGATTCAGCAGCTTCAATGAAGTCTGACAAGAAATTTGATTCATTACAAATTAATTTATTACAAATCACTATTCAGCCACTCAATCAATAAAACAGTTTTTAATGGCCGCTTAGACAACAGTGCACCGTCTAACGGCTCTTAAAAGTGTCAATAGGCTAGTGCAATATGGCCTTTTGGGTAACAAAAAAATAATACTCACCATATCCACTTGCTCGGACAGAGGCAGTCCACTCTTCTCTTGATTAAAAAAGAACTGCCAAACAACCTGCACTGAGTGTAATGATGTCAACTTGTGCTCCCAGCGTGATCACTAGAGATGAAAGAATTTCTTAAAAGTTCGATTCAGCTTATTTGCCGAATTTCACAAAAAATTTGCTTCGGGATGAATCACTTTGTCACGAAGCACATTTTTTTGTAAGTAGTGGGTGCAATGGCTGCGATAGCGCCACCCCCCGTCATTGTACCCCTCAGATGCCGCGTCCATACATGATCGCGGCATCTGAGTGTAAAATTAACAATAATATTTTTTTTTTTATCAAACTAACCTCCATTTGCTTGCGACGGGCCAGCCACCACCATCTTGCTTGAAGATCTCGGACGAAATCCCGTGCAGCGCAAGATTACGTTATCACACCGGCTGGCGTGGTGATGTAATCTCGCACTGCACGGGATTTTGTCCGAGATCTTCATGCAAGATGGAGGCTGGCGGCCTGTTTGAGCAAATGGAGGAGGTAAGTTTGATTTCGATTTTTTTTATACTATTTCAGGTTAAATTGATTCGCTGACGCGAAGCACGAGGAAATTCGGCTTCTAGGTGAATCTAATTCATCCTGAAATTCGGATCGAATTCCACTTCGTGGGACTCGATTCGCTCATCTCTAATGATCACGTGTTGACATCATCGTCACTACGTGATCACGCTGGGAGAAAAATTATTTGTTACCTCAAGGAAATTCTACTTCAAACTAATTCCAATTTTGGATGCTTCACTTCACTCAACACTAGTCTTAATGATGACCATTCTCATCTTTTGCTGGCTTTACTTCTTTCAAATCATCCTTCTTGGTCTTCATGTCCTAGAAAAGTCAGCAAGATGCAGAGAAAGGAGGAGCTGGATGTTCCTGATGACATATTCTCATTGATATTAAATGATGTGGAAAAGGAGGAAAAGCAGATTGCAGAAGAAGGGCTCCCACCTGTAGGGCAGGAGAGCGCTGGGGTTGGAGAAGTGGGTATGACAGAGCTGATTAATATTCTGTGTTTACTGTCAAATAACCTGCAGGAGATTGCAGGAAAGAATAGCAATAATCGGCATATTTTCCCCCCACCTTACCACCCAAACCCCACACCAGCAACAGCCTCTGTTTAAAGGTGCATAAAAGGTGCCGCACAACCAGTAACTATGAAGACCGACTATACAGTGAGGTCTTCATTGTTAAATGAATTGGCCGCACAGTTCTTCACCACAGCATGGCTGCAATCCGCCCGCAACACGGCTGCTCCGTGTGGCTGTACCCCAAGGCAGAGTGGCCTGGGTATAACTGATCTATAGTGATTTGTGACTAAATAATTTGTCACAAATCGAATCTATTGTCTAACTTCAGTGAAGTTGACTAATCAAATTTTTCTAATCTTTGCTCATCTCTAATGATGACATCATGACGTGTTGCAAATAAATATCGACAGATGAATAGATCCTCTCCATCTTTTTTGACCGATTGTCCTAGAATAATAAGTTCACAGATCCATCACTTGCCACCTCTTCTTATGCAGATACTTGGCCAGTTCTCTATGATGTATATCAGGCATCAGTCGAATGCAGAGTTTGAAGTCTAAGGCCTGTAAAGAATTGACTTCAAACAAGAAAGTTCTTACTTATGATTTATGCGTACGCTCATCTTTGAGTCTATACAATTTTCAATAGCTATAGGCTTTGAAATAACGTATTCGCTTCACGCCATTTCCTCTATCCTCACCTACAGCAACATAAAACAAAGATCATTAATGGAGCATAGTTAATAGAAAATCACTAGAAAGACCATTTATCCCGCAATGTTTTATTCCGTACACATCTGGGGGATGACTAATCTACCTGGGCATGTTCCTGTAATTTACAATAGCGGCTGCCACCTCCGATAGTTTAATCAATCTGGCAGTTATTAATGAGCTGAGCCACCATAATAAAACGTAAAATACAATGCATCCAGCCACGCACAACAATGAGCATAAACTTCTTTCAGAAGCTATTCGGAGATAATTAACGAGCTATAGATTCCGCTGTAATTCTCCACTTTGTATCATGATTTTACTGATACAATTGGATTGTTTTCTATTCACCTTCTTATCTTTGCCATCCCTTTTCAGCCTTTATAAAGTAAACTTTTATAAACTTTGTAATATATTATATCGGGCATTTTGATCCCAGATGCTCTGGAATCGAACAATCATGAGGGGAGATTGTGGTGTGAAGAACACCAATCCTATCCACCAGTTGTCTGGTGGTGAACCACTGCAACCCCAGGCCTAGTAACCTAACTTAATAAGCCATGAATTAGTTTCATTAAAAAGGTATTCCAGCCAAACAAAAAAGTATTGCAGAGGGATACAAATGGTGTAATGAAATAGCAAAGTTGATGCTGAACTCTGACGCCCCGCTGCTGGTGTTCCAATGTGCTCTACTTCCTGCTCTTGTCTTGACACAGCAAGGAATTGCTATGCATGCTGCTTAGCCAATCACTGGCTTCAACTATGACCCATCTCAGCCACATCGGCCGACAAGGGAAGGCTTGAGGGCGGAAAGGATGAAATTGGTGGCAGTGACAATGAGGAAGGTTGTAATTATCATATTAGCTAGTCCTACTTCAACACTTTTCCGTGTACTCCCTGGACTTTGGGGTCTACCTATGGGTGGTGACTGGGGTGTCCTTGATGTTAGGTGAACAGTGGGATGTAAGGCAGAAGAAAAGAAGGAAGGTCAGCAGATCACCATGCCGGCTTGGTTGCAGTAAGAAGATTAAGTCTCTCTTTACTGTGTAAATGATCGGGATCACAGTAGAAATACCAGCAGTAGGCAGTTTTCATGTAGTTCACAAGTCAGACATTTCCCAAAAGGCTTTATATAGGGGACTGGCAATACAGTGGTCCCCTCTAAGTCTTTCTCTAGGTATACTATGCACTCTTCCCAAAAGACCAAAGGTGCAGAAACTCTCAATATTTATCTGCAATGCCCAGTTACAGGGTACACTCCTAGATAAGATGGCCAGTCCGTCTTGTGATGGCTTCCAGAAGCAATTAACCCTTACCACATGCAGTGAAGTCTAAATCTATATGTGTGAGTTACCTTTACTGCCTCAGTCTAAGCATGGTCCTTATGGTCCTCAACATTCTGGAATAATTCAATGCATCCTTCTCTCATAGGTAAATCCTTAGTAAAGTTGCTGTGCTAGAAGTTTTCACTCTCATGTATGGTGTTTCCCTAAAGAAGGTCTCTAGAGTCTTGTCCTACTTGGCAGCAGCACACACCCTAACTTATCAAAAATAAATTATTGATTCGCAGCTCACCCAGACTTCAGGAACAAGTAACAATCATCCTGGAAGGGTAGATCTGCGGCATGGATTGATCCATGGACAAAGGCGGTCAGTATAGGCTTAAAACAATTCTAAGTAGAAAATCAAGGACCAAAAAATGTAAAACGTAACTTTTAATGGTAGAATAAAACCTCCATTATGCTCCCCGCTTAATCATAAAAGATAAAACAACAAAAACCAGAAAAAGGTTTTTAAAGTAATCAAATTAACATTAATGAGTAGCAACCAGAATTTTCATGTATGTAACCTGCAGCATTCTTATGACTGATGGAAATGACAATGAGAACATGTTTCAAATTGGAACAACCAAATCACAGAGATAAATGCCCTTATATACAGGTCCTTCTCAAAAAATTAGCATATTGTGATAAAGTTCATTATTTTCTGTAATGTACTGATAAACATTAGACTTTCATATATTTTAGATTCATTACACACCAACTGAAGTAGTTCAAGCCTTTTATTGTTTTAATATTGATGATTTTGGCATACAGCTCATGAAAACCCCAAATTCCTATCTCAAAAAATTAGCATATCATGAAAAGGTTCTCTAAACGAGCTATTAACGTAATCATCTGAATCAACTAATTAACTCTAAACACCTGCAAAAGATTCCTGAGGCTTTTAAAAACTCCCAGCCTGGTTCATTACTCAAAACCGCAATCATGGGTAAGACTGCCGACCTGACTGCTGTCCAGAAGGCCATCATTGGCACCCTCAAGCAAGAGGGTAAGACACAGAAAGAAATTTCTGAACGAACAGGCTGTTCCCAGAGTGCTGTATCAAGGCACCTCAGTGGGAAGTCTGTGGGAAGAAAAAAGTGTGGCAGAAAACGCTGCACAACGAGAAGAGGTGACCGGACCCTGAGGAAGATTGTGGAGAAGGACCGATTCCAGATCTTGGGGGACCTGCGAAAGCAGTGGACTGAGTCTGGAGTAGAAACATCCAGAGCCACCGTGTACAGGCGTGTGCAGGAAATGGGCTACAGGTGCCGCATTCCCCAGGTCAAGCCACTTTTGAACCAGAAACAGCGGCAGAAGCGCCTGACCTGGGCTACAGAGAAGCAGCACTGGACTGTGGTCCAAAGTACTTTTTTCGGGTGAAAGCAAATTTTGCATGTCATTCGGAAATCAAGGTGCCAGAGTCTGGAGGAAGACTGGGGAGAGGGAAATGCCAAATTGCCTGAAGTCCAGTGTCAAGTACCCACAGTCAGTGATGGTCTGGGGTGCCATGTCAGCTGCTGGTGTTGGTCCACTGTGTTTTATCAAGGGCAGGGTCAATGCAGCTAGCTATCAGGAGATTGTGGACCACTTCATGCTTCCATCTGCTGAAAAGCTTTATGGAGATGAAGATTATTTTTCAGCACGACCTGGCACCTGCTCACAGTGCCAAAACCACTGGTAAATGGTTTACTGACCATGGTATTACTGGGCTCAATTGGCCTGCCAACTCTCCTGACCTGAACCCCATAGAGAATCTGTGGGATATTGGGAAGAGAAAGTTGAGAGACGCAAGACCCAACACTCTGGATGAGCTTAAGGCCACTATCTCAGCATCCTGGGCCTCCATAACACCTCAGCAGTGCCACAGGCTGATTGCCTCCATGCCACGCCGCATTGAAGCAGTCATTTCTGCAAAAGGATTTCCGACCAAGTATTGAGTGCAGAACTGAACATCATTATTTGAAGGTTCACTTTTTTTGTATTAAAAACACTTTTCTTTTATTGGTCGGATGAAATATGCTAATTTTTTGAGATAGGAAATTTGGGTTTTCATGAGCTGTATGCCAAAATCATCAATATTAAAACAATAAAAGGCTTGAACTACTTCAATTGGTGTATAATGAATCTAAAATATATGAAAGTCTAATGTTTATCAGTACATTACAGAAAATAATGAACTTTATCACAATATGCTAATTTTTTTAGAAGGACCTGTATTGTGAAGCTCTGTTTGACTGTATAGTGATTGCATGTAACGATGTCATGAGAATACATTTAATGCTGTGATTAATGAACTTGAGGATATGAGCACACAGCTATTCATAAGGCATAAAATACTGATACTATATTCAATATATGTGAAAGACACAAATGAGAATGTACAATTGCATCCTTTGAAATAAACCTATGGCTTCTGGATAGCATATATATGGGTTGAAAATTACTGTATTATAAATGTTTAAATCTCATGAAAAGCCCAAGACTATAAAAATAGAGAATTCATAAGATTAAAAAAATTTGGTCAGAGTAAAAATACCCAAATAATAATAATAATAATAATAATAATAATAGCCTGAAGGACAAGCACTTATATATATATATACAAATCCCAATATCTGAAGTGGCTTATCAGAGATCTGAGAAACAGATCATTGAACAGCCTACAAAGATGACAAAATCTAAAAATAAAAATAAATGAAAATTTGAAAAAAATTAACAAAAAAAAACAAACTTTAAAAAAACTGCACTATTGTGACGGTAACGTACACTACACACAGGGGGGAGGATAGTGACCACTGCGCTCCACCCTCACGCCTGGCCCTGCCTACTTGCCTCGGAAGTCCTAACGACAGGGGACAACTAGATGGCAGTCCCTAACTTAGGATACGTGCTGGGAAGACAGACAAGACAAATAACGAAATGTGAACGCACCAGGTCAGAACCAAGAGAGCTACGCAGTACAAAGGGTTAAGCAAAGAATGGTCAGGAGAAGCCGGGGTCAAATACCAGGACAGTAGAGAAGTTCCAGAGGAGTCCGCAAAGAGTAGTCAGGTGGGAGCCGAGGTCACAATACCAGGAGGGATGCGCAGTACAAAGGATCGTCAGGGAACAGGCTCAGGTGAGTAATCAGTAGTCCAACAAAGTCCAACAAATAGCCAGGAACCTAGAATTAACAGGCAACCTGTGGCCAGCAGGCTGCCTGAATTTATAGTAGGGTCTGAGGGTCATGTAACGTGGCCAGCGTCACATGACCGACAGACAGACAGACAAGTCGAGCACCGAGTGATCAGCTCGGCGCTCAAGGCAGACCAAGGAGCAGGGAGCCTCCCAGCTAGCAAAGCCGCCCTAGGAACGATGCTGAACACAGATCCTCGCTCCCGAAGGTAAGCAGCAGGTCTGTGGCTGATGGGAGACCTAGTGCGCCTTTGGTGCCCCGTGACATCTATCATTACTGTACGTGGCAATTTCTAACAAATATGAAATTAGTGAGTAATTACAATGACAAGTGACCTCTCACATTAGGTAGGAAACAATGCAAACCTGACCTCCACTCACACCACTGTCCCTACCTACTTGGATGAGCCTACATAAACAGCAGCTGCCAACTGGGCGACAATACCTGACCAAAGTGCACAGAACCTACTTATAGAAGATGATAGGGGAAGTCAGACAGGCCAAGTCAAAACCATTAGAACTGAGGAAGAAACAAATACAGAGTAATATACCAAGCAGAGTCAAAACCAGGAGGTAACGTCAGAACTAGAATCTGCAGTCAGAGCCAGAAGATTAAAAGTTAATGAATCCACATGAAACAAGGCAAGAAGGCAAGAAGACCAAATCACAGGCAACTATGGCAAGTAGTTGCCTGTTTAACCCCTTCCATTATGGTGTTTAACCCTTAGAGTCTCCAAGCCGTGAAGTTATAGCAGAAGGGATTTCAATATGGCACCTGTTCGCAAATGGACTAATGTCTGTGGCCAACGCCAATAGAATAAATTTAACCCTTTAGATGCTGTGGGCATCTAAGTGCAAAAAAAAACCTGGAAATGCGCATTTCCAGGCCAGTCCACTCCCATGCAGCTATCAGGGGAGCTGTTCCTTTGCTCTGCCTCTGATGTGCTAGGTCTCAGAGCTGTAGTTCTTTTGGAGGCCTTCAGGTGGCAAACCAGGTTTACATTTTAATTTTATTGAACTACAATGTAAGTTAAAATGCATATTCTAGCCTCCTGGGGGGGGGGTTAAAAAAAGATAAAGACATTTTTTTAAAAAAAATAAAAAAATTCTAATTATCTACTTTTCCCAGAATTAAAATAAAAAACAATAAAAATCATAAAGGTCATAGGCATGAAAAAATATATATTTCCCATGCCGTAAATGTCATAAAGGAAAAAAAAATATCTAACTGGCCATTTCATTATCGCTTAACTTACCAAAACAAATTAATAAAATGTGAATAAAAAGTCACATTTTGAACTAGATATCATTCTACAAATGAGCACCCACACAGCTCCATAGACATAACTATAAAAAAGTGTCAACATATGGCAATGAAAAGGAAAAGATTATTTTTTTCCAAATTTTTTTTTTTTAAGTATTAGAACACAAAAAAAAAAATAGAAATGTGATATCATTGTTAAATGTACTGACCCAGAGAATGAAGGTAAACGGCTCTACGCTGTAGAGACAAAACCCACTGTGGGGAATTGCATTTTTTTTTCCAGTTGCACCCCATTTGGATTTTTTTCCAGTTTTCCACTAGATTGCATGCAATATTAAGTGATACCAATAAAAAGTACAACTTGTCCTGCAAAAGACAAGATTTATATGACTATATGAATGGGAAAATAAAAAAAGTTATGCCTCTGGAAAGGCAGGGTGGAAAAAGAAAATGCAAAAATGAAAAATAGTTTGGGACTCAAGGGGTTAAAGATGGCGCCCACTCATGAGTGCAGCAGGCGCCATAATCACAGTGTTTCTGCTGTTTTAAACCGAGAGGCTTAGCTTTCTCTACGCTTAGGAAGGCAAGCTAATTTGAATATCTTTCCCAGAAACCCAAAATATGCAAATTAGCCTTCCTTCCAAAAGAAAAAGAACGCTAAGCCTCTCAGATGCCAGCAGGATTTTCTCACAAACCCAGAGAAGCTTTTTGAGGCCTACAATACTCCTCACACATAATATGCACTCTCCATAATGAGAAAGAGCACTCCCCCAGATCCTGAGCTAGCTAAAGGTGCATTTACACTGCCCGAGAATCGTTCCCCACAATCTGCCCATGTAAATGTGCCACCAGTCAACTGAAACACTCATTCATGCAAGTATTACCTATCATGACTTTTAGGCAGCGATCTTCTGATCAGAAACTATGATTCTGTAGGGATGTGGGAGCGCAACACCGATCCCCCGTCCTCATACAGTGAAGAAGATTGGTTCATGTAAATGCAGTGGTCTCCTTCACTGAACGAGCAGCCGCTCAGTCTGCCTGTGCAAATCCAGCTTAAAGCTTCTTTTCTCTGATAAAGGGTAATCACCTGGAAACAGCTCTAGTGTTTGCTGATTTGAGACACAGAGATTTCTTTCACTTTGGAAGGAAGACCGATTTGCACGTCTCTTTTCTACAGGAGTGATATGTATTGGTTTCACTCTCTCCCCTTCATACCAGAATTAAATTTTTTGAAAAATTCAGCAAACCAGACATGAAATTAATTTCAAGAAATTCATCTCTATCACCAGCAGGTCACTGCACCATTGTGTTTTTTTTTTGAGCTGAGTATAATCAGTTGTATCCCACTGCAAAACTTTATTTGGTTACGATACCAGCGTACAGTAATTTTTATTAACGAACGGTAATGAATGCTATGCCTGCTAGAAACAATTCTACCTCAAACGAACACCTCAAAAATGATAAGAAGGACAAAGTTCTTGGAACTACAAAATCTGGCTAGCAATCTTCCACATACTCTATTTACCCCCAACTTCTCATCACAGATTAATGACCACCATAATCACGAGCAAATAGCTCGAATGAACTTTCCATTCACTTCACGAGACCACCCAGCATAAGCCTAGGTAAGCCAGACACACCAGAATAATTTGGAGGATAACGTAGTTACTAGTGATGAGCAGCAGGGGCAATATTAGAATTTGCAATATTTTGCAAATATTTGGTAGAATATTCATCATATATTCATGAATTCAAGATTATTTTCTTGATCGCGAAAAATCGGCAATGTAATATTCATATAATATGCGCAAAATACAGGCGTGGGACACTATAGCTGCATTTTTCAAGCTGGTAGAAGTTTCCTGAGACTGGAGAAAATGGTTGGCATGGCATAACATTACAATAGCTTTATATGCAGATAGAGTGCTCCAATACATTCGCGCTGTGATTTATAGGAAATACAGTGATCCCACAAGATACAATGGCCTCTGGATGCAATATTTTCAGCATACAATGGTCCTTTCTGACCCATCATAAGTTTAAACTAGACTCAACATACAATGTCTCAGTCTCAGATCCAACCATTCAAGGCCACTTCTCTGGTAAAATAGCTAAGGGCTCTTTCACACCTGCGTTCTTTTCTTCCGGCATAGAGTTCCGTCGTCGGGGCTCTATGCCGGAAGAATCCTGATCAGTTTTATCCTAATGCATTCTGAATGGATGTCTTCAGGATGTCTTCAGTTCCGGACCGGAAAGTTTTTTGGCCGGAGAAAATACCGCAGCATGCTGCGCATTTTGCTCCGGCCAAAAATCCTGAACACTTGCCGCAAGGCCGGATCCGGAATTAATGCCCATTGAAAGGCATTGATCCGGATCCGGCCTTAAGCTAAACGTCGTTTCGGCGCATTGCCGGATCCGACGTTTAGCTTTTTCTGAATGGTTACCATGGCTGCCGGGACGCTAAAGTCCTGGCAGCCATGGTAAAGTGTAGTGGGGAGCGGGGGAGCAGCATACTTACCGTCCGTGCGGCTCCCGGGGCGCTCCAGAGTGACGTCAGGGCGCCCCACGCGCATGGATGACGTGATCGCATGGCACGTGATCCATGCGCATGGGGCGCTCTGACGTCATTCTGGAGCGCCCCGGGAGCCGCACGGACTGTAAGTATACCGCTCCCCCGCTCCCCACTACTACTATGGCAACCAGGACTTTAATAGCGTCCTGGCTGCCATAGTAACACTGAACGCATCAAATGCTTTCAGTTCACTTGCGTTTTTCCGGATCCGGCGTGTAATTCCGGCAAGTGGAGTACACGCCGGATCCGAACAACGCAAGTGTGAAAGAGGCCAAAAATAGTTACTAGTTAGCAGTTGTTCCTGTCTGTTATATGTAAGGACTTATTTTATCTGTCTTACTCATCTGCATATTTTTCTTCAATCTTCATTTTCTCTTATCTTGGACGACATTTTGGGGCTTTGGAAAAAGTTAACTGTCAGGGTCAAGGGCTCCCTCCCTCTCCCATCGGGGGGCTGCTGTACTTTTGCAGCCCCCCGAAGGAGAGGGAGAGAGCCCCCCGACAGCCCCCCGCAGCCCTGTGCTTACCCTTCCCCATCTGTGAAGTTGTGGCAGACGGGGAAGGTTCCCATGGCAACAGGACGCCTTCTCAGGCGTCCTGCTGTCCATGGTGCTGAACAGATCTATGCTAAAGGCATAGATCTGTTCAGACAAAGTGTAAGTAAAATACAGTACAGTACAATATATATTGTACTGTATTGTATTATACAGACATCAGACCCACTGGATCTTCAAGAACCAAGTGGGTCTGGGTCAAAAAAATGTAAAAAAAAGTGAAAAAAGTTAAGATAAAAAAAAAACATTTATCACTGAATAAAAATAATAAAACAATAAAATACACTACACATATTAGGTATCGCCGCGTCCGTAACGACCTGATCTATAAAACGGTCATGTTACTTTCCCTGCACGGCGAACGCCATGAAAATAAGAAAATAAAAACAGAAATTTTGCCCACCTTACTTCCCAAAAAAGGCAATAAAAGTGATCAGAAAAATCGCATGTACGCCAAAATAGTACCAATCAAACCATCATCTCATCCCGCAAAAAATGAGACCCTACTCAAGATAATCGCCCAAAAACTGAAAAAACTATGGCTCTTAGACTATGGAAACACTAAAACCTGATTTTTTTTGTTTCAAAAATTAAATCATTGTGTAAAAATTACATAAATAAAAAAAAAGTATACATATTAGGTATCGCCGCGTCCTTGACAACCTGCTCTATAAAATTACCACATGATCTAACCTGTCAGATGAATGTTGTAAATAACAAAAAAAAAAGTGCCAAAAAAGCTATTTCTTGTTACCTTGCAGCACAAAAAGTGTAATATAGAGCAAACAAAAATCATATGTACCCTAAACTAGTACCAACAATACTGCCACCCTATTCCGTACTTTCTAAAATGGGGTCACTTTTTTGGAGTTTCTACTCTAGGGGTGCATCAGGGGGCTTCAAATGGGACATGGTGTCAAAAAAAACAGTCCAGCAAAATCTGCCTTCCAAAAACCGTATGGCATTCCTTTCCTTCTGCGCCCTGCCGTGTGCCCGTACAGCAGTTTACGACCACATATGGGGTGTTTCTGTAAATTACAGAATCAGGGCCATAAATAATGAGTTTTGTTTGGCTGTTAACCCTTGCTTTGTAGCTGGAAAAAAAATATTAAAATGGAAAATCTGCCAAAAAAGTGAAATTTTGAAATTGTATCTCTATTTTCCATTAAATCTTGTGCAACACCTAAAGGGTTAAAAAAGTTTGTAAAATCAGTTTTGAATACCTTGAGGGGTGTAATTTCTTAGATGGGGTCACTTTTATGGAGTTTCTACTCTAGGGGTGCATTCAAATGGGACATGGTGTCAAAAAAAGAGTCCAGCAAAATCTGGCTTCCAAAAACCATACGGCGCACCTTTCACTCTACGCCCCACTGTGTGGCCGTACAGTAGTTTATGGCCACATATGGGGTGTTTCTGTAAACGGCAGAGTCAGGGCAATAAAGATACAGTCTTGTTTGGCTGTTAAGGCTACTTTCACACGACCGTTTTTTTTTTCCGTTTTGCGGGCCGTTTTTTGCGGTCCGTATACGGTCCGTATACGGAACCATTCATTTCAATGGTTCCGCAAAAAAAACGGAATGTACTCCGTGTGCATTCCGTTTCCGTATTTCCGTTTTTCCGTTCCGTTTAAAGATAGAACATGTCCTATATTTGGCCGCAAATCACGTTCCGTGGCTCCATTAAAGTCTATGGGTCCGCAAAAAAACGGAATGCATACGGAAATGCATCCGTATGTCTTCCGTATCCGTTCCGTTTTTTGCGGAACCATCTATTGAAAATGTTATGCCCAGCCCAATTTTTAATATGAAATTACTGTATACTGTATTTGCCATACGGAAAAACGGAACGGAACAACGGAACGGAAACGGAACCACAACGGAAGCAAAAAAACGGAACAACGGATCCGTGAAAAACGGACCGCAAAACACTGAAATGGACATACTGTCGTGTGAAAGAGGCCTAATGCAGACGGTGGCTCCGTTCAGAACGGATCCGTTTGCATTACCATGAACAAAAAAAAAAAAAAAAAAACATTTTTTTTTTTTTTTTTTTTTTTTGTTCATGATAGTGCAAACGGATCCGTTTTGACTTTACATTGAAAGTCAATGGGGGACGGATCCGTTTGAAAATTGAGCCATACTGTGTCAACTTCAAACGGATCCGTCCCCATTGACTTACATTGTAAGTCTGGACGGATCCGTTTGCCTCCGCACGGCCAGGCGGACACCCGAACGCTGCAAGCAGCGTTCAGGTGTCCGCCTGCTGAGCGGAGCGGAGGACAAACGCTGCCAGACTGATGCATTCTGAGCGGATCCGTATCCACTCAGAATGCATTAGGGCTGGACGGATCCGTTCGGGGCCGCTTGTGAGAGCCTTCAAACGGAACTCACAAGCGGAGCCCCGAACGCAAGTGTGAAAGTAGCCTAACCCTTGCTTTGTTACTGGAAAAAGTGGCTTAAAATGGAAAATTAGGCAAAAAAATTAAATTCTCTAATTTCATCCCCATTTGCCAATAACTCTTGTGCAACACCTAAAGGGTTAACAAAGTTTGTAAAATCAGTTTTGAATACCTTGAGGGGTATAGCTTATAGAATGGGGTCATTTTTGTGCGGTTTCTATTATGTAAGCCTCGCAAAGTGACTTCAGACCTGTAGTGGTCCCTAAAAATTGGGTTTTTGTAAATTTCTGAAAAATTTCAAGATTTGCTTCTAAACTTCAAAGCCTTGTAACATCCCCAAAAAATAAAATATCATTCCCAAAATAATTCAAACATGAAGTAGACATATGGGGAATGTTAAGTCATCACAATTTTTGGTGGTATTACTATGTATTACAGAAGTAGAGAAACTGAAACTTTGAAATTTGCTAATTTTTCCAAATTTTTGGTAAATTAGGTATTTTATTATGCAAAAAAATAAAAAAAAATTACTTAATTTTACCAGTGTCATGAAGTACAATATGTGACGAAAAAACTATCTCAGAATGGCCTGGATAAGTCAAAGCGTTTTAAAGTTATCAGCACTTAAAGTGACACTGGTCAGATTTGCAAAAAATGGCCAAGTCCTTAAGGTGAAATAGGGCTGAGTCCTTAAGGGGTTAAAGACATCAGTAGGACCAAAGTTGGGCTGAGATTGCATATTCAGCCACCAGGAGATCTGGCCGAATTCCTAGTAGTCGCGTGGACCTTCTGTCCCAACAGATGCGACCTGTAAAGGGCACCCCCTAGTGAGCATCCTCTTAAAGGAGCAGTAACCCCAAATCTGTTGACTTATAATAATGCAACAGAATAATTAAGGGACCAGCACATGAATGTAAACAGGGATGATCATTGTGGCAAGGCTTCCTTGATCTTGGCTTCCCTTGTGTATCTTATTGAAGATAACTACAGGCATCGTTTACCCCGTCAGAAATGTCTGATAACAGAGAACAATAGATTTCTGTAAATGTACATTGTTTACTATCCCTTTAAGGCCGGGTTCACATCTGCACTGCCAGATACCACCGTACACCACCGGATCCCTAGACTGTAATGGGAGCCAGAGGTAATCCGCTCGCTTTAGGGACAAAAATGCCAACTTTTGGCCAGGTAGAAAATGTTGTGTGTAGAATTTTTTTGGTCTTGCTGAAACCCGTCGTGTATGCCTGATACAATGACCGGTTTACACCGCAGGGGTTCACAACGCAGATGTGAATCCAGCCTACGAGATGTAAGAAAAATAACAAAAATCCGCAAACAGAGCAAATGATGTCAGCAACTAAACTAATCAAAAAGCTATCTATATCAAATCAGTGGGGGTCCGACACCCTCCCCTTGGATCAGCAGTTCTGTATTATCTCCAGGCACGTGTCAATGTGCGGCCAAGGTACCCCGTCCATGAGGAGAGTTGAGCCTCTTGCCTCAGGTGGTGCCACCTATTGGGAAGGGTGGCAGCTCTGGAGTGCAGCGGTTTTAAATCTCGCTACTGAGACTGCTCACTGCCGCCACCCGGTGGTTGTGTGGGGAATTGCTGTCAAGGGTTTTAGTAGCATGCTGCGATATTATATAAAATTGGTCATAGAATTAAGCAAATCAGAGCTTAAGTAAGGGAAAGAGTGAAGACATTTGTATAGCCATGAGGTGTGTCCAACAGGTGCTACTCTATAACCATACTAAAGCATATGTGTCCGAACTGCTGAGAGGAACCTACACAATAATGTTATTTATAGCAAGTACACTCTACCTTCACAGTGAGGTTGGTGTATTGGAGCACCACCATTGTTGCTGACATTTTATTTTATTTTTTATAAAGCATTGGTTTTGAAAAGGTATAATTTGCCAAGTACGGATTTTCATGAATGGGGGATTTTTCAGAGTCAGTTTGAAGTCTGCTTTTGCTTTGTGAGGTTGCGCCAAATTTATGAAATGGTGCACAGTAATAATATATTTGGCGCAAGTGCAATGTGGTGTACTCCTACATTTGTAAATGTGTTTCCTGGCAAGGAGATGTGACTTCATGTTGAACATTATAAATGAGACATAAAAGTGTTTTAATCTGAAATCCTGACCTACTTTTCAATCCACTTCTAAAAAGTGGCAAGGCTCACCAAACGTCGTTAAAATATACACTAAATGTTGCATGTGGCTCTCTCTTGCGGCATTTTTACACTGCAAAACTGGTGTACCAGATTTGATAAATGTCCATCACAATTTTTCTAAAGCCTGGATAACATTTTTAATGCATAACCAAACCAGACTCCCAAAATTATTCTGACTTTAATATTCAAATTCCATAATCCAAAACTCAGACCAGGTCTCATAATTTATATCTAAGATGAAACTCTATTATTCAGACCCAAGGGCAGACACTATAATTCAGACCTCAGATCAGAACCTCTAATTATTCATCTCACCTCGCTTTCAGTTCAGTTCACATCGCTGAAGAGCCAGAGCAGAGGATGGGAGTGGTAGTGACCCTGATGATGATGTGTCACGGTGTACTCCCTCAGACTGTCGCTCCATGGGATCGGTGGAATTAAGAAGGAGAACCCTGTGTTTCCTTGGGACACTCCCTGTAGCTAGGGCTCCTGCCTGATGATAGTTTGGGGGTGCCCATGTGGTTAATGTCCATGTGGGTGCTAGGCAGGGCACATGATGGAAATGCAATGGCCTGCGTG
Source organism: Bufo gargarizans (assembly GCF_014858855.1). Classification (NCBI taxonomy): domain Eukaryota; kingdom Metazoa; phylum Chordata; class Amphibia; order Anura; family Bufonidae; genus Bufo; species Bufo gargarizans. Next base: position 48,149,304 of record NC_058080.1, read on the forward strand.
TGGTGTTTGGAGAGTCAGTAACCAGGATAGATTGAAATCAAAAGTCTCTCTTTACTGTGCACAATGGCATTGTAGTACATCCATCAATTATCTGTACACAGTGCAAATTCTCTCCAGATGTCCAGGTATGAGCTAAGCAGATGTTTAGAGCAATGGTCCTAAAATTACCTTTTTCTCTTGCTACAGTCTCTAGTACTGAGATCTCTGGCTATCAACTGTAATCTGTCACAACGTCCGCAATTCACATAGCAGTGTGCTATTCCAATAATACGACTGCCCAAATTGTACGTGAAGTGTGAAGGGTGTCGGAACTCATTATCCCTCCACTGCATTAGGTCTAAAATGTAAACTGATCACCCTGATCAACTGACTAAAATGTTGTAGCCTCAGCCTCTACTAATCTGGAGGTGAGGAGGGTGTCTTAACATGTTGTCCTGTTAGAGCAGCAGGGTCTGTAATACTTTACACTGTTTATCTTGCTGACACTCACACTGTAGCCTATGAAATACTCCAGTATTCTCTCTCTCTCTCTGTAGAAGTGACAGAGGATGCACAGTGATCTGTTAGTCACGAGAAGCATTGGAGATGAATACCTGGGGAGAGGAGCACCTACAGTCTGCTCCCTATCTCCTCCAGGCTTGTCCTCACAATGCCTATTCCTAGAAAAACTAGAATCTTCTGGAATTTGGGGGAGGGGCCAACCCACACCCTAAGCTCCAGAGAAGATTGGGCCAGGATTGTTAACTCTGGCCATGCCTGTCTTATACTGGAACATTCTGAGCATACAGTGCATTACATTACATTACAGTACAGTACATTACCAAATTGCAGATACCCCAGCTCTACAATTGCAGATACCCCAGCTCTGGATTAGTGCAGACACTGCTGCTCCTTGGCTCTGAAGCCACTGCTCAAGGCAAATTCAAAACTTTTGGCAAACATCTATGGCAGGGTTTCTCAACTCCGGTCCTCGGGACCCACCTACCAGTCATGTTTTCAGGATTTCCTTAGTATTGAGCAGGTGATATAATTAGTGTCCATGCATCAGGACTTACCACAGGTATTCATTCTGTGGGATATTATCAAATTCTGACCAGTAGGTAGGTCCGAGGACTGGAGTTGAGAAACCCTGATCTACGGAAATGTGTTCTAAACCTGTAGATTTTGCCATGTAGCCCCTCTAAAGTTTGTGCACCCCTGGTGTAAACATTATATTTCTTTGAATGCAAATCATCAGAAAATACTCGGTGCAGAAATGATCCACCAGGGGATGTTTGAAAATTTCAGCTCTGAAGTCTGCAAAATTGTGAATGCAGCTCAGAAGCATAAGCCAGTCTGTCAATTAGGATCAATACAAGACAGATAATGCAATGTATTTTTATAACAAATAAACTTTGACCAATGTAATAACAGGTATGGGCAAATGCTGCAGGGTTAAAATTTCTTGCAAACCCACACAAGCAATTCTCAAGTGGAAATCTGCTTTAGGGAGGTAACAGCAGCAGAAAAGTCAGATGGATATTACCATACTCAGGTCTTCTCCCTACACATAATGTCCTGGGCTCAGCATAACAAGCATCGCCTCCAGGTTTATCTAAACTGCTGACACTTCCCGCAACACTTGTGCTAATAAACCAAACTGTATATTTAAGCTCTCTGTGAGCCCATCTCCTTACTGCCGCTGTCCATAAACCCCTTCCCCCCACTCCCCTCCTCTGCCTGCCTCATAAAGCCTCAATAGTTGGAGGTCATTTACGGACCCTCAGCTTCGGATGAAGCATCAGCTCTTCTTTGTCTCATCAATGTTTTCTCTTTATAACTTATTTCCTGACACCTCTCCTCGGCACCGCCGGTAAACGATATTGCGGCAGCTCAAATTGTGCCGTCACTTTAATTTAGTAGCTTTTTGGTCAAGGCAGTCGTCTGTGAAATGGGGACCCTGGTCTGAAATCAGCTCCAATTATTTGTGACCTTCAGCAAATCACCGTATTCTCTTTATCACTGGGCAATAAAAATAAAATTCTGAGATCTTTATTGTGGTGATTAAGCATTTGGATATTTAAAAGTAGAAAGTGCCGTCTGCCGTGGGCCATGCTGGGCCTGTTTTATGAAAAATAGGAACCTGGGTAAAGTGGGGTCACCACAAGTGATGGGCAAACATTGGCCTGGACGTTTCGCGAACCGCGTGTTCGTGGCGGGCCCCATTCACTTTAACCTGACATAAAAGAACAAGTGATTACTGGCTGGAGGTACAGATGTAGCAGGGTTAACACACAAACTCTTAACTCAAATGTCTTAACTCATCGTGTTATCTTGAAACAAAAGCCATTGAAAAGCATTTGAAGGTGTTTGCTTAACATATTTAGTTTAGATAACATGTCTTATAAAGCATGTGTGTTAAGTCTACTACATCCGTATATTAGACGGTCAGTGAATAACAATTTTACTGTAGGCCAGTACAGGCCCCAAAAACTAGGCATTCACCTGACAGAAAAAAACAAGTGATTATATGGATGGAGGTACATTAGGCCGTCACTGTATTACAATTTTACTGTAGGCCAGTGGAGTACAGGCCCCAAAAATTAGGCATTCACCTGACAGAAAAGAACAAGTGATTATATGGATGGAGGTACATTAGGCGGTCACTGAATTTAAATTTTACTATAGGCCAGTACAGGCCCCAAAAATTAGGCATTCACCTGACAGAAAAGAACAAGTGATTATGTGGCAGGAGGTACGTTAGGCGGTCACTGAATTACAATTTTACTGTAGGCCAGTGGAGTACAGGCCCCAAAGTTAGGCATTCAACTAAAAGAAAAGGCCTTTTATGCCGCTGTATATACATAAGACAAGGACCATTCTTTGGTCTGGGTGGTGGCAGATATGTGTGTGCTGGCATGAAGAAATTCAATTACACATGGTCATCACAGGTGTTGAATTCATGCCTCATTCATTTTTAGAAATGTAAAGTAGTCCACACTGTTGTGAGCTAGGCGAGTGCGCTTATCGGTCACGATCTCCCCTGCTGTGCTGAATGTCCTTTCGGAAAGGACACTCGACGAGGGCCAAGCCAAGAGTTCCATGGAAAATTGTGCCAGCTATGGCCATAGGTCAAGCCTGCACACCCAGTAGTCCAGTGGTTCCTTGCTTCTCAGAGCGTCCACATCGGCCATTTAACCAATGTAGTCGGACACCTGACGGTCAAGGCGTTCCCTGAGGCTGGATCCAGAGAGCGGTTGTCGATGGGTTGGCTGCAAGAATTATCTCATATCCAAAGTGACCAACACATCTTCAAACTGCCCTCTTCTTGCAGGCGCGTTAGGATAGGTACCCGCACCTGTTTCACTGTAGGTGGAAATTCCTCTGCCAGCGCCCACAACATCAGAATGCAGCATCTCTCGCAGCAAGGTCTGGAAATGCTGCATTCTGGCAGCCCTCTGTGATGGTGGTACCATGTCCGCCATTTTGTGTTTGTACTGGGGTCTAAGTACATTGCCACCCAGTACTGGTCCTTGCCCTTTGTAATGCTATGCTTTTTATACAGGGGGCCCCTCTTCAAACACTGGCACATGAAGGCCCCCATTTGGAAGCAGTGGAGCGTCCTGGCTCCTGCTCATCGCCCAGTAGAATGTTGTCCTCAGTCTCCACCCCCAGCCACGGACAACACTAGGTATCCCCGAAAAGTTTAAAGTCCCAATTAAAGCCTGCTATTCTTGCTCCTCCTCCTTCCCCCAGCCACCATCCTCCTCTGACTCCTCTTCACACTCCTGCTTACTTGTCCCAGATGGAGTAGCCCCCCTGGGAATTCATTCAGCATTGAGTCTTCCTCATCTTCCAGCTCATGCTCTTCGGTGGCTTGATCAATGACACAACACAATGTACGGTCCAGAAAGAAGGCATAAGGTACGATGTCACTGGTGGCGCCCTGGCTGTGACTGACCAGTTTGATGATCTCATCAAATGGCCGCAGAAGTCTGCATGCTGCATGAGCAGCCACTGGCACATTGAAAAGAAACTAAGCTCCCCAGAACCTGTCCTGCTGCAGAGTTCGTATAGGTAGTCGTTAACGGCCTGTTGCTGCTGGAGCAGCCTATCAAGCATATACAAGGTGGAGTTCCGGCACGTCGGACTGTCACAAATGAGATGTCTAACTGTCTGCAAGGCGAGCCATGGCCGTGTAAGATCTTCTAAAATGGTCAGAGATTTTCCTGGCCTGCCGCAAGACGTCCTGGACCCCAGGGTATTTGGCAACGAATCGTTGTCGCACACCACTTTACCAACTGTCAAATTGAGCGGGTTTAGCCACTGATCGGCCTGTGACCGCAGGGCTGAAAGCAGCGCAGGACCGGTGTGGCTCTTGGCTTCCAGGCACAACAGCCGCAGCACAGCATGGAAACGTCTCACCTGGCACGTCGAATAGGTTCTGGGGAGCTTGGGGGGTGCAGCAGAAGAGGTGGTAACAGTGGAAAAGGTGAAGCCAGCCAAAGAGGAGACGGAGGATGGAGTAGGAGGAGGAGAAGAAGTCCATGCAATCCATGGCGGTAACACCAAATCCACACGGGTGTCACAGGTTACATGTTTGACGGTCAGAAGGTTCACCCAGAGCGCAGTAAAAGTTATGTAGCTTCCCTGCCCGTGTTTGCTAGACCACGTGTCTGTGGTCAGCTGTATCTTGGCATCGACACTGTGTGCCAGAGATATATTCACTTGCCGCTGAACATGGCCATATAGCTCTGGGATGCCCTTCTGGGAAGCATATTTCCCTTAGGGGACTTTCTATTGCGGTGTGCCAATGGCCACAAATTTTCTACAGGCCTCCAAGTCCACCAGTTTACACGGCAGTAGTTGGCGGGCTAGCAGTTTCCGACAAGCCAGCGGTCAGCCATTGGGCAAGAGGGCTATCCAGCGTCATCAACTTTTTACGCTCAAATATTTGGGCCAAGGAAGCCTCCCTTCTGCCAGATCATTGTGATCACGGCACTGTTGAAGGTGGAGTGGAGGACAAATGGGAGGAGAGAGGAGAGGAGAAGAGGCTGAAACGTCTCAATTGGCTGTCATGTCCCACCTGATGGATGTGTCAGGGGTTAAAGTTCAGCTCAATGCAAAAGAATATGGCACATGCAAACATCGCCATATGTTCGCATGTTTGGCGAATCGCGACCAAGCAAAGGTCACCGCAAAATGACCACCGGGCGAACCATAAGGTCATCTCTAGTCACCACTACTTGCCATTTTTAGTTTGTCTCATAATTTTCAAAATACTTAGTGGTCTAGGTCATAAAAGGGGAAAAAGGGCATTCCCATCTTAACTCCTTGGATATGCCTATGGGTATGTATGGAATGGTGATGGCCAAGGCTGTGAAGCTGAGTTTGAGCCATCAGCAGTAGGGGTCAACTGTAACATACAGCGAACACCCCGCAGCAATAGACAGAATTGGGGCTAACTCCGATCCTGGACATTTAAAGCCTAAGATGCCACAGGATCTAAGCAGACAGAGAAATGGCTCCTAACCAGGTTCAGATGGGTTGCTGTAGTAGAGGTTGGACTATTAATGCCACTAAGATCTGCTAGGATGTGCCAGATGCAAGACTTAAAGGGGTTGTCCGGGTTCAGAGCTGAACCCGGACATACCCTTATTTTCACCCCGGCAGCCCTCCTGAGCCTGGCATCGGAGCATCTCATGCTCCGATGCGCTCCCGTGCCCTGCGCTAGATCGCGCAGGGCACAGGCTCTTGTGTTTACAATAACACACTGCCGGGCGGTAACTTCCGCCCAGCAGTGTGTTCGGTGACGTCACCGGCTCTGAGGGGCGGGCTTTAGCTCTGCCCTAGCCGTTTTACTGGCTAGGGCAGAGCCAAATCCCGCCCATCAGTGCCGGTGACGTCACCGGGGTTCCTGTCAGCCCCATAGAGAGCCCCGGTACGTCACCGGAACTCAGAAAAATGCCTTTGCCCTGCGCGATTTAGCGCAGGGCAAAGGAGAGCATCGGAGCATGAACTGCTCCGATGCTCATGTCAGGGGGGCTGCCGGGGTGAAAATGGAGGGCTGTCCAGGTTCAGCTCTGAACCTGGACAACCCCTTTAATAGCCTGACGGCAGCTTTAAGTTGACAGGCTGTATACACTGCAATGCAGAAGTATGGCAAAATACAGATGTAGCACGGTTAACACACAGATTTCTTAACTCATCGTGTTATCTTGAAACAAAAGCCATTAAACAGCAATTGAAGGTGTTTGCTTAACACATTTAGTTTAGATAACATGTCTCAGAAAGCATGAGTGTTACCTCTACTACATCTGTGATCAGAGGACGGTACATTCAGTTTCTGTAGCTGCAATACAAAAAAAAGGAATTACAATTGTAATACAATTTATTAAAACAAAAACAGTAGCGTGTGTCAGAAGGGTGGGTAGTATGTGTCCAGTGTGTCAGTAGGGTGTGTGTATGTGTCCAATGTGTCAGTAGGCTGTGTGTATGTGTCCAATGTGTCAGTAGGGTGTGTGTATGTGTCCAGTGTGTCAGAAGGGTGTGTGGTATGTGTCTAGTGTGTCAGTAGGCTGTGTGGTATGTGTCTAGTGTGTCAGTAGGCTGTGTGGTATGTGTCCTGTGTGTCAGTAGGGTGTGTGTATGTGTCCAGTGTGTCAGTAGGGTGTGTGTATGTGTCCAATGTGTCAGTAGGCTGTGTGTATGTGTCCAATGTGTCAGTAGGGTGTGTGTATGTGTCCAGTGTGTCAGAAGGGTGTGTGGTATGTGTCTAGTGTGTCAGTAGGCTGTGTGGTATGTGTCTAGTGTGTCAGTAGGCTGTGTGGTATGTGTCCTGTGTGTCAGTAGGGTTTGTGTATGTGTCCAATGTGTCAGTAGGGTGGGTGTATGTGTCCAGTTTGTCAGTAAGGTGTGTGTATGTGTCCAATGTGTCAGTAGGGTGTGTGTATGTGTCCAGTTTGTCAATAGGGTGTGTGTATGTGTCTAGTGTGCCAGTATGGTGTGTGGTATGTGTCCAGTTTGTCAGTAGGCTGTGTGGTATATGTCCAGTGTGTCAATGGGGTGTGTGGCATGTGTCCAGTTTGTCAGTAGGCTGTGTGGTATATGTCCAGTGTGTCAATGGGGTGTGTGGCATGTGTCCATTGTGTCAATGGGGTGTGTGGCATGTGTCCAGGGTGTCAGTATAGTGTGTGGCATGCATCCAGTGTGTCAGTGGCGTGTGTGGTATGTGTCCAGTGTGTCAGTAGCGTGTGTGGTATGTGTCCAGTGTGTCAATGGGGTGTTTGGCATGTGTCCATTGTGTCAGTAGGGTGTGTGGTGTGTGTCCAGTGTGTCAGTAGGGTGTGTGGTATGTGTCCATTGTGTCAGTATAGTGTGTGTGGTATGTGTCCTGTATGTTAGACATTCTATCAGGATACCTTCATGTAATATATATATATATATATATACACTCACCTAAAGAATTATTAGGAACACCATGCTAATATGGTGTTGGACCCCCTTTTGCCTTCAGAACTGCCTTAATTCTACGTGGCATTTATTCAACAAGGTGTTGATAGCATTCTTTAGAAATGTTGGCCCATATTGATAGGATAGCATCTTGCAGTTGATGGAGATTTGAGGGATGCACATCCAGGACACGAAGCTCCCGTTCCACCACATCCCAAAGATGCTCTATTGGGTTGAGATCTGGTGACTGTGGGGGCCATTTTAGTACAGTGAACTCATTGTCATGTTCAAGAAACCAATTTGAAATGATTCGAGCTTTGTGACATGGTGCATTATCCTGCTGGAAGTAGCCATCAGAGGATGGGTACATGGTGGTCATGAAGGGATGGTCATGGTCAGAAGCAATGCTCAGGTAGCCCGTGGCATTTAAACGATGGCCAATTGGCACTAAGGGGCCTAAAGTGTGCCCAGAAAACATCCCCCACACCATTACACCACCACCACCAGCCTACATAGTGGTACCAAGGCATGATGGATACATGTTCTCATTCTGTTTACGCCAAATTCGGACTCAACTGAAATCGAGACTCATCAGACCAGGCAACATTTTTCCAGTCTTCAACAGTCCAATTTTGGTGAGCTCGTGCAAATTGTAGCCTCTTTTTCCTATTTGTAGTGGAGATGAGTGGTACCTGGTGGGGTCTTCTGCTGTTGTAGCCCATCCGCCTCAAGGTTGTGCGTGTTGTGGCTTCACAAATGCTTTGCTGCAGACCTCGGTTGTAATGAGTGGTTATTTCAGTCAACGTTGCTCTTCTATCAGCTTGAATCAGTCGGCCCATTCTCCTCTGACCTCTAGCATCAACAAGGCATTTTCGCCCACAGGACGGCCGCATACTGGAGGTTTTTCCCTTTTCACACCATTCTTTGTAAACCCTAGAAATGGTTGTGTGTGAAAATCCCAGTAACTGAGCAGATTGTGAAATACTCAGACCGGCCCGTCTGTCACCAACAACCATGCCGCGCTCAAAATTGTTTAAATCACCTTTCTTTCCCATTCTGACATTCAGTTTGGAGTTCAGGAGATTGTCTTGACCAGGACCACAACCCTACATGCATTGAAGCAACTGCCATGTGATTGGTTGACTAGATAATCGCATTAATGAGAAATAGAACAGGTGTTCCTAATAATTCTTTAGGTGAGTGTATATATATATATATATTATAATGTAATACTGTATATAATAATGCAGTGGGGCTACGTATAGCCAGGACTGATTTTAATTCCCAATCTGGCCGTGGACCAGACGCTTCTCAACCCTCTTTTTTTTCTGCTTGTAAAAATATTTACTATTTGTAAGAGTGTTTTTCATGGGACAATCAAACACTATGCATGATATAAATGAAAAAAAAAACACTGTTGCAAATGAGCTGATACATGACAAAAGAACATAGCAAAATAACCTAATATTTTCCTTATCTTCTTCTTGTACTGTACTTTGCCCATTTCTCAGCAGCCTTTTTTGTTAAACACACTGACCCGTAAAATGTGCATGTACCGGAATAGAGATAATTTTATTTACGGATTCAATACTCCACAATATAAACTGCAATTCAATTATTTTTATTTTTAACCCATCTAAACTTGGATCAGAAGTGTTTTGACTGAATGTGCTTCCCTTATCATACACAGAAATGGGACTGCGGAGAGGCTGGGAAAAAACCTGGAATTGCAGATAAAATTGATGTAACTTCTACGGTATAGGAATCCGATATCATTCATTGTGCCTATGAAAGGTATCATCACAGCCTGGGATGAGAACATCAGCCTTTAAAAGTTAGAAACAGGAGAAAAGTTTCCCCTTTTTAAAAAGTGCAAATCCACTTTTTAAAAAGTTGTTAAAAATTGTATTGTGGAGTTTTATATTTGTCTGGTGATGGGTAATCTGGCTGATGATAAAGCTTACACAAGGGGTTGTTTCTTAGGTGGCGCTATGGCTAATCTACCTACATATGCAGCCATAAATTCTTTTTGACAAATAAATGTTAATTGAGGTGTGATTTTGTTGTCCAGAAAACTTGGGTGAAAATTCAAGTACACCTATTAGAGATGAGCGAATTTCTTAAAAACTCGATTTGGTTGGTGCGCAAATTTGGTTTGATCCGAATTTACTTGTGGCGAATTCCGTAAAAAAACAGCTATTTCCTGGCTGCAGAGAGCCTTTATAGTGGTGTAGAACACTGTGCATTTTAGTAACACGCATAGGGAGTCTGCTGTGGTAGTGAAATAATACTGTGAGTCCGTATGACATAGAATCACTGCACACTTCACTTATTAGGGCAGTTACGGGGCCAAAACTGATAAAAAAAACTCAAGTGTGAACTCAGCCTTACAGGTCGATGTTAGCGTCAAGAAGAAGAGCGTCGTCAGCTGAGTCCACATAGATGACTACAGAACCTGTTCTATTAAATGCCTATACAAGTAAAGCCCCCGACAGAGTGGAGAAGGTGTCAGCAGTAAGTTTGTGTTGACGTCACTGATTATTTTCCCCATCCTCTTATCCATCAGAACAAAAAAAAACGGATCCTTTCTGTTGAGCATCCGCCTTCACTCGGTCAGCATTTGGTCAGTAATTCATCAGTATTGCTAAAGCACCCAAAAAAACTGGAGTGGATCCAAAACAGAGATGTCTTCTGTGTTTTGTACCCACTCCTGCTTTTGGTTACCAAATCATAAGCCAATTTTGTTGCATGCTGGTCCTTATGCAACTTGGCCAGGAGCATCAGGACCAGCAGATGATGAGAAGAACAGACAGCTCCCTTCGTCTAAGGTGGGGAGCCTTGACTGCCTGAAATCTGGTGCATGCCACTGGGTGATGCAGCGGTTGCTGCAGCAGGCTGGACCACCACATCAAAGCCACGGTTCTCCCAGGCCACTTTATGGTGACGCTGCACATGTTGACGCTGCACACGCTGCACATGTTGATAGTAACTTGCTGGCTCTGCTGCTGCTTCACTGGCAAGCTGCCACCCTCTTCTCCCGATGGTGATAAAGCCCCTAATTCACCTGGCTCCGAAGTGCGATCAGCTACATCATTATCATTGAGTACTGTCTGTACGTCACTGATGTCCTCCTCAATGTTCTCTGGGTCAGGAGCCTGACCACTCGCAACACCAGCTCCCACGCTACTCTCCTCATCACTACTTGCCCGCCTTCTGGAGGATGCGATGGATGTCTCCTCCATATCTTGGCTGACCAGTAGCTGCTGATTGTCCTCTAGTAGCTCGTCCTTGCTGTATAGTGGAGCGGAGTTCAGAGCATACTGTATAGTACTTCTCTTGCTAAGGGAACAGAAAAGGACAGAGGCAGGTTGAGGACAGGTGAGGGCACAGGGCCTTCTCCCGGGCCATACCAATTAAGGGTTGTGTCTGATGAACCCACCGACTCTTGGCTGCTGGTGTCTGATGTAACTTGGGACAAAGTCAACCAAGTCATTCAAGAACCGCTGGGTTGCTGGTAAATACACGACCGCTAGATGACACCGGGATCTCAGGCCTCTCACTGCGACTCCTGCTGCCATGCCTCCTTACTCTGCTGTGACCTGTGCTTGGCACTTCTCTGTCTGACATACTGATAGGTCAAATTAATAAATAAAAAGGAAATGAAAACAACCCCAAAAAGTCTGTAATTTTCTCATTTCACCACACAATGGCTAATAAGCCTTTTTTTTCTCACTAATACACAAAAAAGGGGCTTTAGAACATATAACTGCACAGCTGAACGGCAAATAGGCCCTTATTTTTATCTACTTATACACGCCACAAAAGGCTTTACAACATATAACTGCACCGCACAAGGGCTAATCTTTCCTTGTAATAAACCCTGTTAATGGCTGTATCACACAGCACTTGCACCCCAATAACAAGAACGGTTTTCTGGAATTAGAGCGGTATTATCTATTGCAAACCTGAAATGAGCAGCAGTATAATAGCAATTTGGATCCCCAGTCGGTGTAGCAAGGTGTAATAGGATTGTTCCTATTAACCAGGGTGTACACTTCTCTACTGAACCCTGTTCTGCTTCAATGCTGTGAAATGATTCCTCCCTATTCTTTCCCTGAACTTCTATACAGCTAAATAAAAGTTTTAAAGTATTTCCTAGCACTGTCCCTAGCGCCTGCTGACGTCTCTCTCTGCACTAAGTACACTGGAGAATGGCAGAATCCAAGATGGCTGAGGCTATTTATAGGGCTATGACATCACAGGGCTGGCTGTCTGCTGATTGGCTCCATGCATGGTTTTGTGGGTAATCCCACAAGAATATAACTACTATAATATTGCTCCTGTTGTGATATAGCTAGGGGTTTTGTTTGGGAAGTCAGGTATTTTCCTCCCAACATGGGTGGCTGGGTGGATTTCCAGCCAAGTGAGATCAAATACCGGAACAGAATTTAAGTGCCGGTCTTGGATTTGGCAGCACCTGGCTGTTCTTTTAAATAGGCAGCTGGGCTCAGAATCAAGGTCTTTGTCTTGGGATCTGAGGCATGGTGCCGTACTAGAGCGCTGAGAGCCGCATGCGTGGAAACAGGCCCGTAAAAAGCCTGTTGTGGACGCTGAAACAACCTGCTAACAAGGTTACTGTTTTTGTGCTTTGGACTTTCCTTTGTGTGAATGAACACTAAGACTGTCAATGTTGCTTAGTTTTTTTTTCATGTGTGAATAAACACTGAAGTTTTGTTTTACAAACTGTTTCTTTTGCCTCTGTTCTGTGTCCGCTTACCAGAGCGAATCCTCACACTGTGTACAGGAATATAACTACTACAATACTGGTCCTATGTACAATAATTTACCTACTATAATACTGCTCCTATGTACAGGAATATATCTACTATAATACTGCTCCTATGTACAAGAATATAACTACTATAATACTGCTCCTATGTACAAGAATATAACTATTATAATACTGCTCCTATGTACAAGAATATAACTACTATAATACTGCTCCTATGTACAAGAATATAGCTGCTATAATACTGCTCCTATGTACAGGAATATATCTACTATAATACTGCCTCCTATGTACAAGAATATAACTACTATAATACTGTCTCCTATGTACAAGAATATAACTACTATAATACTGCCCTTATGTACAAGAATATAACTACTATAATACTGCTCCTATGTACAAGAATATAACTACTATAATACTGCTCCTATGTACAAGGATATAACTACTATAATACTGCCTCCTATGTACTAGAATATAACTACTATAATACTGCCTCCTATGTACAAGAATATAACTACTATAATACTGCCTCCTATGTACAAGAATATAACTACTATAATACTGCTCCTATGTACAAGTATATAACTACTATAATACTGCTCCTATGTACAAGAATATAACTACTATAATACTGCTCCTATGTACAAGGATATAACTACTATAATACTGCCTCCTATGTACTAGAATATAACTACTATAATACTGCCTCCTATGTACAAGAATATAACTACTATAATACTGCCTCCTATGTACAAGAATATAACTACTATAATACTGCTCCTATGTACAAGAATATAACTACTATAATACTACTCCTATGTACAAGAATATAACTACTATAATACTGCCCTTATGTACAAGAATATAACTACTATAATACTGCTCCTATGTACAAGAATATAACTACTATAATACTGCTCCTATGTACAAGAATATAACTACTATAATACTGCTCCTATGTACAAGAGTATAACTACTATAATACTGCCTCCTATGTACAAGAATATAACTACTGTAATACTGCCTCCTATGTACAAGAATATAACTACTATAATACTGCTCCTATGTACAAGATAATAACTACTGTAATACTGCCTCCTATGTACTAGAATATAACTACTATAATACTGCTCCTGTGTACAGGAATATAACTACTATAATACTGCTCCTATGTACAAGAATATAACTACTATAATACTGCTGACAAGTACAAGAATATAACTACTATAATACTGCTCCTATTTACAAGAATATAACTACTGTAATACTGCTCCTATGTACAAGATGTTGAGTACTTTAATACTCCCCCTGACATGTCAATCTGTTATTTAATATTTCTGCTTTAGTTTTCGCTCTGACATTCAGTATGTTGATAATTGGCTCTGAGGCCAGTTAAGCTGTAAATATAATGGTAGAAGCAATCAGTCTTCGATGTCCTTGGCATACAGCACAGGAGACGGTGAATACTTCTTTAGTAAGGACTTGTGAAATCCTCATTACGTCCCGGAATCAAGGCGCATTCTTATAGATTACAATAATAGCTACAGGAGACGAAATCAGATACATGTTAAGTAGTGAGAATGGAGGATTAAACAGTTTGATCCCTTGGCAATGAGAGTGTAAAGACTTTAAAGCACAAGGTATTTCTAATTTTATGGTTCTCGGGGATGAAGATTAAAATAACTGGATCATGAATAAATGGAGAGTGATATATGGTGATAGTATATCTTTTATGTGTGTGATATAAAATGCAGGAACAAGAATATAAATTACAGAAAATAAACCTCTAGGTTGTAAGAAATTAGATGGAACAATATTTTTCCACCCATCGTGATATTACCCCGCTATAAGGCAGGAAGTGCTGTAAAACATTACGTCATGTGTCATTCCAGAAGACATAAACCCCCCATATCAAAGTCTATGTACCACCACAACATATTATATCCCATCTTTACAGCTCCGCAACGAGATTTGACTATTTAAATTTGCGTAAAATATGAAGCAACTTTGTAACTACTTTGCTTTACCTATTCTGTGCTGATTGGCAGTTGTACAGTATTGTGTCTCAAGTCACATCCAGAGCTGCATTCAACATTCTACAAGTAGTCCTTAGATACGAGCAGGGAAGGGGGTGGGAAGGGAGAGGGGGGGGGAGGGAGGGCTTGAGGGTGTGTATAATGGGGAGAAGGTGAAGCTGACACGCAATATCTACCAGTACTTTAGGGAGACACCCGATCTTCAGGACCAGGACATATGAGTTTGCCTTCTGAGAGCGGGCCGAAGTGACCAGGCATCCAGCCGTATTTCTGCGCTTGAATTTTGTGACAGTCTACACTGAAGAGTTAAAGTTATAGGCAGGGGGACATTTATACAATAACAACCAGTGAGTTAAGTTTAGCGCTGCTTGGCCAGGACGACAGTATTAGGGAGCAGGTCACCTCCTATCGCGTCCCTAAACTGACCCTGACTCCTAACCATATGAGTCAACCCTGAAGGTGGGAGGACTCATACACCGGATTCCTTGGGGTCCCTGCTAGCCCTCAGGATTGCCCTGGAACAAGGAGCAGGGTAAGACGACCTGTTCTTCCTAGGCACGGAGGAACAGGAGTCTCACTAGCCAAGCTGCAAAGGGAAGAGAACATAAACAGCCTATGGATATGGCAGGAGGATGAAAAGCACTTCCACACCTACCTGCCACAGACACACAGACTGGATCCCGTGCAATACAGCAAGTGTCCACACCCAAACACCAGTGGACACAGCACACACACAAACACACAGGAACCCAGATCTATAGGTGCATAACATCACAAAGGAAAACATCAACTGAACATCACATATAAACTTAAACTTATGACCACAAGGGTGGCCCCCACTGGCAGGTGGGATACACAGGAGGCTACTCCAGCTAGTCATGGCTGAAGTACCCCTCAGACTGGAGATCAGCACTGAGGCTTTATAGGCCCAAGAAGTCACACCCACACAGACACACCCAGTGATCACACACACAGAAGGGAATTAACCCTTCCAACACCAGGAAGTGTGGTGAGACAACATAAAGGAAAATAGACACAAATGCTCACTGCAGCTGTTACTGATGACAACGACATGTGTGGCAAACGTGTCCTGGGAGCCGGCCAAAAGGCCGAGACACTGCCACCATATGTACATACACCAAACGTTGCCACAGGCAGCTACAGTGAAGGGAAAATGTCACAGTGCACACCAAACATAAAACAGAGTGCACAGCAGACATTCAAAGTGCATACATACACACACACAACTCCAAGGCAACCGCACACATACCTGTTGTCCGCAGCAACCGCACATGAGGCAGACAGCAAAGTGCCCCCAGCTGCGGTTGACACAACAAACCAAACCGCGGGCAACTGTATGCGGCTCCCAAGGAGTCACGGCCATAAACATGGTCGTTACACATTGGGGTTAAATACCACCTGGTGAGAACTTTGTATGCGTTCTCTTGTATTGACACACATCTAGAGGACAATCTAGGCGCGCTCAATATGGTTTCTGTTTCTTTTTCTGTGAATTTTATGTTTAGATCTCTTTCCCATTCCTTTATGAAATATAAGGAGGATGGGAGTTCGGATTGCAATAGGTTCTTAGAGACTATGGAGATAATTTTCGTGGGATATAGGGTTTGTGAAACTAGTTTTTCAAACCAGGATAGTGATGTGTTTTCTCTAACCTTACGGCATTTTTCAGACAGGAATATTGCACCTGATTCAGATTATTTAATTGGAATTTCTTAATTACATTCGTAGATTTTAGAAGGGTGCCCTCACTATCTAGGAGTTTGTCTATTGGAAGGGTGGAATTCCGTAATTGTGAAGGTAGAATATTAAAGCGCTCTATGTTAAGGCAAAGGCAATCTTTGATATTCATGAGGGGGGAAGGGAAAGAAATACACTTATTTCTTTTTTTTTTTTTTTTTTTATAATTTTTTTTATTTAAATTTCAAATACAAAGCAGATCCATAAAAATGGAGATAACACATTATTCTAGCTCTAAACATAGTAATTACAATTCTTTTTCCTTTTCTCTTCCCTTCCACCTCCCCCCCCCCCCACCCTCCACGTGGGGACGCGAGAAAAAAAAAAAAAAAAAAATTTAAACACCTCCAACACTAAAGCAGCCAATTTTTCCATACCTGGTCGAGATTTAATGACCTTTTTTTATGATTCTTCATCACTCGTTCTTCTTTAATTAAATTATCTATCATTTTTCTCCATTGTCCCGCTGTCGGTAAGTCTGCTTTTATCCATTTCCTTAGTATAAGTAATCTGGCCTGGAATAGTACTTTATTCAGAACCAGTCGTGTTTTTTTATTTAGCCTCAAATGTTCAGTTGCCCCTAAGATACAAATTATTGGATCTCTGGGCAGTCGAACCTTCAAAAGCAAAGATACGGTTTCCATTATTTCTGTCCAATATCTATGGAGCTTGGGACATCTCCAAAAGCAATGTATTAAGTCGGCTCTCTCCTCCCAACATTTTGGACACTTATCTGTTGCTTTCACTCCCATTCTTTTCAACATCCATGGAGATCGGTGTAATCTGTGTACTATAAAGAATTGTGAGATTTTATGTGAGCCCCTATCCGAGATTATCGCATAATTTTTGAGAGCATCTTTCCAATTATCCTCTGTAAGGGAATCTAGATCCTTCTCCCATTTTCCTACAGCAAGCATTGTAATCGTTTTTCTCTTACCTTCCATCAAAAACCTATATCTCCTTGCGGTTGTTCCTCCTCCTTCCCCTACTGCAGTAAACTTATCCAACCTGTCTGATTTTTCCCTCCTGTACCTATCCTCCTGGACCACTGTCCGCAATGCATTCCTGAGTTGAAGATATTTATAGGTGTCAGTATGGGGGATCCCAAATTCCAGCACCATTGTATTAAAGTCCTTCAGCTTATCTTCCTCGAAGATCTGGTCTAAATATATCATTCCTTTTTTCCCCCAATCTATATAGTCCCTTATTGTTTCTAATTCTTTTAAATAAAAATTTTTCCATATCGGTGTATATTTCAAAAACCCTTTAATCTCCAATATCTTTTTAATTTCCCCCCATACGTGTTCTATTAGATTTAATATCCTATTGTCAGAATTTTTTTTACCCAAAAAACCAGACTCCAATACCTCTAAGTGATTTCCTCCCTCTTTCCAACCCCATCTATTTAATTCTTGCCTACCCACTTGACTATCTAAACTACCCTTTATATTCCCATATTGAGTTGTTAAATAGTATAGAAACAAATTGGGGACTGCTAATCCTCCCTCCTGCACTGGAAGCTGAAGGACTTCCTTCTTTATTCGAGGGATCGCACCCTTCCAGATAAAGTCCCCCATTAGTCTATCAAATAGTTTGAAGGTAGTCTGCGGTACTCTAACTGGGGCATTTTGAAGCACATACAGTATCTTTGGGAGAAAGACCATTTTTATTAGATTTACCCTACCTTGGATTGACATTGGCAGTCGTTTCCATATGTGTATTTACGTTCTTAGTTCTCTTACTAAAGGAAGGACATTTAGCTTTTCATATTCTTCTATGTTTCCGGAGATTTGTATGCCGAGATATTTAAAATTTTCGTGTTTTTTGAGAGTATGCACCCGTGTATCTCCCTGTAATTGTCTATCTCCTAATAATAACATATGTGATTTCCCCCAATTTATCTTTAGACCAGAGAAGAACCCAAACTTATCTATTATCTCTATCACTCTGTTAAACTGGTCCCCAGTGTTTTGCAAAAAAAGTAATATATCGTCCGCATACATTAACAATTTTTCTTCTCCACCCGCGTATTGAAAACTTTTAATCTCCTTGTCATTTCTTATTATAGTTGCCAAGGGTTCGATTGCAATGGCAAATAGCAGTGGGGAGAGAGGGCATCCCTGCCTGGTGCCCCGAAATAGGGCAAAAGGCAGGGACAATCTCCCGTCCACCACTACTCTAGCCCTGGGATTTAGATATATTAACTGGATCCACCCTATAAATGCTTCCCCTATACCAATTCGCCTTAATACTGCCCATAAATACTCCCATTCAATACAGTCAAATGCCTTTTGAGCATCCAGTGAGAGTATCGCTTTATCCCCTGCATCCAGTCTGTTGGCTTCAATATTGAGAAATAGCCTTCTTATATTGGAGTATATTGTTCTACCCGGTATGAACCCTGTCTGATCTTTATTTATTATTCCTTTAATGACCCTTGAAAGCCTGTCCGCTAGGACTTTTGCGAGAATTTTAACATCCGTGTTCAACAGGGATATTGGCCTGTATGAGCCGGGATCTGTTGGTTCTTTTCCTTTTTTTGGGATTAGTGTGATAATTGCTTCCTTCATAGAATTCGGTAGGTCACCCAGTTTTTGAGCTTCATCCAGTGTTATCTTTAACCACCTCCGGACCGCCTAACGCGCCGATGCGTCCGGAAGGTGGTTGCTTTTCTCCTCCTGGACGCATCGGCGCGTCATCTCGCGAGACGCGAGATTTCCTGTGAACGCGCGCACACAGGCGCGCGCGCTCACAGGAACGGAAGGTAAGCGAGTGGATCTCCAGCCTGCCAGCGGCGATCGCTCGCTGGCAGGCTGGAGATCCGAATTTTTTAACCCCTAACAGGTATATTAGACGCTGTTTTCATAACAGCGTCTAATATACCTCCTACCTGGTCCTCTGGTGGTCCCTTTTGTTAGGATCGACCACCAGAGGACTCAGGTAGGTCAGTACAGTCCCACCAAACACCACACCACACTACACTACACTACACCCCCCCCCCCCGGTCACTTATTAACCCCTTATAAACCCCTGATCACCCCATATAAACTCCCTGATCACCCCCCTGTCATTGATCACCGCCCTGTCATTGATCACCCCCCTGTCATGCTCCGTTCAGACGTCCGCATGATTTTTACGGATCCGATCCATGTATCCATGGATCCGTAAAAATCATGCGGACGTCTGAATGGAGCCTTACAGGGGGGTGATCAATGACAGGCGGGTGATCACCCATATACACTCCCTGATCACCCCCTGTCATTGATCACCGCCCTGTCAGGCTCCATTCAGACGTCCGCATGATTTTTACGGATCCGATCCATGTATCCATGGATCCGTAAAAATCATGCGGACGTCTGAATGGAGCCTTACAGGGGGGTGATCACCCATATACACTCCCTGATCACCCCCTGTCATTGATCACCCCCCTGTCAGGCTCCATTCAGACGTCCGCATGATTTTTACGGATCCGATCCATGTATCCGTAAAAATCATGCGGACGTCTGAATGGAGCCTTACAGGGGGGGTGATCAGTGACAGGGGGGTGATCACCCTGATTACCCTGATCACCCCCTGTCATTGATAACCCCCCTGTAAGGCTCCATTCAGACGTCCGCATGCGTTCTGTGGATCCGATCCATGTATCCATGGATCCGTAAAAATCACGCGGACGTCTGAATGGAGCCTTACAGGGGGGGTGATCAGTGACAGGGGGGTGATCACCCTGATTACCCTGATCACCCCCTGTCATTGATAACCCCCCTGTAAGGCTCCATTCAGACGTCCGCATGCGTTCTGTGGATCCGATCCATGTATCCATGGATCCGTAAAAATCACGCGGACGTCTGAATGGAGCCTTACAGGGGGGGTGATCAGTGACAGGGGGGTGATCACCCTGATTACCCTGATCACCCCCTGTCATTGATAACCCCCCTGTAAGGCTCCATTCAGACGTCCGCATGCGTTCTGTGGATCCGATCCATGTATCCATGGATCCGTAAAAAATCATGCGGACGTCTGAATGGAGCCTTACAGGGGGGGTGATCAGTGACAGGGGGGTGATCACCCTGATTACCCTGATCACCCCCTGTCATTGATAACCCCCCTGTAAGGCTCCATTCAGACGTCCGCATGCGTTCTGTGGATCCGATCCATGTATCCATGGATCCGTAAAAATCATGCGGACGTCTGAATGGAGCCTTACAGGGGGGGTGATCAGTGACAGGGGGGTGATCACCCTGATTACCCTGATCACCCCCTGTCATTGATAACCCCCCTGTAAGGCTCCATTCAGACGTCCGCATGCGTTTTGTGGATCCGATCCATGTATCCATGGATCCGTAAAAAATCATGCGGATGTCTGAATGGAGCCTTACAGGGGGGGTGATCAGTGACAGGGGGGTGATCACCCTGATTACCCTGATCACCCCCTGTCATTGATAACCCCCCTGTAAGGCTCCATTCAGACGTCTGCATGCGTTCTGTGGATCAGATCCATGTATCCATGGATCCGTAAAAATCATGCGGACGTCTGAATGGAGCCTTACAGGGGGGGTGATCAGTGACAGGGGGTGATTACCCTGATCACCCCCTGTCATTGATTACCCCCCTGTAAGGCTCCATTCAGACGTCCGCATGCGTTTTGTGGATCCGATCCATGTATCCATGGATCCGTAAAAAATCATGCGGATGTCTGAATGGAGCCTTACAGGGGGGGTGATCAATGACAGGGGGGTGATCAGGGAGTCTATATGGGTGATCACCCCCCTGTCATTGATCACTCCCCCCCTGGTAAGGCTCCATTCAGCCATTTTTTTTGGCACAAGTTAGCGGAAATTTTTTGTTTGTTTTTGTTTTTGTTTTTTCTTACAAAGTCTCATATTCCACTAACTTGTGTCAAAAAATAAAATCTCACATGGACGCACCATACCCCTCACGGAATCCAAATGCGTAAACATTTTTAGACATTTATATTCCAGACTTCTCACGCTTTAGGGCCCCTAAAAAGCCAGGGCAGTATAAATACCCCACATGTGACCCCATTTCGGAAAGAAGACACCCCAAGGTATTCCGTGAGGGGCATATTGAGTCCATGAAAGATTGAAATTTTTGTCCTAAGTTAGCGGAAAGTGAGACTTTGTGAGAAAAAAAACAAAAAAAATCAATATCCGCTAACTTATGCAAAAAAAAAAAAATTCTAGGAACTCGCCAGGCCCCTCATTGGATACCTTGGGGTGTCTTCTTTCCAAAGTGGGGTCACATGTGGGGTATTTATACTGCCCTGGCTTTTTAGGGGCCCTAAAGCGTGAGAAGAAGTCTGGGATCCAAATGTCTAAAAATGCCCTCCTAAAAGGAATTTGGGCCCCTTTGCGCATCTAGGCTGCAAAAAAGTGTGACACATCTGGTATCGCCGTACTCAGGAGAAGTTGGGCAATGTGTTTTGGGGTGTCATTTTACATATACCCATGCTGGGTGAGAGAAATATCTTGGTCAAATGCCAACTTTGTATAAAAAAAATGGGAAAAGTTGTCTTTTGCCAAGATATTTCTCTCACCCAGCATGGGTATATGTAAAATGACACCCCAAAACACATTCCCCAACTTCTCCTGAGTACGGCGATACCAGATGTGTGACACTTTTTTGCAGCCAAGGTGGGCAAAGGGGCACCTTTCAGATTTCGCAGGCCATTTTTTACACATTTTGATTTCAAGGTACTTCTTACACATTTGGGCCCCTAAATTGCCAGGGCAGTATAACTACGCCACAAGTGACCCCATTTTGGAAAGAAGACACCCCAAGGTATTCCGTGGGGGGCACGGCGAGTTCCTAGAATTTTTTATTTTTTGTCACAATTTAGCGGAAAATGATGATTTTTCTTTTTTTTTTCTTTTTTCCTTACAAAGTCTCATATTCCACTAACTTGCGACAAAAAATAAAAAATTCTAGGAACTCGCCGTGCCCCTCACGGAATACCTTGGGGTGTCTTCTTTCCAAAATGGGGTCACTTGTGGCGTAGTTATACTGCCCTGGCAATTTAGGGGCCCAAATGTGTGAGAAGAACTTTGCAATCAAAATGTGTAAAAAATGCCCTGCAAAATCCGAAAGGTGCACTTTGGAATATGTGCCCCTTTGCCCACCTTGGCAGCAAAAAAGTGTGACACATCTGGTATCGCCGTACTCAGGAGAAGTTGGGCAATGTGTTTTGGGGTGTCATTTTACATATACCCATGCTGGGTGAGAAAAATATCTTGGTCAAATGCCAACTTTGTATAAAAAAATGGGAAAAGTTGTCTTTTGCCAAGATATTTCTCTCACCCAGCATGGGTATATGTAAAATGACACCCCAAAACACATTCCCCAACTTCTCCTGAGTACGGCGATACCACATGTGTGACACTTTTTTGCTGCCAAGGTGGGCAAAGGGGCGCATATTCCAAAGTGCACCTTTCGGATTTCACCGGTCATTTCTTACACATTTTGATTGCAAAGTTCTTCTCACACATTTGGGCCCCTAAATTGCCAGGGCAGTATAACTACCCCACAAGTGACCCCATTTTGGAAAGAAGACACCCCAAGGTATTCTGTGAGGGGCATGGTGAGTTCCTAGAATTTTTTATTTTTTGTCGCAAGTTAGTGGAATATGAGACTTTGTAAGAAAAAAAAAAAAAAAAAAAATCATCATCATTTTCCGCTAACTTGTGACAAAAAATAAAAAGTTCTATGAACTCACTATGCCCATCAGCGAATACCTTAGGGTGTCTACTTTCCGAAATGGGGTCATTTGTGGGGGTTTTCTACTGTTTGGGCATTGTAGAACCTCAGGAAACATGACAGGTGCTCAGAAAATCAGAGCCGTTTCAAAAAGCGGAAATTCACATTTTTGTACCATAGTTTGTAAATGCTATAACTTTTACCCAAACCATTTTTTTTTTGCCCAAACATTTTTTTTTTATCAAAGACATGTAGAACTATAAATTTAGCGAAAAATTTATATATGGATGTCGTTTTTTTTGCAAAATTTCACAGCTGAAAGTGAAAAATGTCATTTTTTTGCAAAAAAATCGTTACATTTTGATTAATAACAAAAAAAGTAAAAATGTCAGCAGCAATAAAATACCACCAAATGAAAGCTCCATTAGTGAGAAGAAAAGGAGGTAAAATTCATTTGGGTGGTAAGTTGCATGACCGAGCGATAAACGGTGAAAGTAGTGTAGTGCAGAAGTGTAAAAAGTGGCCTGGTCATGAAGGGGGTTTCACCTAGCGGGGCTGAAGTGGTTAATTCTTGTACCAAAACCTGGGAAAAGGTTTTATATATTTCAAAGGGGAGCCCGTCCCCACCCGGTGCTTTCTCTGATTTAACCTTCCCTAGAGCTAGATTTATTTCTGCCACCGTTATTTCTTTTTCCAAATATTCTTTTTGAGATTTAGATATCCTACTGAGGGCAATCTCATCCAAGTAAAAATCTAACTCTTGTTTTGAGTATTGTACCCTAGACTTATATAACTCTAAGAAGTGCTCCCAAAACACTTTTTTAATACCTTCAGGTGTGGTGATTAGTTTACCAGTTTTATCTTTAATTGCACCTATCCATGATTTCCCTTTTTGATTTCTCACTATATTTGCTAATATTTTGCCAACCTTTTCACCCTCCGAGGCTAGTTGGATGCCTTGAAAGAGCAATTCATTCCTACTTTTCTCTAATTGATAAATCTTCATCTTTTCCTGTTCTTCCTCCCAGACTCTCTTATTTAGTACAGTAGGATTTCTCATACTTGCCATCCCTGCCTCTTGCAATTTTTTCTCCAATGCCTTCCCATTCTCTCTAGTTCTTTTTTTCCAGTAGTTTACCCTTTTGAACAAAATTCCCCTCAAAAAAGCCTTGAAAGTGTCCCAAACCACAAGTCTACCAGCAGAACCGTTATTTTCCATAAAAAAAATTTTTAGTTCCTCAATTATACTCTCTGTATCTGAAATCAATGGCAGCCAATGAAAGTTGAATTTAAACACTGACAGAGTATTATCTTTATTCAAATCCAGCTCAACCACCATTGCATTATGGTCTGACAGAGCCATGGGTATATATTTTGTCATAATCCTATTTTTGGGACATTAAATTTTTATTTCCAAAGGTCATATCTATTCTTGACCAAGTTTGGTGTGTTTTTGAATAGCAAGAATATCTAATTTCATCCGGGTGCTGAACCCTCCAAACATCTACCCAATTGAATTCATTGGCTACCTTACATAAATCTACATTTTGTACTCCTCCCCCCCTGCTAGATGTCCTATCCCTGAGTGGATCCATAACCGCATTGTAATCGCCCACCGCAATCAATATACATTCCTGTTTGTTTAACATAAATCTATACAGTTGATACAGAACATCTGGTTTATATGGTGGTGGAATATATATATTTGCAATTACAGTTTTAATCCCTTCTAAATAACAATATAAAAAGAGATATCTGCCATCATCGTCGGCCTCACGTGCCAAAAGTTCAAACTTAATCTTATTATGTACCAAAATAGAGACCCCTCTAGAATAGGTGGTATATACGGAATGATGTGCCGCCACTACCCATCCCCTCTCTAACCATCTTACTGATTCCTTATCCAAATGTGTCTCCTGGAGGCAGATGACGGCTGGCAGAAACCTCTTCATCCACTCAAGGATAGCAAATCTTTTAACCTTCTCACGGAGCCCCCTCACATTCAGCGAAAGGATCCTAACCATCTAACAGAGGGGGAGGAGAGAAAAAAAAAAAAAAAATAAAAAAAAAATAAAAAATTCTCCACATCCCCACCACCCCATATATGCCCTCCCCTCAATATAGTCCCCCCTTCTGCTGGCCAGCAGTCTGGGCGACTCCATAACTTAGCGTGACTCCTATCACCCCCCGCCCCCCACCACCAGCCTCAAAGACCCTCTCCATCCGCCCATTCACTAACTTCCTCCGGAGTCTGAAAAAATGAGGTCTTGCCTTTATATTCCACCCTTAATTTCGCCGGAAAAAGTAAGCTATACTTTATGCCTGCCTCCCTTAATCTTTTTTTGACCGACATGTACTCTCTTCTTTGCGCATTGGTGCTAAATGAGTAATCTGGAAAAAGTTTGATCTTTACCCCTTGTATATAATATTTTTCCGAGGTTCTTGCGTCAGATAATATTTCATCTCGATCTTTAGATAATAAGAATTTCACCAGTATGGATCTGGGATAATCCCCTGGCACCCTATTTTTGGTGGGGACCCTATGTGCTCTTTCAACAGAAAACAGGGGAGAAAGGGTACCTTCTTTACTATTTTCCCTGAACCACTTTTCCATAAATTCAGTACAATTTCCTCCTTCCGCTCGCTCTGGGATCCCCACACATCTTATGTTAGCTCTTCTTGATCTATCCTCCTGGTCTACCAATTTTTGTTCCATCTTAGCATTTGTTTGTTTTAAATGAGCCACCTCCTTCTCTAATTTCTGTACAGATTCCTCTAGGGTGGGAATCCTTTTTTCCATCTCTTGTAGGCGCTGTCTTACTTTTTCCATCTCGGCTCTAATAACCATAACATCCGTCTGCACTGCCCCAAGCTGGGTTACTAAATTACCCATTAAATTTTCCATCCTTGAGACAGTGCAGAGTATATCCTGCACCATTTTTACGTCCGTTTCTGTATATGTCACTGGTGTTCCCCTATCCCCCTCCCCCCCCTCCACTGGCGTCTCCTGTGTCAACTCCTGTACTCTGGCGTCCGCCATTTTTTCTTTTTGTGGGGATCTAAGCCCAGGTGAACTCGGGACCAGGTACTTATTGAGACCCGCTTGTTTGGGCCCACTTTCAACCCCTCCTACTGATCGCCTAGTAGTACCCCCCATGGGGCCACGCTGCTCCTCCCTTCTTTTCGACGGCATTCCAAGATCCCTTCCCTCTTTTCTTAATCCTCTTTCACCCTTTCTTTTTCTTTTATTCTCCCCTTCTTCCCCTTTCCCTTCCTATTCTTTTTGTCTCCCTTCCCTTCCTCCTTCCTTTTATTTCTTTCCCTTTTTCCCCCCCCTATTCCTTTCTTCCCTTCTACCCTTTTTTTTTTTTTTCCCCCCTACCCCCTCTCCCTCCCACCCCCTTTCCTTCCCTCTTCCAAATACAATCGATCAATAAATTACTTCCATATTTAGATACGCAAACTAGTTCAGAGAAAAAGAAAAGAAAGAAAAGAAGTCCATAATATCAGCAGAATCCAGCCGAGAGAAGAGAGGCTTCTTAAGGGGTTTGGGGGTCGAAATCTAGACTCCCAACGTATAGGCGATATAATCCGATGGCAGATTAGTTCGGAGGACTGTAGTACAGTTAAATATCTTGAGGGGGGTATAGGGATTTCAATCGGGATTATTGGAATTTGTTGAATGTAGCACGGCACATCCCAAACCCCCTCCCCCACTCTATCCTTTTTTTTTTTAAATTCGATTCCGATCACACTGACGCAGTCCACTCTCAATAGCTGTCTGCAGATCTCTCAGTGCAGGATTTACTTCTGTCACTCCACAACAACTTCAATCTGCACCCCCATAGTTACAACCACGTTCACAGCAAAAAAATTGACACTCTGTCGGCTGCAGTCCCATGGGTACGCAACAGGGGCTCCCAGCATCACCACAAGAGCCTGTGGACAGTCCTCCACTTTCAGACAACTAAAGTGGCCCCCCTTTCAAACACTACAAGCGGAGTTGACCTCACCGCTCCAAGGCCAGCAAATGTCAGCGAGAGTCAATGGGGGTTAATGTAATTCAGGAATTCAGGATTCTTGATTCAGTATAAATGGAATAAATTGAAATGATATATTGAATATACGCCTATAAATACAATAGAGCAAATAACATGGGGATAGGCGCTAAAACAAAATAATAATGTCTTTATTAATTGTCTGATTAAGAAATAAGGGGTATCAACCGTCAGTATAATGTGCAAAACTGACTTTAACAATTGTGAAAACACTGATACATACCAAATAGCACCACCATCTGGATTGCCAGTGTAGTCTCACAAGCTACTAGCATAAGGGGCTCATTCAACCACAGGGTTCAAGATGTGTATCCCAGGGTGAAAGGTATCAAGGGGATGTATTGGTATGGGAATTTCACCAAACACCACTCCAAAACAGTGAGAGCCAGCGCGCAGACTCTCACTGCACTAATAATCACAGGTGCTGGACTATGGCAGAGCAATAGCATTCACTCCAGGTGGATTAAAGGAGCAATGGTTGCCCTGACATGTCCCTTATTTGCAACAGCTCAACGCTGCGTTTCCATGCATTGGGAATGCATTTCATCAGGAGCTATGTGCACCAGGTTAATACTAGAGCCCAGAGCCTCAGTGTTGTTTTAATAACCGAGGTAATGGACAAACAAACAGTCAGTGATAGAGATCCCTGCCTAGCACCGTTTTCCTCTAGTGTGAGGTACGGAGCTTTACAAACAGTCACTATCCTGCCTGAGCTAGCAACCTCTAGGCTGAGGTGCTGCGTGCTAGTGTGCATGTAATCCGGCACTGTGATGGCCGCAAAGCGGCCCACAGAACGCCGAGCTTTACAGGGTGAAGCCCCGCCCTGTTAGACACGCCTCCGTCAATCAGCCAATCCGGCCAGGAGGCACGGCACAAGGCAAACTAAAGGCTGAAGGGTGGAGGAACAAGGTGAGTCACAGGGAAAGCGCAGCAAGCGCCATATAAACAAAGCAAGGAATTTACAAGGCGGCTTTATATATTTATCGCAGCATGGACATCTTTATTGTAATATACAGTGAAGGAGAGTCACTCCAAGAGAAGTGTGTAAAAACGGACAGACACATAGATTCATGTGTGTAGCCACTTGTATCAATGATCACACATATGAATCCACTTCTCATAGTGCATTGTACAGTAACACAAAGAAATCAGCCTAGTCACTAGATGAACGGGACGTATGAGATCGCATCATTGAGGCCGGATGGTTTGATGGTATTCAGAGAAAAAATCCATCTCGCCTCTTTTTGCAACAATATGCGATCATAATCACCGCCCCTTGGTGACGGCTTCACAGAGTCGATCACTTGAAATTTGACCGAAGATGTATCCCCCCTGTGAAGGTCAAGAACATGACGAGCAATTGGCGTATCTTTGAGATTGGTAATATCCAAAATATGCTCCCCAATCCGTCTTCTTAGCTCTCTGATGGTTTTACCCACATATTTGATGCTGCATATACATGTCATTAAATACACAACACCAACTGACTTGCAATTGTGGAAAGACTTAATGAAGAACGTTTTATCCGCAGTGCTGTTAGTGAAGCTTTTGGATTTTTTAATGAACCCACAAAATTTACAGGATCCACAAGGAAACGTACCTGTAAGTGGGTTTCGCAGCCATGACTGCGGACGGGGGCTGATGTACAGACTATGTGTCAACATATCACGTAAATTATTGTTGCGGCGATAAGTGACTGAAGGGTTGGCTGAAATCATCCCACCAATATCCGGATCGGATTTCAAAATGTCCCAGTGCTCGTTAAGGACATGGCGCACCTCGTCATGGGCGCCGTCAAAAGTCCCAATGATCCTCACAATATTCTCACTATTGTCCCTCTTTTTCGGAGACAACAACCGATCCCTGTTAGTACTCATTGAGTGCTGGTAAGCCTGCTTTAGACACTGCTGAGGATAACCACGACACTGAAACCTCTGCTGGAGATCTTTAGCAGCCACCCTAAAATCACTGAGATGAGAACAATTCCTCCTAACCCTCAAGTATTGGCCCTTAGGGATTCCTCTCCTAAGGGCCACAGGGTGCGCACTGTCCCATTTCAAAAGGTTATTGGTAGCTGTGGGCTTTCTGAAAACGTTGGTACTAATATGCCCATCAGCAGACAATGAAATGGACAGATCCAGGAAGGAAATGTTCTTCAAATCCATTTCTGAGGTGAAGAAAAGTCCCACGGTGTTGTTGTTGAGGACCGCAACAAATTCACGGAACAATTCACTATCGCCCCCCCACAGGATCAGCACATCATCGATGTACCTGATCCAGAGGGGGACAACATCCGTGAATCGCTCCATATCTTCACAAAACACTACCTCCCTCTCCCACCAGCCCAGGTAGAGGTTCGCAAAAGTCGGGGCACAGGGACTGCCCATTGCGACCCCCCTGAGCTGGTGGAAGATAGAGCCATCAAACAAAAATACATTGTGTGTGAGTATGAAACTCAACAATTCCATTACAAAGGCATTATGGGCCCTATATTGTTCACCCCTCTGCTGAAGGAATGTTAGGATCGCTCCACAGCCCAATCCGTGAGGGATTGAGCTGTAGAGCGCCTCCACATCCAAACTGGCCAGATAGGTACCACTATCACATTGGACACCATCCAAGCGTCCCAGCACATCCATAGTATCCCTTACATGTGAGGGCAAGCTGTTGAACAAATGGACGCAGGATGGTATCAACATAAGTACTGATATTGGCTGTCAAACAATTGTTTCCAGACACTATCGGCCTCCCCTTTAGAGGTTCATACCCCTTATGAACTTTGGGGAGACAATAAAAGGCCGCAGTGACTGGGTGTGAAGGTAACAAAAAGGCCAATTCAGTCTTGTCAATGAGTTTCTTCTCAAGGGCTTGGTTCAAAATACAGGACAATTCCACCTTATAAGTTGGCGTGGGATCAGACGGAAGTAGTTCATATGTAAGCTTGTCCCTGAGCACGCTCATACACATATTACGATATTGCTCGTGCCCAAGGACAACAATATTTCCGCCTTTGTCTGATGATTTAATCACCACTTCTTTGTCCTGTTGCAATAACCACAAGGCCCCTCTTTCTTGGTCATTCAAATTGTCACTGTTAAGTCCATGCATGTCAATCTGACTCAACTTATTAGACACTATGGACACAAAAGTATCAATTGGGGTGCAATCACCAATAGATGGCATTTTTGTTGAGGGTAATCTAAGCTTGGTGAACGGACCATCACCTGGATCCCTTTGTCCCTCAGCCAGAAGATCTGATAAGATTTGGACATCTGGCAAGTCTGATATATCAATTCCTAGCTCTTCGCATTTCCTGCGGTCATTATTGACAAAAAATTTTCGCCACTTGAGCTTACGCGCAAATAAATTCAGGTCTTTGACCCACCCAAAACAATCAAACCTGCGCATCGGGACAAATGAAAGGCCCTTTTGTAGAACATGGGTCTCCATGGTAGTTAGAGTCCGTGAAGACAAGTTAATAACTTGTAACTCGTCCTTCATTGATCTAGATGGAAATAGGGATGTAGTTTGGGACGTACAGGGGGATGTCAATGTTTGTTCCTCAGTAAGTATTGGGAAATCAGCGGGGTATCGTCTAAAAAACCCCCCCTACCGTATTGACCTCTACCTCCTCGTCCTCTTCTACTACCCCTACCTCTATTCCTACCACCATACGGTCTTCTAGCGGACTGGGACCTTGTTCGCTTATCACCAGTAGCGTCTGAATCTATTTCACCCTCTGAGGAAGAGACTTCGGTATCTAACTCAAGAGCATCCGAATGTTTGATGCTATAATCAAAGATTTTACCCTCTTTAAAGTCTCTGATATCTCTATTGAAAAGGGAGTGTTTATTTTCTTTTAACTGGGCAGTGTATTTTTCCACAGAAATTTGGAGGAGTGACTCCTTTTTATTAAAATCAGTGTGACTATTGAATTTTTTTGTTGCCTCAATAGCTTCCTTCAGGTCACTTTCCAGAGATGTCACAACACTCTTTTCCTCCTCCAATAGGAGTTTCATCAATCTCAGAGAGGAATCTACGGACTCTTTCTCCCACTTTTTCAGGAAGTCCGCAGATCTCAATCGGACTGATGGTGTGATAGGATTCCTCAGGCCACGTGGGACAATTTTATTCCCAATATACGTTTCCAAAGACTGCACCTCCCACCAAGATCTAACAAAATTTTTGTAGATCTTAGTGACTTGTTTGAAAGCAGAAGAGATGGTAATTGTCTGAGAGGCAAAAGATATGTCTCGCTCAGAAAACACCTCACTAGGATCTCCCATCCACTGTGCGGTGTCAATGCCGCTAGATAAAAAGCCTGCCATTCCTTGTATAATAATTAAATGGAATAAATTGAAATGATATATTGAATATACGCCTATAAATACAATAGAGCAAATAACATGGGGATAGGCGCTAAAACAAAATAATAATGTCTTTATTAATTGTCTGATTAAGAAATAAGGGGTATCAACCGTCAGTATAATGTGCAAAACTGACTTTAACAATTGTGAAAACACTGATACATACCAAATAGCACCACCATCTGGATTGCCAGTGTAGTCTCACAAGCTACTAGCATAAGGGGCTCATTCAACCACAGGGTTCAAGATGTGTATCCCAGGGTGAAAGGTATCAAGGGGATGTATTGGTATGGGAATTTCACCAAACACCACTCCAAAACAGTGAGAGCCAGCGCGCAGACTCTCACTGCACTAATAATCACAGGTGCTGGATAGGGATGAGCGAACTCGAACTGTATAGTTCGGGTTCGTACCGAATTTTGGGGTGTCCGTGACACGGACCCGAACCCGGACATTTTCGTAAAAGTCCGGGTTCGGGTTCGGTGTTCGTCGCTTTCTTCGCGCTTTTGTGACGCTTTCTTGGCGCTTTTTGAAAGGCTGCAAAGCAGCCAATCAACAAGCGTCATACTACTTGCCCCAAGAGGCCATCACAGCCATGCCTACTATTGGCATGGCTGTGATTGGCCAGAGCACCATGTGACCCAGCCTCTATTTAAGCTGGAGTCACATAGCGCCGCCCGTCACTCTGCTCTGATTAGCGTAGGGAGAGGTTGCGGCTGCGACAGTAGGGCGAGATTAGGCAGATTAACTCCTCCAAAGGACTTGATTAACTGATCGATCTGCAGCTGTGGATCATTGAGCTGCTGATCCTCAATTGCTCACTGTTTTTAGGCTGCCCAGACCGTTTGTCAGTCACATTTTTCTGGGGTGATCGGCGGCCATTTTGTGTCTTGTGGTGCGCCAGCACAAGCTGCGACCAAGTGCATTTAACCCTCAATGGTGTGGTTGTTTTTTGGCTAAAGCCTACATCAGGGTGAAGCTGTCACACCAAGTGCATTTAACCAGCAATAGTCTGTTCATTTTTTGGCCATATACAAAATCAGGGGCAAGCTGCGCCTGTCACCAAGTGCATTTAACCCTCAATGGTGTGGTTGTTTTTTGGCTAAAGCCTACATCAGGGTGAAGCTGTCACACCAAGTGCATTTAACCAGCAATAATCTGTTCATTTTTTGGCCATATACAAAATCAGGGGCAAGCTGCGCCTGTCACCAAGTGCATTTAACCCTCAATGGTGTGGTTGTTTTTTGGCTAAAGCCTACATCAGGGTGAAGCTGTCACACCAAGTGCATTTAACCAGCAATAGTCTGTTCATTTTTTGGCCATATACTAAATCAGGGGCAAGCTGCGCCTGTCACCAAGTGCATTTAACCCTCAATGGTGTGGTTGTTTTTTGGCTAAAGCCTACATCAGGGTGAAGCTGTCACACCAAGTGCATTTAACCAGCAATAGTCTGTTCATTTTTTGGCCATATACAAAATCAGGGGCAAGCTGCGCCTGTCACCAAGTGCATTTAACCCTCAATGGTGTGGTTGTTTTCTGGCTAAAGCCTACATCAGGGTGAAGCTGTCACACCAAGTGCATTTAACCAGCAATAGTCTGTTTATTTTTTGGCCATATACTACATCAGGGGCAAGCTGCGCCCGTCACCAAGTGCATTTAACCCTCAGTAGTGTGGTTGGTCAAGCTGTGACACCAAGTGCATTTAACCAGCAATAGTCTGTTCATTTTTTGGCCATATACTACATCAGGGGCAAGCTGCGCCCGTCACCAAGTGCATTTAACCAGCAATAGTGTGGTTATTTTTTGGCCATATCCCAGTCTAATTCTGTCACTAAATCCATACCGGTCACCCAGCGCCTAAATACTAGGCCTCAAATTTATATCCCGCTAAATCTCTCGTTACCGCTGTCCTGTTGTAGCTGGGAAAGTTATTTAGTGTCCGTCAAAGCACATTTTTTGTTCTGGGTTGAAGTACAATTCCCAATTTAGCAATTTCATAATTTAGTGGTTTCTGCTATATCAGAGCTATTTGAAATCTATCCCTAAAAGGGTATATAATATTCAAGGTGCACATTGGGTCATTCAGAATAACTTCACACACACCCGCTACTGTGTATTTCAAGTCTAATTCTGTCACTAAACCCATACCTGTCACCCAGCGCCTAAATACTAGGCCTCAAATTTATATCCTGCTAAATCTCTCGTTACCGCTGTCCTGTTGTAGCTGGGAAAGTTATTTAGTGTCCGTCAAAGCACATTTTTTGTTCTGGGTTGAAGTACAATTCCCAATTTAGCAATTTCATAATTTAGTGGTTTCTGCTATATCAGAGCTATTTGAAATCTATCCCTAAAAGGGTATATAATATTCAAGGTGCACATTGGGTCATTCAGAATAACTTCACACACACCCGCTACTGTGTATTTCAAGTCTAATTCTGTCACTAAACCCATACCTGTCACCCAGCGCCTAAATACTAGGCCTCAAATTTATATCCCTGCTAAATCTCTCGTTACCGCTGTCCTGTTGTAGCTGGGAAAGTTATTTAGTGTCCGTCAAAGCACATTTTTTGTTCTGGGTTGAAGTACAATTCCCAATTTAGCAATTTCATAATTTAGTGGTTTCTGCTATATCAGAGCTATTTGAAATCTATCCCTAAAAGGGTATATAATATTCAAGGTGCACATTGGGTCATTCAGAATAACTTCACACACACCCGCTACTGTGTATTTCCAAGTCTAATTCTGTCACTAAACCCATACCTGTCACCCAGCGCCTAAATACTAGGCCTCAAATTTATATCCTGCTAAATCTCTCGTTACCCGCTGTACTGTTGTTGCTGGGAAAGATATTTAGTGTCCGTCAAAGCACATTTTTTGTTCTGGGTTGAAGTACAATTCCCAATTTAGCAATTTCATAATTTAGTGGTTTCTGCTATATCAGAGCTATTTGAAATCTATCCCTAAAAGGGTATATAATATTCAAGGTGCACATTGGGTCATTCAGAATAACTTCACACACACCCGCTACTGTGTATTTTCAAGTCTAATTCTGTCACTAAACCCATACCTGTCACCCAGCGCCTAAATACTAGGCCTCAAATTTATATCCTGCTAAATCTCTCGTTACCGCTGTACTGTTGTTGCTGGGCAAGATATTTAGTGTCCGTCAAAGCACATTTTTTGTTCTGGGTTGAAATACAATTCCCAATTTAGCAATTTCATAATTTAGTGGTTTCTGCTATATCAGAGCTATTTGAAATCTATCCCTAAAAGGGTATATAATATTCAAGGTGCACATTGGGTCATTCAGAATAACTTCACACACACCCGCTACTGTGTATTTCCAAGTCTAATTCTGGCACTAAACCCATACCTGTCACCCAGCGCCTAAATACTAGGCCTCAAATTTATATCCCGCTAAATCTGTCCTTAGTGCTGTAGCTGGGCGAGTTATTTAGTGTCCGTTCAAGCACATTTCTTGTTCTGGGTTGAAATACAATTCCCAATTTAGCAATTTCATAATTTAGTGGTTTCTGCTATATCAGAGCTATTTGAAATCTATCCCTAAAAGGGTATATAATATTCAAGGTGCACATTGGGTCATTCAGAATAACTTCACACACACCCGCTACTGTGTATTTCCAAGTCTAATTCTGGCACTAAACCCATACCTGTCACCCAGCGCCTAAATACTAGGCCTCAAATTTATATCCCGCTAAATCTCTCGTTACCGCTGTCCTGTTGTGGCTGGGAAAGTTATTTAGTGTCCGTCAAAGCACATTTTTTGTTCTGGGTTGAAATACAATTCCCAATTTAGCAATTTCATAATTTAGTCGTTTCTGCTATATCAGAGCTATTTGAAATCTATCCCTAAAAGGGTAGATCATATTGAAGGTGCACATAGGGTCATTCAGAATAACTTCACACACACGCTTCTGTGCATTTCCAAGTCTAATTCTGTCACTAAATCCATACCGGTCACCCAGCGCCTAAATACTAGGCCTCAAATTTATATCCCGCTGAATTTGAATACAATACATTGGGCCAAATAATATATTTGTTGTTGTGGTGAACCATAACAATGAGAAAAACATCTAGTAAGGGACGCGGACGTGGACATGGTCGTGGTGGTGTTAGTGGACCCTCTGGTGCTGGGAGAGGACGTGGCCGTTCTGCCACATCCACACGTCCTAGTGTACCAACTACCTCAGGTCCCAGTAGCCGCCAGAATTTACAGCGATATATGGTGGGGCCCAATGCCGTTCTAAGGATGGTAAGGCCTGAGCAGGTACAGGCATTAGTCAATTGGGTGGCCGACAGTGGATCCAGCACGTTCACATTATCTCCCACCCAGTCTTCTGCAGAAAGCGCACAGATGGCGCCTGAAAACCAACCCCATCAGTCTGTCACATCACCCCCATGCATACCAGGGAAACTGTCTCAGCCTCAAGTTATGCAGCAGTCTCTTATGCTGTTTGAAGACTCCGCTGGCAGGGTTTCCCAAGGGCATCCACCTAGCCCTTCCCCAGCGGTGAAAGACATAGAATGCACTGACGCACAACCACTTATGTTTCCTGATGATGAGGACATGGGAATACCACCTCAGCATGTCTCTGATGATGACGAAACACAGGTGCCAACTGCTGCGTCTTTCTGCAGTGTGCAGACTGAACAGGAGGTCAGGGATCAAGACTGGGTGGAAGACGATGCAGGGGACGATGAGGTCCTAGACCCCACATGGAATGAAGGTCGTGCCACTGACTTTCACAGTTCGGAGGAAGAGGCAGTGGTGAGACCGAGCCAACAGCGTAGCAAAAGAGGGAGCAGTGGGCAAAAGCAGAACACCCGCCGCCAAGAGACTCCGCCTGCTACTGACCGCCGCCATCTGGGACCGAGCACCCCAAAGGCAGCTTCAAGGAGTTCCCTGGCATGGCACTTCTTCAAACAATGTGCTGACGACAAGACCCGAGTGGTTTGCACGCTGTGCCATCAGAGCCTGAAGCGAGGCATTAACGTTCTGAACCTGAGCACAACCTGCATGACCAGGCACCTGCATGCAAAGCATGAACTGCAGTGGAGTAAACACCTTAAAACCAAGGAAGTCACTCAGGCTCCCCCTGCTACCTCTTCTGCTGCTGCCGCCTCGGCCTATTCTGCTGCTGCCGCCTCGGCCTCTTCCTCCGCCTCTGGAGGAACGTTGGCACCTGCCGCCCAGCAAACAGGGGATGTACCACCAACACCACCACCACCACCTCCGTCACCAAGCGTCTCAACCATGTCACACGCCAGCGTTCAGCTCTCCATCTCACAAACATTTGATAGAAAGCGTAAATTCCCACCTAGCCACCCTCGATCCCTGGCCCTGAATGCCAGCATTTCTAAACTACTGGCCTATGAAATGCTGTCATTTAGGCTGGTGGACACAGACAGCTTCAAACAGCTCATGTCGCTTGCTGTCCCACAGTATGTTGTTCCCAGCCGGCACTACTTCTCCAAGAGAGCCGTGCCTTCCCTGCACAACCAAGTATCCCATAAAATCAAGTGTGCACTGCGCAACGCCATCTGTGGCAAGGTCCACCTAACCACAGATACGTGGACCAGTAAGCACGGCCAGGGACGCTATATCTCCCTAACTGCACACTGGGTAAATGTAGTGGCAGCTGGGCCCCAGGCGGAGAGCTGTTTGGCGCACGTCCTTCCGCCGCCAAGGATCGCAGGGCAACATTCTTTGCCTCCTGTTGCCACCTCCTCCTTCTCGGCTTCCTCCTCCTCTTCTTCCACCTGCTCATCCAGTCAGCCACACACCTTCACCACCAACTTCAGCACAGCCCGGGGTAAACGTCAGCAGGCCATTCTGAAACTCATATGTTTGGGGGACAGGCCCCACACCGCACAGGAGTTGTGGCGGGGTATAGAACAACAGACCGACGAGTGGTTGCTGCCGGTGAGCCTCAAGCCCGGCCTGGTGGTGTGTGATAATGGGCGAAATCTCGTTGCAGCTCTGGGACTAGCCAATTTGACGCACATCCCTTGCTTGGCGCATGTGCTGAATTTGGTGGTGCAGAAGTTCATTCACAACTACCCCGACATGTCAGAGCTGCTGCATAAAGTGCGGGCCGTCTGTTCGCGCTTCCGGCGTTCACATCCTGCTGCTGCTCGCCTGTCTGCGCTACAGCGTAACTTCGGCCTTCCCGCTCACCGCCTCATATGCGACGTGCCCACCAGGTGGAACTCCACCTTGCACATGCTGGACAGACTGTGCGAGCAGCAGCAGGCCATAGTGGAGTTTCAGCTGCAGCACGCACGGGTCAGTCGCACTACAGAACAGCACCACTTCACCACCAATGACTGGGCCTCCATGCGAGACCTGTGTGCCCTGTTGCGCTGTTTCGAGTACTCCACCAACATGGCCAGTGGCGATGACACCGTTATCAGCGTTACAATACCACTTCTATGTCTCCTTGAGAAAACACTTAGGGCGATGATGGAAGAGGAGGTGGCCCAGGAGGAGGAGGAGGAGGAGGAGGAGGAAGAGGGGTCATTTTTAGCACTTTCAGGCCAGTCTCTTCGAAGTGACTCAGAGGGAGGTTTTTGGCAACAGCAGAGGCCAGGTACAAATGTGGCCAGCCAGGGCCCACTACTGGAGGACGAGGAGGACGAGGATGAGGAGGAGGTGGAGGAGGATGAGGATGAAGCATGGTCACAGCGGGGTGGCACCCAACGCAGCTCGGGTCCATCACTGGTGCGTGGCTGGGGGGAAAGGCAGGACGATGACGATACGCCTCCCACAGAGGACAGCTTGTCCTTATCCCTGGGCAGCCTGGCACACATGAGCGACTACATGCTGCAGTGCCTGCGCAACGACAGCAGAGTTGCCCACATTTTAACCTGTGCGGACTACTGGGTTGCCACCCTGCTGGATCCACGCTACAAAGACAATGTGCCCACCTTACTTCCTGCACTGGAGCGTGATAGGAAGATGCGCGAGTACAAGCGCACGTTGGTAGACGCGCTACTGAGAGCATTCCCAAATGTCACAGGGGAACAAGTGGAAGCCCAAGGCCAAGGCAGAGGAGGAGCAAGAGGTCGCCAAGGCAGCTGTGTCACGGCCAGCTCCTCTGAGGGCAGGGTTAGCATGGCAGAGATGTGGAAAACTTTTGTCAACACGCCACAGCTAACTGCACCACCACCTGATACGCAACGTGTTAGCAGGAGGCAACATTTCACTAACATGGTGGAACAGTACGTGTGCACACCCCTCCACGTACTGACTGATGGTTCGGCCCCATTCAACTTCTGGGTCTCTAAATTGTCCACGTGGCCAGAGCTAGCCTTTTATGCCTTGGAGGTGCTGGCCTGCCCGGCAGCCAGCGTTTTGTCTGAACGTGTATTCAGCACGGCAGGGGGCGTCATTACAGACAAACGCAGCCGCCTGTCTACAGCCAATGTGGACAAGCTGACGTTCATAAAAATGAACCAGGCATGGATCCCACAGGACCTGTCCGTCCCTTGTCCAGATTAGACATTAACTACCTCCCCATAACCATATATTATTGGACTCCAGGGCACTTCCTCATTCAATCCTATTTTTATTTTCATTTTACCATTATATTGCGATGCTACCCAAAGTTGAATGAACCTCTCCTCTGCCTGTGTGCTAGGCCTAAATATATGCCAATGGACTGTTGCAGTGGTGGCTGACATGAAGCCTGATTCTCTGCTATGACATGCAGACTAATTCTCTGCTGACATGAAGCCAGATTGTCTGTTACGGGACCTCTCTCCTCTGCCTGGGTGCTGGGCCTAAATTTATGACAATGGACTGTTGCAGTGGTGGCTGACGTGAAGCCTCATTCTCTGCTATGACATGCAGACTGATTCTCTGCTGACATGAAGCCAGATTGTCTGTTACGGGACCTCTCTGCTCTGCCTGTGTGCTAGGCCTAAATATATGCCAATGGACTGTTGCAGTGGTGGCTGACGTGAAGCCTGATTCTCTGCTATGATATGAAGACTGATTCTCTGCTGACATGAAGCCAGATTCTCTGTTACGGGACCTCTCTCCTCTGCCTGGGTGCTGGGCCTAAATTTATGACAATGGACTGTTGCAGTGGTGGCTGACGTGAAGCCTGATTCTCTGCTATGACATGCAGACTGATTCTCTGCTGTCATGAAGCCAGATTGTCTGTTACGGGACCTCTCTGCTCTGCCTGTGTGCTAGGCCTAAATATATGCCAATGGACTGTTGCAGTGGTGGGTGACGTGAAGCCTGATTCTCTGCTATGATATGAAGACTGATTCTCTGCTGACATGAAGCCAGATTGTCTGTTACGGGACCTTTCTCCTCTGCCTGGGTTCTGGGCCTTAATTTATGAAAATTGACTCTTACAGTGGTGGGTGACGTGAAGCCTGATTCTCTGCTATGATATGAAGACTGATTCTCTGCTGACATGAAGCCAGATTGTCTGTTACGGGACCTTTCTCCTCTGCCTGGGTTCTGGGCCTAAATTTATGAAAATTGACTCTTACAGTGGTGGGTGACGTGAAGCCTGATTCTCTGCTATGATATGAAGACTGATTCTCTGCTGACATGAAGCCAGATTGTCTGTTACGGGACCT
This sequence comes from Bufo gargarizans, assembly GCF_014858855.1. Classification (NCBI taxonomy): domain Eukaryota; kingdom Metazoa; phylum Chordata; class Amphibia; order Anura; family Bufonidae; genus Bufo; species Bufo gargarizans. The sequence continues at coordinate 48,189,076 of NC_058080.1, forward strand.
TTCTCCTCTGCCTGGGTTCTGGGCCTAAATTTATGAAAATTGACTCTTACAGTGGTGGGTGACGTGAAGCCTGATTCTCTGCTATGATATGAAGACTGATTCTCTGCTGACATGAAGCCAGATTGTCTGTTACGGGACCTTTCTCCTCTGCCTGGGTTCTGGGCCTAAATTTATGAAAATTGACTCTTACAGTGGTGGGTGACGTGAAGCCTGATTCTCTGCTATGATATGAAGACTGATTCTCTGCTGACATGAAGCCAGATTCTCTGTTACGGGACCTCTCTCCTCTGCCTGGGTGCTGGGCCTAAATTTATGACAATGGACTGTTGCAGTGGTGGCTGACGTGAAGCCTGATTCTCTGCTATGACATGCAGACTGATTCTCTGCTGACATGAAGCCAGATCCTCTGTTACGGGACCTCTCTCCTCTGCCTGTGTGTGTGCTGGGCCTAAATATATGCCAATGGACTGTTGCAGTGGTGGCTGACGTGAAGCCTCATTCTCTGCTATGACATGCAGACTGATTCTCTGCTGACATGAAGCCAGATTCTCTGTTACGGGACCTCTCTCCTCTGCCTGTGTGTGTGCTGGGCCTAAATATATGCCAATGGACTGTTGCAGTGGTGGCTGACGTGAAGCCTCATTCTCTGCTATGACATGCAGACTAATTCTCTGCTGACATGAAGACAGATTCTCTGTTACGGGACCTCTCTCCTCTGCCTGGGTGCTGGGCCTAAATTTATGACAATGGACTGTTGCAGTGGTGGCTGACGTGAAGCCTGATTCTCTGCTATGACATGCAGACTGATTCTCTGCTGACATGAAGCCAGATCCTCTGTTACGGGACCTCTCTCCTCTGCCTGTGTGTGTGCTGGGCCTAAATATATGCCAATGGACTGTTGCAGTGGTGGCTGACGTGAAGCCTCATTCTCTGCTATGACATGCAGACTGATTCTCTGCTGACATGAAGCCAGATTCTCTGTTACGGGACCTCTCTCCTCTGCCTGTGTGTGTGCTGGGCCTAAATATATGCCAATGGACTGTTGCAGTGGTGGCTGACGTGAAGCCTCATTCTCTGCTATGACATGCAGACTAATTCTCTGCTGACATGAAGCCAGATTCTCTGTTACGGGACCTCTCTCCTCTGCCTGTGTGTGTGCTGGGCCTAAATATATGCCAATGGACTGTTGCAGTGGTGGCTGACGTGAAGCCTCATTCTCTGCTATGACATGCAGACTAATTCTCTGCTGACATGAAGACAGATTCTCTGTTACGGGACCTCCCTCCTCTGCCTGGGTGCTGGGCCTAAATATATGCCAATGGACTGTTGCAGTGGTGGCTGACGTGAAGCCTCATTCTCTGCTATGACATGCAGACTGATTCTCTGCTGACATGAAGCCAGATTGTCTGTTACGGGACCTCTCTCCTCTGCCTGGGTGCTGGGTAGTGTTGAGCCTGAATATTCGAAAAGCAAATTTTTTTCGCGAATTTCGCAACTTCGCGATTTCGCGAATATTTCGAATATAGTGCTATATATTCGTAAAAACGAATATTCGTTTTTTGTTTTTTTCCCCCCCCCCCCACAAAATTACAGTACACATATAATTGATTGTTTCCCAAAGGTCCAACAGCTCAGATCTTACTCACATTGCCTAGAAAGTGATTGAGGCGCGAATCTTCGTAAGGCGATTTTATTAGCGCACATGCGAATATCGGCACGTCCCAGAACAGAGGCAAAGGGCTTTGCATTCATACATTAGTGAATTGAGTTGCGAATCTTCGTAAGGCGATTTTATTAGCGCACATGCGAATATCTACACTTGTCCCAGAACAGAGGCAAAGGGCTTTGCATTCATACATTAGTGATTGAATTGAGCTGCGAATCTTCGTAAGGCGATTTTATTAACGCAAATGCAAATATCTACACTTGTCCCCAGAACAGAGAGGCAAAGGCCTGTGCATTCATATAGTATAGCACCATATTCGCGAATACGTAGAACTTCGTAAAATTCGATTAACGAAAATTCGTATTTTTTATTTTACTTTCCACCTTACAGATTACATTGATCTGTACTCTGTCAACTACTGTCATCACCCCCCACTGTATCTCGATTGATTCCCAAAAGTCTCACATTCCCTAGAAAGTGATTGAGGTGCGAATCTTCGTAAGGCGATTTTATTAGCGCACATGCGAATATCTACACTTGTCCCAGAACAGAGGCAAAGGGCATTGCATTCATACATTAGTGATTGAATTGAGTTGCGAATCTTCGTAAGGCGATTTCATTAGCGCACATGTGAATTTTGCATAAAATATATGTATTATGCGATGCGAAAATTCGAATTATCGCATATGCGAAATAATAACGAATTTGAATAATCGCGAATATTTTACGAATATTCTTTCGAATATTCACAAAATTTCGCGAATTCGAATATGGGACATGCCGCTCAACACTAGTGCTGGGCCTAAATTTATGACAATGGACTGTTGCAGTGGTGGGTGACGTGAAGCCTGATTCTCTGCTATGACATGCAGACTGATTCTCTGCTGACATGAAGCCAGATTGTCTGTTACGGGACCTCTCTCCTCTGCCTGGGTGCTGGGCCTAAATATATGCCAATGGACTGTTGCAGTGGTGGCTGACGTGAAGCCTCATTCTCTGCTATGACATGCAGACTAATTCTCTGCTGACATGAAGACAGATTCTCTGTTACGGGACCTCTCTCCTCTGCCTGGGTGCCGGGGCCTAAATATCTGAGAATGGACTGTTCCAGTGGTGGGTGACGGGAAGCCAGATTCTCTGCTATGGAACCTCTCTCCAATTGATTTTGGTTAATTTTTATTTATTTAATTTTTATTTTAATTAATTTCCCTATCCACATTTGTTTGCAGGGGATTTACCTACATGTTGCTGCCTTTTGCAGCCCTCTAGCTCTTTCCTGGGCTGTTTTACAGCCTTTTTAGTGCCGAAAAGTTCGGGTCCCCATTGACTTCAATGGGGTTCGGGTTCGGGACGAAGTTCGGATCGGGTTCGGATCCCGAACCCGAACATTTCCGGGATGTTCGGCCGAACTTCTCGAACCCGAACATCCAGGTGTTCGCTCAACTCTAGTGCTGGACTATGGCAGAGCAATAGCATTCACTCCAGGTGGATTAAAGGAGCAATGGTTGCCCTGACATGTCCCTTATTTGCAACAGCTCAACGCTGCGTTTCCATGCATTGGGAATGCATTTCATCAGGAGCTATGTGCACCAGGTTAATACTAGAGCCCAGAGCCTCAGTGTTGTTTTAATAACCGAGGTAATGGACAAACAAACAGTCAGTGATAGAGATCCCTGCCTAGCACCGTTTTCCTCTAGTGTGAGGTATGGAGCTTTACAAACAGTCACTATCCTGCCTGAGCTAGCAACCTCTAGGCTGAGGTGCTGCGTGCTAGTGTGCATGTAATCCGGCACTGTGATGGCCGCAAAGCGGCCCACAGAACGCCGAGCTTTACAGGGTGAAGCCCCGCCCTGTTAGACACGCCTCCGTCAATCAGCCAATCCGGCCAGGAGGCACGGCACAAGGCAAACTAAAGGCTGAAGGGTGGAGGAACAAGGTGAGTCACAGGGAAAGCGCAGCAAGCGCCACATAAACAAAGCAAGGAATTTACAAAGCGGCTTTATATATTTATCGCAGCATGGACATCTTTATTGTAATATACAGTGAAGGAGAGTCACTCCAAGAGAAGTGTGTAAAAACGGACAGACACATAGATTCATGTGTGTAGCCACTTGTATCAATGATCACACATATGAATCCACTTCTCATAGTGCATTGTACAGTAACACAAAGAAATCAGCCTGGTCACTAGATGAACGGGACGTATGAGATCGCATCATTGAGGCCGGATGGTTTGATGGTATTCAGAGAAAAAATCCATCTCGCCTCTTTTTGCAACAATATGCGATCATAATCACCGCCCCTTGGTGACGGCTTCACAGAGTCGATCACTTGAAATTTGACCGAAGATGTATCCCCCCTGTGAAGGTCAAGAACATGACGAGCAATTGGCGTATCTTTGAGATTGGTAATATCCAAAATATGCTCCCCAATCCGTCTTCTTAGCTCTCTGATGGTTTTACCCACATATTTGGTGCTGCATATACATGTCATTAAATACACAACACCAACTGACTTGCAATTGTGGAAAGACTTAATGAAGAACGTTTTATCCGCAGTGCTGTTAGTGAAGCTTTTGGATTTTTTAATGAACCCACAAAATTTACAGGATCCACAAGGAAACGTACCTGTAAGTGGGTTTCGCAGCCATGACTGCGGACGGGGGCTGATGTACAGACTATGTGTCAACATATCACGTAAATTATTGTTACGGCGATAAGCGACTGAAGGGTTGGCTGAAATCATCCCACCAATATCCGGATCGGATTTCAAAATGTCCCAGTGCTCGTTAAGGACATGGCGCACCTCGTCATGGGCGCCGTCAAAAGTCCCAATGATCCTCACAATATTCTCACTATTGTCCCTCTTTTTCGGAGACAACAACCGATCCCTGTTAGTACTCATTGAGTGCTGGTAAGCCTGCTTTAGACACTGCTGAGGATAACCACGACACTGAAACCTCTGCTGGAGATCTTTAGCAGCCACCCTAAAATCACTGAGATGAGAACAATTCCTCCTAACCCTCAAGTATTGGCCCTTAGGGATTCCTCTCCTAAGGGCCACAGGGTGCGCACTGTCCCATTTCAAAAGGTTATTGGTAGCTGTGGGCTTTCTGAAAACGTTGGTACTAATATGCCCATCAGCAGACAATGAAATGGACAGATCCAGGAAGGAAATGTTCTTCAAATCCATTTCTGAGGTGAAGAAAAGTCCCACGGTGTTGTTGTTGAGGACCGCAACAAATTCACGGAACAATTCACTATCGCCCCCCCACAGGATCAGCACATCATCGATGTACCTGATCCAGAGGGGGACAACATCCGTGAATCGCTCCATATCTTCACAAAACACTACCTCCCTCTCCCACCAGCCCAGGTAGAGGTTCGCAAAAGTCGGGGCACAGGGACTGCCCATTGCGACCCCCCTGAGCTGGTGGAAGATAGAGCCATCAAACAAAAATACATTGTGTGTGAGTATGAAACTCAACAATTCCATTACAAAGGCATTATGGGCCCTATATTGTTCACCCCTCTGCTGAAGGAATGTTAGGATCGCTCCACAGCCCAATCCGTGAGGGATTGAGCTGTAGAGCGCCTCCACATCCAAACTGGCCAGATAGGTACCACTATCACATTGGACACCATCCAAGCGTCCCAGCACATCCATAGTATCCCTTACATGTGAGGGCAAGCTGTTGACAAATGGACGCAGGATGGTATCAACATAAGTACTGATATTGGCTGTCAAACAATTGTTTCCAGACACTATCGGCCTCCCCTTTAGAGGTTCATACCCCTTATGAACTTTGGGGAGACAATAAAAGGCCGCAGTGACTGGGTGTGAAGGTAACAAAAAGGCCAATTCAGTCTTGTCAATGAGTTTCTTCTCAAGGGCTTGGTTCAAAATACAGGACAATTCCACCTTATAAGTTGGCGTGGGATCAGACGGAAGTAGTTCATATGTAAGCTTGTCCCTGAGCACGCTCATACACATATTACGATATTGTTCGTGCCCAAGGACAACAATATTTCCGCCTTTGTCTGATGATTTAATCACCACTTCTTTGTCCTGTTGCAATAACCACAAGGCCCCTCTTTCTTGGTCATTCAAATTGTCACTGTTAAGTCCATGCATGTCAATCTGACTCAACTTATTAGACACTATGGACACAAAAGTATCAATTGGGGTGCAATCACCAATAGGTGGCATTTTTGTTGAGGGTAATCTAAGCTTGGTGAACGGACCATCACCTGGATCCCTTTGTCCCTCAGCCAGAAGATCTGATAAGATTTGGACATCTGGCAAGTCTGATATATCAATTCCTAGCTCTTCGCATTTCCTGCGGTCATTATTGACAAAATTTTTTCGCCACTTGAGCTTACACGCAAATAAATTCAGGTCTTTGACCCACCCAAAACAATCAAACCTGCGCATCGGGACAAATGAAAGGCCCTTTTGTAGAACATGGGTCTCCATGGTAGTTAGAGTCCGTGAAGACAAGTTAATAACTTGTAACTCGTCCTTCATTGATCTAGATGGAAATAGGGATGTAGTTTGGGACGTACAGGGGGATGTCAATGTTTGTTCCTCAGTAAGTATTGGGAAATCAGCGGGGTATCGTCTAAAAAACCCCCCCTACCGTATTGACCTCTACCTCCTCGTCCTCTTCTACTACCCCTACCTCTATTCCTACCACCATACGGTCTTCTAGCGGACTGGGACCTTGTTCGCTTATCACCAGTAGCGTCTGAATCTATTTCACCCTCTGAGGAAGAGACTTCGGTATCTAACTCAAGAGCATCCGAATGTTTGATGCTATAATCAAAGATTTTACCCTCTTTAAAGTCTCTGATATCTCTATTGAAAAGGGAGTGTTTCTTTTCTTTTAACTGGGCAGTGTATTTTTCCACAGAAATTTGGAGGAGTGACTCCTTTTTATTAAAATCAGTGTGACTATTGAATTTTTTTGTTGCCTCAATAGCTTCCTTCAGGTCACTTTCCAGAGATGTCACAACACTCTTTTCCTCCTCCAATAGGAGTTTCATCAATCTCAGAGAGGAATCTACGGACTCTTTCTCCCACTTTTTCAGGAAGTCCGCAGATCTCAATCGGACTGATGGTGTGATAGGATTCCTCAGGCCACGTGGGACAATTTTATTCCCAATATACGTTTCCAAAGACTGCACCTCCCACCAAGATCTAACAAAATTTTTGTAGATCTTAGTGACTTGTTTGAAAGCAGAAGAGATGGTAATTGTCTGAGAGGCAAAAGATATGTCTCGCTCAGAAAACACCTCACTAGGATCTCCCATCCACTGTGCGGTGTCAATGCCGCTAGATAAAAAGCCTGCCATTCCTTGTATAATAATTAAATGGAATAAATTGAAATGATATATTGAATATACGCCTATAAATACAATAGAGCAAATAACATGGGGATAGGCGCTAAAACAAAATAATAATGTCTTTATTAATTGTCTGATTAAGAAATAAGGGGTATCAACCGTCAGTATAATGTGCAAAACTGACTTTAACAATTGTGAAAACACTGATACATACCAAATAGCACCACCATCTGGATTGCCAGTGTAGTCTCACAAGCTACTAGCATAAGGGGCTCATTCAACCACAGGGTTCAAGATGTGTATCCCAGGGTGAAAGGTATCAAGGGGATGTATTGGTATGGGAATTTCACCAAACACCACTCCAAAACAGTGAGAGCCAGCGCGCAGACTCTCACTGCACTAATAATCACAGGTGCTGGACTATGGCAGAGCAATAGCATTCACTCCAGGTGGATTAAAGGAGCAATGGTTGCCCTGACATGTCCCTTATTTGCAACAGCTCAACGCTGCGTTTCCATGCATTGGGAATGCATTTCATCAGGAGCTATGTGCACCAGGTTAATACTAGAGCCCAGAGCCTCAGTGTTGTTTTACTAACCGAGGTAATGGACAAACAAACAGTCAGTGATAGAGATCCCTGCCTAGCACCGTTTTCCTCTAGTGTGAGGTATGGAGCTTTACAAACAGTCACTATCCTGCCTGAGCTAGCAACCTCTAGGCTGAGGTGCTGCGTGCTAGTGTGCATGTAATCCGGCACTGTGATGGCCGCAAAGCGGCCCACAGAACACCGAGCTTTACAGGGTGAAACCCCTCCCTGTTAGACACGCCTCCGTCAATCAGCCAATCCGGCCAGGAGGCACGGCACAAGGCAAACTAAAGGCTGAAGGGTGGAGGAACAAGGTGAGTCACAGGGAAAGCGCAGCAAGCGCCACATAAACAAAGCAAGGAATTTACAAGGCGGCTTTATATATTTATCGCAGCATGGACATCTTTATTGTAATATACAGTGAAGGAGAGTCACTCCAAGAGAAGTGTGTAAAAACGGACAGACACATAGATTCATGTGTGTAGCCACTTGTATCAATGATCACACATATGAATCCACTTCTCATAGTGCATTGTACAGTAACACAAAGAAATCAGCCTAGTCACTAGATGAACGGGACGTATGAGATCGCATCATTGAGGCCGGATGGTTTGATGGTATTCAGAGAAAAAATCCATCTCGCCTCTTTTTGCAACAATATGCGATCATAATCACCGCCCCTTGGTGACGGCTTCACAGAGTCTTGATTCAGTATAAGTCAAAACAAATAGGGCAGGATCTCAGGGACCAAGCGCCCCCTTACATCATCTCCACCAGTGCCAGGACCCCACCACTTCACCATCAGCAGGCACGTGCCGTCCGGGGCTCCACTTTAGCACAAATGGTTAGTGCCCTATGTTCCGACCCCAGCAACCTTCGTCCCGCCAGTGCCTTTTTTTTTTTTTTTTCTCTTCACACAACTAGAGCTGCAATAGCTCACTGCTCACCACCCAACGGCTCGGATCTTCAGGGACAGAAGTCGGACAAAAATCGGACACCGGCGTCAAACTCTGGGGTAATCAGGGAGGCGGTCAGGGCGGCCACAGCCTCGGTACATCGCTGTGATGGACGGCGAGCTAGCGTGGGCTGCGGCGGTCAGGCATTCCGGGCGGTGGTACGAGCGGCCAGCGGCCGGCGTACAGGAGAGCCGGGGGGGCGGAGCCCTAGCGTCCCACGTCAGACGCTATCACGCATCCTTCCCAAGGAGAGTACTTTACTACTTATTTCTAACGTCTGGGTTATTCCATATTGACAAAGTAGTTGACACAAGTGGGTCATCTTTATTTGGGAATGGGGCTTTCCCTGCCTCAGACAGTAACAGGGGTCTGATCGGACGACCAATCAGTCTTTCTTCTAGAGAGATCCAGAGTTTGTGTTTAGGTTGCTTCAACAGGTCAATGATTCTATTGATGTGTACCGCTCTGTGAGGGAAAACCAATTCCTCCTTTTATAAAGGGGAGAAGAAGGATCTTATTAGAGATACTAGGTTTTTTATTCCCCCAAACATAAGAGGAGCAAATCTTCCTGTAAGTTAAAAAAAGCTACTAGGCAGTTTTATAGGTAGAACTTGCAGTAGATAGGTAATCTAGATAGTAATTGTAATAGATAGGTAATTAGCATTTTTTTTTTAAGTTCATTTTTCTCCACCACCGGACCAACGATAGCAGAAAGAAAGGCATTGTTTTTGTCAGCGTCATCAACCCTACCAGGCTATATGCTCTGTCACCAGAGGTGACAGAGCCTCTTTAAGTAACACTACTTAGTCACCCCAATTTAAGAATCAAGGCCTAATAGAATTATCAATAAAACAAGGGGGACATCCCTATAACAGTAAAAATAGGCAGCTTATTCACCCCATCTTGAGAATCAAGGCCTAATGGGATTGCTTATCTATTTAACAAGGTGGGTACCCCAATAACAGTTAAATACCACAGCTTACTGACCCCAATTTGAGAATTAAGGTGTAATAGATCTATGTACCTATTAACCAAAGGGGTCACCCCAATAACAGTTAAATTACACTATTTATTCATCCCAATTTGAGAATTAAGGCGTAATAGATCTACGTACCTATTAACCAAAGGGGACACCCCAATAACAGTTAAATTACACTATTTATTCATCCCAATTTGATAATCAAGGCGTAATAGAGCTGTGTATCTATTAAACAAAGAGGACACCCGAATAACAGTTAAATGACACTACTTATTCACCACAATTTGAGAATCAAGGTGTAATATAATTGCGTCTCTATTAAACAAGGCGGACACTGTTCAGTTGGATAGCTCTGTGCACGGACTGATACAAACTGAGCTGTCTCCTATGGATCCTTTTAGCTTGTGATTACACAGCCTGCACATTCCCTGCAGTCTCCCTATGCTCTCCCTACAGTGTGTAAAAACTCTCCTTATGATCTACCTACACTTTTCTTATACTGTCCCTGCAGTCTCCCTTTTCAAGATTCTACAATTAAAGCTTTGTTAAACACTGTTCCTAGTACTTTTCACGTCTCTCTCCCTTTGCCCAGTTCACTGTAAAGTGGCTAAGACCGGGCGGTATTATGATTCTTATAGGGCTGTGACATAACAGAGGCTGGCTAGCTGCTGATTAGCTGACTGCATTGCATTGTGGGTAATCTCTTGTTCGTGAGCTTCTTAATTTCATTTTGTAACACATGTCACCTCCATTTTAGGAAAAAATCGATTAGTTACCACCAGGAAATTGGCATTTATTGCAAATTTTATTTTTCTTAAACTCGATTTCCATTTTGGATGCTTCGATTTGCTCAACAATACTGATGACCCATGCAGGCAGATGATAGGTCTTCAGTTACAGTCAGATAACTAAGCTAAGTTCCATCCTTGCATTTCCACATTGGTTATGAACTGTCTTGACGTTCCTCCTCCAAACATAGCGCCCGGGCTCCATCTCTCTGATGTCATGCCTTGTAGGACAGAAACAAGTACAAGAAAAAAAATTACTTTGCATAATAAAGTATGTCCTTTGCCAATTCTTTTTCTGCAACCTCTGAGGAAGGGACAACTCTACCAATTTACAATGAATGCCTTATTAAGGGAGTATTCTCTTATAGACTGCAGTTCATGTGGTCCAATTGAAGGACTCCATATACTGTACAACTTGAAAAAAGCAAATGTACCACAGACAAAGAGCCTTGTGCACAGCCGTCAAGAAGGCTGACCAATGAGGTAATTATGTATCTCCATGCCATACTGGTCAGTAGAAGGGTATGAGAGTGACACTTTTGCTGTGTCAAACAATTTCATGAATGACTGCCCAATGTAGGAGGTTGGCATCTTCTGTAACCCTCAAGAGGGATGGGACTCAGTTTCACAGAAAATAAGTCTTCGAAAACGGGCAACAGAATTGAATGGTTCACACCAGGTAGGAGAAAATTGAAAAAGCATTCCTACTAGAATTCTAGGTCCATAACTGGCAATGGGCAAACATTTTAAAATGAATTCCAAAAATGTATTGAAGACCTCAATTTCAAAGTTCTTACTGAAGCTTGTTAGTCACTTCAAGTCCCAAACAAGCATTGAACTTGTCAGTATGAACTTACTTCATGTGTGGTAAAAAGTAAAACAAAGTCTTCTTAGAAAATATTCCAACCCTGCAAAGCTGGGACAAGCTTTGATTTCAGGATGCCTGGAGTGAACATTTCTGGCATACCCTTGTGTTTCTCACTTCAACTGGGAGCCCAACTTTCCGGCCACCTCGCCAAACGTTTGTTTGGACATCAGCGTCTAATCTGCCAACAGGGAACAATAAAGTGGATGTATTGCGGTTACTAAACTTGGCTCACGAGTGCTGCAGGATTTGGCAGTCACATAATGTCGCGTGCTGACTTCTTTGCTGAGCTGCCTAAATATTTGTTAAACTTAAAATAAAATAACTGTTTTCATAGAAAGAAAATTAAAAGGCAATGGTATTCTTAGCTGATCAACTGGTTGTCATTATATTTTTGCGCAGTTACAAATATGTACACTATCAGAAATCTATGGAACAGAAGAAAACTAGGACATATGAAAAAAAAACAAAAAAAAAAACAGCGGACACCAAGAACTCAAGAACATTTTTACTGGTAATTTGGGGCTATAGCTCTCTAATTTTGAAAAGTGAAGAACTCCTTTAATTTTACAATTAATAAATGTATTTAAGATGATCAGAGGTGTAGCTGGTGGGTTTCAATGGGGGGGGGGGGGGGGGGGCAGCAGCCCTGCATCTATTTGCAAGGTGGCATTCTTCAACTATATCAGCATCAACTCCATCACTCCATTTTTGCACGTTGCAGGCCACTTTAGGCCTCCAGCCTACAGAATGTCAGGACGATGCACAGAAGGTCGATATCCCGGAGCAGGAGCTGTGATTATGTCATTGCGTTCCGCAACCTATATCCTGACCCTAGCTATGCAGGTGCGAAAATACTTTGCTTTGTCACACTAAACGGAGTGTGGTGTGTTTAAGTTTTATTTTATTTTTTTCTGGGATGCAGAGGTGGTAATTATTCAAGTGTGGGACACTTAGGAGCATTGCTACTTTTTAAGGGATCATTGTTTCGTATAAAGGGGGCATTATCATTTTTTTAAGGAGCATTATTACTTTTTAAAGGGGCATTCAGGAGTTTTATTTATTTTTAAGAGGGCATTTAGGTGGACATTATAATTTTTTAGAGGAACTCAGGGGCCATTATTGCTTTTTAGGGAGTAAAAGGGGCATACAGAGTGCCGCTTAATTAGCTTTTAGATGGCAAACACGAGACAATGTTACTTGTTAAGGGGCATACATGGGACAGTTTTACTTTCTAGGATAAGGATTTTGTACAGCTTGGTAAAAAGTATTGGGGAAAGTGAGAAGACAGTAATGTCTCAGTTGCAAACTCTGTAGACATAAATTGTGGCTGGAAGAAGTTCTCATGGTGGTCCGGAACAGATAGAAAAGACATAACTTGTTTTTATTCAGTAACAGTATAGTGGTAATATTCATTCGCTATGTAATGGTGATGGTGTGGCCTTGCATAGTGGTACTATTGTTAATATTGTTCTTTGCATAGTGTCTTTTGTTCTGTAATAGTATGGTGGTATTTGTAGTGGTCATGTTGTGGTGTTACCTGGGTTAGAGGCACAATCAGGCCTTAGATGTGCACCACCCCCTGTGCCTGGCCCCTAGTTGTTCCTCTGAAGAAGATGAATCTAGGCTAATTTAGTAAGTTGAGACATATTTACATTTCTAAAGCAGATCTTATTAAGCAAACAGGGAAAAAATTTTCAGTATATAAAGACCTGTCCTTAAACTCATCTCGCTTTCATTTATTCCCCCGTCATGATGTGATTTTACATCTCTTTTTGTCAGTTCTAGTTTCTATGTTTACTCAGCTCCTGGTGAAATACATTTTTCTGCTCAGTACTTTATACTATATTTTTGACATTTTTATTATTCAGCTGGGGACAATTTAATTTTTTTTCTCTGAAGATTGAATATAATATAAATGGGTTTTTAACATGGCTTTCCAGTTATTTCCTCAAAATGTCCTGTTGTGCTTCAGGGTGCACTGCTAAATCATTATGGGGTACAATTATTCACCTTTTAAGAACCTGGGCAATTTTGAAAAAACATTTTTCTTTTGTCGTTTTTGGACCATAACTTTTTTTTATTTTCTTGGCAATGTAGTCATATTTTAATATTTTTTTAACAAGATGAGTTGTCATTTTCTGTGGCACCATCTTAGGTAAATATATTTTTTATGGCTTTTTAATGGTTGAGGGAATAAAAAATAAAACATAATTTCTGGCATTAATTTTGGAATCTTTTTATGTTGTTTACTATAAAATAGAAATAACATTTTAACTTTATTCAATGTACTGTTATAATTTGGAAAAATATAGAACCTGTTTTTCTTTTTTAAATTTTAATACATAACTTTTTTTGGTAGGTGGCAGAAAATGAATGTTTTTATGCCATTCAACATGTGTTATAAAAAAATGTTAATGTCTTTTCATGCATCATTGCAATTATAGAAATACTAAATACACATACGGTAGATTCTCTGGGACCCAACACGTTCATGCCGGGCTAGAAAAAAACACATTACTGGGGTCCCAGAAGGTGAAAGGTCATTCATAACACTCCATAATGTTTAAGAGTGCATTTTTCAAGGCTCTTGTGGTTATTTAAGAGCCCACAACCTTGATAAGGTGTCTGTCCACCAAAATCAGTTTACAAATAAGCGTACCACCATATAGGGTAGGTGCCCAGAAACATAACCATACCTCTCATGTGACAATCTGGCACTCTAATCCCCAAAAATGCTTCTTATTATATCAGGTTTTCGGTGCACTGTGGAAAGGGGCCCTCTGGTCAGTGTACATGGCTTTCCCTGCGTCATCGGTACAAGCTCTGAAATCTCAGGGATTGTCAATCAAGCAAGAGGGGAGGTCTGGGAGGTATCAAAGGAGTAACAATTGTACACCAAATAAAGTGTCCCTACCCATGATTTACTAATGCATTTCTCAGGATTACAGGACCAGATATTCACAAGAAAGGTATGGTTATATTTTGGGGCAACTACCCTATAGGGTGGTATTGAGGTTTAGTAATGTAAAAAAAAAGTGCCCAGTGGGATTCATAAAATTTACGGGGGCAACATCAAAATGAGGTCCTATTATGGTGCTTTCCATCTTGGACAGAAAGTCCTGATGTTTGTTTCACCCTACATGCCACTTCTATGACCATGCCAGCAATTTCCCACCCTGTTTAGTATCTGGGCTGTCCTCCTTTCTCCAAGGGACCCATAGCATCCTCGTAGTAAGCACAGTCTTGTGGGTGGCATTATGTTGATGCCAAGTCATTGCAGCTTAATCTGTACAGTTTTAATCAAGAAGAACTATTTTCCTGAGTGTTACTGACTCAATGTAATTGCTGCCTCAGTCTAGTTAGCAGAACGATATTAGGCACCTGCTGATGCCAAGCTGAAATGAGTCTTCATGGCTGAGTGGATTTTGTCAACTACGATCTGATGAGCCCTTTGGACCCATGTTTTAATAGTGTCTGAATATGTTTTAATATGCACATTGGCAATTGTTGGGTTGAATGAAACATAATATGAAAAATGTTTGCGCGTGCAATGAGAAATATGCAATAAATTATAGGGCAGGTTCACTGAAATGAACTTACAATGAAAAAATGATTCAGTAATGGAACAAAAGGAAAGTCATTCTCATTTTTCACTATTTTATTGCCTTGATAATTTTGTAAGCTAGGTTTAAAAAATCATACATATTCATTGGATACTTTTACATTCTCAAATGGACAAGGACTTATGGGTGAAAATCTTGATGGCCCATATGAAGACATCGATGATCCCAAAGGTCAAGACTGAATTTTGGGGCAATGCAGTTATATTTAAGCACTGTAGTTCCTTCATAGTCTTTCCCTACAGACTGATACTCTCATTAATCTGCTGTGTAGGGAAGTGGAGCACAATCTCATTCAATTTAATGGAGCTGCATTGAAAAAGCACTTGGTTTCTTTCTCTTGATTGAGATGGGACCCAAAGGTCTAACCTCTGCAATCATAACACTACAGTATTTTTAGTGATATGAAATGGGGAGGAGAGGGCACCGCCAAGCCCTGAAGATAAAGGGTGCTAAAAGGTCATTTTGCCCCACAAGATAACATGAGAACTTCCAGGACAACGCCTTTAGGTTTGGCTCAAAGCCAAACCAGTTAGCTGGCACAACCACTACCAATTGCATTGGGAAAAAGGTAGGCAAATTATCTCATGTCAGCCAAATCAGATACTCCTCTAAAAGAAAAAGTGACCCATCTGTAGACAGCTGTTTCAGTGGCCATATTGGTTGTCACTCAGGGGTGCACCTAGCCTTTCTGCTTCCTGAGGCAAAAACTGAAACTTAACCTAACCCCTTTGCCACAATGAAAGCGCGTATTGCCCATGGCCCTTCTGCTGCTTCCCTCTTGCCCCTACCTGGTGCTGCGTGAGGCGATCTCCTCACCTGGCCTCATTGGTGGTGCACCTCTGTTGTCACTTAGTTTATCTAACCTTAGCAGAAAATAAAGATGTATCTGTCACTGATGGTAAACTACTATTGGCAACGTGAACATTTCCATGCTTGGTGGAAGCAGCAATCAATTTCTGGTTGTTAGAAGTGTGGTGGTGGTCCAAACACAGTAATTTAGGATGTTTTAGATCACATCATCCATTTCTGAAAGCAGAAGCTTCAATCCAAGTCAGAAAAAGCACAATTGTCTCTTAATAGCAGCATACCTCTCAAAGCTTGCAGCTGGAATTGAGTCTTATCACAAATGTCTCGAAGGTTATCCTCCATCCACAAAGTAAATTACATAAACTGCCAGCAAAATAAAGGATTTTCAATCAGACCGGCAACAAGAGTACAGGTGAAACTCGAAAAATTTGAATATAGTAGAAAAGTTCTTTTATTTCAGTAACGCAACTTAAAATTTGAATTTTGTGAAAAGGTTCAATATTCTAGGCTCAAAGTGTCACACTCTAGTCAGATGATTAGTCCATACCCTCTGAGCAAAAGGGGACCTGAGATTGGGACTTTGGGGTTTTCATAATCTTAAAGCCATAATCATCCAAATTATAACAAATAAAGGCTTGAAATATCTTGCTTTGCCTGTAATGAGTCTCATGTGTTAGCTTCACCTTTTAAAGGGGTTCTCCGGGCTTTTAATATTGATGACCTATCCTCAGGATAGGTCATCAGTATCAGATTGGTGGGGGGGTCCGACACCTGGCACCCCCGCCAATCAGCTGTATGAAGAAGAGGCTCGCGCCGTGCCAGTGCTGCCTCCTCTTCACTGTTTACCTTCTCGCCATCGCCTCTGCAGTGGTGAGCAGGTGTAACTACACCCAAGCCATCCCATTCATTTCAATGGGACGGATCCTTCCCATACACTTGTATAGGAGCGATCAGTCCCATTGAAATGAATGGGACGGTTAGGTGTAATTACACCTGCTCACCGCTGCAGAGGCGACGGCGAGAAGGTAAACAGTGAAGAGGAGGCAGCGCTGGCACGGCGCAAGCCTCTTCTTCATACAGCTGATCGGCGGGGGTGTCAGGTGTCGGACCCTGATATTGATATTGAAGGTTATTAATATTAAAAGACCGGAGAACCCCTTTAAGTTGCAATACTGAAATAAATGAACTTTGCACGATATTCTAATTTTTCGAGTTTCATCTGTAAATATATTAACGCTTTAAAGAAGTCATTCACCCCTGGGGTACTCTAAAGCACACCCTCCACTGTGGCAGAACATGTGGAGGGAATCATACTTAACTGATCCCAGCCTCTGGGTTCCAGCTTGTTCGCTCTCTCCGGCGGCTGCTGCAGCTCTCAGATGTCCCTGCATCAACGTCCGGTTTGAATGGTTGCTGTGATGACATGTTTGTTTTGTATCATGTTGCTAGGTCACGTCATGCACAGTAGACAAATCCCTGCTGTAGCCAGTCATTGGCTGCAGCAGCCATGTGACACACATCAAAACAAATTTTGATGCAGGGAGAACTAACCGGAGCTGGAACACAGTGGCGGAGATCCGGTAAGTATTATTCCCTCCACAGGTCTGGTCACACTAGGAAGTCTGCGCGAGAGGCCTACAGAGGTGAACAACCATGAGGATCATATGTGTCATTAGCAGAAAGTAGTGTTGATCGAGCATGCTTTGCACATGGCGGTATTCGGCGGAGTACCGCATGTGCTCAAGCGCAATGCTCGAGTATCCTCCCTGCTACGCAGCCAATAAACGTGCAGCTAAGTACTGCCCTCGCTGTAATGCTGTAGCCATGTTAGTTACTAACATTACAGTGATAGGCAGGCCGGAACGCGTCATCGGTAGCTATATAGCACCAGATGACAAGTGTTCTGCTCAGTCTTAGTCAGGGAGAGCTGAGCATAGGAAGGCACAGAGTGTAGAGAGTGTTATTGGAAGATTTTTATTTGAAAAACTTTTCAGAGACCCAAAAGTCCTTTTAAGGACTATTGCATGTGACAGCAGCAATATATATTTTTAGCGCATCCTGCTCTAAAAAGCGTCTAATAGGCCGCTGCGGACAGTTAAATTATCCGGACCACATCTCCTGTGTAACGTGTGCGCATCCCAAAAATATCTGTGACATCCAGTGTACTTTTTCCGTAGACGGTGTCCGCTGCGGACAGTTAAATTATCTGCGCCATATCTACTGTGTAAAGTGTGCGCATCCAAAAAATATCTGTGACATCTAGTGTACTTTATCCGTAGACGGTGTCCGCTGCGGACAGTGACATTAGCTGCGCCACATCTGTATAAAGTGTGCGCATCCCTAAAATATCAGTGACATCCAGTGTACCTTTTCCGTAGATGGTGTCCGCTACGGACAGTTAAATTATCCGCGCCACATCTCCGGTCTAACGTGTGCGCATCCAAAATATATCTGCGACATCCAGTGTACTTTTTCTATAGACGGTGTCCGCTGCGGACGGTGACATTAGCTGCGCCACATCTCCAGTGTAAAGTGTGCGCATCCCCAAAATTTCTGTGACATACAGTGTACTTTTTTAATAGACGGTGTCCGCTTCTGACAGTGACCTTACCTGGGCCACATCTGCAGTGTAACGTGTGCGCTTAAAAAATGTATCTGTGACATACAGTGTACTTTGTCAATAGACGGTGTCCGCTTCTTACAGTGACATTACCAGGGCCACATCTGCAGTGTAACATGTGTGCTTCCGAGTCAGCTCACCTGCGGGCCGTCGCATGTAATGTTTTAGAGGGTCAGCTCATCTGCAGGCCCTCACCTAATTATACCTAATAGGTAATTTGCGCGCATGCTGCCTTGCTTGGAAGTGGTAGCCGTAGCTGTTTCTCAGGCTCCTTCTCCAGAATCAAACGTTGATTCCACGTTACCTGTGGTGCCAGTGGCGTAGGGATCGCCATAGCAACCATAGCAGTGGCTTTGGGGCCCTACGCCACTGGGGGCCCGTCCGGACCGCATTCAGTTTTTTTTTTTTTTATTAACACAGTAAACACACACAGGCAGCCAGGCTCGACCGACCGGTGTAGCGGGCGGGGCGCGGGCGGTCCGCGGCTCGGGCCTGGCTGGGGGGAAGGCAAATAGTAGTCAGGTCAGGACTGGAGGCTGAAGCAGGTGGGCCCGGGGCGCACTGCCGCACGAGCAGAAGATGAGGTAGCCGGTGGAGGGGGCCGGAACGGGGGCGTACCTGAGGGATGGAGGCGGAGCCAAGGCACCAGCGCCGCAGCGCAGGAAAGATTTCCTCCTAGTAACTAGAGGGAGGAGGAGGCGGACTCAGGCGGTGGAGGGGGTGGGGGCCGGGCCAGGGGGGAGGGGGTGTACCTGTTGTGGAGGGACTAGGGAGGGAGAGGGAGTGGTCCCGCCGGCCGCACTGGCGCCATCGCTATCTGAGTCTCAGAGTGAGAGAGAGGAACCTCACAGTCACTCCAGTCCAGACCAGTCCTCAGTGGTCTCCAGACTCCAGTCTCCAGTCCATTGACAGTCCTGCGTGCCACTCCAGTCTGTGCCTGCTGTCTGTGTGACTACAGTGATGTGATTCACTTGAATTTAAGGAAGTGAGATTATTGAGAACTTATGATGTCTGAGATAATCTAAATTCTTAAGTTAAAAAGAGCTGCCTGGCCTGCAGACTCAGAGTGGGGCCGCCAAGTCCTCAGGATTCTCTTGGGGCCCAAGAGAAGCAAGGGGCGCCCTCCTTATCCTTGCAGGCAGCTATTTTTAACTTCAGAATTCAGATTATCAGACTCTCACTAATTACAGCACACACACCCTGGCCTGTAGTGTCCACCATCAGACAGGGCAGCGAAGAAACCCCAGAACTAGAGTGTGGCCCCCAACACATTGGGGGGCACACTGACACTCTATTTCTGGGGTTTCTTTTCTTCCCTCCCCTGTCTGATGGTAGACACTACAGGCCAGGGTGTGTGTGCTGTAATTAGTAAGTGAGAGTCTGATGATCTGAAGTCAAAAAGAGATGCCAGCAGTGATAAGGAGGGCGCCCCTTCCTTCTTTTGGGGGGCACACTCTTATATGGCAGACTAAGGGTACTTTTACACTTGCGGCAGGATGGATTGTTCAGCTTGTCGGATCCGTCCTGCCACTATTTTGCTGGACCGCTGCTACGTCCCCATTCACTATAATGGGGATGGGGGCGGAGCACGGCACTGCGCGGTGAGAGGCCACCGGACGAAAAAGTCGGACTTGCAGTACTTTTCGGCCGCCAGCCTTTCACCGCACACTACCGCGCTGCACCGGAGCTCCGTTCCCGTTCCCATTATAGTCAATGGGGATGGAGTGGCGGCAAGGGGAAATAGCGGCAGGACGGATCCAACAGGCTGAACAGCCTGTCGGATCCGTCCTGCCGCAAGTGTGAAACTACTTGCAAGTGTGAAACGGCTCATGGCGGTGGGAGATCTAGGATGGGTGTTTGGGTGGGAGCTCTGGAAGGGGTGGTGGGAGGCCCGATAGATATCTGGGGGGGGGGCCATACATTTTTTTTGCTATGGGGCCCATGCATTTCTAGCTACGCCCCTGCCGTGGTCACCGTGGTTCGCTCTGAAAATAACATCGAAAGTTGATAGGGCAGAAATCCGAATGGATCGTTGCTGTCACGGGAACGTGCAATAAGGCCCAGGTTATCTAGAATCACCAAAGCGGCAGCAGGCCCTTGCTCCTAATGTTTTAGAGGGTCACCAGCAGGCCCTTGCTCCTAATGTTTTTGAGTGTCACCAGCAGGCCATCAATCATAATTTTTCAAGGCTGTGTATGACTAGTGTTGAGCGCGAATATTCGAATCGCGAATTTTTTTCGCGAATATCGGCACTTCGCTAATTCGCGAATATTTCGAATATAGTGCTATAAATTCGCAATTTCGAATATTCGTTTTTTTTTTTTTTTTTTTTTTTTTTTTTTTAATTGTTATATTTTTTCCTTTCCCACTTCCCTAAAGTTGTTCTTACCTGTCCTTTGGATTCCTGGCTTCCTGGCTGCTCCAGTCAGTGCCCGTTGCCGCTTCTGCCGCCTTCCGTGCTCATGGAGCGTCCCCATCTCCATGGGAACGTCTCCATATACTAGAATGTACTGTCGGATTTGAGAATTACGTTGAAATCGCAATTGCGATTAATATAACACGAAATAATCGCATTTGCGATTTCAACGTAATTCTCAAATCCGACAGTACATTCTAGTATATGGAGACGTTCCCATGAGCATGGAATATAGCATTACTAAGTTAAAAATCGCAAATGCGATTATTTCGTGTTATATTAATCGCATTTGCGATTTTTTTTTTTTTTTTTTTTTTTTTACTTTGGTTGGCTTCAATGGTAGAATTAGCGAATATGACGAATATATTCGTTATATTCCACAAAACGAATATACGAATGTATTCGTCATATTCCACAAAACGAAGATAACGAAGTATTCTGCATCTCAGTTATATCTACCTATTCATCAACTTCGCTAATTCTAGCAATCATATAGGACAGTTTACTATAGAGACAGCTAAGTATAATTCGCTATGCGATTATATGACTGCTTTTTTTTTATATAAATAGAATAATTATAATACCTGATAATTATTATAATCTATTTATATAAAAAAGCAAAGTAATATAATCGCATAGCGAATTATACTTATCTGTCTCTATAGTAAACTGTCCTATATGATTGCTAGAATTAGCGAAGTTGATGAATAGGTAGATATAACTGAGATGCAGAATACTTCGTTATCTTCGTTTTGTGGAATATAACGAATACATTCGTATATTCGTTTTGTGGAATATAACGAATATATTCGTCATATTCGCTAATTCTACCATTGAAGCCAACCATAGTAAAAAAAAAAAAAAAAAAAAAAAAAAAAAAAAAAAAAAATCGCAAATGCGATTAATATAACACGAAATAATCGCATTTGCGATTTTAACTTAGTAATGCTATATTCCATGCTCATGGGAATGTCTCCATATACTAGAATGTACTGTCGGATTTGAGAATTACGTTGAAATCGCAAATGCGATTATTTCGTGTTATATTAATCGCAATTGCGATTTCAACGTAATTCTCAAATCCGACAGTACATTCTAGTATATGGAGACGTTCCCATGGAGATGGGGACGCTCCATGAGCATGGAATATAGCAGGGATCAGCAACCTTCGGCACTCCAGCTGTGGTGCAACTACAACTCCCAGCATGCACACCTCCATGGCTGTTCTCAGGACTCCCAAAGAAGTGAATGGAGCATGCTGGGAGTCGTAGTTTGACAACAGCTGGAGTGCCGGAGGTTGCTGATCCCTGGAATATAGCATTACTAAGTAAAAATCGCAAATGCGATTATTTCGTGTTATATTAATCGCATTTGCGATTATTTTTTTTTATTTATTTTTTTTACTATGGTTGGCTTCAATAGTAGAATTAGCGAATATGACGAATATATTCGTTATATTCCACAAAACGAATATACGAATATATTCGTTATATTCCACAAAACGAAGATAACGAAGTATTCTGCATCTCAGTTATATCTACCTATTCATCAACTTCGCTAATTCTAGCAATCATATAGGACAGTTTACTATAGAGACAGATAAGTATAATTCGCTATGCGATTATATTACTTTGCTTTTTTATATAAATAGATTATAATAATTATCAGGTATTATAATTATTCTATTTATATAAAAAAAAAAGCAGTAATATGATCGCATAGCGAATTATACTTATCTGTCTCTATAGTAAACTGTCCTATATGATTGCTAGAATTAGCGAAGTTGATGAATAGGTAGATATAACTGAGATGCAGAATACTTCGTTATCTTCGTTTTGTGGAATATGACGAATACATTCGTATATTCGTTTTGTGGAATATAACGAATATATTCGTCATATTCGCTAATTCTACCATTGAAGCCAACCATAAAAAAAAAAAAAAAAAAAAAATCGCAAATGCGATTAATATAACACGAAATAATCGCATTTGCGATTTTTACTTAGTAATGCTATATTCCAGGGATCAGCAACCTCCGGCACTCCAGCTGTTGTCAAACTACGACTCCCAGCATGCTCCATTCACTTCTTTGGGAGTCCTGAGAACAGCCATGGAGGTGTGCATGCTGGGAGTTGTAGTTGCACCACAGCTGGAGTGCCGAAGGTTGCTGATCCCTGCTATATGCCATGCTCATGGAGCGTCCCCATCACCATGGGAACGTCTCCATATACTAGAATGTACTGTCGGATTTGAGAATTACGTTGAAATCGCAAATGCGATTATTTCGTGTTATATTAATCGCATTTGCGATTTCAATAGGAGAGTAGCCTTTAAGTTTAAAAAAAAAAAAAAAAAAAAAAAAAAAAATTAAAAAAATCGCATATGCGATTTTTTTAAATCGCATATTATTCGCAATAACTAGCATAATGACGAATATTCGATTTCGACGAATATAAAACGAATATTCTATCGAATATTCGCGAATTTCGTCGAAATCGAATATGGCACCTGCCGCTCATCACTATGTATGACGTCCTCCTTTATGTGTAATAAAGGGTGTATTGGAGTGCCGGTTCCTTGTAATTTTTTGGCAGCCCTTTCACTTAGTGCATAGGCTTTATAAGTGTAGGAGTCCCACTACCTGACCTATTGTACCACAATGTGAATGAGGCCCTCCTTTATGTGATATACAGTGTGACAGTCAGTTATTTAGCTCGCCCTTCCAGCGGTGAAAAGGTAGGGGGATTAGTCCGATTATTTCGCTGAAGGAGACCTCAGGAGACAGAAGTGCATTTCCACTGGCGTCCTGCCAGCTTTATTTCACAGGTTGCATTTAAACACAAAACATAAACGGAACACCTAGCCTTATCCAGGCTCTAACTAAACAATAGGTCCCTCTCTAGGACGTGGATGAGCTAACCTCAGTCCACGCAAAATAAGCACGCTGTCTGTACAGCAACCTGTGATACTTGCAGTTTGCAGGCTCTGGACCTTCAGGGTCCCTCAGTGAGATGTGGCTTCTCTCACTCCCAGGGAGTTCTGAGCAAGTGTGTTGACAGCCCAGTTTTCTAGCAACTCCCCAGGTGCAGCTCATCAGGACCCAGGCTTAGGTTTTTCTTAACCCTTTCCTAAACAACTTTCTTCAGCATATGCTAAGAACCTGGGAGACACGTATATATACCCTCAATTACTTCACCCTGTGAGACACCACATTTCCCCCTTTTTTGCACTAACCTATTGGTTGGGGCACCCTGGCTTGACAAACAGTAAGTACGAGACAAACCATCTACATTCCCCTGGAGGCTGCCTGCTCGGTGCTGTACTGTGAACCTAAAAGGCTGGAGGGACAGAAACCACCTGGTAACCCTACTATTCTTTTCCTTGTTATTCTGCATCCACTTTAGGGGTGCATGGCCTGTGATGAGGGTGAATTCTCTGCCCAGTAGGTAGTATTTGAGAGCGTCCAAGGCCCATTTAATGGCCAAAGCCTCTTTCTCTACAGTGGCATACCTCTTTTCATGGTCATTCAGTTTCCGACTTATGTATAAGACAGGGTGTTCTTCCCCATCAATTATTTGTGATAACACTGCTCCTAACCCAGCCTCTGAAGCATCGGTTTGCAGGGAGAAGGGTTTATGAAAATCCGGACATACCAGTACCGGCTGGGAGCACAGGGCTTGTTTCAAGGATTGGAACGCCCTCTCGGCCTCTGGGGTCCAATTTATCATCACTGAATTTTTCCCTTTTGTAAGATCGGTTAAGGGAACCGCCATAGATGCAAAATTAGGGATAAACCTTCTGTAATACCCTGCAATTCCCAAAAACGATCTCACTTGCTTCTTGTTTAGGGGTCTAGGCCAGTTTTGTATTGAGTCTATTTTGTTTAGCTGGGGTTTGATCAGACCTCGCCCAATGGTGTATCCCAAATACTTGGCTTCTTCCAAGCCGATGGCACACTTTTTAGGGTTTGCGGTGAGACCCGCCTGTCTTAGTGAATCCACGACCGCCTGCACTTTTGGTAGGTGAGACTCCCAGTCGCTACTGTAAATTATTACATCATCCAGATATGCTGATGTATAACCAATATGTGGCCTTAGGATCCTATCCATCATACGCTGAAAAGTCGCCGGGGCCCCATGGAGGCCAAATGGCAACCTAGTGTATTGGAAATGACCACTGGGTGCAGAAAAAGCCGTCTTTTCCTTGGCCCTTTCAGTTTGTGGAATTTGCCAGTACCCTTTAGTTAAGTCCAATGTTGTTAAGTACCGAGCACTACCCAGTTTGTCTATTAGTTCGTCTACTCTCGCCATTGGGTAGGCGTCAAACTTTGAGACCAAGTTTAACTGGCGATAGTCATTACAGAACCTTATGGACCCATCAGGTTTGGGAATTAAAACGATGGGACTAGACCACTCACT
This sequence comes from Bufo gargarizans, assembly GCF_014858855.1. NCBI lineage: Eukaryota > Metazoa > Chordata > Amphibia > Anura > Bufonidae > Bufo > Bufo gargarizans. Next base: position 48,214,148 of record NC_058080.1, read on the forward strand.
TACGGACTCTTCTATTACCCCTAGGTCTAACATCTTGTTAATCTCTTGGGTAATGACCTCGCGCCGCGCTTCGGGGACCCGGTAGGGCTTAATCTTCACCTTAACACTGGGTTCTATGACAATATCACATGAGTGAGGCCTGGGAGTTCTGAGAAGAAATCGTTATTTCTCATAACGAATTCCTGTGATTCCTGTTTCTGATGGGGAAACAGGGACTCAGCAATTCTAACCTCAGGTACGGTGTAGCTTCGTGGTGCTGAGTTTACCACCAGAGTTTCCCTATCTTTCCAGGGCTTTAGCAAGTTAATGATAGTTCTGTTCGGGTTTTCTCTTCCCGGGGTGATGAACTAGATAGTTCACCTCGCTTATCTTTTTAACAATTGTGAAGGGCCCTTGCCATTTTGCTAAGAATTTGCTCTCTACTGTGGGTATTAACACAAGCACCCGGTCCCCTGGACTAAAATGACGCAGTTTCGCACCCCGGTTATATATTCTACTTTGGGCCTGTTGGGCTTGTTGCATATGTTCTCGAACCAAGGGCATGACTGCCTTGATCCGGCCCTGCATCTGTGACACATGCTCAATTACACTGCGGTACGGGGTAGATTCGTGCTCCCACGTCTCTTTAGCTATGTCGAGTAGCCCTCGGGGCTGCCTGCCATACAGAAGGTCAAAGGGTGAAAACCCCGTAGACGATTGCGGTACTTCTCGTATGGCAAACAGTAAATAGGGAAGTAGGCAATCCCAATCCCTACCATCCTTGGCAATCACCTTTCTCAACATGTTTTTCAGGGTTTTATTGAATCTTTCCACCAATCCATCCGTTTGCGGATGGTAGACTGAGGTTCGGATATGCTTCACCCTGAATAGCCGACATAATTCTTTCGTCACCCTGGACATAAATGGGGTGCCCTGATCCGTTAAGATCTCTTTAGGGATCCCAACCCTACTGAACACCAGGACCAACTCCTTGGCTATGGTCTTTGCCGTCATATTTCTTAATGGAATAACTTCTGGATATCTGGTGGCGTAGTCTAGGATCACCAGTATGTACTGATGTCCGCGAGCTGATTTCACTATAGGGCCTACCAGATCCATAGCTATTCGTTCGAATGGCACTTCCACAATGGGTAAGGGTACCAATGGGCTTCTAAAGTTAGGGGGCGGAGACGTATATTGGCACTCGGGACAAGATGCACAGTAATCTCGTACCTCTGCTACTAGCCCTGGCCAAAAGAAACGCATTCAAATTCGTTCTTTTGTCTTTTCCATCCCCAGGTGTCCCCCCAACAAATGACCATGTGCTAGATCCAAGACCATCTTCCTAAATGGCTTGGGAACTATCAGTTGTTCTACGATGTCTTCACCTTGCTTGTCTACCTGATATAGTAAGTTATTTTGCATCGCGATATGGGGATAAGCAAGCGTGACATCTGGGTAAATCAGGACACCATTTATTATTTTAACATTTTCCCGGGCCTGAGCCAAAGTAGGGTCATTCAGCTGTGCTGTGGCAAAATTGTCTCGTGAAACCTTTATATCTGCTAAGACATTTTCAACCCTCTCCTCTGGCTCCCCACTTACATCAGTGGTTTCAGTGTCCCCCGACATTACATCAAAAGGAAACACGGCCTTATCAGGAGATGACAGAACCTCATGAAGAAGCTCAGGTTCTGTGACTCCTGTTGCCCTTTCTCCAGAGACCGTAACCACTGTTGGCTCTTTAACCCTTTTTTCCCACAATTCCCAGAAAGAAGGAAAATCCCTCCCCAGTATTAAGTCATACATGAGAGTGGGTATTATCGCTACTTGACAGGGTACCCGGTTGAGCACAGTTCCTATGGTAACACGTGCCGTATTATACTCGCGAGTTTCCCCATGAATACAGGTGACCCCTACTGTCTGGGTCTGTAAGCCATCAGAGTTTACCAAACTGGCTTTGACTAACGTGATCATACTGCCAGTATCCAGGAGAGCCTGCACCTCTCTCCCCTCCACTGAAACAGGACACAGATGTTTATCGACCTTTTCAGGGGTCCCAATAGAACAAACCCCTTGGGCAAACATCGATTTCGTATTTGGAATAGCACTCATATCACACTGCATGGGCTCTGAGTTTAACGGACAGTTAGCAGCAATATGTCCTGGTCCCCTACACCGGAAGCATTTGATAGGTTCTGGTCTCAGAAAGTCAGACCTGGCCCTTTCGGGGCGTTCCGGCCAGAGTTCAGCTTTGGACCTTGTGTCCCTGTTAGGGGCCCCACCCCTCGCAGGAGCACCCCCCTGCCGGGTACTTTCCTGGGTTAGGCGGGGCTTTTGTACCAGGTCCTTTGCCGCAGCATATCTTTCTACCAGAGAGACCAACTCATCTGCGCTGTTAGGGTCACCGTGGGTAACCCACTTGCATATTTCAGGTGGGAGGGCTCTAAGATATCTGTCCACTACCACACGTTGGACAACCTCTGGAGCCGATAGAACATCTGGTTGTAACCACTTCTTGGTTAAGTGTACCAGGTCGTACATTTGGGAGCGAGCTGGTTTGTCTGCCTGAAAACTCCAATGGTGCACTCTTTGGGCCCACACCGACAAAGTGACTCCCAGACGGGCCAAAATCTCCGCTTTCAGCTTACAGTAATCCTGAGCGTCGGCAGGATCCAAATCATAATAATACTTCTGAGCCTCTCCACTCAGAAAGGGGGCAATCAACCCCGCCCACTGATCTAGTGGCCATCTTTCACGCTCAGCGGTGCGCTCAAAGGTCATCAAATAAGCCTCCACATCATCCGTGGCAGCCATATTTTGTAGGTAGTTCCCAGCACATATGTCCTTCTTCCCCATGGGACCAATTTCAGTCGACCAAGGGGTCTGGTCTGCAAAGCGCTGCACCACCTCAGTCAAAGCAACACGATCTTTGTTTTGCATCTCGGTTAGAGTGGTAAGTTGCATTGCCATAGACCGCGCCAGATCCTCTGTCTGCCGATTAGCTTCTTGCTGCACTTTGTTTGCATGTTGCTGGGCTGCGGTGGCTTGCAGCAAAGCCTTTAACATATCCTCCATGTCAGGAGTCTTTCTCTGCAGAAATGTAGCAGGTTTTACCCAGGACATATACCTGTTCCCAAGTCCAGAAACAATTTGTATTCAGGCGTTACCCTTAGCAACCAGCTGTTCAAGGACCAGAAAGTTTTCCAGCAGCACCAGTTCCACTGAGCAAACGGGCTTCTGGCCCTTTAAATTCCCACACAGCACTGCAGCATTCAGCTTTTCTGAGGTGTCGTTGCCCTTAGCATCCTCCACCAATTGTGACAGTCAGTTATTTAGCTCGCCCTTCCAGCAGTGAAAAGGTAGGGGGATTAGTCAGATTATTTCGCTGAAGGAGACCTCAGGAGACAGAAGTGCATTTCCACTGGCATCCTGCCAGCTTTATTTCACAGGTTGCATTTAAACACAAAACATAAACGGAACACCTAGCCTTATCCAGGCTCTAACTAAACAATAGGTCCCTCTCTAGGACGTGGATGAGCTAACCTCAGTCCACGCAAAATAAGCACGCTGCCTGTACAGCAACCTGGACCTTCAGGGTCCCTCAGTGAGATGTGCCTTCTGTCACTCCCAGGGAGTTCTGAGCAAGTGTGTTGACAGCCCAGTTTTCTTGCAACTCCCCAGGTGCAGCTCATCAGGACCCAGGCTTAGGTTTTTCTTAACCCTTTCCTAAACAACTTTCTTCAGCATATGCTAAGAACCTGGGAGACACGTATATACCCTCAATTACTTCACCCTGTGAGACACCACAACAGGTTGTATCGGAGTGCCTCTTCTTTGTAATTTTTGGCAGCACTTGCACTTTATATACAAGTAAATATACAGAAAAGAATGTTTCCTAACATTTTTTTCCTCTAAAATTAATTTTATCTTCGGTTTTGTGCGTATTATTGTCAGTCTGTAAAAGTGGCGTACTACTCAGACAACATCGTTCCCAGCAGAGACCTGGAAGTCCAAGATGCATCCAGACATCCTCCCCATGCTGTTCCTGAACCATTTCAGTGGTGTTTCCATCACTTTCTGACCTTTTCATGTGAACCACACACCATCCCCTCTTCAGAGCAGGGGGTGCCTGGTTTAAATGCTCTGGTTCTCCCATTGACTTCCATTATACTTGGGTGCTCGGTAGAGCACCCGAGCATCCCGAGGTGTTCGGCCCAACCCCCCAAGCACACAAGCACTATGGTGCTCGATCAACACTAGCAGGAAATAATTCCTGCTTGATGACATAAATGCATGTCACGATGTTCACAGCTGTTGTGGCTGCATAATCACCAGCAGGTATATGTCTGTGATTGACAACCGCATTCTCGTGATAATGGCTGGGATCAGAGAAAACTCTGATCCTGGTTGTGCTGTGCTGGCCAATCACAGACATTCCAATACTAGGCATGACTGTGATGGCTTCCAAGTACCTACAGTTAAAAAGCTTGCTGATTGGCTGCACTGCAGCCTTTCAACAAACTTTATTCAGCATCCGAACCTGAACACGGACTTCTGCAACAATGTTCGGATTCTGGTGCTTGAACCTTCGATGTTCGGTACGAACCCGAACTTTACAATTCAGGTTTGCTCATTCCTAATAATAATCTATTTTACATTTTCATTTTGGTTGCCCATAAAGTGCCATAATTCATATCAGTCTATGTCCCCTATATATTCCTTATCTCAAACGAACACGTGAGGGTCAATTTTATGTTAAGACAATTTAACCTCTCAGTATAATTTTGGAGCATGAAGGAAACCAGAGTACCTGTAGGACACCCATACAAACTTGGGGAGAACATTACAAAATCTTGCACATGCTACTAGAAATCAGCAAATCAATTCTATAAGAATCAAATTCTTTATAAATTTTCCAAAAGATTCTAATCGTAAGGTATTTTCATTCGTCACACAAATTGCTCAAAATGGTAGTTACTATTTGGCAGATCAGAATAAAGAGATGAAGGCATCTGCCACCAAAAAGAGAGAATTTTTGTACTTTTTTTAAGAAGGCTTTTTGTTACCAGTGGCTATCATCCATTTACACATATGTGCCATATATGTCACTAATGCTGTTGGTGTTATAGCAACTTTTCAGGGCAATTGGTGCACTTTTGATTTGGGATGAATCTGACGATTGATTTGACCAAATTTGAGTATAAACAAATTTTGCCAAATTCACTTATAACTTCAAACTGTTTTGGGTTGTAAGCGACCCAAGTACCCCAGGGCTGTAAGGTGACAATGTTAGCCATGACCATGACCGTGAGAATTAGGCATCTAGGCTCAAGTCTAGCCATATACACTCACCTAAAGAATTATTAGGAACACCTGTTCTATTTCTCATTAATGCGATTATCTAGTCAACCAATCACATGGCTGTTGCTTCAATGCATGTAGGGTTGTGGTCCTGGTCAAGACAATCTCCTGAACTCCAAACTGAATGTCAGAATGGACAGTGGGCTACAACAGTAGAAGACCCCACCGGGTACCACTCATCTTCACTACAAATAGGAAAAAGAGGCTACAATTTGCACGAGCTCACCAAAATTGGACTGTTGAAGACTGGAAAAATGTTGCCAGTCCGAATTTGGCGTAAACAGAATGAGAACATGTATCCATCATGCCTTGTTACCACTGTGCAGGCTGGTGGTGTAATGGTGTGGGGGATGTTTTTTGGGCACACTTTAGGCCCCTTAGTGCCAATTGGCCATCATTTAAATGCCACGGGCTACCTGAGCATTGTTTCTGACCATGTCCATCCCTTCATGACCACCATGTACCCATCCTCTGGATGGATAATGCACCATGTTACAAAGCTCGAATCATTTCAAATTGGTTTCTTGAACATGACAATGAGTTCACTGTACTAAAATGGTCCCCACAGTCACCAGATCTCAACCCAATAGAGCATCTTTGGGATGTGGTGGAACGGGAGCTTCGTGCCCTGGATGTGCATCCCTCAAATCTCCATCAACTGCAAGATACTATCCTATCAATATGGGCCAACATTTCTAAAGAATGCTATCAGCACCTTGTTGAATCAATGCCACGTAGCATTAAGGCAGTTCTGAAGGCAAAAGGGGGTCCAACACCGTATTAGTATGGTGTTCCTAATAATTCTTTAGGTGAGTGTATACTTGTATTCATCCCCTATATTCGCACCCTATGTTACTTTGTCTTGCCCATGATTTTCCAAAGTTTAAAAACATCCATAGATGCATGCATACATTTGGCTATGTTGACCCTAATGTGTATTATTCCATTTTCTATATTGCACTGTAGAATATGTGCCATATATAATAAAAAGCTGTATTTTATAAATTTTTTATAATGGACAGCCTTCAAAAGGTTTTCCAGTAGCTGGCATTGGTTTTGAGAGCTAGCTGCTAGCAATTGGCATATGCACCAGTGACTGCTGAGAATACGACATACCCTGGGGTAGTCAGTGCCATATTACACCAGGATAATTGAAGACAGAAAAAGCCAAGCATAGAGTCAACTAAGGACTTTGGTTAGAACTACAAGACATAGCAACAACCGGAGACATATAAATAAGTAAATCTTTATTATGGCACGATTTTAAAAAAAAACTCACAGGTGGTCGTAGAAAACAAGGGGCAATACACCCTAGCAGGTCACGTGGGTCACTTATAAAGGTATTTTATTCTTAATAAGCAGCATACATATAGGAACAATACACACAGTATTCAACAATAAAGTGCTTGTGCAAGTAAACTTGCACATACCTTTATAAGTGACCCACGTGACCTGCTAAGGCATATTGCCCCTTGTTTTCTACGACCACCTGTGAGTTTTAATGTATAAATTTAATAAGCCACTGGCGTTAGATACTCACATACATGCTGCAGTGTCGCAGAAGTCTCGTATGTCCTGCTGCAGTGGAAGTGCAAATCACTAACTAAAAACAAAACTTGACACCGCGCACAGCCAATCAATCCAGAACCCCCTCCTGCTAATTTTCTCAGATCCGGTAATGCTGATAGGTATCTCACATAATACTCAAGATTACCTTGATTTGGATACTGTCACGGAGATTCTCGTTGTCCGAAGTGCAGGTCACGTTGTACGAGGTGCAGGTCTTTCAAAGTTCACCTACGCAGGGGGTCTTTGCAGATGTAAGGCTGCTGTCTGGGAGTTCGCGGTGTCGAGGCTCAGGTTTCTCTGCAACTGCCGTGCCCACTGGAATTTGATTGATAGGGCCAGGCCTGACCACATTTACACTGCCTGGCCCTTTCAATCAAAGTGGAGACGGCACAGCAGTTGCAGAGAGAGCAGAGCCTCTAGGTGTAATGGCAATGTCGTTGTTGCTCAACTTGTGGCCCTCCAGCTGTTGTAAAACTACAACTCCCACCATGCCCTGCTTTAGGCTGATAGCTAAAGGCTGTCCAAGCTGCTTGGAGTTGTAGTTTTGCAACAGCTGGATGGCCGCAGGTTGGGCATCCCTGTCCTAGGGGCTCATATCAAACATAATTTTTCTCAGCCATGCGACCACATATGAACATGGGACCAACACAAATGCCTTCAGCTGCCATACAGTGCAAAAATACAAACACATTTTATTTTACATCTTTTGCTTTTACATCACTAATCTCTGGATATCTTGAGCCAAGAAGAGACGTAAGAAAGAAGGAAATCACAAATTATTAAAAAAACAAATCACATATTCTTCACATTTCTTTTCTGTCTCCAAGTCATGGCTCTCTGATTTGTCCAATTAGTGGCTGCTGAAGAGGACAGACATAGACTGAAATGCAGCGTCTACCCACTGACGTTAAAGAAAGAGATACAGTATCTTGGTATGTTCCAGTATACGAGAGTCACAGAAGAAGGAATTAAAGGGCTTATGTCACCCCCCAAAAGTCATTTTTCATTTTTGGGCTAATTAAAATCCTTTTAGTGTGATTATTCAATATATAGGGCTCTCATCCTTTTCTGTGGCTTAGTTTCTTTAAAAACCACACTTTTATAATATGTTAATTACCTCGCTACCAGCAAGTAGGGCGGTTACTTGCTGGTAGCGCCCGCATCCTCCTATAAAAAAAACTCTCCCTCCTCCTGTTCATTGACAGGGCCAGCGGGCGCTCTCCTCCTCCGGCTGACCCTGTCTGCAATTCAAATCCCGCGCCTGCGCCTTACGTGTCTTCATTTGGCGCAGTGCGCCTGCACCGATGACGTCTTCTCTTTCGGGTTTAGAGGTGACGTCATCGGCGCAGGTGCACTGAGGGAGTGCTGAGGAAACTAGCGTCCTTCTCTCAGAGCGCCTGCGCCGAATCAAGACACGTAAGGCGCATGTGCGGGATTTGAAATGCTGACAGGGCCAGCCGGAGGAGGAGAGTGCTCGCTGGCCCTGTCAATCAACAGGAGGAGGGGGCGTTTTTTAGAAAGGAGGATGCGGCGGCTACTAGCAAGTAACCGCCCTACTTGCTGGTAGCGAGGTAATTAACATATTATAAAAGTGCGGTTTTTAAAGAAACTAAGCCACAGAAAAAGGTAAGAGCACTATATATTGAATAATCGCACTATACGGATTTTAATTAGCCTAAAAATGAAAAATAACTTTTGGGGGGTGACAGAAGCCCTTAACCACCTCAGCCCCCCTAGCTTAAACACCCTTAATGACCAGACCACTTTTTACACTTCTGCACTACACTACTTTAACCGTTTATTGCTCGGTCATGCAACTTACCACCCAAATGAATTTTACCTCCTTTTCTTCTCACTAATAGAGCTTTCATTTGGTGGTATTTCATTGCTGCTGACATTTTTTCTTTTTTTGTTATTAATCGAAATGTAACGAAATTTTTGCAAAAAAATGACATTTTTCACTTTCAGTTGTAATTTAAAAAAAAAAAAAACGACATCCATATATACATTTTTCGCAAATTTTTTTGTTCTACATGTCTTTGATTAAAAAAAATGTTTGGGTAAAAAAAAAATGGTTTGGGTAAAAGTTATAGCGTTTACAAACTATGGTACAAAAATGTGAATTTCCGCTTTTTGAAGCAGCTCTGACTTTCTGAGCACCTGTCATGTTTTCTGAGGTTCTACAATGCCTAGACAGTAGAAAACCCCCACAAATAACCCCATTTCGGAAAGTAGACACCCTAAAGTATTCGCTGATGGGCATAGTGAGTTCATAGAACTTTTTATTTTTTGTCACAAGTTAGCGGAAAATGATGATTTTTTTTTTCTTTACAAAGTCTCATATTCCACTAACTTGTGACAAAAAATAAAAACTTCCATGAACTCACTATGCCCATCATGAAATACCTTGGGGTGTCTTCTTTCCAAAATGGGGTCACTTGTGGGGAAGTTATACTGCCCTGGCATTTTAGGGGCCCAAATGCGTGCAAAGTAGTTTGAAATCAAAATCTGTAAAAAATGGCCTGTGAAATCCGAAAGGTGCTCTTTGGAATAGGGGCCCATTTGCCCACCTAGGCTGCAAAAAAGTGTCACACATGTGGTATCGCTGTACTCAGAAGAAGTAGGGCAATGTATTTTGGGGTGTCTTTTTACAGATACCCATGCTGGGTGAGAGAAATATCTCAGCAAAAGACAACTTTTCCAATTTTTTTATACAAAGTTGGCATTTGACCAAGATATTTCTCTCACCCAGCATGGGTATATGTAAAATGACACCCCAAAACACATTCCCCAACTTCTCCTGAGTACAGCAATACCACATGTGTGACACTTTTTTGCAGCCTAGGTGGGCAAAGGGGCCCACATTCCTTTTAGGAGGGCATTTTTAGACATTTGGATCCCAGACGTCTTCTCACGCTTTCGGGCCCCTAAAATGCCAGGGCAGTATAAATACCCCACATGTGACCCCATTTTGGAAAGAAGACACCCCAAGGTATTTTGCAATGGGCATAGTGAGTTCATGGAAGTTTTTATTTTTTTTCACAAGTTAGTGGAATATGAGACTTTGTAAGGAAAAAAAAATAAAAAATCATAATTTTCCGCTAACTTGTGACAAAAATTTAAAAAAATTATGAACTCGCTATGCCCCTCAGGGAATACCTTGGGGTGTCTTCTTTCCAAACTGGGGTCACTTGTGGGGTAGTTATAGTGCCCTGACATTTTAGGGGCCCAAATGCGTGCAATGTAGTTTGAAATCAAAATCTGTAAAAAATTGCCTGTGAAATCCGAAAGGTGCTCTTTGGAATGTGGGCCCATTTGCCCACCTAGGCTGCAAAAAAGTGTCACACATCTGGTATTGCCGTACTCAGAAGAAGTAGGGCAATGTGTTTTGGGGTGTTTTTTTACATATACCCATGCTGGGTGAGGGAAATATCTCAGCAAAAGACAACTTTTCCCATTTTTTTATACAAAGTTGGCATTTGACCAAGATATTTATCTCACCCAGCATTGGTATATGTAAAATGACACCGCAAAACACATTCCCCAACTTCTCCTGAGTACAGAGATACCACATGTGTGACACTTTTTTGCAGCCTAGATGAGCAAAGGTGCCCAAATTCCTTTAAGGAGGGCATTTTTTGACATTTGGATCCCAGACTTCTTCTCACGCTTTAGGGCCCCTAAAAAGCCAGGGCAGTATAAATACCCCACATGTGACCCCATTTTGGAAAGAAGAAACCCCAAGGTATTCAATGAGGGGCATGCCGAGTTCATATAAAAAAAGAAATTTTAGCACAAGTTAGTGGAAATTGATTTTTTTTTCGTTTTTTCTCACAAAGTCTCCCTTTCCGCTAACTTGAGACAAAAATGTCAATCTTTCATGGACTCAATATGCCCCTCAGCGAATACCTTGGGGTGTCTTCTTTCCAAAGTGGGGTCATTTGTGGGGTGTTTGTACTGCCCTGGCATTTGAGGGTCTCCGCAATCATTACATGTATGGCCAGCATTAGGAGTTTCTGCTATTCTCCTTATATTGAACATACGGGTAATGAGATTTTTTCTTTCCGTTCAGCCTCTGGGCTGAAAGAAAAAATGAACGGCACAGATTTCTTCATTCGCATCGATCAATGTGGATGGAAAAATCTCTGCCCAAAAAAAAAAAAGGAGGGGAAAGGCGTCTGCCAGGACATAGGATCTCCGCCCAACATCCATACCCACTTAGCTCGTATGCCCTGGCAAACCCGATTTCTCCATTCACATCAATCGATGTGGATGAATAAATCATTGCCGGGATTTTATTTTTATTTTTTATATATACAAAGTGTTTGCCAAAGCATATGAACACCGCCGCCTCCTCAGCTCATATGCCTCGGCAAACGTATCTTTTACTGCAGAGGAGAAATCTTGTCTTGCAGCGCCGCATACACCGACTTTTGTGTAATCTGACAGCAGCGCAATGCTTCTGTCAGAATGCACATCAGTGCTGCAGCTAGTCGATCGGTTGGTCCACCTGGAAGGTAAAAAAACAAAAGAAAAAACCAGGCCTCAACGCAATAAATTTATTAACTTTATAATAACTTTTGAACAGAACATATAAACTTTATTAAACTTTTTGAACATAACGTTAACTTTTTTGCTTACTGGTGATTTTTATTTTTTTACCTTTATAGGACAAACCTCTCCTTCCCCATGGGACAATGTGCAAAGCGCAAATCACCCAAAGATGTGGCGAAGTACATTATGCACTTTGTACCAGGTGATAGGAGAGGTTTGCAGCAGCTCTGTGTGAATGGGCCCTAATAGCCCTGTGTGCCTGTCCTGTGAGATGTGATCCCTATGCTAAGTGTATCTGTGTGTGGTACTTCCGGGAACACTCCCCGAAGCATAGGGCAGGGTGGTCAGGGCAGTCAGGGCAGAAATAGTGGGTGTCACGCCTTATTCCACTCCTGCTACAGACACGACATCTTTTTCGGGGTGACGGTTGGGTTGAGGTACCGGCAACGACACTGGGGAAATGTCGCTTGTGTAGACGGCTCACTACACTGGTGGATGGGGCCACAGAACCTCCTGGATACAGGAGGTTCTCGATGATCTCTTCCTGAAATTTGAGGAAGGATCTTGTTCTCCCAGCCTTACTGTAGAGAACAAAACTATTATATGCAGCCAATTGAATTAAATATACAGACACCTTCATATACCAGTGTCTGGTGCGTCGGGAAACTGAATACGGAGACAACATCTGGTCATTGAAGTCCACCCCTCCCATGAGCGAATTATAGTCGTGGACACAGAGGGGCTTTTCAATGACACTGGTTGCTCGTTCAATTTGTATTGTCGTGTCTGCGTGAATGGAGGAGAGCATGGAAACGTCACGCTTGTCTCTCCATTTCACCGCAAGCAGTTCTTCGTTACACAAGGCAGCCCTCTCCCCCCTTGCAAGACGTGTGGTAACAAACCGTTGGGGGAAGCCCGTGCGACTAGATCGCGCAGTTCCGCAGCAGCCAATCTGTTCTAGGAACAAATGCCTGAAGAGGGGCACACTTGTGTAGAAATTGTCCACATAAAGATGGTACCCCTTGCCAAATAAGGGTGACACCAAGTCCCAGACTGTCTTCCCACTGCTCCCCAGGTAGTCAGGGCAACCGACCGGCTCCAGGGTCTGATCTTTACCCTCATAGATCCGAAATTTGTGGGTATAGCCTGTGGCCCTTTCACAGAGCTTATACAATTTGACCCCATATCGGGCGCGCTTGCTTGGGATGTATTGTTTGAAGCCAAGGCGCCCGGTAAAATGTATAAGGGACTCGTCTACGCAGATGTTTTGCTCAGGGGTATACAAATCAGCAAATTTCTGGTTGAAGTGGTCTATGAGGGGCCGAATTTTGTGGAGCCGGTCAAAAGCTGGGTGGCCTGTGGGACGAGAGGTGCTATTGTCACTAAAGTGCAGGAAACGCAGGATGGCCTCAAATCGTGCCCTGGACATGGCAGCAGAGAACATGGGCATGTGATGAATTGGGTTCGTGGACCAATATGACCGCAATTCATGCTTTTTGGTTAGACCAATGTTGAGGAGAAGGCCCAGAATTTTTTTTAATTCGGAAACTTGGACGGGTTTCCACCGGAAAGGCTGGGCATAAAAGCTTCCCGGGTTGGCGGATATAAATTGAGTGGCATACCGGTTTCTGCCACGACTATGTCCAAGAGCTCCGCAGTCAAGAACAGCTCAAAAAATCCCAGGGCCGAACCGATCTCAGCTGTCTCAACCCGAACTCCAGACTGGGCGGTGAAAGGGGGAACTAATGGTGCGTCTGAAGTTGGGGACTGCCAATCACGGTTTGCCAGCACCACAGGGACTCTAGGGGGTCTACGGGCCTGTCTGTGCAGTGGCTGCGACGGGGTAACTATTGCACGTGCCACCGTACCAGTTTCAACTGCCCTTCTGGTGCTCGCCACTTCACCATGTTGTACGGCAGTGCTGGTACTAAGTCCAGGGTGGGCTGCGCTGCTGGTGTATGCCTCACCACGTAATCCGACAGCGCCAGCCCCACTCTGCTGCCCTTGAAGCGGATCCTGCGCGTACCTGTGGTCTAGCAACACGGGGCCGGGTACGCCTGGTGGTATCAGGGACCTCAACCTCCTCGTCCGAACTTTGCGTCAGACTGCCACTGCTTTCTACAGGTTCATATTCAGTATTTTTGTATTGCCACAGCGCTTATAAAGTGATTGTGCAGTGATCAAAAAAAATAAATTTTTTGTCACTGCGGCGGGGCGGGCGTGGGCGAACGCACGTGTGGGCGACCGATCAGGCCTGATCGGGCAAACACTGCGTTTTGGGTGGAGGGCGAGCTAAGGTCACACTAATACTATTATAGATCTGACTGTGATCAGTTTTGATCACTTACAGATACTATAAAAGTACAAATGCTGATTAGCGATACGCTAATCAGCGAATCAGTGACTGCGGTGCGGTGGGCTGGGTGCTAACCGATTGCTAACTACCTAACCAAGGGGCCTAAACTATCCTAAAACCTAACAGTCAATACCAGTGAAAAAAAAATGTGACAGTTTACACTGATCACTTTTTTCCCTTTCACTAGGTGATTGACAGAGGTGATCAAGGGGTTAATTGGGGTGATAGGGGGTGATCTGGGGGCTAAGTGTTGTGTCTTGTGTACTCACTGTGAACTGTGCTCCTCTGCTGAGACCAACCGGCGAAAAGGACCAGCAGAGGAGCACAGCAGCCATTTAACACTTTATATTTATAAATATAAAGTGTTAACTGGCCTGTGATTCGTTTTCTTAAAAATCATCAGCTTGCCAGCCACAATCATTGGCTGGCAAGCTGATGACGTGACCCCCCTCGAACTTTTGCCGGGCCACGATGCGCATGCGCGGGCCGGCTGTGCGCGTCATCTCGCGTCTCGTGCCTCAGACTGCCGCCTCCGGACCGCAATCCTGCGTTAGGCGGTCCGGAGGCAGTTAAAGTGTAGATAAGCTTTCAAATTAACTTTATTGAATCTTTTTGTAAATGTGACTTTTGTAATATGCTTTATTTTTACTTTTCGTGACTAATGAGGTGCTTGAAGTTCAGGTGGGTCTTGTGCTTTAGAATCCGTACTCTCATACACTGCTAAACTGAGTGCTGTATAAGGAGGATACCTAGCGCACTGAAGCTCCTGCCTGTACGGGTGTCCTAAAGCCTGGCAGAGATGGGTTATGTCATGCTTTAGAAGAATGGGCATAGGCAGAGGTGTGATATGCTGTAGAGTTCCTGCTCTGCTCATTCCAGTCTTCTAATTGCCTGTGTGGTATGCAGGCTCCATAGCACATCTCTCCTCTGCCTGTGCCAACTCTGCTAAATTCTGACATAACCAATCTACAACAGGATTTAGGAGAACAGCACTTACCCATAACACCGTATATTTGGAATGTATAGACCCCTTTTTGTATCTAGTTATACTGTACCTACTTTAAACGTATAAAACAACCCTCAATTTTTCATTTTGCTATTAAACAGAACATTCAGTTCAAGATTTTCTTGTTTTCTTTACAAGACCTACGACGGTAATAACTTATTAAAGTCATTGAAGAGAAGCCGAAAATTCCACCTCTACGCAAGCTGTTAACTCACCTAAAATGAAACTTCTATGATTGGAGCCGTGTCAGAAGCAAGAAATCTTAATTCCGTTAAGGTACAGTATTATTTCAAGTTTTCTTCTTTTTAGATTTTTTTTTGCATTTCCGAGCCACAAAGACTATTTTTCTTAACAACATTTTTGTTGTTTCGCTTCAAGGACTTTTTCTCGTGTTCTGCCAGCTTGCTAATTCAATTTGTATTTTTTAATAATTGATTGCCTTTTTGATACGGCTGTTTTATTCCAACCGTCTTCCACACTTGAAGAAGTACGTAACCCTCCCTAAGTATTCTTCTCACATACATAATCTATTAATTCTCTCTTCTTATCACGTTTTTTTTTCTATGAGCTAAATTACAACAGAGAAAAAAGATTAATGGAAATGAGGCTTAGTTTCTGTATTTCAATAAGCTCAGAAATATTGGAAGGTAAATAAATCCAGACGGCAATTATTTTTATTATTATTATTTTTTTATAATCTTATATATTTCTGTATTTTTTTTTGTCTGGATGGAAGTCCATTTTCTTACATCTGCAAAGATCAAATACTCTGGAATCAGTCATACATTTTGGTATTTTTTGATAATGCCTTTTTAATTCCTTCCGTAAAGAGCAGTGAAATCGTACTAATCGTTTATGTCTCAGAGAGAAACAAATGCATTTCAAGGAGCCTGGGATAATGCTGCAGAAAATCCAGGAACTGAAATAAAAGTGAAATAAAAGTTAATATGAGGAGCAATCAGTTCAGGTTGTATTTTGTAATTACAAAGTTAAAGGCTATGTAACCCTTTGGGGGGCATTTTTTCTTTATTGCATTGCACTTACGTTTTCAATTGGTCTTTATTAAAAAAATGTTGAGCATCTTTCTCTGTACAGCCTTGAGATTCTCTAGTAGCAAGATTTGTATTTTTTCTGTGTCCTTTCAGGCAGCTCAGCTGACAGCTGCTTATTATCTTACTGATAAGAATGTGTCTTAAATAAGTGTTTATGACATTTTAGTAACTTAGAGAGATAAGGTTTATTAGATTAGAAGCACAAAATGGACCTGCTGACCAATTGAAAAAAGGATTTTTAGCCCAAAAGGAGTAAAATGCAATCATAAAAACATTGCCTCCAAAGGTACACATAGCCTTTAAAGAGGCGGGTCACTTTCTGAAGGCATTTCTGAAATCACATAATGTGTGGTTATATGGTAAACCTCACTCCATACCACTGAAGCTGCACTGAAGCCCCCCTTCTTCCCATGGGTACAGCATGCAAATACTGGAGACATCATTCACCGCATGCTGTGTGCATAGCTCTCAATATGGTGGCACGATCGTGATTTTACCCACTTGACCCTGGCTGTGTTCTCTTCTGTGCAGAAGCAGAAAGTGAATGTACAGGTACAGGAGATTCTGCACATGCTCGTACACTTTTAGCTCCTCTGCAGAAGAGGACACTGCCAAGTGGATGGCTACATAAATACACATGGGCTGCTGGGAGCTTAAAGGAATGAGGTTTACTATGCCAGAGAACACATCATTTTATGTCATTTCAGACCTTTCCTTAAAAAGCCAGACCCCTCAACCCATCAAAGTGTAGACATTGTTTCCGTTAAATGGAATGTCCGGGGTTAGAAAAATATGTCTGCTTTCGTCCAAAAATGCCATAACCCCTGGTCATGGGTTGTGTCTGGTTTTGAAGCTCTGCTCTTTTGGAGTCATTGAGGCAGAGCTGCACACACAACTTGTGGACAGAGTGGTGCTGTTTTTGGAAGGAAGCAGCCATGTCTTTTTAATTCTGGACAAACCCTTTAACTTTTCAGAATAAGCTGTCATGTGTGTATATGTCACGGATGTTGTAGGGGAGAACACCAAAGGACAACAAGAAGGCCTCCCCGCTAGGGAAGGAAAAGGGTCACACCTATAAAACCCTGCTCCTGGCCCTAACTCCTATCCGTATGGGCACCTCTCGATGGTAGAGATGCCCATACACAGGAACCTAGAAAACCCTGGTGGCCCTCAGTTGCCCTAATAGTAATGACCGGGCAGAGACAACAAGTTCCATCCCTGGTGAAGAAACCAGCATCTTGCTGAGGCCTAGTAAACAACAAAGGTGGGGGGGAATACAAAACACAACAAGCGGAACACTTAACTTCTGAGGCTGATGGATGATGGACGAACAGGACTTCACCACGAACCACATTCCAGCTCTTCCAAAAACCAAATGAAGCTATCCAGAGCAAGGAGTGATGGGTAAAGTCAGACTAAATATGGAGAGGTGAAAGTCACATGATCCACACCTGAACAGGGGGTGTAGACATACCAGCAACACACAAAGTGAAACCAAAAGAGGCTGTCAGAAAACTAATGTGCAGATATTCTTTCAGACTCTCAAACTTGTCACTGGCGTGACAGTATATCTGATCATGTCTTAAATTTTTTGCAGATTTCTCCTTTGCATACTAAATGCTGGTGGTTGGAGATTAGCTGGTCCTCTTAGATTGCATGTAGAGAAAGCATATTCTGCTTCCTAATTCTCTCTTACTCAGAATCACTCATAAGCTCCATATAGGACATTATGAAGAAGTACTGAGCAATAGTGATATGAATAAAGCACTTGGCATGATATAGAACACTTACTATTAGCTGCTGAATCTGCTGAATCATACCTGCATTGTCTCTGCCTCTCTGTTTCTTTCTGCACTTCTTCCCTCCTCCTCTCACTCACCTCTCCACAGACTTCTATGGTTTGATGTAATCCCTTGGTCTTACAAGATGAATTTCTTAGAAATTTCAGAGAAAATTAAATTAGAAAAGGAGGTGAGGCTGGGAAAAGCTCACAACACTAGAACAAGGCCTTTTTATTTCATATATAAAACATAATTTCTTATCAATGGCGTAACTAGAAATTACTAGGTCCCACAGCACAATTTTGCAGCTCCCCCTCCCCCCCAGCAACTTCTTTGCAACCCTCTCCTCCTGTGCAACCTTCACTCCTGTGGCTAGTCAAGATCACTCTCTCAAATGAGGCAGCCACTCCATTAATTTCCTACACGCATATCCTGTGTGTCATGTCACTGTATATACTGTCACTGTATATTATATCATTGAATAATACTGTTGAAGGGGCCTTGTCAATAAAATCTTTTAGTCCTCCTCCTAAGTTGGTCCCTTTTGGGGCCCCAAAGCAGCCTCTTCCTCTATAGTTATGCCCCTGTTTCTTATATTTACCTGTACTGTTCATTTATGTAAAGTTGTCTGAGAGTACAGTGACCTTTAGAAATGTGACCTATTTTGGAATTCGGGATGCAGTGTTTTTTTTTTTTATATATTGCTTTAATATCTTCACAAACCATATTTTTTTTTTTTTTACTTTTCCATTGGCGTAGCTATATGAGAGCTAATTTTTGCAAGTTGAGTTGAATTTTTAATTGGTTAATTGGTAACTTTTTAGGGTACATCTAATATATTGTATAACTTATGTTTGGGGGACGATGGCATGGAAAAAAACACAGCAATTCTGCCATTGTTTTTTAGTTTATTTTTATTTTTTGTGGTCGCATAAGTGCCAAGATACATTTATCTAAGTGTCAGTGCAATTACCGCAATACCAAATTTATAGAGTTTTTTTTATGTTTTTTGTTAGCTTTTGCACCATAAAAACATTTTGATTTAGAAAGTAATTCTTTTGTGTAGCTGCATTCCTAGACCAATACAATTTTTATTTTTCCTTCGACTGAGCCGTGTAAAGGCTTGATTTTTGGGAGATTAGTTTTATTTTTCATTTGTGCCACACAATTTTTTGTTCAATTTTTATTGCATTTTTGCACTTTTTATATTATTCATTTTTACAATGTTTACTGTAGGGGATACAAATGTTATCCTTTTACTGTACAAGTCATTATGGACATCAAGATACCTAATATGTACGATTTGTTAATTGAAAAAAAAAATTGGGGTTATTCATGTCAAATAGGTTTGTACGTCAAACCCATTTTACCTTTTCACTTTTTTTTTAGGGTGGGTGTTACTTCTTGTTTGATGTTGTAGGTTTGATGCTGTAAACCTGTAGGTGGGAGAGTTTTTTTTCGAGCATTAGTTAACAAGCAGATATTAAACATTGGTACAATACTCCCATCTTAATGAAGGAAAAACTAAAAAGTTTTTGGGTCCTGGTCCTTTCACCATAAAGTATTTAAGGCACTGAATTGTTTACTCACAAACTGTGGATAGAAACAATTTTTCAAAAAAAGGTAACATTGTTCACAGGCTCTTTCATAATTCCTCCGGAATTTTTCTATTATATCTGGTGCCTTATTTATACCCTTTCTTTTAAGTGTCAAAAGTGGCCTTAAGAAGCAAGTAGAAGAACAATCAAGCCTATGATAGATCACCACAGTTTGTCTGATCATCATTGTATTTCAAAAATTCAATAGAACCCTAGAGGGTCAGCCTGTCATCTACTGTGATGAAGAAATGTAATAATTCTTCTACCGTAGCATTATACTGTCAACTATCCCTTATAAAAGTCATTAAGTTGCTTGAATTTGTAAATTTGAAGGTGCCAAACTATTTGATGTGCTTGGTCTGAGCTTTGAAGGACAGATAAGATGGTATAATTCAAATCAGTCCTTTATCATCGACCTAATGGTAATTTGCTACCCATTATTATGACTTATTTTTTAGTCTCAGAAGACTTCATTTTCTAGAGGCTTACTATCACTAATTTGAATGAAGATGTTAATTAGAATATGTTATAAAAATGTTTCTATATGCTAACTTATGACATCCAAATGTATTTTATGTCATCTCCTAATATGTGCATATTCCTTTTTATGAAACTGTTATATTTCATGTAATGTACATGGTCTACCAGTAGGTGGAAGCAAACACTTGGCAGTGCTAGTTTCAGGGAATGGACTGGATTGTCCATTCTCTTTCTCCCTCTAGAGGGAGAAGGAGAGGATGAGTTTATAGTCAGTAAGTCAGTCTAGCCTTCCCTCTCCTGGGAAGAGGTTGCGAGAGAGTGTCTAGTCTACCCTCCTAAGGGAGAGCTTGTGTGTAGGCCAACAGAGCACTGCCTGCTCTGCTGGGCCTGCAGGTACTGCCTACAAAGGGCTACATGGTTGCCTGTCCCCTCCTGGGCTCGCATTGCCTACTTCCAAGCTTGAGGTACTAAATGCCAGGACAAGAAGTTCCTAGGATTGCCTACAGTAAGAGACAGACCACGATTATTGACATAGCAGAGCTGAGAGAGCTACACTAAGAAAACAGCAGAGAGGAGTGTTTGCAGAGAAAGTATTTGCTTGCCATTTGCCTGCTGAAACCTATTGGAAACCAAGATAAAGTCTGGAAACTGTATGGATTACCATTTATGCAAAGTAAAGCAACTGTTCAACCGTTTACCAAGTCTGTACTCAACTTTGTTGTACCCCATCAAAGTTAACTACCCCTTTTGCACTGCTTTGGATGACCATGTCTGGGATCCAACCGTATCCAGGTAAGGAGCACCGTGACAAAGTGCTACACAACATCTCCAGGGATATTGAGGCTTATTTAACACCACTCTGGCCTTCCTACACTGGGTACTAACACTACCATCTACAGAGGGGACTCCATGTCCTCGTTGCTTAACTGCAACTGGCATCACGTTTGCTTGCTCTATAAGAGGGCCATATTTCGTAGAAACCTCCTAAGGGGCAAGGGATACCCCAGACGCTGAGCCCATTCGTTGCAAATGATTCACAAATCTTGGAACAATGAAGTTGGGACTGGAAGTCCCTTTCGTAAGAGATTTTTAACAATACATTTTGAATCAGCTTGTGATAGTTATAGGAAACACTTTATGGATTTATTGCTATAAGGATCTTATTCCTGAAGTACACAGGGAAAGAACCAATCCAGATGAAATCTATAGAGCCTAGTTCTATCACTGTCAATTGGCTGGAGGTGCTTGAGCTAGTTGATGCCATAAATAACATTGAGTGCAATTAAAATAAGAATATAATGGAACTATTTGAAGGAAAGCAAGTTGTTGGGGCAACTACACAAACCACATCAGGTAATGGAAGTTGTGCTAAACTGATATGTAGTACTAGTAAGTAATCAAAAGCAGAGTCATGTAAGGGGATGAAAGTCCTGCCCCAGAGCGTCTCCACTTGAAGATATGTCCTCATAGATTGCAAGCTTGTGTGAGCAGCAGCCTCATTCCTCCTGTTTTAATTGTTGACTTGTGTGTTGCTATTTTATATATGTTTCTACATGAACTCCTTGATTTAAAAAATCTGTGGACTATGTTGGTGCTCTATAAATAGAGATTATTATTATATGGCTGGTGTTGCGGCTTTCACACTGCCTTGATGAGGCTGCTGACAGCAGAAGAGGGCATGAGGAAATGAGTTGCAGTGATGGCTTCTGGTCACTAAGTGGTGCTGCTGCGCTATCAGTGGACTGTACACTGCTCCATGCATAGGGTAGGAGGAGATGAAGAAGGCTGACCCCTCTTTGATGTCACTGCTGATGGCAGGAAGAAGAGGGAGCCTGGATATAAGTGGTGGAGCAGCCAATTTACAGTATCACAGTTGAGGTCCAGACCCATGGAGCAGCAAGGGCGGACATATCGCCGGTGCAGCTGCACAGGGACCCGGCGATATGAGGGGGCCCATTCATACTAGTGAGCGCATCCAGAAGCGCTCACTAGCATGCAAGAGATCGGCGCTTGCTTACTTACCCTGGCGGCGCTGGTCTCCTCCAGCCTGACTGCGTACAGCGTGCACTATGACCTGGCGCTGTACGCCGTTAGGTGACGTGTGCAGCGCGGGCTGTTGGAGACTGACAGGGAGAGCAGGAGAGGTAAGTTTTAATTATTAATTTTAGTCTGATCTGAGGTCTGACATCATGGGGGCCTGGGGTCTGTCACATCATGGGGGGCCTGAAATAAGCATATGGGGGTATCTGACTCTGACATATAGAGGGGGCTAAATAAATAACTGATATTGGGGGGGGGGGGGCGCTTAGCAACTGACATATGGGGGGCTGAATAATTAAATAACTGATATTGGGGGCTGAGCAACTGACATATGGGGGGGGGCTGAATAAATAAACAACTGATATTGGGGGGGTCCTCCTGAGTAACTGATATGGGGGGTGTCCTGGGCAACTGACATATGAGGGGCTGAATAAATAAACAACTGATATTGGGGGGAGTCCTCCTGAGTAACTGATATGGGGGGTCCTGGGCAACTGGCATATAGGGGGGGTCTGAGCAACAGATATAGGGGCCTATCTGAGCAAGTAACATGGGGGGGCTTGCCAATTTTATATACTGTAATATGCAAAATAATTATTTTATATACTGGCAGACATAGGCGGCACTATGGAGGGGGGAGGAGCACTATGGGGGCCCCTATCTTGTATACTGGCCCACATGGGGGGCACTATGGAGGGGGGAGCAATATGGGGGCCCTATCATATATACTGGAACACATGGGGGGCACTATGGAGAGGGAGGTGCACTTTGGGGGCCCTATCTTATATACTAGCACACATGGGGGGCACTATGGGGGTATCTACTGGGGACCCTATCTTATATACTGGCACACATTGGGGGCACTATGGAGAAAGGAGGAGAGGAGCACTATTGGGGTCATTATATAGGGAAATTATACTGGCACACATTATGAGGGCATTTTATTATGGCGCATTGTCAGGCAACATGGGGATAAGGGGAGGAGCACTATTGGGGCACAATATAGGAGTATTTTATACTGGTGCAAATTATAGGGCACTATGGGGACCTTGTCTCAACTGGGGGCACTAAAAGGTTTTTTGGGCAAACAGTAAGGGGCAATGGCACACATTATGAGGGTACTATGAGGACATTGGCTCTACAGGGGGCACTAAGAGGAGGTATTTTTTATACTGCCACACACCAGGGCACTTTTATTTTTACTGTAACACATTATAAAGAGAATTATTACTACCGGGGGCATTATGGTGGGTTTTATTACAGTTGAGGGACTATGAGTAACTTGAATACTAGTATGAGCACTATGGGAGTATTATTACTTCTGGGACACAGTGGGGAAATTATTACTGTAGGGGCACTATTATTACTATGTGCTGTCTGGTAGATAATTATTTATTTTGATGGGACTTTGGGGAGCAGTATTACTGTGGGGGGCACCCTGGCACGATATCAGCTTAGCACAATTATTTTTGGGGAACATTATGTTTACACTATTAGTGTCAGGGACACTGTTTCCTGGGCACAGTTATTTTTTAGGACACTGTGTGCCAATAATTATTGAAGGGGAACTATCTGTGTGTAATCTGTATAGGGAGCACAGCGGGCACAGTATTGGGGGTGGCAGGATGGGGTGTTCAGAAGGTGGGAGGAAGATGGGAAAATAGGAAACTTAGGCTACTTTCACACTTGCGTTCGGAGCGGATCCGTCTGGTGTCTGTACAGACGGATCCGCTCCTATAATGCAAACGCTTGCATTCGTTCAGAACGGATCCGTTTGCATAAGTTTTTTTCAGATCTGATTTTTCACTTCGTGAAAACTCAGATCCGACAGAATATTCTAACACAGAGGTGTTTCCATGGTGATTGGGACGCTTCAAGTTAGAATATACTAAAAGAACTGTGTACATGACTGCCCCCCCTCCACCCCCCCCCTGTTTTTAACTCATTGGTGGCCAGTGCGGCCGCCCCCCCCTCCCCCCCTGTTTTTAACTAATTGGTGGCCAGTGCGGGCGGCCCCCCTCCCTCCCCCCCTGTTTTTAACTCATTGGTGGCCAGTGCGGCCGGCCCCCCTCCCTACCCCCCCTGTTTTAACTTATTGGTGGCCAGTGCGGGCGGCCCCCCCCCTCCCTCCCCCCCTGTTTTTAACTCATTGGTAAGTGACAGATCATTAAGTGACAGATCATTAAGCAATGCGCCGCACAGACCTGTCACTTACCAGTAGGAGGAGCTCCCGGCCGGTCACAGACAGCGCAGCAGGTAAGTATGATGCTGCTAATATTGCTAAGTAACCATGTCAACCAGGACTGCAGTAGCATCCTGGTTGCCAAGGTTACCGATCGGAGTCCCAGCGATTAAACTGGGACTCCGATCGGAACTCTCCGCTGCCACCAATGATGGGGGGTCGGTCATTTTAATTAAGGGGGGAGGGGGGGGCCAGCCGCACTGGCTACCAATGAGTTAAAAACAGGGGGGGGGCGGCCGCACTGGCCACCAATGAGTTAAAAACAGGGGGGAGGGAGGGGGGGCCGGCCGCACTGGCCACCAATGAGTTAAAAACAGGGGGGGAGGGAGGGGGGCCGCCCACCATGGCCACCAATTAGTTAAAAACAGGGGGGGAGGGGGGGCCGCCCGCACTGGCCACCAATGAGTTAAAAACAGAGGGGGGAGGGAGGGGGGCCGCCCGCACTGGCTACCAATGAGTTAAAAACAGGGGGGGGGGCGGCCACACTGGCCTCCAATGAGTTAAAAACAGGGGGGGTCTGCCCCCTGCTGCCTGGCAGCACCTGCCAGGCAGCAGGGGGCAGTCATGTGCACAGTTCTTTTAGTATATTCTAACTTGAAGCGTCCCCATCACTATGGGAACGCCTCTGTGTTAGAATATACTGTCGGATCTGAGTTTCACGATCTAACTCAAATCCGATGGTATATTCTAACATAAAGGCGTTCCCATGGTGATGGGGACGCTTCAAGTTAAAATATACCATCAGATTGGAGAAAACTCCGATCCGATGGTATATTAATAGGGACTCCTGACTTTACATTGAAAGTCAATGGGGGACGGATCCGTTTGCAATTGCACCATATTGTGTCAACGTCAAACGGATCCGTCCCCAATGACTTGCATTGTAAGTCTGGACGGATCCGTTTGGCTCCGCACGGCCAGGCGGACACCAAAACGCTGCAAGCTGCGTTCGGGTGTCCACCTGCTGAGCGGAGCGGAGGACAGACGGTGCCAGACTGATGCATTCTGAGCGGATCCGCATCCACTCAGAATGCATTAGGGCAGTACGGATCAGTTCGGGGCCGCTTGTGAGAGCCTTCAAACGGAACTCACAAGCGGAGCTCCGAACGCAAGTGTGAAAGTAGCCTAAGATGTCTGTCTTTTAAACTCTGCAGAGAGAAGAGATGGCTGAAAAATCATCATGGCGGTCTGGTCTGAAAGGAGAAGATGAGGACATAGAACATCTACATCAGAGGAGACGTCACTGGATATAAGAGGTATGGGGCGCTGTATTAGGCTACCTTTACATCTGCGTTAGTGATTCTGGCAGGCTGTTCCAGCAGAGAACAGCCTGCTGGAATTCACTGGATCCAGTACTGCTGGATGCAGACAGAATGCCCTCCGGCCCCCTTGACTATAGTGGGGTACGGCAGAGATCCAGCCACAAACTGGCAAAAATGCAGAGAATCAGTGGGACCGCATGCTGCGGTTTGTGTCCGTCCGATTCCTTGCATTTTCAGCCGGATCAGGTGGCCGGAGCGTAGTGTCGCAGGTGTGAAAGTAGCCTTACCCTGTATGTTTTGTATTGCTCTAACTAATGTTAAGACGGACTAGGTTAGGTTGCGAATTTGGCTTGGGGGGGGGCAGGCACATTCTTTGCACAGGGGCCCTCTGCTGTCTGTGTCCGCCCCTGTGGAGCAGTTACTAGAGGTTTCCCCCTCTAGTTTCTGTGAGATGGCCATATTGGCTTTGGTATTCCATAAGTATAGTCCCAGATGACAAGGATGGATGCTTACAGAAGGCACAGACAAGAGAGGAAGCTAATGCCTGAGCCCCTATGTAAACCAGAGGTCACAGATCTAGTCCCAATGCAGAACAGCTTAGCAGATCTGCAACAGATGTGGTGAAAAACCTCTGGCTGAGTGAGAGTGAACGAGTCTGGTTGTCACAGTGAGTGGGTGGCCAGGGTGGCCCTGTGCGGCATGCCAGACCTTGCAGGGGAATTACATGTGAGGTCACGGTGTGAGCAATAGGTGGGCCGAGGTACATGCAACACGCCAGACCTGCAGGGGATGACGAAGTGAGGTCACGGTTATGGGCAATCGAGGGTACTCACTATATTTGAAGAACCCTGGGCAGGCGCGTGGCAGTGAAGGAGAGGTAGACACAGTTCCTCTGGGGCACGCTCTGTAGATAGGGACCAGGCCTGATGGTAGTTGAGGTGCCCTGGATGTTACAGGTATTTTGTGTGCCTGGGGCAAGGTCCCTGTGGTATTCGTGACGCCAGTGCCTTTGGACGGTGGCACGCCGGTTGGTGGTTGGAATGATGAAGGTACACAAGTATATAGTGAACCAAAACGTAACTTTACTGAACAATCCAACTTTGTACAGCAGGTGTAGCACAGTCTTCAGATTACAGTTCCACAAAGGGGCTTATTCACAATATGGCAGGCAATAGTCATGCAAGATACACTGAGGGTAAATTCCACAAGCACTCAGCAGCAGGTTGTACCTTTCCTCAGAATCAATGTACAGTGTCCTTTCTAGAACTCCTGCTCTGGCTTTATATCTCCCAAGGCCCAGATGCCTAAATGGGTGGCTTAAATCCTTGGTTACTTTCTTCCTCAGGTATTATACTGCTTGCTGCACGGTCTAAAGGTTCTCTGCCCATCAGGGTCACTTTGCTTACCCTGGATCGCCTCCTTCTATCAGGTGGATAACTGTAGGTATCTCCCAGGAGGTTGGTTCCTGCAACTGGGGTATCTCTACTGAGCTGATCCTAGCTTCAGGAGCTTCAGGTGGACGAGGTGACTCCTCTAGTCCCCTGGAATGAACTAACTCTTCCCTGTCTGGGCCTTCCTATATGTAACTAGGGCTCTCCAGCTCCCTCTAACGTCTGGGAGGCTAAACTACACCCTGACAGGCCTGACACCCAGATAATACAGGGAAAAACAGGGAAAAACATGCACATGACATTTAATGCAATGCAACACATTAACCTGTGCAGTGCCCACCTTTACCTGGTGGGACACTACATACCCCCACGCTATAACGTTGCCCGTCCTCGGCGCAACATGGAGGGTCCGCCCATCTGGAACGGCAACCTGAACATACATATACAATATTCACCACATTAACAATGTAACAGTTATTAAATGCACTGAAAGGAGTGATGACAAGGGGCGTCGTTCTCTTCTCTCAGGATAAGGTGAGGGAACAGGGGCGCTGACCTGGCACAGCGTATCAATAACCCAGGATAGTCCATATAAAATGTAGATAAACAGAAGTCCTTGGAGGCTCAAAGAACAACATGAGTCCGTACCCAGGCTTGCAATGGTTAAACAGGGGTTTCCCGTGAGTGGCTACCTGGGCCCATAACGTAGTCCACAAACCTCACAGGTCGGTGCCCCCTGGTAGAACGGGTAGACCTCCTTACTGGCAGGGATTCTTCCTGCCTGGCTTCAGGAAGGTGAGAGGAGCCCATTGCCTCTGGAGCTTCTTCAGGAGGCTGAGGGCTAACAGGAACAGGAGCAGGAACCAATAGATTCAACCAAGGCGTGAGGGCCCAGTGGAGCGGCTCTTTATCATGGATTAAGTTCTCCACAGCCTGCATAGGGTCCATAGGTGGAGCCGGCAACTCTTCTTCAGTAGGCTCCGGTTCCATCTCCTCCGCCGCTGGTTCTCCTTCTACACAGGGCTTGAGGCGGTTCCTGTGAACAACTTGGGGACTTCTTCCTTCCCTGGAGATCTGGTAAATGTGGGCCGCAGCATTAGGTATGGCAGTGATAAGGTAGGGAATCCTTTCCCATTTGCTGTCCAACTTGCTAGTCCGATGGTTGTTTTTCAACCATACCTTGTCTCCCAGAGCCAGGGGTCCCGCATGGGCAGTCTGGTCAAAGTCTTTCTGCTGCCTTTCTCGGACAATCTCCATCCGTTCCTGGACAATCTCCTTAGCATTAAGAAGACGCCTTTGGTGCTCCACTACCCAGTCAGTCTTGGGCAGTGGGTTGATCTCATCCGGCACTTGTACCCCTAGGGAGTGGTCCGCAGGCAATCTCCCTTGTCGGCCGAACATCAAATAGAACGGGGTGTAACCGGTGGAACAGTGGATGGTGTTGTTGTAAGTGTACATAAGCTGCGGCAACAAAGTAGGCCAATCTCCCCTCGTCTCAGGGGGTACTGCTCTCACTATTTCAATGAGAGTCTTATTCATTTTTTCACAGAGTCCGTTACCTTGCGGATGATAGGCGGTGGTCCGGACCTTCTGGCAGTTGTGTAGCAGGCACATCTCATGGAACAGCTGTGACTCAAATGCGGACCCTTGATCGGTGAGGATCCTTTCTGGGCAACCGTAGGGCAGCAGGAAATGCTTCCAGAACGCCTCCGCTGTGGTCTTTGCTGTCAGGTCTTTCACAGGCACTGCTACGACAAACTTAGTGAAGTGATCAATTATAGTCATGGCATATGTATACCCTGAGCGACTCGGCTCTAACTTTACATGATCAATGGCAACAAGTTCTAAAGGAGCCTTACTTACGATGGGATGGAGAGGCGCCCTCTGGTCATGGCGTTCAGTTCGCCCCACAGCACAGGCGGTGCATTCTCGGCACCATTTCTCGATATCTTCTCTCATCCCGATCCAATAGAATCTTCCGCCGAATGGTGGCCTCAGTCTTTTGCACACCGAAGTGTCCGGACTGGTTGTGGTACATATCCAGCACCAGGCTGGCATCCCGACGTGGCAGGAGAATTTGATACACCCTATCATAGGACACTGGATCCAGACTCCTTCTGAGCAACAGGCCCTTTTGAAGGAATAGTTGATGGCGATGTCTCCACAGTCTCACTAGCTCTGGGTCTGCACTCTTCCTGCGCATCCTCTCAGGGACTTTTCCACTAGTAAGGAAGTCGAGCAGTTCACCGAGGACTCTACTTTCGGACTGGAGCTTAATCCATCTTTCTTGATCGCCTCTGGACTCAGGACCATCTGATAAGGAAGGATCAGCAGCAGGGGAATCTTCAGTACATATATTATCCTGCTGGGTAAATTTATTATAGAACGCTGGCATCTCCACCTCTTCCCAGGCATCTTTCGGTTCATCTGGGGCTTCTGTAGTGGGGAGTCGTGACAGAGCATCAGCGTTCTCATTGGAGCGGCCTGCCCGGTACTTCACAGTAAAATCATAGTTGGCCAGGCGGGAGGCCCATCTTTGCTCCAGTGCCCCTAATTTGGCTGTATTCAGATGCGCCAGGGGATTATTATCTGTGAAGGCAACAAACGGTGTGGCAGCGAGATAGTCCTTAAACTTTTCAGTCACAGCCCACACTAAGGCAAGGAACTCCAGCTTGAAAGAACTGTAATTCTGGTCGTTCTTCTCAGCTCCCTTCAGGGATCGGCTGGTGTAGGCAATCACCCTTTCTTTGTTATCTTGCACTTGAGCCAACACGGCCCCCAGGCCTCTTTTACTGGCATCTGTGTAGAGGTGGAATGGCTTCTGATAATCTGGGTAACCCAGAACAGGGGGTTCAGTCAACTTCTTCTTTAGGAGTTGGAAGGCAATCTCCCGCTCTTCATTCCATTCAACAGGAATAGGAGTCTTTGGGCTCTTTTTTGGATGCCCCCTCAAGAGTTCCTGGATGGGATCCGCAATTTGTGCGAAATGCGGGATGAATCGCCTATAGTACCCTGCAAAACTGAGAAAGCTTCTCACCTCTTTCACGGTCGTAGGAGTAGGCCAGTTACGGACAGCAGCAAGTTTGTCAGGGTCAGGCTGTACTCCTTCGGCACTGACAATGTGCCCGAGATATCTGACGGCTGGTTTCAGCATGTGGCACTTGGATGGCTTGATTTTGAGGCCATATTTAGAAAGAACTTGAAACACCTCACCCAGGTGCTTTAAATGGTCCTCATACGTCTTGGAGTATATAATGACGTCATCCAGGTATAATAGCACCGTCTCGAAATTCCTATGGCCTAAACAACGTTCCATCAGCCTCTGGAACGTTCCTGGAGCATTACACAGTCCAAATGGCATATAATTAAATTCAAACAGGCCCATAGGTGTAGTGAAAGCAGTATTTTCTCGATCTTCTGGGGCCATGGGTACCTGCCAGTACCCGCTGGTTAAGTCCAAGGTGGAGAAATAGGCTGATGACCCCAGGGCAGTCAAGGACTCTTCAATGCGTGGCAATGGATATGCATCTTTGTGGGTGATTTGATTAATTTTCCTGTAATCCACGCAGAACCTTATGCCGCCATCTTTTTTTCGAACAAGTACTAGGGGCGCAGCCCAGGGACTATGGCTGTCCCGGATTATATTAGAGTCTTTCATCTCTTGTATCATCTCTTTCACAGACTGATAGGTAGTAGGTGGTATGGGTCTGTGCCTCTCCTTAATAGGAGGGTGAGAGCCAGTGGGTATGGTATGTTTGATCACACTGACCTCTCCATAGTCTGTGGAGTGTTTGCTGAAAACCTGGTGGTGCTCCTTCACCAGCTTCAGGACCCCCACTATTTGCTCCTTTGGGGTGGATTCGTTCCCCACATGTAGTTCTTCCCACCAGGATGCCGTAGGGGTGCTGCTGTTCTGCGCGGTCTGGAACGCCTCCGCGGCAGGCAGACGGATCACATCCTGGAAAGACACCTGTAAAAGCTGAGCAACGGGGCAGTGTTTAAAGAGGGTAACGGGATGATCACCAAAGTTGATTAAACGAACAGGCACTTTACCTTGGGACACGGTCACCATGCTCTTGGCTGTCCGTACGAAAGGATGATCCTTAATAGGAATAGGTTCCACTAGGGCTTCATAGTCCTGGCCCTGGATCCCTAATACAGCACGGCACCACAGGATGATCTGGGAATTTGGAGGCAAAACCACCGGCCGGTTATCCCGGATCCGAACAGTGCAAATTTCTCCTTTCTTGTTGGCGAACCTTTGTTGAGCGCACAGCACGCTAATAGTTTTCTGAATAACTCTTCTGGAAGCAGGTGAGGCGGATGATATGGTTTGGTTCAATGCTTCAAGCACTTCGGAGTAACCATTTTTAAGAACATTAGTCCCTAAGATCACGGGGTGTCCTCCTTTACCTCCGGCTTGTACCACAATCACGCCTTGCTGTGGCAGGGTGGCTTCTCCCACCTGAAGGGTAGGTTCCCAATACCCATGCACTTTCACTGGCTTACCGTTGCTAGCGATAATATCTAGCCAGGACTCTGGTGGCTGGGTGAGGAGACTTGGATCCCAGAACTTGTCAAAGGCAGGCCGTTGAATGGTGGTGACCTGTGACCCGGTGTCCAACAGGGCTTCAAAGGATTTCCCGTTGATACATATATTAATTTTCGGACGGGACCCGACATACTTAGGCATCCAGTTTGGATCCTTTGGACCTTCTGTTCTACCTCCCGAGGGGCGGTCCTCTGCCTCAGGGGTTACTCGTTTAACTGCCAGCACATGGATTCGGTATGTCCATATTTCTTGCAATGATGGCAGACAGGCTGTTTTCTACTTCTGGGCCGGTACTTCAGTCGCCCATCAGGCTCTTTTGGATACACATCTCCATATGCAGGTGGGAGCCTGGGAGGAAGAGGATCCTTATCTTCTAGTAACAATGGTCTCTCCCACTCCTCTATATTTTTGCACACCTTCTCTAGACTTAGAGTAAGATAGTTCACTTGCTCCATTAGTGCTGCCACTACATCTGTGACTGGAGCTTGGGTGGCTTGACCGACTCCTGCAGACCCCACATTAATAGTCTTTGGCTGACAAGCCTGGGGTTCAGGGAAGGTTGCTGGCCCTGGAGCAGGGTTCTGGCCTAGTATGCTGATGGCCAATTCTTTAAAATCCAAGAATGTACAGTGAGGGTGTTGAGCTGACAACATCCGTAGCTGGCCCTTTAAATGTTCAGTACTTATGCCTGCAATGAATTGCTCTCTAAGAGTCCGGTCCTGGTCCTCAGCTTCTTTAGGATCCACTTGGACTACCGCTCTCAGCGTCTCCTGTAAGGACAGGGCAAACTCACGGAGCGACTCTCCAGGCTGCTGTTTTCTGCTGAAGAAACGCATTTTAACTTCTGACACCGTTCTGGCTTCAAATGTGGTGCCCAAACGTTCAAAGATCTGTTCCAGGCTATTTTTCTCAGAACGGGGCCATGACATTACTTCCCTGCGGGCGGCCCCTTCTAACTGAGCTAAGAGGATCTCCATTTGCTGCTCAGCATTTATGGGATAAAGCCGGAACAAGGCCAGTAACTGTTCCCTGAAGTCTTTTAACTTGTGGGCTTCCCCTGAATAACGTGGGAACCAGGGGGCCCCGAAATAGTATGGCATGGTTAGCGGCATCAGGCTTGGCGGTGCCGCGGCGGCAGGGGGCCCAGAGTCGGCTGCGGGTACTTCAGCAGGAACGACTGGGGCTGCCTGTGCGATTTCCTCGACCGCGGACATGGCGTTGCTAGGTGGGTATGGCCCTTTAAATGTAGCGGAGCGGACCGGAGCGGCTATGGCAGTAACTTTAACTTTTTTTTCAGACAAGTCTTTCACTACTAGCGGGGATCCCTCCGGTGCCTTGGCAGGGGTCGGGGAGCTTCCGGACAGGTAAGCGGAGAAGCCGGTAAAAGTTTTTAAAGATGGTACTCACTCCGGTGGTGCTCGCTCCAAGTCTCGCGAGATGCGCAGCTCCGGGTGTCGGGACGTCCTGTGTACCGCGTCAGCAGGTGGGCGCGGCCTCTCGTAGCTCCGGGACTCAGGTAGGCGGGGTTCTGGTTGGTTGGGCGATGGCTCCGCCTGATTCTTTTCGCGCCAAAGTCCTCTTTTTCGCGCCAAACAGCTCCACGAGGCGCACTTGTAATCCGATCAGGTTAAATGGGCAATATGGCTGTCTATTCACTGACAGCAAGCGGTGACTCAAATCGGCAGAAAATAGTCCATACAATGCAATCTTCACACCGCAAATATTACAGTTCACTTTGGCCCAGCAATTTTCAATAAAACAATTGGGGCATGTCACTTTAAGATAATTTTCAGCACACAGTTTTTGTATCCGCAATGGCGCAGGAATATTCGGATCCTGTTCGTGACGCCAATTTATGCAACAAGCCAGACCTGCAGGGGATGACGAAGTGAGGTCACGGTTATGGGCAATCGAGGGTACTCACTATATTTGAAGAACCCTGGGCAGGCGCATGGCAGTGAAGGAGAGGTAGACACAGTTCCTCTGGGGCACGCTCTGTAGATAGGGACCAGGCCTGATGGTAGTTGAGGTGCCCTGGATGTTACAGGTATTTTGTGTGCCTGGGGCAAGGTCCCTGTGGTATTCGTGACGCCGGTGCCTTTGGACGGTGGCACGCCGGTTGGTGGTTGGAATGATGAAGGTACACAAGTATATAGTGAACCAAAACGTAACTTTACTGAACAATCCAACTTTGTACAGCAGGTGTAGCACAGTCTTCAGATTACAGTTCCACAAAGGGGCTTATTCACAATATGGCAGGCAATAGTCATGCAAGATACACTGAGGGTAAATTCCACAAGCACTCAGCAGCAGGTTGTACCTTTCCTCAGAATCAATGTACAGTGTCCTTTCTAGAACTCCTGCTCTGGCTTTATATCTCCCAAGGCCCGGATGCCTAAATGGGTGGCTTAAATCCTTGGTTACTTTCTTCCTCAGGTATTATACTGCTTGCTGCACGGTCTAAAGGTTCTCTGCCCATCAGGGTCACTTTGCTTACCCTGGATCGCCTCCTTCTATCAGGTGGATAACTGTAGGTATCTCCCAGGAGGTTGGTTCCTGCAACTGGGGTATCTCTACTGAGCTGATCCTAGCTTCAGGAGCTTCAGGTGGACGAGGTGACTCCTCTAGTCCCCTGGAATGAACTAACTCTTCCCTGTCTGGGCCTTCCTATATGTAACTAGGGCTCTCCAGCTCCCTCTAACGTCTGGGAGGCTAAACTACACCCTGACAGGCCTGACACCCAGATAATACAGGGAAAAACATGCACATGACATTTAATGCAATGCAACACATTAACCTGTGCAGTGCCCACCTTTACCTGGTGGGACACTACATACATACAGTTCTGCTTACTCACGGTTATGTTGTCTCTGGGCAGGCTCGCATAAGTGATGAGGAGAACGGTACAAGGATTCTCTGGGGCACACTCTGGTGTAAGGGACACTGGCCAGATGGTGGTTTGAGGTGCCCTTGATGGTCTGTATTAATGTGCCAGTGGCAATGTCCCTTGTAATCGTGACGCCAGTTCCTTTTGGATGGAGGTACAACCATTTACCATAGTGTTAATAGAGGAACTGAGTCTGAGGCAAGCAGGGTGAAACTCCAAATGGCAAATTACTGATGATGACTCTTGATAACAGTACATCCATAGGCATTAAACAGTCTCTTGATACAATACGGCATTAAGCACAATCTCACAATCTTCTGCTGTATCAGAGCTATTTGAAATCTATCCCTAAAAGGGTATATAATATTCAAGGTGCACATAGGGTCATTCAGAAAAACTTCACACACACGCTACTGTGCATTTCCAAGTCTAATTCCGTCAGTAAATCTTCTTGGGAGGGGAGTGAGAAGAGATGATCGATTCAAACCACACTATGGGACGATGTAAGTCCCCTATATTTATGTGTTGTTTTAGATATGCTCTAAGGTATGTAATGGTAAAGGTATCACATGGGCGAGGATTTAGAAGGGCGTTCATTGATTGATGGTCCAACCACTCACCTGAAGGTAGTGCCAGGGCATTTACTTGTAAAAATGAGGATTTAAGCCCTTGGGAGGTAGCAGATCTTAAGGTGGAAGGGGCAGTGTCTATGATGTCTTTTACTGTCAGAAGAGGGGAGGGAAATGGAATAGTGCCATGTGAGGACAAGAACCATTTCCAGGCCTCTAACGCAGCTTTTATTAATGGGTAATGGGCAAATTGACTTGGGATAATCGTTTGGGAACCGAGGAGTAATGCCCTGGGGGATCTCTTTAAAATATCTACTTCCGCTTCCACTAAGAGCGAATGAGGGGAGGGCTGCAACCATGCCACTACTCGGGCTAGAAGAATAGCCCTACCATAGTTTTCTGGATTTGGCAAGCCGATCCCTCCTTCATGTCTGGGTCTAGTAAGCAGAGAATACGACAGTCTTGCCTTTTTGCTGTTCCAAATAAAGGTTCTAAACTTTTTGGCTATTTGCTCATAATATTGTCTGGGGACCGTGATGGGCAATACCTGTTGTAGGTAGGTTAGCCGCGGAAGGATTAGGGATGCGAGGAGGTTTTTGCGACCGAACCACGAGAGAGTTGGATTGGATTGCGCCAGTTTGTCTATAGCTTCAAATATGGATTCCCTTAAAGGGGTGTAGTTAAGAGAAAAGAGATCTTGAATATTAGGGCTGAGTTTGACCCCTAAGTATGTGATAGTCGGTGAGGACCAATTAAAGGGTGAGTCTACCATCAACTGGTTCTTTGTAGATTGGGGTACCCCTATGCGATTTTAAAATCTGAAGCTGAACTGAAGCTATTTAGGTGGTATTGAATTCGTGGTAGGGAAACTTTAGGGTTGTTTGTCATCATGAGAACATCATCCGCAAATGCAGCAACTTTTTGCTCCCTGCCTCCCAAACATAGACCTGAGATCTCCTCGTCTCTCCTTATGTTAGCAAGAAGGGGTTCTAGCGCCAATATAAATAGAAGGGGTGAGAGGGGGCAGCCTTGTCTTGTCCCATTGCTTATCAAGAAAGGGGCAGATAGACTTCCATTTATTTGTACTCTTGCTGACGCCTGTTCATACATGGCAAAAGTTGCCTTTATGAAGGGACCAGGAAGGCCAAATCTCTGAAGAGTCAGCTTTAAATATTGCCAGTTTACCCTATCAAACGCTTTCTCCGCGTCAGTACTAAGGAGGAGCAAAGGGGAGGAAAGTCTCTTGGCGTGACAGATGACATTTATCACTCTGGATGTGTTATCTTTGCCCTCTCTTGCGCGAATAAAGCCAACCTGGTCTCCATGTATGAGGATGGGGAGAAGAGAGGCTAGTCTGTTTGCTAACATCTTGGCTAGGAGCTTGAGGTCTATGTTTAGGAGGGATATGGGCCTGTAGTTGGAGCAATGTTTGGGATCTTTCCCTTCTTTTGGTATAAGGGTAATGTGTGCCATGGTCATGTCTCTTGAAAGTGGGCTTCCCAACAAGGATTGGTTACAGATAGGGATGAGCGAACTCGAACTGTATAGTTCGGGTTCGTACCGAATTTTGGGGTGTCCGTGACACGGACCCGAACCCGGACATTTTCGTAAAAGTCCGGGTTCGGGTTCGGTGTTCGTCGCTTTCTTTGCGCTTTTGTGACGCTTTCTTGGCGCTTTTTGAAAGGCTGCAAAGCAGCCAATCAACAAGCGTCATACTACTTGCCCCAAGAGGCCATCACAGCCATGCCTACTATTGGCATGGCTGTGATTGGCCAGAGCACCATGTGACCCAGCCTCTATTTAAGCTGGAGTCACATAGCGCCGCCCGTCACTCTGCTCTGATTAGCGTAGGGAGAGGTTGCGGCTGCGACAGTAGGGCGAGATTAGGCAGATTAACTCCTCCAAAGGACTTGATTAACTGATCGATCTGCAGCTGTGGACCATTGAGCTGCTGATACTCAATTGCTCACTGTTTTTAGGCTGCACAGACCGTTTGTCAGTCTCATTTTTCTGGGGTGATCGGCGGCCATTTTGTGTCTTGTGGTGCGCCAGCACAAGCTGCGACCAAGTGCATTTAACCCTCAATGGTGTGGTTGTTTTTTGGCTAAAGCCTACATCAGGGTGAAGCTGTCACACCAAGTGCATTTAACCAGCAATAGTCTGTTCATTTTTTGGCCATATACAAAATCAGGGGCAAGCTGCGCCTGTCACCAAGTGCATTTAACCCTCAATGGTGTGGTTGTTTTTTGGCTAAAGCCTACATCAGGGTGAAGCTGTCACACCAAGTGCATTTAACCAGCAATAGTCTGTTCATTTTTTGGCCATATACAAAATCAGGGGCAAGCTGCGCCTGTCACCAAGTGCATTTAACCCTCAATGGTGTGGTTGTTTTTTGGCTAAAGCCTACATCAGGGTGAAGCTGTCACACCAAGTGCATTTAACCAGCAATAGTCTGTTCATTTTTTGGCCATATACAAAATCAGGGGCAAGCTGCGCCTGTCACCAAGTGCATTTAACCCTCAATGGTGTGGTTGTTTTTTGGCTAAAGCCTACATCAGGGTGAAGCTGTCACACCAAGTGCATTTAACCAGCAATAGTCTGTTCATTTTTTGGCCATATCCCAGTCTAATTCTGTCACTAAATCCATACCGGTCACCCAGCGCCTAAATACTAGGCCTCAAATTTATATCCAGCTAAATCTGTCCCTAGTGCTGTAGCTGGGCGAGTTATTTAGTGTCCGTTCAAGCACATTTCTTGTTCTGGGTTGAAATACAATTCCCAATTTAGCAATTTCATAATTTAGTGGTTCCTGCTATATCAGAGCTATTTGAAATCTATCCCAAAAAGGGTATATAATATTGAAGGTGCACATAGGGTCATTCAGAATAACTTCACACACACCCGCTACTGTGTATTTCCAAGTCTAATTCTGTCACTAAACCCATACCTGTCACCCAGCGCCTAAATACTAGGCCTCAAATTTAAATCCCTCTAAATCTCTCGTTACCGTTGTCCTGTTGTAGCTGGGAAAGTTATTTAGTGCCCGTCAAAGCACATTTTTTGTTCTGGGTTGAAGTACAATTCCCAATTTAGCAATTTCATAATTTAGTGGTTCCTGCTATATCAGAGCTATTTGAAATCTATCCCAAAAAGGGTATATAATATTGAAGGTGCACATAGGGTCATTCAGAATAACTTCACACACACCCGCTACTGTGTATTTCCAAGTCTAATTCTGTCACTAAACCCATACCTGTCACCCAGCGCCTAAATACTAGGCCTCAAATTTAAATCCCTCTAAATCTCTCGTTACCGTTGTCCTGTTGTAGCTGGGAAAGTTATTTAGTGCCCGTCAAAGCACATTTTTTGTTCTGGGTTGAAGTACAATTCCCAATTTAGCAATTTCATAATTTAGTGGTTCCTGCTATATCAGAGCTATTTGAAATCTATCCCTAAAAGGGTATATAATATTGAAGGTGCACATAGGGTCATTCAGAATAACTTCACACACACCCGCTACTGTGTATTTCCAAGTCTAATTCTGTCACTAAACCCATACCTGTCACCCAGCGCCTAAATACTAGGCCTCAAATTTAAATCCCTCTAAATCTCTCGTTACCGTTGTCCTGTTGTAGCTGGGAAAGTTATTTAGTGCCCGTCAAAGCACATTTTTTGTTCTGGGTTGAAGTACAATTCCCAATTTAGCAATTTCATAATTTAGTGGTTCCTGCTATATCAGAGCTATTTGAAATCTATCCCTAAAAGGGTATATAATATTGAAGGTGCACATAGGGTCATTCAGAATAACTTCACACACACCCGCTACTGTGTATTTCCAAGTCTAATTCTGTCACTAAACCCATACCTGTCACCCAGCGCCTAAATACTAGGCCTCAAATTTAAATCCCTCTAAATCTCTCGTTACCGTTGTCCTGTTGTAGCTGGGAAAGTTATTTAGTGCCCGTCAAAGCACATTTTTTGTTCTGGGTTGAAGTACAATTCCCAATTTAGCAATTTCATAATTTAGTGGTTCCTGCTATATCAGAGCTATTTGAAATCTATCCCAAAAAGGGTATATAATATTGAAGGTGCACATAGGGTCATTCAGAATAACTTCACACACACCCGCTACTGTGTATTTCCAAGTCTAATTCTGTCACTAAACCCATACCTGTCACCCAGCGCCTAAATACTAGGCCTCAAATTTAAATCCCTCTAAATCTCTCGTTACCGTTGTCCTGTTGTAGCTGGGAAAGTTATTTAGTGCCCGTCAAAGCACATTTTTTGTTCTGGGTTGAAGTACAATTCCCAATTTAGCAATTTCATAATTTAGTGGTTCCTGCTATATCAGAGCTATTTGAAATCTATCCCAAAAAGGGTATATAATATTGAAGGTGCACATAGGGTCATTCAGAATAACTTCACACACACCCGCTACTGTGTATTTCCAAGTCTAATTCTGTCACTAAACCCATACCTGTCACCCAGCGCCTAAATACTAGGCCTCAAATTTAAATCCCTCTAAATCTCTCGTTACCGTTGTCCTGTTGTAGCTGGGAAAGTTATTTAGTGCCCGTCAAAGCACATTTTTTGTTCTGGGTTGAAGTACAATTCCCAATTTAGCAATTTCATAATTTAGTGGTTCCTGCTATATCAGAGCTATTTGAAATCTATCCCTAAAAGGGTATATAATATTGAAGGTGCACATAGGGTCATTCAGAATAACTTCACACACACCCGCTACTGTGTATTTCCAAGTCTAATTCTGTCACTAAACCCATACCTGTCACCCAGCGCCTAAATACTAGGCCTCAAATTTAAATCCCTCTAAATCTCTCGTTACCGTTGTCCTGTTGTAGCTGGGAAAGTTATTTAGTGCCCGTCAAAGCACATTTTTTGTTCTGGGTTGAAGTACAATTCCCAATTTAGCAATTTCATAATTTAGTGGTTCCTGCTATATCAGAGCTATTTGAAATCTATCCCAAAAAGGGTATATAATATTGAAGGTGCACATAGGGTCATTCAGAATAACTTCACACACACCCGCTACTGTGTATTTCCAAGTCTAATTCTGTCACTAAACCCATACCTGTCACCCAGCGCCTAAATACTAGGCCTCAAATTTAAATCCCTCTAAATCTCTCGTTACCGTTGTCCTGTTGTAGCTGGGAAAGTTATTTAGTGCCCGTCAAAGCACATTTTTTGTTCTGGGTTGAAGTACAATTCCCAATTTAGCAATTTCATAATTTAGTGGTTCCTGCTATATCAGAGCTATTTGAAATCTATCCCAAAAAGGGTATATAATATTGAAGGTGCACATAGGGTCATTCAGAATAACTTCACACACACCCGCTACTGTGTATTTCCAAGTCTAATTCTGTCACTAAACCCATACCTGTCACCCAGCGCCTAAATACTAGGCCTCAAATTTAAATCCCTCTAAATCTCTCGTTACCGTTGTCCTGTTGTAGCTGGGAAAGTTATTTAGTGCCCGTCAAAGCACATTTTTTGTTCTGGGTTGAAGTACAATTCCCAATTTAGCAATTTCATAATTTAGTGGTTTCTGCTATATCAGAGCTATTTGAAATCTATCCCTAAAAGGGTATATAATATTCAAGGTGCACATTGGGTCATTCAGAATAACTTCACACACACCCGCTACTGTGTATTTCCAAGTCTAATTCTGTCACTAAACCCATACCTGTCACCCAGCGCCTAAATACTAGGCCTCAAATTTATATCCCGCTAAATCTGTCCTAGTGCTGTAGCTGGGCGAGTTATTTAGTGTCCGTTCAAGCACATTTCTTGTTCTGGGTTGAAATACAATTCCCAATTTAGCAATTTCATAATTTAGTGGTTTCTGCTATATCAGAGCTATTTGAAATCTATCCCTAAAAGGGTATATAATATTCAAGGTGCACATTGGGTCATTCAGAATAACTTCACACACACACGCTTCTGTGAATTTCCAAGTCTAATTCTGTCACTAAATCCATACCGGTCACCCAGCGCCTAAATACTAGGCCTCAAATTTATATCCCGCTGAATTTGAATACAATACATTGGGCCAAATAATATATTTGTTGTTGTGGTGAACCATAACAATGAGAAAAACATCTAGTAAGGGACGCGGACGTGGACATGGTCGTGGTGGTGTTAGTGGACCCTCTGGTGCTGGGAGAGGACGTGGCCGTTCTGCCACATCCACACGTCCTAGTGTACCAACTACCTCAGGTCCCAGTAGCCGCCAGAATTTACAGCGATATATGGTGGGGCCCAATGCCGTTCTAAGGATGGTAAGGCCTGAGCAGGTACAGGCATTAGTCAATTGGGTGGCCGACAGTGGATCCAGCACGTTCACATTATCTCCCACCCAGTCTTCTGCAGAAAGCGCACAGATGGCGCCTGAAAACCAACCCCATCAGTCTGTCACATCACCCCCATGCATACCAGGGAAACTGTCTCAGCCTCAAGTTATGCAGCAGTCTCTTATGCTGTTTGAAGACTCCGCTGGCAGGGTTTCCCAAGGGCATCCACCTAGCCCTTCCCCAGCGGTGAAAGACATAGAATGCACTGACGCACAACCACTTATGTTTCCTGATGATGAGGACATGGGAATACCACCTCAGCATGTCTCTGATGATGACGAAACACAGGTGCCAACTGCTGCGTCTTTCTGCAGTGTGCAGACTGAACAGGAGGTCAGGGATCAAGACTGGGTGGAAGACGATGCAGGGGACGATGAGGTCCTAGACCCCACATGGAATGAAGGTCGTGCCACTGACTTTCACAGTTCGGAGGAAGAGGCAGTGGTGAGACCGAGCCAACAGCGTAGCAAAAGAGGGAGCAGTGGGCAAAAGCAGAACACCCGCCGCCAAGAGACTCCGCCTGCTACTGACCGCCGCCATCTGGGACCGAGCACCCCAAAGGCAGCTTCAAGGAGTTCCCTGGCATGGCACTTCTTCAAACAATGTGCTGACGACAAGACCCGAGTGGTTTGCACGCTGTGCCATCAGAGCCTGAAGCGAGGCATTAACGTTCTGAACCTGAGCACAACCTGCATGACCAGGCACCTGCATGCAAAGCATGAACTGCAGTGGAGGAAACACCTTAAAACCAAGGAAGTCACTCAGGCTCCCCCTGCTACCTCTTCTGCTGCTGCCGCCTCGGCCTATTCTGCTGCTGCCGCCTCGGCCTCTTCCTCCGCCTCCGGAGGAACGTTGGCACCTGCCGCCCAGCAAACAGGGGATGTACCACCAACACCACCACCACCACCTCCGTCACCAAGCGTCTCAACCATGTCACACGCCAGCGTTCAGCTCTCCATCTCACAAACATTTGATAGAAAGCGTAAATTCCCACCTAGCCACCCTCGATCCCTGGCCCTGAATGCCAGCATTTCTAAACTACTGGCCTATGAAATGCTGTCATTTAGGCTGGTGGACACAGACAGCTTCAAACAGCTCATGTCGCTTGCTGTCCCACAGTATGTTGTTCCCAGCCGCCACTACTTCTCCAAGAGAGCCGTGCCTTCCCTGCACAACCAAGTATCCCATAAAATCAAGTGTGCACTGCGCAACGCCATCTGTAGCAAGGTCCACCTAACCACAGATACGTGGACCAGTAAGCACGGCCAGGGACGCTATATCTCCCTAACTGCACACTGGGTAAATGTAGTGGCAGCTGGGCCCCAGGCGGAGAGCTGTTTGGCGCACGTGCTGCCGCCGCCAAGGATCGCAGGGCAACATTCTTTGCCTCCTGTTGCCACCTCCTCCTTCTCGGCTTCCTCCTCCTCTTCTTCCACCTGCTCATCCAGTCAGCCACACACCTTCACCACCAACTTCAGCACAGCCCGGGGTAAACGTCAGCAGGCCATTCTGAAACTCATATGTTTGGGGGACAGGCCCCACACCGCACAGGAGTTGTGGCGGGGTATTGAACAACAGACCGACGAGTGGTTGCTGCCGGTGAGCCTCAAGCCCGGCCTGGTGGTGTGTGATAATGGGCGAAATCTCGTTGCAGCTCTGGGACTAGCCGGTTTGACGCACATCCCTTGCTTGGCGCATGTGCTGAATTTGGTGGTGCAGAAGTTCATTCACAACTACCCCGACATGTCAGAGCTGCTGCATAAAGTGCGGGCCGTCTGTTCGCGCTTCCGGCGTTCACATCCTGCCGCTGCTCGCCTGTCTGCGCTACAGCGTAACTTCGGCCTTCCCGCTCACCGCCTCATATGCGACGTGCCCACCAGGTGGAACTCCACCTTGCACATGCTGGACAGACTGTGCGAGCAGCAGCAGGCCATAGTGGAGTTTCAGCTGCAGCACGCACGGGTCAGTCGCACTACAGAACAGCACCACTTCACCACCAATGACTGGGCCTCCATGCGAGACCTGTGTGCCCTGTTGCGCTGTTTCGAGTACTCCACCAACATGGCCAGTGGCGATGACACCGTTATCAGCGTTACAATACCACTTCTATGTCTCCTTGAGAAAACACTTAGGGCGATGATGGAACAGGAGGTGGCCCAGGAGGAGGAGGAGGAGGATGAGGAAGAGGGGTCATTTTTAGCACTTTCAGGCCAGTCTCTTCGAAGTGACTCAGAGGGAGGTTTTTTGCAACAGCAGAGGCCAGGTACAAATGTGGCCAGCCAGGGCCCACTACTGGAGGACGAGGAGGACGAGGATGAGGAGGAGGTGGAGGAGGATGAGGATGAAGCATGGTCACAGCGGGGTGGCACCCAACGCAGCTCGGGTCCATCACTGGTGCGTGGCTGGGGGGAAAGGCAGGACGATGACGATACGCCTCCCACAGAGGACAGCTTGTCCTTATCCCTGGGCAGCCTGGCACACATGAGCGACTACATGCTGCAGTGCCTGCGCAACGACAGCAGAGTTGCCCACATTTTAACCTGTGCGGACTACTGGGTTGCCACCCTGCTGGATCCACGCTACAAAGACAATGTGCCCACCTTACTTCCTGCACTGGAGCGTGATAGGAAGATGCGCGAGTACAAGCGCACGTTGGTAGACGCGCTACTGAGAGCATTCCCAAATGTCACAGGGGAACAAGTGGAAGCCCAAGGCCAAGGCAGAGGAGGAGCAAGAGGTCGCCAAGGCAGCTGTGTCACGGCCAGCTCCTCTGAGGGCAGGGTTAGCATGGCAGAGATGTGGAAAACTTTTGTCAACACGCCACAGCTAACTGCACCACCACCTGATACGCAACGTGTTAGCAGGAGGCAACATTTCACTAACATGGTGGAACAGTACGTGTGCACACCCCTCCACGTACTGACTGATGGTTCGGCCCCATTCAACTTCTGGGTCTCTAAATTGTCCACGTGGCCAGAGCTAGCCTTTTATGCCTTGGAGGTGCTGGCCTGCCCGGCAGCCAGCGTTTTGTCTGAACGTGTATTCAGCACGGCAGGGGGCGTCATTACAGACAAACGCAGCCGCCTGTCTACAGCCAATGTGGACAAGCTGACGTTCATAAAAATGAACCAGGCATGGATCCCACAGGACCTGTCCGTCCCTTGTCCAGATTAGACATTAACTACCTCCCCATAACCATATATTATTGGACTCCAGGGCACTTCCTCATTCAATCCTATTTTTATTTTCATTTTACCATTATATTGCGATGCTACCCAAAGTTGAATGAACCTCTCCTCTGCCTGTGTGCTAGGCCTAAATATATGCCAATGGACTGTTGCAGTGGTGGCTGACATGAAGCCTGATTCTCTGCTATGACATGCAGACTAATTCTCTGCTGACATGAAGCCAGATTGTCTGTTACGGGACCTTTCTCCTCTGC
Source organism: Bufo gargarizans (assembly GCF_014858855.1). Taxonomy (NCBI): domain Eukaryota; kingdom Metazoa; phylum Chordata; class Amphibia; order Anura; family Bufonidae; genus Bufo; species Bufo gargarizans. The sequence goes on from NC_058080.1 coordinate 48,258,640, forward strand.
CTGGGTTCTGGGCCTAAATTTATGAAAATTGACTCTTACAGTGGTGGGTGACGTGAAGCCTGATTCTCTGCTATGATATGAAGACTGATTCTCTGCTGTCATGAAGCCAGATTGTCTGTTACGGGACCTCTCTGCTCTGCCTGTGTGCTAGGCCTAAATATATGCCAATGGACTGTTGCAGTGGTGGGTGACGTGAAGCCTGATTCTCTGCTATGATATGAAGACTGATTCTCTGCTGACATGAAGCCAGATTGTCTGTTACGGGACCTCCCTCCTCTGCCTGGGTGCTGGGCCTAAATATATGCCAATGGACTGTTGCAGTGGTGGCTGACGTGAAGCCTCATTCTCTGCTATGACATGCAGACTAATTCTCTGCTGACATGAAGACAGATTCTCTGTTACGGGACCTCCCTCCTCTGCCTGGGTGCTGGGCCTAAATATATGCCAATGGACTGTTGCAGTGGTGGCTGACGTGAAGCCTCATTCTCTGCTATGATATGAAGACTGATTCTCTGCTGACATGAAGCCAGATTGTCTGTTACGGGACCTTTCTCCTCTGCCTGGGTTCTGGGCCTAAATTTATGAAAATTGACTCTTACAGTGGTGGGTGACGTGAAGCCTGATTCTCTGCTATGATATGAAGACTGATTCTCTGCTGACATGAAGCCAGATTGTCTGTTACGGGACCTTTCTCCTCTGCCTGGGTTCTGGGCCTAAATTTTTGAAAATTGACTCTTACAGTGGTGGGTGACGTGAAGCCTGATTCTCTGCTATGATATGAAGACTGATTCTCTGCTGACATGAAGCCAGATTGTCTGTTACGGGACCTTTCTCCTCTGCCTGGGTTCTGGGCCTAAATTTATGAAAATTGACTCTTACAGTGGTGGGTGACGTGAAGCCTGATTCTCTGCTATGATATGAAGACTGATTCTCTGCTGACATGAAGCCAGATTCTCTGTTACGGGACCTCCCTCCTCTGCCTGGGTGCTGGGCCTAAATATATGCCAATGGACTGTTGCAGTGGTGGCTGACGTGAAGCCTCATTCTCTGCTATGACATGCAGACTAATTCTCTGCTGACATGAAGACAGATTCTCTGTTACGGGACCTCCCTCCTCTGCCTGGGTGCTGGGCCTAAATATATGCCAATGGACTGTTGCAGTGGTGGCTGACGTGAAGCCTCATTCTCTGCTATGACATGCAGACTAATTCTCTGCTGACATGAAGACAGATTCTCTGTTACGGGACCTCCCTCCTCTGCCTGGGTGCTGGGCCTAAATATATGCCAATGGACTGTTGCAGTGGTGGCTGACGTGAAGCCTCATTCTCTGCTATGACATGCAGACTGATTCTCTGCTGTCATGAAGCCAGATTGTCTGTTACGGGACCTCTCTGCTCTGCCTGTGTGCTAGGCCTAAATATATGCCAATGGACTGTTGCAGTGGTGGGTGACGTGAAGCCTGATTCTCTGCTATGATATGAAGACTGATTCTCTGCTGACATGAAGCCAGATTGTCTGTTACGGGACCTTTCTCCTCTGCCTGGGTTCTGGGCCTAAATTTATGAAAATTGACTCTTACAGTGGTGGGTGACGTGAAGCCTGATTCTCTGCTATGATATGAAGACTGATTCTCTGCTGACATGAAGCCAGATTCTCTGTTACGGGACCTCCCTCCTCTGCCTGGGTGCTGGGCCTAAATATATGCCAATGGACTGTTGCAGTGGTGGCTGACGTGAAGCCTCATTCTCTGCTATGACATGCAGACTAATTCTCTGCTGACATGAAGACAGATTCTCTGTTACGGGACCTCCCTCCTCTGCCTGGGTGCTGGGCCTAAATATATGCCAATGGACTGTTGCAGTGGTGGCTGACGTGAAGCCTCATTCTCTGCTATGACATGCAGACTAATTCTCTGCTGACATGAAGCCAGATTGTCTGTTACGGGACCTCTCTCCTCTGCCTGGGTGCTGGGCCTAAATTTATGACAATGGACTGTTGCAGTGGTGGCTGACGTGAAGCCTGATTCTCTGCTATGACATGCAGACTGATTCTCTGCTGACATGAAGCCAGATCCTCTGTTACGGGACCTCTCTCCTCTGCCTGTGTGTGTGCTGGGCCTAAATATATGCCAATGGACTGTTGCAGTGGTGGCTGACGTGAAGCCTCATTCTCTGCTATGACATGCAGACTAATTCTCTGCTGACATGAAGACAGATTCTCTGTTACGGGACCTCCCTCCTCTGCCTGGGTGCTGGGCCTAAATATATGCCAATGGACTGTTGCAGTGGTGGCTGACGTGAAGCCTCATTCTCTGCTATGACATGCAGACTAATTCTCTGCTGACATGAAGACAGATTCTCTGTTACGGGACCTCTCTCCTCTGCCTGGGTGCCGGGGCCTAAATATCTGAGAATGGACTGTTCCAGTGGTGGGTGACGGGAAGCCAGATTCTCTGCTATGGAACCTCTCTCCAATTGATTTTGGTTAATTTTTATTTATTTAATTTTTATTTTAATTCATTTCCCTATCCACATTTGTTTGCAGGGGATTTACCTACATGTTGCTGCCTTTTGCAGCCCTCTAGCTCTTTCCTGGGCTGTTTTACAGCCTTTTTAGTGCCGAAAAGTTCGGGTCCCCATTGACTTCAATGGGGTTCGGGTTCGGGACGAAGTTCGGATCGGGTTCGGATCCCGAACCCGAACATTTCCGGGATGTTCGGCCGAACTTCTCGAACCCGAACATCCAGGTGTTCGCTCAACTCTAGTTACAGACCTTCAAAAGGCGGGGGAGGAGAATTCCCTGAAAGGCTTTATAATATGTAAGAGGAAGTCCGTCTGGACCTGGGCTCTTTCCGGCTGGCATTTGTAACATTGCGTTCTTAAGTTCTAAAATGGAAAAAGGGGCTTCTAGGTTTAATTTCTGTTCTGATGAGAGATGTGATATTTTGGATGAGTCTAGGAAGCTTCCAATAACTGAAGTTCGTTTGTCAGTAGGTTCTGTGGGAGAAAGGTTATAGAGGTTACTATAGTAATCCCGGAATTGCTCAGCAATTTGGGAAATAGAAAAGATCGATTTACCATCCGGAGAAGACAGCTGATGAACATAATTCGAAGACCTCCTTCCCTTGATCCTGTTCATCAAAAATTTTGTAGCCTTATCTCCATGAGCAAAGAACTTATGTTGTATGCTCATAAAATACTTTGCTGTTTTAGATGATAGGAGGGATTGGAGTTTCGCTCTATATTCAGAGAGTTCTTTTAGCTGTGAGTTTAAAAGGGAAGATTTGTGGCAAGACTCAAGACTTTGTATTTTTTTGAGGACCTCATCTATTGCTTTCTCTTGCGATTTCTTTTTAAAAGAGCCCATACTAATAAAGTGACCCCTAATAACTGGTTTATGGGCATCCCACAGGGTATTAATAGAAATATCTGCATTTTCATTCAGTAAGAAATAATCTGCTAGGTGTTTGGAAGCTTGATCCAACAATTCTTGGGATCCCAACAAGGTCTCGTTTAGGCGCCAATTAAAACATGTAGGATTTTTAGAGGGAGCTAGTATCTTAATAAATATAGGGGAATGGTCTGATAGATGAATAGAACCTATTGATGCTGAGTTGCAGAGGTGGAGGTGTTCTTTAGAGATGAACAGGTAGTCCAGCCGGTGATATGTGTCGTGAGCCGGAGAGTAGAAGGAGTAGTCAAGGGAATTGGGGTGAAGGGAACGCCATGAGTCGACCAGGTGAAGATCCCATAG